>NC_138129.1:58071308-58756328 GCF_964188305.1 Podarcis bocagei
CACACCCTCCTGTGTGACCCTGATTTATTGAAATGGAATGGAACTTGCCTGTTAAAATAGATCACTTTCTAATCATGTATGGAATCTCCACAAATAGAAAAAAAAATCCCACAGGGGAAAAATACAGCTGGACACAGGAAAGTCAGAAGGAGATACATGACGACAAGGCTCAGGCCCATAGTCCTTTTAGTCACATTGCCCTTTCAGGGCTGTAACAACTAGGAGGGCTATAGAAGCAAAGGGCTCCAGTAATTTTAAGGCAGTGTAAGCAATGTAGAATGGCATGTAGGAAAGTCACCCACATTTCTCACTGACCATGCAGGCTGGTGAAAGCTTTCTTGGTCTGGATATGGCCCACAAGTCCCACATCAGCCTTCTCCAACCCAGCACCCTCCGGATGTCCTGGGCTACAACTCCTATCATCCCTGGCCATTGGCCATGCCCGCTAAGACTAATGGGGCTTGTAATCCAAAGCATCTGGAAGGTACCACGCTGGGGAAGGTAGACCTACATTGTCCACCCTGGGTCTTAAAGTGGCCACAAGTGTTTGAGGAGACTATAGGAAGTAAAGTGGCTCTTGTTGCCATTTTAAGTCAATTATGTTCACTACAATAATAGTTTCTATTAAAAACCCAAACTGCTAATGGAACGTATTCACAAACTGTGTACAACTGATTTCCTGCCCCTATAGTTTTACCCCCAATAGCTTTACAACATCTTGGAGACAGTTGGGAGGTCACTACCCTAATTGCACCAGACATTATTAAGCTGACATATTGACTGACAGTGGCAAACAACAAAAAGAAATATCATGGCAAGCGAAATATTTTTAGCTCCAATCAGAGAGATCCCTACCCCCCAAAAGTAGATCATCTGAAAATTGGAGAAATGAAAATCATATACTGTGTTTTAATTGGAGCAAGCAATTACAAATTCCCAGTGCTAACATTATTCCTACTCTGTGGATGCTGGGGAGAAATATCATTCTCATAAGGTAAAACAACATCTTAGCTATCTTTCAACATCCTTGTTTCTCTGTTAAATTGCTACAGCATGAAAACATTCCCTTACCAGTAGACTTTTAGATACTGATTTAAGAAAAAAATTGAAAGAGTTATTGGCATCTCTTACAGTTTCCCGTATGTCATTAGCCTAAAACGACAAATGAAGAACATGCCATTGCTCTAAAGGGAAGTGCAGTAACATTGCTTTTAAAAAAGCTCTTGACTTTGATGCATTTCTGGTAATGCAGAAGATTGAAGCTTATGAGGTTCATAGGAGACTCGATTACACAGGAATCTAATTATTGGAAGTCTATTTAGTTGTCCTGTTTGCTAAGGCAAAGGTTAACGAGAACTGCACTGAAAAAACCTCCTGTGGTATTACAAAGTATTTCTTATGGTGCATAAAATGTAAATGAAAAGTATTCTAATCAAGTCCTTCTTTAACTCTTTGTTAAAAGTTAGATCTCTGCTCTTGGGTAGTACCATTGAGACATCTTTCTGTCAAAAATTAAGTTATTACCAAAAGAAGGGGAATGAAAAAAGAAAGAGGGGGAATCTGACACAGGGGACTATTAGGCGATAAACTTTCTGAGTGAATTGTCTATAAATGACAAAAGAGAGAGAAGTGATCTAACTGTTATTGCTAATGTTAAATCTTCATAAATATTAAGTTGGTGGCTTTAATTTCAGATAGAAATTAATTATATTTTTGGGAGTAACACATTCAGAACTGTTTACACAGCTGACAGGCCTCAGCTGCAGTAGTTTCAAGCTGGGAGCTTTCTGGACTCGTCTGCCTGAAAAGCAGATGACTTAACAATCACCAGTTTCATTAAACTTGAAAAGAAAGAAAAAATATCACCTGCAACATTGTCACTTGTTAAAACAGAGTTTAAAAACAGATTTGTGCATTTTATACATGCTGGACATCCTATCCTACAAGGAGGTGTTATGTTTTTGTTGGCTGTTTTCCAAACAGCTGCTGGCATTTGGATTAGAAATCATGGGTTTTCAAATCCTTTCTGGCCTTAACTCAAATAGCAACAGATGACAACACACCAATATATTTCAGAGGTTGCAATTAACCTTGTCTATGTTTGTTTTTATCTAAAGCTTCAGTTCTACTTCCAACACAAGGACTAGCTACTTTCCCAGAAAATATCAGTGTGGCACTGTTCTGCCAAATGGGCAGCAATGTGCGGCCATTCTTTGAACTCAGGATGCAAAAACAATAAAAATTTAATTAAATAAATTAAATGCAGGGAGACAGCACATTTCCCAACAGGTTGCAAAAGAAATCACAGCCATTGCAGTAGTTATTGTAAGATTAAAACATGATTTATGGCCCTAATCCCAAAAGCCTTTTTAAAGTGGACCCTATGACTAGCTCACATATAGTAAAACTTTTCCTTTTTTGATGAGCAAAGACAGGATGTTCCTTCAGTCCTATTTCCTTCCTGTCACAGACTGACTTTTAAACCTTGGAAAATGGACTAGAGAAAAGTATGCAGAGAACTGAAGCCTTAAACATTTCAGGTAGTACTTAAGCACGTGCTCAAATGTTGTTTGAATTTGGCTGTCCTTCCTGAATGGGGGTCACAGAACATCATATTTATGTGGTCCTACTATTCTTCACCTTTTTAAAAATTAAAAAGACTCCAAATTTTATTAAAACAATAGTTAACTTACAACATTAAGTGTATCTTACATCCACTAATAAGGCCCTTCCTATTTTACTAAAAAGGAAAGAGTAGCAAAAAGCATTCGTAGCTGTTACAGATTTGATTCTTTGTAGCTCAAACGCCCCCCATGTAATATGAACTAAGAGTATTTGTACCATGTTGTTGCAATAAACAAGCTACATTTTCAAGAGGTCTCCCATCTGTGCCTTCCTTCCCTTACTCTTATTCTATTGGTTATTTTAGCCATATAAGCCATATCCCATATCTGAGTCAGCCATCTTCTGCTGGCCAGGTCTCTATGAAGGCCCCTCCGTAAAGGAGGCTTTTTCTCTTTCTCACTCACTTGGCACACTTGAAACTCCCAAGCCACACAATGTAGGCGCACAGCCTGTTCTGGCCCCTTCCAAACCAGGCAGTAGAAATCCTGGACTGTGCTCTGACTGTGCTCTGGTCATTTCAATTGACCTATTCAGAGCAGCTTATGAAATAAATGTTTCAGTGCTTTACTGGATCAGTCAAACAGTTAAGCACCAAATATTGAATTACTAATATAACTTCAGGAGCTTGGACCAACTCCACAATTACATAATACACACAGGAGTATAGTAAAAATGAAATGTTTTCCATAGAGTCTGAAAACAAAACCATCATATGTACTAAAAAAATGAAGTACCGGTAAATTGTGACTTACTGAATCATCTGTAGCAGAAGCAGGCCAGCCTTCCCACAACTGATGACGAACAGGGATACTAGTCAGGTCATACACGTTTCGTTTAACCTACAGAAACAACACAAAATTGTTTAGGCGAAGTAATGTTGTCAAAACTATTCATCCTTTGCAGGGTCATTTAAAATGTGCAAACAATTTCACTCAGCCTCAAAACAATCCTGTTCAGCGATTCAGATATTGCTGTGGAACTCAAGCTGAGAAACAACACTTTGCTCAAGGCAACCACAGAGACCTCAATGGGAACTGGGACCCAAATTCAAGACACCTACAATCCAAGCCAAAGGCTACATCCACTGGACCACCACCTTCTAAACAGAGTTATTTGAAAGATATTCCCATGGATTTAAAATGCCAAGCGTAAGAAGAAAGGGCACTGTGTATTTAGTAAACCGTAACCGACTGACATGCATAATATTTTTTTTCACCCCATGTAAATACAGTCCAGGGTCCTAGTATCTGTTGCTGTGATGTACCAAAATTAAGGGAAAGTGAATGCACTGAAGTTGTTCAGTATTCAGTTATTTATTTTAAATATCTCTCACCTACTCTTCATTGCCAAGGCAATCCCAGAACAGGTTATGTCAAGAGTATGTTACATTGAAATCAAAACAAAATGCATATTAAAATAAAGCAACAGAACAGGACCCTAAAATCAACAGGATGGCCTGCAATTCAGCAAATTCCTCCAAAGGTCTGAGCAAATCAGCAAGTTTTCAGCTAGTGCTGGAAACTCAACAGAGTTGGTGCCAGCCATAGGGGGACAGAAGAGAAATCCACATTCTGCACGCCTATACAAAGAAGGCCCTCTCTCATGTTACTGATGTATGTACACAATGCTGGACTATCCACATGGCAGGCAATCACTAGTTGTACACAAACAGTTCAGGACCACTGATATCTTGCAACACCTACTTGTTGCAGCACCTACGTCTGCCTGCTACTGTTCTCTGTAGCTCTAGGTGCATGTTTATTTTTTTCTAACCCATTATATGAGAAGCGCCCCTGTGGAACTTCCATCAGATCCCATTCAAAGGATGATTTGAAGATTATGAAAATGTATCATGCAATTACGAGGATTGAGGCTGAGGCTGACTTTCCACTTCTTCAACTGGAATGGTCTCAAGTATGGTCTTAAAGATCTCTCAAATATATGTTTTTAACAAATATTGCTTCTCTTCATTATTTTAATACATAATGTTAAGTAACTACTTGGAAATTCTGCAACTGCAGAAACCTGTGTAATTATTGAAATAAAATGCACCTATTTGAAGAAAATTCAGTATTAGGTTTTAATATTAAGAATACTAGACCACTACGAACAATTTAGAAAATAGAAATTAACATTATGGAAAATACCACCAGAACCTCAACAACTTTCACCCCACCATCAGCCTGAGTCTAGACCAAACCACAGAGCAGTTTAATTTTCTGGATAGTATTGTGCAACACAATGGACATAAAGTGCCATCTTTTATTGGAAGCCTACTGACAGCTACATACACACCCATGCAGTATGGGGGGGGCAGCCAGTACATTTTCCCCAAGCCTTGGATGGCTAAGCTGGTGGGGGTCCCTGCCAGGGGCCTGCCAAACTTACGCTGTTATGCCAAGAACACCCTGTGCCTCCCAGCCAACCGGGGACTTAATAGGCAAAACGACCATGTATACACTGCAAGGCTTCCATAGTAAAACTTGGACCTGGAACAGATGGTGGCGGTGTCACAGTGGTGTATCTCATGGACTGCGAGTCTATCTACCATATTTTTCCATGTATGAGACACCCCCATGTATAAGATAAGCCCTATTTTTTGAACCCAAAATTAAGGAAATGAAACCCTAAAACAGAAGGGCAAATCTGGATAATGGGTGGTGGCAAGTTGTTGATATTTGGGGGTGGGGGCGATCACCCTCAAAGTTTCCAGCATGAGGTGCATGCAGTTCACCGTGATGCAGAAGCAAAGGCAGCAACTGGGGCAGCACACGCTCCCCCTCGGTGGCAGCTGCTTCTGTGGGGAAGCAGGCTCCCAAGCAGGATGCCAAGGAAGAGCCGGGGGAAGGCAGCGGCCGCTCTATGTCAGGCCATGCCATCGAGCAAACTGAGCTGAGGAAGGTGGTGAGCGGGCTGGGGGCAGGGTGGGAGTTTGAGAGGGGAAGAGGGAAAAAAGGAAAGAAGGGCAAGGAGAGGTAGCTGAGGAAGCTCAATGTACAAGATGACCCCCCCCCCAATTCTTTACTAATGTTTTTTAGCAAAAAAAACCTCATCTTATACACGTAAAAATATGGTATATCTATATCATCTATATCTATATATAGATATACACACACAGAAGTCAATGGAGCCCACTTTCTCTGGTGACAGTGGCAGATCTACCCATCAGCTATGAGTAAATTTGTTATTTTATTTATAATATGCACATCCCACCTCAGCTGACAACTAATACAAATTGGTTTCCAAAATATAATAATCTTATGCTGTGTTTTCTAAAATATCTGTTAGTTTTGGCAAGTCTAGAAATAATGCATAAAGCGCAAAATAATATTTTCTATCACAGCAACAAACATGATACACTTCATTTCAATAATTATGAATATTTCATCAGTCTCAAAAACTAAGATTTTTGTTGACTAACATTAAATACTAAAGCAGCCACATAAGCTGAATGAAGCAAAAGTTTTCTTTCCAAAAAGCCTGTGAAGTAAAAATAACTAAAATCTGGAGTTGGATTCCTTACATTCCTTTCTAATTCCAAAGTACAACACCACAGTATTATGAAATAAACAGTATTCTCCTTTTTCCATTCACTCATCTGTAACTGCACTGATTTCAATAACATTCCTTTGCTATTCTAAGCCTGAAAGGCATGCTCTGGTTATAGTGTTATGTTGGTATAAAGCACAATGCCAGACTGATGTGCTGAACAAAAGTGATCAAAGTTCGAGTAACGTTAGCCAACGCACAAGTATTCTGCTTCATTATTCAACCAGAATGACATCTGTTGAGCAACTCGTTGCAGAATACACTAGTTGTTAGAGACCAGCCTCAGCTGGGAGGTACCATGTAAAATGTATTAGGGTTATGTTTGATTAAACAAACTGCTGAGGCTATATTCACAAATGGGTTCTGAAAAGATGCCAAAGTCAGTCTCCTTCTCTAACCACAGTATGTTAAAAAAAAAGTCTGCTTTCCCAGTGATGCAACAATGGTGTAATTGTTTAAAAATCTGTCTCTAAACAGATTTTAAAATTTATTTATATAATATGAAAATATACATTCTGTACTGGGGATATTTTACATAGACTGAATGCCCATATGTATCTAAGCAGCTCTCAAACATGGAGGCAGGGAGAGACTTTACTTGGGCTTGGTGGTCTGAATGGAGGGTGGTGAGGATGGGCAAGCTTAATAATGGGGTAAAACTGTAGATCGCGATGGGGAATCCACAGTCCTTCTGATATTCCTGTGCTCTCATCAGCTTCAGCTAACATGGCCAATGGTCAAGGGTGATAAGAACTGTAGTTAAGCAATATATTGAAGGCCACAGGTTCCCCAACATAGATCATGCTTGAAGGAGTTTGTGAAAACCTATTGCCTGTTTCTATATGTGGTATCAAGATATTGTAAAATCTTGAGAGATTTTCTGGAGCCAATCAGAAGCAGTGTTAGAGCAGTAGAAGACTGAGTGAGAGAGCTTGTGCCAACAACTATAGGACTTGTAATGTAAGAGGACAGATACCATGGCTTAACATGAACAAACACAATTTCAGCAGGAACTATAAAGAACTCTGGGCCTAGAGAATACATGCCACATAGATCAGGGGTCCAGCTCACACAATGTTAAGCCAAACTTAGCACAAACAAACAAATGTGCAAGTTCCTGGAGAGGAGATTGCAGCCACTTAGCTCAGCAGTAAAACTGGGGAAGAGCAAGGTTTGGCTTTGTGTTGTGTTGATCAAACCTGGGTTCATGGCTAAGCCCTTTCAGAAAACCACAAGCTGTAAAACACAAGGAACCCAATGGTTACAGCTTGTGGTTTGTATGGAGAAAGCTAAACCACAAGCCCATGTTCTGACAACTTACTAAGCCAAACCGTGGCTAAACTCAGCAGCAAAAAAAGAAAAAAAAGGAAGGAGCAAAGCATCTAGGAGTTTGGCTTAGTGTTACGTGTGAACCAGGCCACAGATATATGTTGAATGCTCTCTCAAATTTAGCCAGAGAAGCCAATAGGGTGTGACAGTCATCTAGCAGAAGGAGAGAGAGAGAGAGAGAGAGAGAGAGAGAGAGAGAGAGAGAGACGTACCCTAAGAATCAGAGACAGCAAGCCCATAGGATACACAGACCCCAGAACATAAAATAAAAAAATAGTTCTATCTACTCTCCAATGTACACAGATAATCACTAGATTCCACAAACAGGAAACAGTGCGTAAAGGGAATTATTTCTGTTCATAAAACGAAAGTTAAGATCCAAGTCATTATGCTTTGGTGGTGCTGCTACAGTTGGGCTTCAGAAAGAGTGTTCAAGAAGATTGCATTTGAATATTTTTCATCCCTTACATGATTTTCACCATCTAAAACAATGAAATGAATGAAAGAATAATTTGCTCCAGAAATGAAAGTAGAGGGTGTAAACTTTATCTGGATGGAACACTAGTGCATTCTAGACACATGCTTCTCCAAACACACACACACACACACACACACACACACAGAGAGAGAGAGAGAGAGAGAGAGAGAGAGAGAGAGAGAGATATGAGGCATCAGCCAGGGGTGGCCAACTCTCAAGAGACTGCGATCTACTTTTAGAATTAAAAACCGGCAGTGATCTACCTCCATTTTTGAGCTTTTTTGGGGGGTTCAGCTCAAACTTGTGTTTTTTTAAAAATATTTTTTATTACTTTTTTTCCAGATATAGATACAGAGTCAGATATACAAAGAAATAACAGAAAAGAAAAAGAAAAAAGAAGAAAATCATCTTTTCAAAACATTTTTCCATAACCCACCGGACTTCCCCACGTCTCCCTCACCGTGCGTTCTTTGCAATAAAAATATCAGCAAATTATAACCTTGTTTCGTGCATTCTTTTGTTCTTTCAAATAATTATATTTTAAGTTTAAAATACTTATTGTCAATTTACTCTAAAGACATATGTAATATTATTTTAAACATTAATCCCTTCATTAATATAACTTAATTTCCCATACCATCAAATCTTATTGCTGGAGCTAAATTTTCCAAATCATGCGAAATCTTAACATTCATATAACTTATAAAATTTTTGTAAATAATCTTTAAATTTTTTGCAATCCTCCTCCATTGCTTCTTCTCCCAAATCTGCCAGTCATTTCGGCCAGTTCCATATAGTCCATCAATTGCGTCTGCCACTCTTCCAGTGTGGGTAAATCTTGTGTCTTCCAGTATTTTGCGATGAGAATTCTTGCTGCTGTAGTTGCGTACATAAAAAAAGTTCTATCCTTCTTTAACACCTTCTGGCCGACAATGCCCAGGAGGAAGGCCTCTGGTTTCTTAGGGAAGGTGTACTTAAACACCTTTTTTAACTCATTATAGATCATTTCCCAGAAGGCCTTCACTTCTGGACAGGTCCACCAGAGGTGAAAGAATGTCCCTTCAGCCTCCTTACATTTCCAACATTTATTATCAGACAGATGATATATCTTAGCAAGCTTGACTGGGGTCATGTACCACCTGTATATCATTTTCATAATATTTTCTTTCAAGGCATTACATGCCGTAAATTTCATACCAGTGGTCCATAACCTTTCCCAGTCTTCAAACATAATGTTGTACCCAATATCTTGAGCCCATTTTATCATGGCTGATTTGACTGTCTCATCCTGAGTGTTCCATTTAAGCAGCAAGTTATACATTCTCGAAAGTACCTTAGTCTTTGGTTCTAACAGTTCTGTCTCTAGTTTCGATTTTTCCACCTGGAATCCTGTTTTTTTATCCAACTTAAAAACCTCTTGAATTTGAGCATAATGAAACCAATCTTGCACCTTATTCTTTAGTTTTTCATAGCTCTGTAACTTCAATTGTCTCCAATTTTCTCTATTATTTCCCCATATTTCAGCCAGCCGGCCTCCATATTGGGGGTTTTTCGGGCCTTGGCCTCCACTGGTGATAACCACCTCGGGGTCTTACCTTCTAATAAGTCTTTATATTTTATCCAGACCATAAATATTGCTTTTCTGACAATATGGTTTTTGAACATTTTGTGAGTCCTTACCTTGTCATACCACAAATATGCATGCCATCCTAATGAGTTATTAAACTTGTTGAGCTTTTTTTTAGGGGGGAGAAAGACCCTGCTTTTGGGGGGTTACAAAAAAGGCTTTTTGGGGGGGAAGTTCCATTTTTTGGGGGGGTTAAAGGCAAGACACAAACAGGTAAAGTCACTCACAAAAAGATCGCTATGGATCAGCACAGAGAAAGCTTCCAGAGATCATTCAACAATGGATGGCAGGGTGAAGGGGCGTGGCAGGAGTCAGAAATTGACCACGATTTACCAAAACCTCATGGGGATCTACCAGTAGATCGCGACTGACCTGTTGGACATCCCTGAGTTAGAGCATAGGTAGTCATCACAGTGCCCTCCAGATTTTGCTGGACCACAACTCCCATCTGCCCTATGCACCAGAGTCTAACGTGATAAAATAAAGCATTTTTACCCAGAAAGGTGATGACATAGCAACTGGAGAAAGGGACTACAATTTTATTAGTCCCTTTTCAATGTTAGCAATGGGGTTATTGCTAACATTCTGAATGTGGGAATTTCAAGGGGAGTTAGAATTGACCACAACAGCATTTTGGTATGCATATTTGGAGCAGAACTTATATTTTCAAGAAGTAATGCCATATTTGGGGTATCAATACTCTATCTAGCCTCTTATTTTAAAACAATTCAATATTAAATTATACTCTCCAACACCTTGAAATTGAAAATTCAAACCTTCAATGGTCCTAATTTTATTTATTCAATATTCATTTCCTCTTAATACTGATTTTTTTCCACAAAAACATCCTAGCACAAGAAACTAGTAAGTTGCTCTGAAAATGGCGTTCTGCAGTACTTCATTTTGGGAAATATAATAAAAAATATCAAGTCTAAATGGCTCTCTGATAAACACTGTGGAAAACTTCAAAAAATGCCAAATGAATATATCTTCTAGTAATAATAATAATTGTAATAATAATGCCAAATACCTGTTTCTTAGGATATAAGATGATATTGAATCAAGAAATCCAATATCATCTCCTATCATGTAAGCCAATTAAGAACAAGAGCAAACTAATACCTGAGCAGCTTTATCAGTTTTGTACATACGGCATTATTTTACTATCATCAATGGAACAACACGGTTTGCACTGTGACGTATACCGGGATGTCTCTGTCTTTCAAATATCACATGTCCTGCCCCCAACAGACTTGTTGTTTAAGGGCACCTGCAGCAGCATTGGAAAACAAACAGATCAATACAACAGACAAATGGAGTGATGAGGGGTCATTGACGCGGGATTGTATTACAGAACAGGTGGGTTCCAAGGATTCTTTCTGAGATAGAGTAAGAAAGAGAGAAAGCCTAAGATTGTGTGCATGTGTTAATGCCACTTTACTCAGGTTTGTGAAGATACTGTCTAAGGCTGAAACTGAAAACTCATTTGCAAAGACGTATATATCACTGAACACACTGAGTAAACATGATTAGGGTTACACTTGTAAAGGGTAAAGGACAGTGCTGAAAAACAACAAGGGTATTTTCCTGTGAAATCCTTACTTGTTAGATCAGAACTAAGTCCCATTAAGTTCAATGTGATTCTCATGGAAGTGTGCATAGGACTGCAGCATGCAAGACAAACAAAAGACCAAAAATTATTGCAAGACATTTTTCCCCCCAGCTTTTCCACATCAAGGACCCACTTCAGCCCCATATGCACTATGGTACTCAACTCTGACATTTTTTCTCAGTTCTGATTTTTTTAAAGAAAATATAATAATTTTGGACTTCTCTATATTTTTCTCTCTCTTCCTCACTCCGCCTCCCTTTAACTATATCTATATATCTATATCTATATATCTATATCTATATCTATATCTATATAGATATAGATGATATAGATATATAGATATATTCATTGATTACTAGCCCCACTTTAACTTTCTCCTTTTCTTGCTCTGTCCCCCTCTCTTTCTCCAAACCCTTTCCCTCTCATTAGAAAATCCTAATGATTCTCTTTTTTTACAGCTGCCACAAACTAGGCTGGTATCTTTATCAAATTTTCTGCCACAACTCAAAGATCTCATTCCTGGTCAGCCTCCATCAGCTCATACGTTATTAGCATACATGTGAAGTTAGGGTGAATAGGATCTCCCCTATTTTGTTCTCACTCTTTTTAATTATAAACCAGCAGGAGACAGGGGTCTGGATCTGGAGGAAATCATTCCCAAGATGCTGTTTGCCCTGCAGGGGAATTCACACAGTACCATACACAACATCTCTTGCCCCACCTTTAGTTTGGCCCTCATTCATTCCAAAGAATATTTTCTTGGCTACAATTTCATCCAGCCTTCAGTAGCTTTCTGGTGCCAATCCCTGGTATCTCAAAGGGAGCAATAGGAGAAAGCCCTCAAAGTCAAATAAAAATTGAGAGAATCTTCTTGATCCACTGGGAGGCACAAAAATAGAAAGACAGCTTTCTTAAAAACAACCAACTTTCTTGATCCTTTTGAGGTTCTTTGCTCGCGACCTCACTATTTCTTTTAAATTTTCTTTTTATTAAATATTTTCTTGGTTTAGAAAAGTACATGCTTTCTCTCTTTTTTCAGGTAGTACTGTCTCTCTTACAAATTAGTTACATTTGTTGTGAGATATTATTGTTGAGTACAATATTAAGTTTGGGGCAGAAGGGGGTGGGGAGAGGAGTGCAGTGTACGTGTGGGGTTTTGTGCCAGCGTCAAGTGGGTGGGTTCTCTTTCTATTCGTTTATTACATGGTAGTGAGAGGTATTGGAGGACAGAGTGAAGTTGGTTGTCAGTGGTTGGCTGCAGTGGGGTTTGTTTGCATTGTGACGGGGGGATTGTTGGGTCAGGTAAGCCAGAATGATTCGTATGGTGTTGGTGGATTCTTGTTGTTGTCTTGCTGGACTGTGTATGTGATAAAGGGGAGCCATACTGAGGTGAAGGCATCCTCTTCCATTTGTCCCTGTGTCAGTTTCAGTTTATTGGTTAGCTTTTCTAGTAGGGCCATTTCCCATACAATTTGATGCCAGTGGTCCATGTTTACTCCTGACAAGTCTCTCCAGGGTCTGGCTATGAGGCTTCTGGCTGCTGAGAGTAGGTGGGTTATAAGCTCTGTATAATGTGAGTGGTCATTATGATCTTGGAAGATGATGACCTCACTACTTCTAAGAAACAAAAGAAGTATGAGAATATATCAGAGTAAGAATAAATCGGTATATCAGGCAATACCTACTACATGCCCAGCAGCCATGCCTTGATATCCATCAACCTAATATAAATGGTATTTCAGTATGCAATAAAAATGTTGTCACAGCCCAAAGGCTCAGTGTGAGTTTCCAGCATTCCTTGGTACAGTGGATCATATCTGCTGATTGTACTTACAGCAGAACAGAAGAGGAGTCCTTATACTAGACCGCATACCATTTTCCACAGTAGCCAAATGGAGACCATCAGCACCTGATACACAGTGGCAAGGGGTTCCATATTCCCTTTCCCTTAGGAAAGGTTATATAAAAGGGAGAAAATGCTGACTATGTTCCAAATTCACGATCCTCTCAAATCCTCTCCATGTTCTTAGGTGAAAGGCCAAGCATTTCATTAGTAGCAAGAGATGCTAGGAGTTACCAATACTTACACGTGACAAACTCCCGAAAGAAGATAAGCTGAATGCTTAACAGATAAAGAAACCACAGAATGCTGTCTATAATACTGTTCTCAAATCTTGTAGAGTTACCACAATAACTCAGCAGGTGCAACAGAAGGTTTTGCTAGAGCTGAAATGAGAACAAACTACACAATTCTTAATGTTGACAGTGAATGAACATGTTTGGAGACACTTAGCTGTTTATCATGTGTTTGGAAGGGCCAGATACTTTGGCACATATGGTGACATTTTCCAGCTTGACAAAGTATGGGCCAGCAGTTTGGCGTAAGCCTGCAGTGTGTGTTCCTTTGTCTATGGGCATTCAAATTGTGTTTATTGGCTGCAATACTGGTAACATAAGAGTTGTTGGATGATCTGAATCCCTGGAGCTAGAAAGTTTATTTATAAATATATATATATATGAAATGTTTAAAAGACCATAAGATCATCCCCTGCAACAGGCATTAAAGCTTTTCTGTAAAACCTGGACAAAAATACTGTAGTGATATTGCATTGATTGCAGCAATGGTATAGCGCTGCAGCATCTAAATTGCTATGAATAGTTTAAACTATCATCTCATTGATTTTACATTATAAAATGAGGTCTCACACTTTATAGATAAAAACTGAAATGCTGACAAACAGAGCACATCTTAAGTAATCCTGCCTTGCAATACCTCAGTTCTCAAACAGCTCCATTTTCAAATGTTTCAGCTCCCGAACGCCAAATGCTCTGGTTTTCAAATGTTTTTCAGAATCTGGACATCCGATGTGGCTTCCACTTGGGTGCAAGAAGCTCTTGCAACCAATCATAAGCCGCACCTCGGCCGTCGAACATTTCGGAAGTCGAACAATTTTCAAGAACGGATTATGCTTGACAAACAAGGTTTGAATGTATAGTTTTACTTTCCGTGTACTTGTGATGCAGGTCAACATGGTATGTTTCCAGTCACCATGCAAGAGAAGTGACCCAGGAATTATAATTAGAGGTTGTCACACAGTTTAAAAGAGCCTTGGAACAAGAGATCTGGTCAATGAGTGACTGAAGAGCCAACCAAACCCAATTCCAGCAAACAATTTTAGTGGAATCAGGCTGGCCTAAGATTTTTTGCTGCATCTCTACACTCTAACTTGGGGCTTAATAGAGCTGAGTAGTACAGT
This sequence comes from Podarcis bocagei, assembly GCF_964188305.1. Lineage (NCBI taxonomy): Eukaryota > Metazoa > Chordata > Lepidosauria > Squamata > Lacertidae > Podarcis > Podarcis bocagei. The sequence goes on from NC_138129.1 coordinate 58,085,786, forward strand.
ATGTCCATTCCACATTGCATGATAAGGAACTGACTGTAACACTCTGTGTTTGTTTTTTAATTTAAAAAAGGGTGAAAACAAACAAATTTAAGTTTGATTCAGTAACTTAACTACCACACAAGTGGGTAACAATATGCTGAATAAAAATTTATATCCAGATTCCCTGACACCATCACTAACATACATGAGGATCCCCAGTTCACTGGTATAAACATACAGTGAAGAAGTGGATAAATCCATCCTTTTGCCATTCCTTTAACCACCCGATTGCAGATACAACATACAAAGATCAGCTATGAACCAAATTGAAAAAGGCTTGACTGACTGTTTTGAGGAATGGGAGACACCTGAAATGCTAGGGGTACTTTCATTCTAACAAGAAGTTAGATAACCTTTGTGCATCTCTTCCAAAAATGTAGACAGTATCTCTCTGTCTGACTGTCCTTGAATTATAATCTTTTTAGGGCTCAGACTAAACCAGGAGAAGGACTTATCTCTGCTTCCCACAGCAGCAATGCGGGAAGCAGCATGGGGAACAGGTGAACACCCCACCCTGATTCTTTCCCTGATTCTTTCAACCTCGGACATCGTAAGTTGAACAGATCAGCAAGGGAAGCTGCTTCAAAGAGCAGTTCTGCGAGGAAGAAGCAGTTTCTATCAAATGGAAACCACATCTCCTTCTTTCAGATCAATAGGTGGATGGTTGGAAGCACACCTTTTTCCAGCAAAGGAGGAATTGGGAACCCACTTAAAGCTCCCATTTGCTCCTCTGAAGCCCTGCCCTCCCTTCTCTGCCCCACACCTGACATCATGTAGGACCTCAAGTGTAGAACGGATCGGAGTAGCTCTCCTAAGATAGCCTGAGGACCAAATGTTCCATCACCCCTTACTTATCCCAAGCTTTTCAAAGGTAGCTGAACCACTGTGGTGGAGTGGAACACTTGAGAGAAATTTTGAGCCTCATAGCAGAAAACACTCAGAGGCTCTCAAGTAAGATCAAGTATGTGAGGTTAGGGAAAAACGACCTTGAGAGATTATTTGACTGAGCAGTTTAATTTGTGTCTGGAATAAGCCAAGATAATAATGAAGCAGAGAATGCCAAAACAAGCCATTCCAAGCAGAGGTTTATTCTCATTCTCTAGAAAAATCTCAAATGAACATTCACAGATGTTCAATAGTTCAAGTGTTCAGAGATTTCCCCATCAAATTTTAGGTTCTGTCTTTAATACAGTATGATAATTTAATAGTAATATTAAATTAGTAGGTTCATAAATAGCATCTAAAAGTACGGGGGAGGTTGTGCACAGTTGTTTCTGAGTGGCCATTCCCATCACCCTCTCACACTCTTACATGCCCACGCAAGCTATTAATATGTGATAAACCATAAACAAACGCACTGCTCATACAAACACCATTGACATGTACTACATGTACATAGACTCGTTGCTAGCCAATATTTCAATAATGCTGCCTTTTCCCTTCTAATTTTCAGTCTACTTTTGTCAGATCCTTAACTTCCACAAGATAGCTGGAATTTAGCGCAACTGTAACCAAGGTTATAAAAATAAACTTAAACGACAAGGTCTATTGTTTTCAGAGCTAGAACTATCTATTATTATCTGTAAGAGTAAAGCGTTTAACTCCACCACACATTCTCATACAGATTACACCTAATTATAAATATACTTCATAATGAACATTAAAGTCTGTGGTATTAAGTATTCTTACATTGTCCTATTAAGCGACTAACAAGCTGTCTTACTATATTCATAGAATGAATTCTTTTTAAAAAAATTACTTCCATTTAAACTATTCACTAACAAAGCTATTCCTTAGCTCATCCCTGCCATAACCTGCTCTATTCAGAAACATATGGGAAAAGACATTAAATAACCACTGCAAAGCATAGACTTCTAGTATTAGTGCTACACACTGCATACCCCTATTCATTATTCCACCTCCCCTATTTAATCTATCATTAAGATTCAGTGACCCTACACTAAATTTAAAGCAGATCCTTCCTTCCTCCCATGCCTAAATTCACATACTTTTCTAGTTGTAGATGCCCTCAAGTATTACCCACTCTACAGGGTTTCTCTAATCTCAGCTCTGAGCTATGTCGTGCTATACAACCATGGAATTGCCGTTTTATATCTTTAACTATGAGGGCTTGCACTTAAAAAAACCAACACTGTGCTATTTCATTAGTAAAAAAAACTTATTTAGTAAATTCCAACAGTGTAGGTTTTTTTAAAAATAATAATAATCCCACAACATTTCATATTCTATAGTACCGCCAACATTATCTTTGACAATACATCTCATGAATTGTTATTAGTTTTATCAACAGAAGTACATCCTAGCCAAAGCTTGCTCATCCCTATCCTATCAATCAACCCAGGCATCCATTTAATGAGAAAATAAATGTTGTTTTTTTAAAGCACAAAGATGATTATTTATGTTCAGCTTTGTGTTTTACAATTTAAAATAGCAAAAACATATGCTCTATCTGGCAGTGTCACAACGTGCTCTGCGAACCCCACAGGTTTGCTGACCAGCCTGGCAGAGCGAGCATAGATTTCTCTTGGATATGGTGGTATGTCTGGGATCTGAGAACTTGACAAGGCATTGGAGCTGAGCCTTCATCAGTTCTCCTGCACCACATGCCTGAACTGTTCCCAACCTTTTGGGCTGTTTTGGTCAAGAGGGCCACAGAGGTGGTAGTGGTGAAATCCAACATTGGCTCTCCCTCTCTGAGGCAAGAGATTTCTCTCCTACTAGAGACGTTAAGTCTGTAGCTTTAGCATGTTAAAACACGCAAAGATTTGAATTAATCCAATTCTACAAAGCCTTTGCTTTATAGCAAACCTGAGAAAGCCAAATAACTGAACACACAATTTCGGTTTTGTGAAATGGAGGGATAGGTCAGTATTAAAGTTATCCAAGGAAAACAGCAGAGGGCTACTGAAGAATTCACTTTTTCTATAGGGTTGGGATATTGGGGGGGGGGCAATTATATAATATTTATAATATTTCCAGTCTGGAAAGATTAATTTGGCTTTGCTTTGGTTCTAGACCTTCCCAATGTTGAAATGCTTTTGTTCATGCTGCTCTATCAGTCTGGGATAAATGGAAATCTAAAGTAGCTCCATCTACTTTTCTATCTTTTTTAATGGGGTGTTAGGGGAGAGGTAGTACTTCTGGTACTACCTGCCGTGCTCCTTCTGGGGTAGTTTGTCCACCTTTGGTCCCCACCCTGCACTCAGCCCTTCCCTGTGGCTCCTAGCAGATGTCAGCATGCAACAGCAGCCAGATCAGGGTAGCTGATGGGTCTCAACCCTTGGTGACTTAGGAACTTCGGCTGCATGTGAAAACAGGCTCCAGAGGATTGAATGGATGAGACTAATCGTCGATCCAATGGTCAATAAGGTGGTTTCTGCACGTGTTGTAGAGGGAAGTAAGGGGCAGATGGGGCTCATCAACCTGGCAAGGTAGCTCATGTAAGAGAAGGAAAACTCTGGTCCTAAATCTCTGCTGCAACGCTTGCACTGATGGAGCAATCTGCTTGCCACTGTCTCCCCTCTCCTTTCCCCACATGCTCTTCTGGGGTTTTTCCCCCCACTGCCACCCTGAGCCAATTTGGGGAGGACATGGGGGAGGAGATGGAGAAAGCCCTGTTGTGGTAGCTCAAGTCTTTGTTCAGGCTTCTGCTAATAGAACCTGTTAGTTGAATCTGGCCCCTCATGTCCAATGGAAACGTACCCCCAGGTAAGTGTATAAAGGTTTGCTGGGGAAATGTGGATATAAAAGAACCTGTTTTCCTCTCAGGTTTGTCTTGAGAACACCTGCACTGTTACAGGTTACAGAATTTCACCTGATCCATTAATTAAAGTGTTTGACTATGTGGATGTTTCAAGACTATTCAAAGACATAATTGTTTTTCTTTGATTTGCTGTCCCAAATAGCTGCACAATGGAAATCAACAGGATTAACTTTCCATATGTGGCTGGTTTGTTCATATTTGGGATGCTATGATCATGGAGAAGATCGCTGCACACATTACTGACTCCACAGGCAGCCTTTTTTCTAAAGCATATATGGGATGTTGCTTCCCCTTGGTCTTCAGACAGGGCACTGGCAAACATACACACACACATCCCAAAAGAAAGAAAGAAAGAAAGAAAGAAAGAAAGAAAGTCAAAATATTTTTTCATTTAGTGTCTTTAAAATGTCTTTATCAACTTTTCCCCTATATGTATGGTTCCACTAGCTTTTATACTTTTGATATTTATTTACCATTCAGTTTGCCGCATTACTTTATTCAAACCTTCCCACTCACCCTTTCCCCTGTCAAATGTCCCTATCTGCTGTTACACTGTAATACCATTTAGATTTCATACTGGCACCATATTCAGTTTTATATTCAATGTTTAAAAACTATATTAAAATAAATAGCAAAGGAAAGGGTAAGATGGGGAGAGAAATGATTTGAAACAGCTGCTACTATTAAGCTTGTACTTTGCCAGGATAAGGCATAATTGCACCAACAAAATCGCATAAGCACACCAGAGTGGCCTAGCTCACAATGGCTGAGCAGTCATGAGTGCAGTACACAAATCTACCCTTGCCAAAGGGGCACAATTGGTGTGTGGGGGGGTGTGTGACTGAGAACTAACACAGCCATCTGGTGCACGGAGGCTCTCTCAGGCAAACATTAGGTCATAAAAGCCATAACAAAAGACTGGTATGCAATAAAAACCACAGTCATACAAATATTATGAATGTGTTCTGAAGTCCTCTACATGAAGTTCATAATACAGCACACACAGAGATACATGGAGTGCATCAACAGAGAAAAACAGCCACTGACATGAGCACAGGGGGCAACAGAAGCCTGGGGAACCAATTAGCTCCACACAGAAAGACTGAAGAAGCTGGAAGATCGGTGACAGTGGGGAGTCAGTGGCTTTGAGGGTACTATAGACACTGGCATACTATGTTATAGAGGAATTCTGCACTCCCACAGTCCTGAACAATGAAATTCCATCCGTAAGAACACCGCAAGCAGATGCAACGTTAAACGCGACACTATAGATGACACTATTCAATGCAAAGGAAAAGGATTTTTTTTTTAAAAAAAAAAAAAGATGAAAATGAAATCACTCTGTACTTCTCTATCTGCACTGTAATGGATCCAGAGTCAGCCCAAAGAAAATGGAGAATATACATTTGCTATATACAGAGAGAAAGAACTAGGAGAAAGGAATACCTCACAACTAGGAATTCTAGTTCATTGGTCAATATATAAATATATTAATCTAGGTCCCTTCCAACTCTACCGTTCTATGATTCTAGATAATCATAAATTTGGGTGAGACTTATGTTGTGCATCAGTAAAAGGGGATTAAATGAGAAGGGGGAGAACCATGTGCACCGCCTTGAGCTCTTTGGGATATAAGCACAATAACTGATTGAATAATTAAATAGTACGCAGTTAAACTAGGGAATTAGTTACCACAAAATGTGGTGATGACCACCAATTTAGATGGCTTTGAAAGGAAATTAGAAAATTAAGGAAAAATATAGCTACAACGGCTACTAATCATGATGACAACAGGCCTCTGTGTACCAGCTGCTGAGAACAACAGTGGAAGAGGAATATTCTCTGGGAGGGTGGGATTCAACTAATGAGTCTCACCAGTGGAAGCCCTGCACAAGGACTTCTGCTTGTGCAATGAGGCTTTCAACCTCTCCTCCCCACCCCATTGGCTCTGGAGGGGTGCGAGAGACCCTGGAACAGGGCGAAGGGAGGAGTGGGAAGATCATTCTGTCTGGCAAAGTAAAATGCTTGGGTTGACAGAACAATCAGAAGAACATGATGCTGAATTCCTTCTCAGATGCCTTGTTTATGGACTTCACTGTATGGAACAGGATGGTGGACTAGACAGAACTTTGATTGGATCCGGCAGGGCTCTGGTAGTATAATAGAAAAAGCTGCAGTGTACACTTTAGTAGATTTAGGAAGAGAAGAAGGAATAGAAGACATGCAGAAGATTATCCTAAAAGAAACAACATATATATAACACAATGACATGCAAAATACTAAAGATAGTTTGAAAACATGCAAAATACATCAAGTGTATTACAATAAAGGTTATAAAAATGAAAATTTATTTTAAAAAAGAAGTGCAGGGAATAGGAGAAAGTCTTGCAATATTTCCTGTAAGCCCTTCATGCATGTGAGTGAGTGAGTGAGTGAGTGAGTGAGTGAGTGAGATAAGGTAAGGATGCACTTCTTGTGCTCAGAGACACTGTTACTATATTCCTGTTGATTACCAGTCAACAGTAGGGAAATCTAGCACACCCCATAGTCAGCAAGGAACCTAGATAGAGGGTTCAGATAGTATTCCCAGGAAGATCATAGATCAAAGAATCATAGTTAGAAGGGGCCATGAGGGTCATCTAGTCCAGTCCCCTGCAATACAGAAATCTTTTGCCAAATGTAGGGTTCGAACCCACAACTCTAAGATTAAGAGCCTCATGCCCTACGTACTGAGCTATCCCAGTTTCCAAGCTCAAGTTTCTATCACAGTATTTGCTTACAAACTTTACTAAATGGCACGTAGGAAGATGCCTTATACCTATGTTCATCTAGCCCAGAATCACCTGCTCTGACTGGTAGTGAGGTCTTTCCCATCACCTGCTAATCCTTGCAACGGGAGAGGTCAAGACCTGGAACTGGGATTTTCTGCAAGCCAACTACATGTTCTAACTGTGAGCTATTGTCCCTCCCTCTATGATACCTGATCACTGAAAACTATTCCTTTTGTAGACATGAAGAATTATTTAGCGTAGTGCTAAGCTAAAGTCCCGTAGTGGTATACTAGTCAATGGAGGTGGCACTGTGTGACAGGGGTGGGTGGCTCTGTGGTCTAAACCACTGAGCCTCTTGGGCTTGCCAATCAGAAGGTCAGCGGTTCAAATCCCCACGACGGGGTGAGCGCCCATTGCTTGGTCCCAGCTCCTCCCAACCTAGCAGTTTGAAAGCATGCCAGTGCAAGTAGATAAATAGGTACCACTGTGGTAGGAAGGTAAATGGCGTTTCCATGCACTCTGGTTTCCGTCACGGTGTCCTGTTGTGCCAGAAGCAGTTTAGTCATGCTGGCCACATGACCCGGAAAGCTGTCTGTGGACAAACGCTGGCTCCCTCGGCCTGAAAACGAGATGAGTGCCGCAACCCCATAGTCGCCTTTGACTGGACTTAACCATCCAGGGATCCTTTACCTTTACCTGTTACGTCGTAGCTTACAATAGCAGAATGATTTGCACAAGAGAAGGCACAGGAAGCCAAGCCCAATACTCCTTGTTGCACAACCAGTTGCACAACAAGATTCCTTTAGTGTGCTATTGCACTGGATTTCATACTCTGCAGTCATTATCCTCACTCTTATGCTAGTGCAGCAGCATTGTGCTGGCAGTCGGAGAACGCTGAATCCAGACCTTGATATCTGAATGAATCGGAGAACACCGTGTGCATAATTTGCACCAATGTTTCTCTATATACCAAATGGATAGTTTGTATATAATTTGTGCACTATTAACTATTTGCGTAATTTGTTCAACTGCTGAATTGTTTTACTTAGCACATTATGCAACAGTAAATCAAAATATTTGAAAAACTTTGCAGATTCTTTCCAGTGCATTGGATTTTTGTCCCAATATCCACACCATGGCCTTGACAGTACATGTATATGGGGGGGAATCAAAACAGAAGCCTCTTAAGGAGATTTTTCTCACTACTGCCATCTTTTGGCAATGAAATAAGCAACCATCTGCAGATTCCATGGGAAAGTATGAAGAGGCAGAATAATTGGGGCCAAAATAGCAAAGAAACTGGGAGATCTGCCTCTTTCTAACTCCCTTCACCGCCACCCAGAAAAGCTGTGTATTTGATGGGAAGAAATAGTGGTTATGAGACAATCTAATCAGAGCAGAATGGGAAAAGAAAAGCAGTCCCCCAGTGGTTTCCCCAAGCTGTCTTCTTAACTCTCTCGCTGCGCTCCTAGGAAAGCAACTGGGTGGGAAAATTTTGATTGTAAATAGGTCAAAGTTAGGAACAAACAGAGAGACAGAGACAGAAGGTGAGAGAGCTGTTGCTCCTGTTAATGTACAAACCCATGCCAGGGGCAGACATTGGTAAAATGGTGCCCAGCGCAAGGAGAACATTTGGTTCTGCACCCTAAATATTGCTTTTTATTGGTCTTCTCAGTCAGTAGATACCTGAATAAATACTGGGATGATATTATTATTATTATTATTAATATTATTATGAGTCCCCTCAGTTTGTTGCTCTGTGTAGGGGAACTGCTTAAAAAAGGTAAAGGAACCCCTGACCATAAGGTCCAGTCGTGGTCGACTCTAGGGTTGCAGTGCTCAGCTGGCCACATGACAGCTTCCGGGTCATGTGGCCAGCATGACTAAGCGGCTTCTGGCAAACCAGAGCAGCACACGGAAACACCATTTACCTTCCCGCCGGAGCGGTACCTATTTATCTACTTGCACTTTGACGTGCTTTCCAACTGCTAGGTGGGCAGGAGCAGGGACCAAGCAACGGGAGCTCACCCCGTCATGGGGATTCGAACCACCGACCTTCTGATCGGCAAGTCCTAGGCTCTCTGGTTTAACCCACAGCGCTACCCGCGTCCTCTGTGTAGGGGAACTGCTTACACCATCATAAATCCAGCGCAGTCCATAGCCACATTTCATGGGGGAATATGTTGAGAGCCTGACCATATGGATCCCAGCATCTTGCCAAGTTTGGTTCTTAACATCAAGTGTAAATAATATAAACTTCAGAAGAAATAAGCTGAACTCCACTCTACTAGGGCCCCCAACACTATCAATGTCATTGATTCTTCTATAAAGTTTGCAACTTTCAAAACTTGTATGCACTATAAAAATATTCTCATCCAAAAATATTAACTCTCTTATGCTTTTAAACAGCTCTTGGGCATGGATCGCACAGAGGCAGCTGAAGTGATAGACCAGTGCTGGGAGGCAGTGATAGGCTGGGTAGGCCAATAAACTGAAGCTGAATCTAAAAAGACAAAGGTGTTAATATGCCCTGAGTTCTCATATCCAGGAGGTGGGCAGACAGGTTGGCATTGTCCCTGGAGGCCCAGGTGCTCTCAATGACTAAGAGTGCCTTTTTTCAGCTGTCTGGTTCCCCAGCTATGCCCCCTTTTGGATGACTTGGCTACTGTTCTCCATGTGCTGCTAACTTCCAGACTGGATTATTATAATGCACTTTACGGGGGCTGCCCTTGAAAATGACTCGGAATCTTCAATTGGTCCAAAATGCAGTGGCCAGATTACTGGCTGGGGTTCGGATCTCATATAACCCCTGTTTTAAAGCAGCTGCACTGACTGCCAGTACGTTTCCAGGCCCAATTCAAGGTACTCATGGTAGTGTTTAAAGCCCTAAATGCCCCCCAAACTGAACTGCCTCCTCCCCTAAAGACCCTCTCGGGTGCTAAGATCAGTGGAGGGAAACTTCTTGGTTCTTCCACTGTCCTCAGAAGCTCAGAGGGTGGTGGACTGGGAGAGGGCATTCTCAGTGGCAGCCCCTAAGTTGTGGAACTTGCTTCTCACAAAGATATCTAGCATCTTCATTATACAGCTTCCAGCAAATGCTGAAGACCCTCCACTTTACCCTGGCTTTTGACATTTGAGATGCATATTTTTAGTGCCCATCTTCTGCAATTTTAAGTTGGGACCTTGAAGTGAAGGGTGGGTAATTAATTGTAGTAATAATCATAATAGAAGTAGACTGGATCTAGACCTTTCTTGCTCGAAGTTAGCCTACTGTGTTCCTATTACCTCCATCACTTTTTCTCCAGATGCAACTGCTGCAGTTGCTTATTTCATGAGGGTTGCAGATCCTTGCTATCTCTCAGTAGAGTGTTCTTTGATCCCAGATCACAATATACAGTGGTACCTTGGGTTAAGTACTTAATTCGTTCCAGAGGTCCATTCTTAACCTGAAACTGTTCTTAACCTGAAACACCACTTTAGCTAATGGGGCCTCCTGCTGCCGCCGTGCCGCCAGAGCACGATTTCTGTTCTCAATCTGAAGCAAAGTTCTTAACCCGAGGTACTATTTCTGGGTTAGCAGAGTCTGTAACCTGAAGGGTATGTAACCTGAAGCGTATGTAACCCGAGGTACCACTGTATTTGTAAACCACTTGATAAAGCATCTAGCTTTAATGCCATAATCATTAAGGTCCAAAGACCATCTCTTGCCCACTCTCTAACATCAGCTGGTGTGGTCCTTCTTTATACCTGTATCTGAAGTATGTTTGGGAAGACCACCTGAAATAATTTTAATACTCCCAGCCCTTAGAGACGTGTCTGTTAGCTTCATAGTTGATCTCTCCGCTTTGACTTATTCTGGCATGTGTTTAATCTACTTGACTTGTGTTTTATCTTCTATCTAACCTGCACTTAGGGTTTTTTAATATATAATTTGGATTTTTATATATCATTGGCTGTCTTGGGTATCTTTATATAGAAAGGCAAGATATAACTTGGCTTTTAAAAAAGTTAAAGAATCCTATTTTTATATTCTGTCATCTTGCAACACCTTTCAATCAGTGCTTGCAACGTCTAAGTCTTAGATTCTAAGTGCTTCATCTACCTGAGCTCTACCAGAACTGCTAGGTGCTCTGCAGTTACACAGACAAATGGGTTGGAGGTGCAACTGATCGCCATACATTAATCAGATCAGCTGCTTTATAGTTTGATGTTTCAAGGTCTTACACTGGGTATATGCTTCCAGAACATAAACTGTAAATGATTATTTGTTTCATTTCTGGCCCATTCTTCCCCAGAGGAATTCCAGATGGTGAATATAACCACCATATGAGAAAGGTCACCCAGAGAAGACCATGGCAGAGAAGTAATGTGAACCTTATATCCCCCCTTATATTCTCCCCCACTCCACCCCCTGCCCCAAACACGCCCAACAGTGTCCACTACATGATCTTCTTGACAAACCAAAGATGCAGAACTTAGTCAAATATTCTCCCTACCATACAACCTATCCTTCCTAACAGAGTATGCCTTCAATGCACTAATGAAAATGAACTATGGGACACGGGTGGCGCTGTGGTCTAAACCACTGAGCCTTGGGCTTGCCGATGAAAAGGTTGGCAGTTCAAATCCCCACGATGGGGTGAGCTCCCGTTGCTCAGTCCCAGCTCCTGCCAACCTAGCAGTTCGAAAGCACGTCCAAAAGTACAAGTAGATTAATAGGTATTGCTCTGGCGGGAAGGTAAACGGCATTTCAGTGCGCTGCTCTGGTGTCAGTGTTCTGTTTCGCCAGAAGCGGCTTAGTCATGCTGGCCACATGACCCAGACAAACTGTGGAGAGGACAAACACCGGCTCCCTTGGCCTGTAAAGCGAGATGAGCACCGCAACCCCAGAGTCATTCGCGACTGGACTTAACTGTCAGGGGTCCCTTTACCTTTACCTTTAAATGAACTATAGCTTTAAATCTGACTGTTTTACATACTTCTAAAGAATATTGGGATTGAGGGAGCATTCCCCCTATCTTCAAAAATGGGCATATAAAAAAATGAAGGTTGTCTATTGTTAAGTGCATTCTTTTAAATGTCTTCAATATACATTGTTGGAGATGTATTTTCATTACAAAAGCTTTCATCTATCATTAAAGAGTCTCAATTCATTAACAAATTAAACATTCTGTAATACAGGCAGGCAGTCACATGTTGGCTTTGTATCATTTACGTTGCACCAGCTGGACAGAAATGCATGCAATTCTGGAAGTTTGTGGGAAATGAAATGTTATTTTTACAAAATTTGAAAATTGGGTCAGAATGATAAAAAAAATGCTCAGGAGATTGCTGTAAATTGCTTGATACTACAATTAAATGCATGTGTTTTACATGTTTCTGTTAAATACTACTTGGGTTTTGCAATGATGTACCCATATTAAAAATCAATTTGTTCCTTTTCTTGAGGACATCACTTATAGCAAGTGTTAAGTTCACAACCTTATTATCACAATTATAGGAAAATTATTATTCTACCCTCCCCCCACTGATTTAAGACTAATGCTCTAGCTATTTGTGAGATACAATATTAGCATTCCTCCCTCCTAGCTTTTCTACTGTGATGACCCAGCACAAAGATGCTTGTTTTAGCTGTAGCGTCTTTGCTTTATCTACCAGGCCATGTATGGTGACAGCTGCATTTGGAAGCAACTTAAAAGCAATTTCATCTTGGTGCCACCTAATCCAGACCCTGGTACAAACAGCATGGAAGAGTCAGTGTCAAAATTAAACAATGCTGGATTTTCTAAGAACAGATGCTTTTCCCTTGCAGCTGTAAAAATCTTAAAACAATCCTGTGCCACTCTGTCTGGTCACGCAACAACCACAAAGCAAGGCATAAATTTGGCCACTTATTGCAAATGTTTGCTGAGAGCTTTAAAAACAGTAACAGGGATTTATTGGGGGTGATTATGAGGCTGCATTACCCTTTAAATGAGCTTCGTGGTGGTTTAATCTACACCCATGATTTTTATATGTTGACAAATGAATAACTTTGCTACAAAGAGTTTTTAGGGCATTTTATTCTTATAATAAAAGCACATTTCGAAATGGGTAGGTGCAATTAGTACACTCTGATACCATCTTGGATTATTTAAGTCCTATTTACAGCTGAAAACAAAGCAGCATTCATGCCTCACAAAACTAACACTTTAGACAGAAGATAGATAGCAAGCAGACTGTTCAGATCAGAGAAAATGTGATACTAAGGTACAACTGTAATAATAATATTATGGTGGTAGTTCACATGCTAATGTCAGTGACTGGTAGGGCCACACTGAACTGACTCTCACCTGTGAATTGCCCTGATACCATTAATGCAATATGTCATTGTATTTAATATTATATGTATGCCCAACTAGTAAAAAGACAGCATGGTGTAAGATCAGGAGTCAGTAAAATTTTAAATACAGGCTTAAACTGATTCCCATAATGATGTTTATTTTTAAAAAATCTAGGGCCTCACTACACTGTGAGATATTTCTTTCACATTTATCCTAACCATATTTGTTTGTTATTCTTTGTATGCATACATTTACAATACTCGACACATACTTTAACTTTTAAAGCAATTAGAAATATCTCTTAATGAATACTTTCAAATTGGTGATTATTTTTAACTCAAGTTTACAGAAAACTTTTGTCAGAGTTAACAGTTCATTAGCACCTCCCTACTTATCAATATAATTGGATTGTTTGATGGTACAAAGTCATCTTCTTCTCAAATCTACTTTTAAAAGGCAAGGTGAAAAATGACCAGATTAATAAGGCTAATCATTGTTACCTAAAAGACAGTATTGGGAGAGGGGAATAAGGCTTTTCCCCCTTGCATTTTAATTGTACATCAAAAATCAACCCTCTTTTCCCTTTCTTCTCCTATCTCCTCCCCCACCTCCTCAAGATATTATGTTTGATATACAGGCATATTTTAAAAGCACGTTGAAATAATTTAAAAGTTATTGTTTTATTCAGGGGTTTTTTTAATGCAAAGTGCCTACATATTTACCAAATGAAAAAATAATAATGTTGTGTTATAAAATGTGTCACAGAAACTTAGATTTCAAGTTTAATCTTTACACATATTTCATCTAAACACACATTCACTTACAAGGGAAATGGCATAAGTGTTGCAATTCTGACCACCCTGATTATTTGTGAACTGCAGTTGTACACTTTTATCATTTCACACTAACACCTTTTCAAAAGCAAGCATTATACTGTCAGGTTTACATTAAAGAACATTTCAAAAGTTTTTGACTAATCACAATACTGGCTTATATTTTTTTATTATAGTTCTCTGTAAAGCGATTAGCAAACTTAGGGCCCAATTTAGGAGCCTTGAAGACCAAGTTGCCGGTTGTTGTTTTTTTTATAAAAAAAGCATATATCAATGATTTTTTAATATGACCAAAAACAACATCCATGACTATGTATTTCTAACATTAAATAACATGGCCATTTATACATAAACATGTATGATTTGGACTACAAAAAACAGGTATTTGTGCATCTCTCTCTCTCTCTCAACATATATAACTTTCTCCATGCACACACATACACATATACATACATGGAGCCATACACAAGTGCTCACAAACCAAAGACTAACAGATGTGTGACTTCTAATTAGTTATAATAATCTCTGCTTCAATGCAATTGGAAAAAGCCTCTCTTTTCATTCGAAATTAGCATCCTTTTGAGTTTTAAACTCTCTGGATACTTCAAAGTCTGGTTTCATTTTTTAAAAAAATTATGATGATGATTATTAATAATAATAAATCTGGCTTCTGGTTGGAATTTCAGACCTCTACTGTGCTAATTTTACCAAAAAAAGGAAAATATTAAATTATAATTATCCTAAACAGACACAGTCTTGTGAAACTAACCTCACATTCATATTAAAATACAAAGAGCCGACTATAATGAATTTGATTCATCCTTGGGACACAAAGCTTTACCACAGTAAACTCAGTCAACTGTTGCTCTTGCTTTTATATTCATGGTACTTAAATAGCGCACTTTAAAACAAAAAAACCCCAATTGGCTTTTCAGACATCCACCCTCCCCAAAAATAACGCACTTGAAAAACCCAAAATGATATGAAAAGGCTTCAAGGCCTCTTTTCTCCCTTTCAGAGCAGTTTTTTTTTAATTTCTGTTTGCAGTAATCTGCCTTTCACTTTCTCGTTGCTACAGAACAAACGAGGAGGCTCAGGACTTTGAAAAGGGGCTCAATGTGTAATGGGCCCACTAGAATTAATTTAGTTGCACCAAATCCATTGAGCACCAAAGGGGTTTCTCCCCCTCTTCTTCTCAAATCATTCCGAGTTGGACGCAGCCCCCCAGCCTTTGTAATTCTAGTAAAGCACTTAAAGTGCACAGTAGGTGTTCATCAGGACCATCTGGTCAAAAGCAAAACAAGCTGCTGATTTTGCCTTTGAATAGAATGAAGCAAGTGTGAATTAGTCTCTTCAATTAGCACTATTACAACCTGTCAAGTGCATATTGTAAAACAGGATTATTACAGTATTGGTCACCAGTGCAATTATTTACTCTCTGCCTTTTCTTGCATATAAATATGTCTTGGTTTATTAGTTTCTGATAACTGAAAATGGTTTATTTAAAAGCTACGCCTTTCGAAGTAATCAGCAACATGAATTACAGGTTATGAAATATATTCTAGCAATACAATGCTTTATCTAATAATTAGAAGTGTGGTTGTTTTTTAATGCCTTTCGTTTTATCAGCTTCATTGTTTCAGTTATGTATTAAAAAGTCCATAAGGATTCATGGCTGCACAGATATACCAATACCTTTAACACGCCAAACTACACCCAGACATTAGTATATTCTAAGCATCTCAGATCTGTCCCATCCAAACAGATACACGTAGTGGGTTCATTACCTGCAAGGTCTCCTACAAAATACATTTACTAATATATTCTCGTTCACATGCAGTTGTTGAAGAGTAAGATGACTCGGGGCCATGTTCACAGCCTGTTATGTTCCCTTTTTAGCATGAATGGAATTGATATTTGAAAAGCACAACTTATCGTGTTGAAACGATTTGCTAATTCTCACATTGTGTTTCAAGAGTACAGTTAGGAATTTTTAAAATGTGTGCCTTGGGTACTACTTGATGATAGAGGCATAATATTTCAAAACCGTCCTACAATCTACTCCTTTCGCTAAAAATACTCAGTTCTACAAGTTTAGCTTTCCTAAAGCGAAAAAGAAGTAAAAAGAAAATTTATTCATCTGTTTTAAAATAATTTTTGATTAAAAATTAACGTTCCATCCAAGTGGTACAACTAAGGGCCAGGATTAAACAACCATAAAGGTGATTCAATAAAGTCAACAAAGTTTATACACTTTGTCTCTTTTGAAGAGCATATCTCATGTCAAATGGTTACCAGCTTTGGAAACTAAAAAGTGACATTCAACTAAGTTTTACTCAGAGTAGAACTACTGAGATTTATGTCCATAACTTAGTCATCTTCTTTAATTTTAGTGGGCCGACTGAGTAAAACTTAGCTGAATAACACCCTGACAGATTTCCAAAATCAATTTGTGGTATGGCAATATTGGGGGAAGGGGTGTTCTGCTGTTCAAAGAAAAAAACCCAAAATTTTCCTTTCTTTTTGGATACAGTCATGGAACATAAAGACTTATTACTGGTAAATTTTAAAAAGGCAATATACAAAATTATATTTTTTAATATTGTTTTATGCCCCTGTGTCCAAGGGTGGTTGTTGTCATATACTTCTTGAAGCAACTCTTTGCACACAGATCCTAGCTGAATGGGAAATAGGCACAAACCAACTCCTTTTAATGTAATTACCCTGCCAGATTCAGCACCAGGATACTGCATGCAAGCCCCATTTGGTTACTATAAATAGTGCTGACCAGCTGTTTGGCATAGTGAGAGACTAGACTTAGTCTTGTAAATTCTTTCCTCTCTGCTGAGTAAACCAGTATCTTATTGGGATACCCACATGCAGTGCTGGCTGGTGGGTGTGAGCACCTATGTAGATTTGGAGTTGGCACAGAGCCTTTGCTGTTAAGGAGCCTTACTTACCCTTACCTGGGTAAGTTGAATGTGGAAAACCCCAGATAATCTTCCAATTACCATGTGTGCAGATTAGGTCTACTTTTCAATACATTGATTGGCTTATTGCGAATATCTACATTTTCTACAGATACAGCAAAAGAGCATGAAAAAAATAAAGTTCAAGGTCTGACGCAGTTTCTACAAACCAGTACAAATCATTTCTGCCACTGAATGTTATTTCATAAGAACTATTTTATACTGACATCCTAGCACAGTTCAGATCAACAAAACCAAACAAAAATGATCTCTGATCTACAGAAGCTCCAGTCAATGGCAGGGATCCAATAAAATTATTAGCTATCATCCATGTAGGCACAGGGAGTTTCCAGCTACCATCTTACCACCAGAGCTACCACCCCCTGATAGTTAGGAGATCCTTTAGGAGCAGCATTCCTTTATACAGGAAGGACTGCGCACACAAAAAACCCAAATGTACAAAAAACAAAACAAAACCAAAACACTCTGCACCACAAACAATGTATCTATGGTTTCTGATAAAGTTTATGGAACTTTGTCGATACCACTTTAAGACATTAGTTTTTCATAAGTCTCAAATAATCATATTGTTATTCCCTTTTACCACCAACACCACCTCTTAAGAGTCGATGATGTCATGTAAATTTACTAGATTGACACAGGATAATGAGTGGCAGGTAGGTTGGTGGCCAGATAAAAAAGATACTTTATCCATGAGTGTAACACATAACACAATACCCAGTTAATCCAGAGTTTCTACCATCCTCCAGTTTTTTACTCACAATGGTCACATGAAAACAAAGTTTAATAATCCAGGTTATGCACCACATGCAGCATGGACCTACATGCAGGCAGCTCCTTTTCTGCCACTTCACTCTTCCCATTACATCAGTGGCAAAACAAACCTGAATTTGGCACTTAACCATAGCTTCCCCATTCTGCAAGAATCCAGGACTATAGTTAATGACATTCAAACAAGCTACAATATTAAGCCAACTTTATATTCTGTCTTGTTCAGTGTATTAAACCAGGATCTGTGGCTTAATATACAGGTGATATCAACCTCCTATTGGTCTGAAACATTGAGCAAGGTGGCATACAGCATACCATCACCATTCTCCCCCTTCATCCCCCCCCCACTTGGTCTGATCTCCTTATGCACTTCAACAATTTGTGTTGCACCACGCCAAATGCTGTAATTCAGATGCAGCCCCCATGTTCTCTGACAGTGAATCCTCATCTAAATATATTGAGCCTGCACTCAAACTCTCATAGTTCTTGAATCTGCTGGAAAATATGTCTTTAAGAAAAGACATTGAGTTACCAGACTGTTAATGTAGAAGATCAAAACTTTTTAGTAAGGAGTCGCTTTGCGTCACCCTAAACAATTTATTCTCCTTAGGGTCCCTTTGGAAGAAGGTAAAATCCAATGCCATTCAATGGTTGCATTGACAAATTCCCTACAGATGGGAAACCTTGCCTGAGGATATAAAAACTCACTAGGCTTTGGGCTTTGTTAGACTAACACTTGTCATTCCTGGGAGCACTTTCAGTCCTGCAGAACCTGACTCTAACCTATAGTAGCTACTTAGAACTTGCTGTAGACTGACCTGTTTGAATTTATTGATTTGTTTGAATCATTTATAGCTTGCTTTCCCAGAAACTCAAGAATCCCAGAACCTCAATAACTTAAGACAGCTTGGCCATAGTGATACATGCTCTGGTAACTTCCAGATGGGACTACTGCAATGCACTCTATGTGGAGCTGCCCTTGAAGACTTTTTGGAAGCTGCAACTAGTGCAAATTCAGCTTCCAAAGATTTGCACCAGTTGTCAATTCACTAAGAGGTGCAATTTAAAGTATTAACTTTGTCATAAACAACTTGGGTGCAATTATATGAAGGAGTGCCTCCTCCCATAACCAGCCTCAGTGCTAAGATCAGCAAGGGAGGTTGAACCTTCTGTGGTTTGAGTGGTGTGGGGGGGCCTTCTTTGTGGTGCCCCCCAGACTGTGGAAGGACCTACCCTATAAGGGGCACACTGCACCATCACTGTATGCTTCTGACAACTCATCAAGATGGATCTCTTTACTCTTTTCGTTGAGTGAGTGCCTTCTGTACTTCTGCGCTGCTGGTTGCTCTGTACTGCTATTTTGTTATTCCTATATTAATTATTTTTATAGTTTGATTTTAGGATTATAATTGTACACTATGCTTATTTTAATTCTGTCCCCCCAGAAAACCCACCCTAGGGCCATTTGGTGAAAGGCACGCTATACAGTAAGTATGAATAATAATTGTCTAAAGATACAATTTGGTGTTACTTAAAGATAGAACAAAAAGTATCTACTGATTTCTAATTGTCCCAGCTCAATTCATAGCCTAATTGGATAGCTCAAAAGTCAAACAAAACAGGGGTGTCTTGCCACAACTTCCTTTCTCAGGGAAGTCATCCTACAGTTGAAAAAGGGAAACCATAGTCCTCCAGATGCTGTTTGGCTCCAAGTCATCAACCCCAGCCAGCATGGCCAATAGTCAGGAGTCAGGGATGATAGGTTCTCCATCCCTGCCCTACAGCCTCAGGGCCACTACTACAAAGGAACTGTTCTGAGTCATGTGAAGATTCTGATCCTAATTTAGTGTTCCACAGACTTATAAAAGTGGTTGGACAGGACAACCATTCTCTGGAATTCTATGAAGTAACTTCTTGTCAAGTAATTCTTTAGCTGAAAATTTGTGGGTTTTGAGACAGGTGAGGGAGACCTGAACTGCTTTTCTACCCTACTTTATCAAAAAGGTATGACTAAGGTGCTGGTTAGGTAATGATGGCCATTACTATTGTAAATAATCCATTAAGGCAAATAAATAAAACATTTCTTAATATACTGGATATGGACAGGTAAACCTTTACATCCTTTCTATACTAGAAGTATTAAAAAACCTGAGACAATACCTATCAAATCAGAATGGGAAAGTATTATTTACATGGCTACCACAATGAAGTATCATCATCTAGAAATGCTTCAACTGACTTTTGAGATCTAAATATGACTTGAACATCTCACCTTATCAGCATCACTTTAAAATATGAAGACCTATCTGTAAATCCAAGATTGGCTTGATTGCCCCTTTTGTGAAGCAGATGTTGGATCACTGTGAAGAGTTGATGAATCCCATTATTCTTGAAACTTAGTAACACCATGAACCTGCCCCTCTTATCCTGTTAAAGATGTAATTCTGGGAATCCCCTATACCCCAAACTCTTAGCAGCTAATGAAATAGTTTTGAATGATTTACAGAGTTGTTTTATGGGTGGTGTTTTTGTTTTTTTTTACTTATCACTATTGCTTTATTCTCTCTGGAAATTGCTTTGAGGGTTTTAAAAAAAACAATCAAGGGCTGTATAAATTTTATGAAATAAACAGTTCTTGATATAAGATATAGGCTGACATGGTGTAAAAATTGGAAGCTTAATGCACCTTCTTCCCCAAGTCAAGTCCTCCATCAGCTTTAGTGTTCTAGCCCACCTGGAAAGCAGCTAGAAGAAACAATCTGAAACAAAATCAGCTACCACAGTTTTTTCTGAGTCTTTGCCTCTTAAATAACTCCCTCTCAACCTTAGGTGAGGAGCCTAAGAAGCCCGCCAAAAGCACTATGATATAAGATGATGAGATGATATAAGAGAGACCTATCGGTCCTGTTGCTCGAAAGGTGCAGTAACTAGTTAAAGAACATGAAACAGATAATAAGCATAAATGGACAATTTCCCAACAAAACCATGTAACAAATCGGGTCTCACAAGGAATCATATTGGGACCTGTGCTTTTAAAGTTGTTCATAAAAGTGCTGGAGTTATGGCCGAGCAGGAAGATCACCAAGTTTGCTGGTGAAGCCAAATTGTTCAGGGTGGTAAAAAACAAAGGGGGGGGGTTGTGAGAGCTCCAAAAGGATATTTCCAAACTTAGCGAATGGGTATTAAAATGGTAAATGCAAATCAATCTAAGCAAGGGGGAATCCTAGCTTTGCATAAAAAACTAGTAGGGTCTGAACTGGCAGTTACTGACCAGGAAAGAATGATTGGAGTCATGGTAGATATCTTGATGAAAATGTCAACCCAGTGTGTAGCAGCTGTGAAAAAGGCCAAGTCCATGTTAGGGATCTTTAGAAAGGGATTGAAAACAAAACTGGCAATATCATAATGCTGTTATACAAATCCATGGTGTGGCAAGTCTGGCGTGTACAGTTCTTCTCACCTTACTTTAAAAAGAATATTGTAAAGCTGGAAAAGGTGCAGAAAAAGGGTGACCAAAATATGGGATTTTTAGTTTAGAAAAAGTGGAGTAAGGTGGGGGGATGACAGGATAGGCAGGTGTAATATTATGCATGGCATGGGGAAAAGGGGATATTGGAAGATACAAGACACACAAAATGAAGTACTGTGGAATTTGCCACCATGGGATGTAGTCCCCCAACTTGGCTGACTTTAAAAGGTGTTTAGAAATATTTGCGTAAGATTCAGCTACTAACCATGATGGTTGTGCCCTACTGCCAGGATCATAGATGGCATGCTTCTGAATACAAGTTGCTGGTGGGGGGGAGACACAACTGGGGATAAGGCTGCTTAACTCAGTCCCTGCTTGTGGTTTCCCCTAAGCATCTGATTGGCTACTGAGAGGAGAGGATGCTCAATTAAATGGGCTTCAGTTTGATCCAGCAAAGCCTTTCCTGACATTATGGTCTATAATGTGATCTAGACCAGGCATCCCCAACTTGCGGCCCTCCAGATGTTCTGGCCTACAACTCCCATGATCCCTAGCTAACAGGACCAGTGGTCAGGAATGATGGGAACTGTAGTCCAAAACATCTGGAAGGCCGAAGGTTGGGGGTGCCTGATCTAGACCAACAAAAGACAACACTGATATTGCTGGATTGCATTTATTATCATCCCTGACCACTGGCCATGCTGGCTGGGAGTTGTACCCCAACATCTGGAGAGAACCATGTTGTTCACTTCAGGGCATTATTCAGCTAAGTTTTACTTACAGTAGACCCATTAAACTTAATGGATCTAACACAATCCTGCTCATTAATTTCAGTGGGTGTACTCTTGAGTAAAATTTGGTTGAATGCCATCCCTAGTCTAGACAATCCCTCCCAAGCTGCTCAATTCCCCTTTTGTAACAGGTAATGATCCAGAGATGTGAGTATTCTCTCTCCTGCACATTTTTTGTTCTCTTATCCTATCAATCCTCTTTGAGCAGCCTGAAAAGAGTTCCAAGAAAAGCAGCCAAGAAAAGAGTTCCAAATCCCTCCACAAGTCAGGAACAAGTAGTAGATTGGATAACTTATATACTATAGGCCTTTCTCTTATATTTACACTTGAAGTTGCCCCTGATGACCTGACTTAGAATGGTTAATCTCATATCAGACTTTCCTTTTTCTATATTCTGTCCTAGATTTGGACCAGCTGCTACAGGGTATGACATCTCTTTCTCAAGCCCTAGTGTATGTTTCATGGACACCAGACTTTCAGATTATCTGGCTAAACTGCAGCTTACATTATTAATTCTTAAAAGCTGAAAATCACAAGCTGAAACACTTTTAAAATGAATTAAACTGATTTCTATATGCTTGTTTCCCTTACTATTGTTTCCCTTAATATTCAGAGGCTAAAATAACTTAAAAGAAAAAGATGCTCCAGTCTGACATAAATCAGAACTTCTGTTTTGACATGTTTTTAAGTATTGCTGCTTTGAGTTTTAATCCTGTTCCAGAAAGTCAATGTGATATATTCATATAAAACAATTAATTTAGTTTTAGAGAAATCCCATTATGATACCCAGTATGCATATTTGTAATTTAAAAAACAAACCACCAACACCAAGGAAGCAGGTTCACTGTATGGAGCTTCTGAAGACAAAATACACTGAACATCACAACTTTGTTTCATGAAACTTTACTCTGATAGGAAATGGTGATTTTTGATAACTCCCATGTGTTCAGATCGCAATGATTCAACGTATAGTCCTCTACTCTACACAGTTGTACAGTGGTGCCCCGCAAGACGAATGCCTTGCAAGACGAAAAACTCGCTAGACGAAAGGGTTTTCCGTTTTTGCGCTGCTTCGCTAGACGAATTTCCCTATGGGCTTGCTTCGCAAGATGAAAACGTCTTGCGCTTTTTTTTTAAAGCCGCTTGAAGAGGCGCAGTTGCGACGGACCGTGCTTCGCAAGATGAAAAACATTGCAAGACGAAAAGACTCGCGGAACGAATTCTTTTCGTCTTGCGAGGCACCACTGTACCAATATATCATTCTATGGTGCTAATTCCTGTGCCCCATTCTATCTTCTGCCATATAGCAAGAGATAAGCATAGGACCAGGTGCCAGACATACAGCAGTGATTCAAGTGTTACCTTGTGCTTTGTTACAAGGGATGGAGAGAGCAGCTGCCTATGGGCTACTGCAACACTAACATGTTTATATGCCGAAACTTAAATCATGTATCTATCCTGTTGCAAGTGTTAAGGATTTAAAAAAACACACACTTATGAAATGGAAAAATAGAACTCATATATTACAAATAGATACGTGTTTCATCATCCTCACATAGTTTCACCCTAAATCAATCAATCAATCAACCAATCTGAAACTTATGACAAAGACTATTTTTCCAAATAGGCCAACGTGGAATCATTGCTTCCAAATTTTGACTCCTACTCTCTCGCCCACTTCATTTTCCACAGCTCTGTGGCAGAGCGTCTCCTCTGCATGCAGAAGATCCCAGGTCCAATCCCTGACATTTCCAAGAAGGGCTGGGAAAGGCCCCCACCTGAACCCCTGGACAGCAGCTGCCAGTTAGTGTAGACAATACTGACTTGGCTGGACCAATGGTCTGACACGATGTAAGACAGTTCCCTACGGTCCCAGTTTTAGAGATCCTGCATTAACTGATGTTTCATTTGAGCACCATGAACTGCTAATTACCGTATTTTTTGCTCTATAAAACGCACCAGACCACAAGAAGCACCTAGTTTTTGGAGGAGGAAAACAAGAAAACAAATATTCTGAATCTCAGAAGCCAGAACAGCAAGAGGGATCGCTGCGCAGGGAAAGCAGCAATCCCTCTTGCTGTTCTGGCTTCTGGGATAGCTGCACAGCCTGCATTTGCTCCATAAGACGCACACACATTTCCCCTTACTTTTTAGGAGGGAAAAAGTGAGTCTTATAGAGCAAAAAAATATGGTAAATCTTTTATCAAAGGAGGGAGATATAAAACAATTTAACACACACTACATCTTGCCATTCTGAAATTTACTGGGAGAAGACTACCCAAATAAAACATGTGTTTTTGTCAACCCCATCTATATTCTAAGACTGTGTCTATGCAGCAGGAGTGCACAGTTAAAAGACCTCCAGACTTTAATTTTCAGCTAGGCTGGTCTCGTACCTAAATTCAGGACCAGCATAGGCTCTGCAGTCTACCACTGCATAAAGATACCATAGTGTCACCTTGCATCACACTCATTCTTAAAAACAGACTCTTTCTCTTGAACCATAGTGCCAAACTGGGAGCAGAAGGAACTCTCATGCAAATGTTTCTTCATTTTTTTTTAGCCACTCTCTTACCAGGATTTCAATTTCAATTCATTTGTTTCTTTGTCACTCTTCAATGTACATTCCAAAAGGAAATCAAAGTGCCTGAAACTAGGGGAGGAATATAAATTCATGTCTTCCAATCTAACAGATTTATCATTAGCTCACTACAGAAATATTCATGACCCTACTTAGTATGGAAAAATAAATTTAAAAAGTATTGCTTGCCAGTCATTCAGGCATTAAAATACTCCTAAATATTCCAAGTAACTGAGTCTGGAGAGACAGTTGCATCCAATAGTTGTCTTGAGGCCTGAAACATTCCTAGAATGTTAAGTATTTCCTTTAATAATTGATGTAGACATTTTGAATTTTCTGCATAGGATATCAGGTGTGAGTAGATTGCATTAACACTGCTTAAACATTTCAACTTGTCAGTATGGCCAACTCGATTTCTGAAATATTTGCAGTATTTTCCCATCGAAACAGTAATAAAGGTAAAATAAATATATGCCACTGCTTTATAATCACTGAACATTAATGAATATTTTATGTCTTTTTAAATCTCCCTGTTTAATTTTAAAGGGTGAAATTAAGTCTCCTTCACGCAATATGCCAATTATCTGAAAATCAAACAATAACTCAGCCATTATACTCCTTTTTGTTAATATACGGGAAGCTAATTTGAAAACACGGGATAGCATTTTCAGAGAATAATTGAATAGTCCTTCCTGCCCTCTGGTGGCCAACAACTGCAACTTGCACTTGTTCAATTACTGCCGTATAACAAAGTATATGTAAACTTGTGATATTTTTTAAAAACCCACATTTGAATGGAAACAGAGGAAATGACAAATTTACCAGTAACAACTTCAGATAATAATGTTTTAAATAATTAACACTTCCTTTCACAGAAGGCAACTGATTCTGTTTAACTGCTAATGCGCAAAATGTTAATTCAAATTTTTGAGCTGAAATGCAAAATAGAAGTCTACAGTTTAGATCTCTTTTACACACAACCAAGATGTTCATTAAAAAGAAAAGAAAAACAGAAAAACAGCCCACTTCATTCCACAAGGCAAATTGCTTTTTGAGATTCTTTTGGCATGCAGCACTGGGATGGGGCATTTTCCAAAAAGGGGCAAATGCCTCTGAGCATCATACTGCTATTTTCTGCAGTACATCAATTAATTCCTAACCTTTACTTGGCTTCTTATGGGCAAAACCTCTATCTGTATGAATGCTGTTTTATTCAATGAGGCACTCCCCAACTAATGTGAAAACCCTCAATTGGTTAAATAAAATGTGATCAAGTCAGATCTAGAACCTGATTCTTAAATTCATGCACCCATCACACATTCTGCTGAAATTAATGTGATCTTAACAGACGGTAGATTTGGGGATTTCATCTTAAAGACCCCACATTTTAATCCTTGTTAGCACTGAACAATTTCATTTGGCATGTAGGAATGTCAGACAATGCTACAATTGTCAGAGTAGGACAACAACAGATCTACTCTGATTGTTTTGTTAATTCACTGGAATCCCAAATTTAGTTTATTTGTAAGGCCACTGTTCATCACAAGCAGTTGCTATAATGTACTCAATGCAATGTAATAGGATGCAAGCATTCGGACCTATTACATGATATCGTAGGGTCTTTCAAGGCCAATAAAAACCAATTCAATTATTCATTTGTAACTTGCTTGCTTCTCACTGAAGCTAAAAACAATATTAATTAATGCATTCTGCACTGACAAACACAGTTCCACATACAAGGCTTGATTGCCTACACTCTTAAAGTTGCTGAGAGTCAAAAAGTTGATGTTAAAACAGCAGAGATTTGCTTTTAGTATTACCAGCACTAGTGCTAAAATCAACTCAAAATAAGAAACCGTGGAAAAACTGCTAACATCCAAGCATCACGCATGGAGGTCTGTGCATACATAGAAGAGTCTTTAGAGTTGTCCCATTAATACCTTCAGAAAGGCATTGATGTATACAAAGTGATGTGTGTTTAAAGGTGTTTGGCTTAATATCACAAGAAAATATTCAAGAGAAACACTTGATTTTGAACTGGATAGAATAATGCATTGCAAATGGGTTGTGATAAGCACAAAGAACAGCGAAGCAAGTTATTTGATTTTAATATACAATGTTATGGAACAGACAGGGATTTCAACTTTTAAAATAGAGGGCAATGTCTATTTTCGGAAGCATATCTGCCTTTCAAGGATCAATCAGCAAGGGACTGTTCTTTGCAACATCACCCCTTGCTGGCTGCTTTACAGAATAACAGTGGTATCATTTTTAAAAAGACACCACTTCTCTGCCATTCCACTCACACCCGAGATGACACAACACAATGGCAGTGTGTTTGACACAAGGAATATACAGGAAAACACAGTAGTATATAATCAAGAAAGAAAGCAGGGGGAGCCTAACTAGACAACACTAGTTCATCTCTGGCAATGCATTTTGCTACTAAAATGCAACATGGAACAAATACACTACTGCTTTGGGCTAAAATTAATGCAAATTTTATATGTAGGTCACACCATCTGATGTACCTACAGTAATCTTTCATCATCCAGTTAATTAAAAGCTAAAAACTTAATAACGAAACACGAAAGGAAGTCTGCAGCCTGAATACATAAGCCCTCTTTAACAAAGCTGACATTAGTTATAATGAGCTACATTTATTCTTCAGCTGTGAGACAGAACTCACCTCCTGAATGGTACTGCTTCCTGAGAAGTTGAGGTTGTACTCCCGCTGGACTTCTCGATGGGTGACGATCAGCATGAAGTTTTGATTTAATGATTCCTGCAGGGCACTGAAAGGGTTGAAAGAAAAACAAGAAAATCAGGAGTGAGCATGTTCTAGCTTGCTTTACATTTAGCTGCGAAAACCCCAGGAGTACCCTAAACTCAGCAGAGACAAGCCCAGGCACAATGTTATCATCGCTTTCTTTTTTACTCCTAAAGGCAAGGAAGCATGCAGCAAATAACCAAGGGGGCTAACCTGTTAACTCCTTCTCTCCTAAGGTGGCTGAAGCGCCTAAGGCTACATTTTAACTCCTTAGAATTTTCACAACTCAACTGCTATTGCCACAGTGTTCAGCTATATTTAACCATATATATTTATTGAAACTGATATGTTAAAACTATATCCTCCAAAACGATGCCTAAATAAACTGATTACACATAATTTTTATTAAAGAAAATAAATATATGCATATATAAACACTTTATTTTATTTCTAATTTTAGCGCACTGCCTTTTTGGCAGTTTTGTCTAAGATGATGTACCGTCTTAATGTGTTCTGATGTTACCTTACAGCAAGTTGTAGCCGATGGCTGTGGGTGTGCAAACACACACACAGGGGGCATGCATGACCATATTTTTCAGCAGACTTGGCAGATGTTAACGATCACTGCTAAAGTAGACTTTTCATGACACTAGTTGGCAGTGTTTGAAACTCCCATTGTTCTAGGAGCATTTTGCGACAGAGAATTTCATTAGTGTGAGCAGTTTCTGAGCTCTGGGCGCAGTACTGCATTTAAGATTTCAGATTAAAACTGCAGAATTGAAGGAAAAGAGGGTCTTTTTCTGTGTCTCCACTTCTATCTACTCTCTGAAGTCTGGAGAAGAGACCCTCTTAAGAAGACTGGGGGGTGGGCAGGGGAAGGGTTAGACTATGTGAAAAATGAACTGCAGATCATTCATTTTCAGCTTTGTATTCTTCCTATAAAAAGCGCGCCTAGACATTCAGTTGTTGTGTAGATTTTTAAGGCGCCATTTAGCTCCTAGCTTTCATATCTCAGTTTCTAACACTACCAGTGGGAAATGTTACAAATACTTTTACTAGTAAATCTCAAGAAACACTGTCAAATGACCAAATCCCATTCCCATTTTCATAGATTACTAGTTACTGCAGATGTTTACCAAGGCAGGCTAATTGGCGAAATGAATTCTTTTCAGGCTTATAATTTTATCTCAACTACTGCATCTTCATTATCCATTTCTAAATGTACATGGTTCCAAATGTACATGGTCCATTTCCATTTACATGGTTAATCTGTACCAGAAGCTAGACCCAAAGGCAGAGTATGGACTATCAGTGCTTAATTTATATATTTAGAACATTTATAAACTGCTTCATCCAAAAGACAAACAACTACCTCTCCACATGGTGTAGAAAATAAAATTATAGATAAAACAACTAAGATCCATACATAAGACCACATCATTAAAAGCAAAGATAAAATCAATAAAACTTTTAAAACACATATAGGTAAGTAAATCATGTGTCTGGATAGGCTTGCTGAAACAGAAAAATTTTCAGCAGGTGTTTAATACAGGCATCCCCAAACTTGGCCCTCCAGATGTTTTGGTACTCCAGACGTTTTGGTACAGGGATGATGGGAATTGTAGTCCCAAAACATCTGGAGGGCCAAGTTTGGGGATGCCTGGTCTAATGCTTGCTTTGGCTCATTTTCTTTCCTTACAGGGCTAGACAGCATGTCCCCTTTTGGCAGGTATAAAGCACATGAGAATGGCAAAAAGTGTTTATTCATCAATGGACTGCAAGACTGCAGCATTCAGGATCGGGCCACACATGCTGGTGAGTGCATCATATTGTCTTGAACCACCTTGCACAGATTCAAACCAGCTTCAGGCCCCAGTTTATGAAGTTGACTTGTTTCCACTAACCATAGTTACAATTAACCACTGTTTGGGGTTTGGGACAACACACTAAACCGCAGTTACTCCAAAAAAAAACACCTAAAAGCTTCCGACCACCTCCTTGTGGCAGGTCTGGAGGTGGAGGAGACAACTGCAAGAGCCTGTAGGGAAACTGGCTCATTCTCTAACACTAAAGCATAGGATAGAAAAGTGTGGTATACAGTGGTTCCACCAGCAAAATGTATTTGAAGTTCACCATAATAAATCCTCTAACTTCACCAGGATTCTCTGCTGGTGTAAAGCAAGACAATAATTGGTCTTTCTTTAATTAATTAAATCAACATGTATTATGCTGGTTAGAGGACAAATTAGATTATACTGTAATTTGTCCAAGTGAGAACTCAGCATTAGAGGAAGTGCCTTGCCTAATGAATGCATAGTGAGCATCACTGATTTAACTCTAATAAAACTACCCATTAAAATACTTTCAGAGTGGCAAAAAAAAAGCAGCAACCACTTCTTGACCAGCTTGTACTATATATTTGTTATAAGTATTTTGAACAATACTAAGAATTATTATTATTCTGCATGATTATAGCAAGGAAGAAGCAAAAATGTACATCTTAGTAGAATGGGTTTATTGTACACAATTTTAAATTGGGAAGTACTTTCTGGGAAATTCCACTCATTTCTGTTATTTTGACACTTATTTTGATCATATCCAACACAAATGATGCACATGTAAAAGCAGGTTTCCATAAGGATCTCCTTTTTGAATAATAAGCTATACATGGCAAAGGGATAAATTACATGAACAGTTCTCAGCACTAAATCTTTACATCTTGGTTCCACATATACTGGAAAGATACATTGCTGCTTATATGATCACCTGTTAGGAAAGCAGAGAGCCAGTTTCTCTACTTAGATTATTCCATTTCAGGAATCCAGATCCCCTTTCTTTCCCCTACTTCTCTTTCCATTCCAATGCTGTCAAGCATCATTTTGATATCTAGACATTGCTCTAAGACACTGATGAACACCTCACTGATAGCTACACATATATCTGCATGGCTCTGTTACATATCTGGAGTTTGATACTTACATATGGTACACACATTTGTTGCCTTAGCCCAAACCTGCTGCAGCCCAAAGGACTCAAGATTACATTTTTAAAAGTAAGAATTCTACAAAATTTCGGAAATGCAGGATACAGCTGTAAACACCCCTTCATTCACATGCAACCACATTTTGAGAAGTACTCAAGTGTTCAGCTTCTCAGGCAACAAGGTATGACCCAATGGACACTGGAAAAACCAGGCACTTAAGGCCCAACTAGACATGGCAGTATTTGTACCAATGCAATTAATGTAAAATGGCAGATATGAGAAACAATCTTGGAAACCTGGACAATGGAGGAGAGGAGAGAGAGACAGACACAGACACAGAGAAATTGTCTCTCTGCCACAATCCTAACAAAAGGCTAAAACCAATGGAATACTTCATTTGAAGCATCAGAAAGGAAATTTTTGTTGGTACCAGACAGGGACAGAAACTCTTTTTAGCAAAGTGAGAAAGGCTGGGATACAATGTAGCCAACAAATGCACTGACTACCAATTATCTTCCAGAACCAATTCAAGGTGTGATTTTTATCTTTAAAGCCCTTCAGAGCTTGGGACTCCCACGTATCTAATAGGCTGGTATAAGGAGATGCAGTTTAACTGTTGCCTATGTTATCAGGCACACTTCCTGTATCATATGTCTGTACATGCAAAGTTGAGGTCATTGCACCAAGGAATGAGACCTTTACTGTAACTTATCTGAGGCTCCAGAATTATCTCCCCATGGGGGTTCTGAGCTGCTCTGGTCTTTTAACTTTTCAGAGAGGGCATAAAGCCTCCTTTTCCCTGAAGATGTATGGTATCTCTGTGGACAGAGTGGCTGTCTGTTGCTGATTCTGTAACAGTATTACAGATGTATCTTTTTCTGTACACCTCAAGCTCAGAGCAGCTCACTCCATCTCCATCTCCATAATGCCTCACACATTCCCTGACACACCAGTCACTACATACATTACTATGTAATTCAGATTGTGCTGTAAATCTCACGAAATTCAATGGAGCTTACGCTATACAGTAAGTGGGTGTAGGTTTGCAGCCCAAAAAAACAAGAGTATTTCACTTCAGCTGCTAATAAAAATAAGGAAAAAAGCAATAAGTCAGTTTAATTTTTCCATGGTTATCCTACAGCTAAAGCAGCTTACCTTTAGATGTAATATAACACCCATCATCCCTGGCTATGCGGGTTAAGGCTGATGGGATTTGGAGTCCAACAATAAATGGGAGGGCAGCAGGTAAGCCAACATTATAACTATATTTTGATTCAGGTGTGTTCTTTCATGGTTTTCACTGTACAAAAGGGAATTTTTCTGCATGATCATGATTATGAGGAAACTGGAATACATGCAGAAAATCTAAGTTGGCTTTTTATTAGTATTATTATTTTCAAGGGTTTCATATTTAGATATTGATGTTATAGTTCCAGATGTTCCTAATATACTTTGGAAAATTCTCACCTATTTCAGTGCTTGGGAATAGCATCTAATCTCAATTATTTTGGCTATTTAATAGATAAATCTGTCTCTGAAAATAAAACAATGTTTTCAGAATCAGCATGATTGGGGCAATGGCTTGCCACCTCCATTATTCTAGGTTCTGCTCCACAAAGGCTCTTCATGAATTTCAGCACAAAAAAATATTCATTATTCATATTGATTCGTTTTTCCCTTTAAACATCTAAATTTTAACAAAATATCATGACACATAATGATCAACATTTCTATTGCAAACATACTGATTTATACAAGCTCGTGTCAACAGACATCCAAATTTACTATAATTACAGTTTATTTACACTAAAACAAAATATGAGCTTGGTATGTAAATGTAATGTTTGTTGTAGCTAATGCAGCAGGAGATGGCAGATTAGTCTCAAACATCAATCAGTCAGAAAATCTGGCTAGTATGATAAATGAGAAGGGTTTCTGCTTGTTTACATTTTTAAACTTTGAGATTTATGAGACTGTCTCATAAAAAGCCTGAAATAAAAAAACTTTAAAGTGTACAGTCACTAAAACGTGTGCAGCTCAAGCTTATACATATCTACTCCGAAGTAAGTACCACTGATTTCAATGTCAAATTGCCATGATGACTTTCTCAGAATAACTTTCCCCAAGATTATGTAGCTTAGGGCTGCCATACATCCAGGATTTCCCAGATATATCCAGGATTCGTCCATCGGAAATAGTGTCTGGGTGGAATTTCCAAAAATCGGTAAAAATGTCAGGTGTATGGCAACCTATGTCAGAAGTGTTGATTTTTTGGGGTGAATTTCCTTAAAAATAACTCAAAAACTTCATTTTGGGGAGGTTTTGCAAAAAAAAAAGAAAGCTCAACAACTTTGCCAAAAATAGCTCAATAATTTTGTGTCCGGATTTTCACTTTTTGAAATATGGCAACTCTAGTAGTAGGTACTGACCATCCTCCTCAAAATTTAAGGTGGCAATTCATATCCCCAGCTAAGGGGGGATATCAGCTTGGGGGGAAATGTTGGAAGGTTTGAGCAAATGGAAAGGTTGTTCAGTGCCCAGCAAAAGACATAAAATTTAGCACCAGACAGTCCTGCACAACTGTGAAGTCCCCTCTCCAGTGACCACCTATCTAACTCTATAAACAGGGAGTGAGGGCTCAAAGGAGGACCTCTGAAGAGGTTCACAGCATTCAGCCAAGCTCATGAGGATGAAGGCGGTCCTTATCTATCCAACTTCCAAGGCACTTAAGGCTTTTAAAAAAGGTAAGCACAAGCACTGTGAACAGTGCCTGAAAACAGATCAGTAGCCAGCATAGCAGCTAACGAATGACAGGATTGTGTTCCCTTCCAGCGATCCCACTTAGCAGTCTAGCAGCTCTCTTTTGAAGTAACTGGAATTTCCAAAGGGGCTTAAAAGACAGCTCCACATACAACACCTTGGATAGCCAATGTTGTTAGAATACAATACTCATCAGCCCTGTCCACTGAACATGCTGTCTGGGGCCAAGGGGAGTTGGACCCCAACAACATATGGAGGACACCATGCTGTTCTCCAATCCCGATTGAATCCTAATTCTGTCTTCTTCAGCTATCCATTGTATGCAAAGATCTTTCACCTGTATATAGAAGGGAAAGGACTGACACCATTCCTAAGATGGTGGTCTATTTCTATTTAACTGCACTCTTGTGTGTGCAGACACTTGAACATTAGTAGCTGTGTTACAGGTCAGTACTTAAAAATAAATTCTCATACGTTGTGATCAGCGCTCACATTTTATTTTGTCGTTCCAACTGCTAATAACTGAAGTGTTCAATTGAAAATACAACTGGCTTGTAATCTACATGCTGTTCAGGTTATTCACACCCATAAGCACAGGAGCCTACTTCTAGGGGATGAGGTCCCTCCGCCTCCCCCCCCCATAAAATATTTAAGGGGGCTGCCCCCTCCCAAGTTTAGGGGCATTGCAATTCAATTGGTGTATGTGTGCCATGTCTTGGGTTCAGTTTTGCAGGGTGGGACTTACCTTCCCCCTCCAAATAATTCATTCAACTTTGCACCCTTGCCCATAAGTTATCTACCTTGGGAAAATGATAGATATGGCTTGAAGGAACCATAAAATAATCTTGGATGATCTCCCACTCTACATGATGATTCCTGTTCATATTATATCCATTCTACACATCAAGAACACCCACCCACCAATTTTAATTACCCGGATTAGAGTGTGTCAAGAACAAGAATTTAAAAATCTATTAACAATTATCTTTGAAGAAATTGGACAGAAAAAATATCTCCCTTCTAGTATTTATTACCTTAAAGGTAAAGGTAAAGGGACCCCTGACCGTTAGGTCCAGTCACAGACGACACTGGGGTTGCGGCGCTCATCTCACTTTATTGGCTGTGGAAGCCAGCGTACAACTTCCAGGTGATGTGGCCAGCATGCCTAAGCTGCTTCTGGCGAACCAGAGCAACACACGGAAATGCCGTTTACCTTCCCGCCAGAGCGGTACCTATTTATCTATTTGCGCTTTGACGTGCTTTCGAACTGCTGGGTTGGCAGGAGCAGGGACCGAGCAAAGGGAGCTCACCCCATCGCAGGGATTCGAACTGCCGACCTTCTGATTGGCAAGCCCTAGGCTCTGTGGTTTAGACCACAGCGCCACCTGCATCCCATTCATTTGTTACCTTACCTTTACATAAATGTTTACTATGGGGAGAAGTGAGCACAAAGTCCAGTATTAATATTATTTTAAAACAAAAGGCAACGGAAGTCTAATTCTGATTTGGCAACATTGTTAATGCAAACCCCTCACATGCTGTGCTATTTTACTATGCTCAAACGTATTTTAAAAAATTGTATCTTACCCAGGCATACTTGATGAGGAAGGTGGTGGCAAATCAGGCGTTAGGACATAGAGGCTGTTGTTTTTTGGCAAGTGTAGAGTTTTTAGAACAGTCTATAGGGAAAAAATGTTGGAAATTAGAAACATTTTGCATCAGGTACGTTCACCTCAAAGCAAGGGCCATTTTGGTTTATCTATAAATGAATCATTAGCGTTCATGTCTGTGTATTTCTAAAAAAAACCAAGTGTACCCCCAGGAGCTCAAGGCGGTGTACACGATTCTCCCAATTCCTATTTTTTCTTCACAGCAACTATATGAAGCAGGTTAACCTGAGTGTAGCAGAAAGCCCAGCATTTGATTCTGGGACAAATATAGGAACTTACACTGTCATCTACGTCTCCAGTTTTCCAGCCTTTTAGCAACATTTTTGATGAAGGAATCTGAAGCTCATTTTCTAAAATGTGTTTGATCTCTCCTGCAAAACAAAAGTATTGTCCATATTTATGTTTTTTCGGCATTCATCTTTAGTAAACATTGGCAAAAAGACAAGTTACTAGGCCTGAGAAGCCCAAACATTCCATACTGTTACTGTAGTTTCAACATTACCGAAGAATTTAATAAGACACAAATCTAGAGATAACATTCTCTCTCTTTCTCTCAGAGTATATAATAGCATAAAACAAACAACAGAATGTTAAAATACTATTTAGGATAAATTCTAAATCATCAAAGCAATAATAACTATCAAAACATTAAAATATGCCAAAAACAAATACTATCATTTTATGTCACAAATATTTATTGGCTTTAAAATTATTTGTTTTTCCAATGTCAGAAAAGATAGATACAGTGACCCCAAATGGTATACAATGAACGACAACGAAGTGCATAATTTTTGTTGTACAGGATATATAGTTCACATGCAACCCTTCAACTCCTATTGATTTTTAATATGTCAGTCAGTACTTTTGCTTGTAAGTACTGCTTAAGTATATGTTTAAAGTTCACAAAGATTAAGATCAAAATACTATCACTCATTTACCATCTTACAAAACAGACGTGAGGAACCTGAGGTTCAGGGGCCAAATACAACCCTTCTATCTGGCCCTCAGACCTCTCCCTAGACCATGCACCGCCTTCCTGGGCCAAACACCTCTTCCTGACACCATACCAGACACTGGCCACTCTCCATGCCATCCTCAAGATCTTTTGCCTGGCTGGAATCTGCCCCTTGCTGGTCTGGATAGGAGAGTGAGGAGCTGGAGAGATGTATGTATAAGTGCAGAGAAACCTTTGGTTTTTGCAAGGTTGGAACATAGCAACACAGCTCCTCCCACCACTGGCAAGTGGTCCCCAGGAGGAAATGTGGTTCTCATGAAGAAAAGGTTCCCCATCCCTATTATAGGGGAAATAATAGGCTGTTTTACAAGGGACTGAACTAAAGGTCTATTTAGCCAAGTTCTGTCCACACAGACAGGCAACAACAAGGTGCCTGTTAATGGCTTTTCCCAGGTCACCTGCTTCAAACCTTTACAACTCAGGTGCCAGGACTGAACTCTACAGCTATGAAAAAGTCTTTCTCTACATCACTAACCATTGGCCCCTTCCAATGTCACTGCAGAAACAGTTTCCCATTGCCTATTATTGCCATCAGTGGGGCCAAAATCTTTCTGCAATTGAGAAATCTTATCTATCTCTGTGAACAGCACTGCGGATTTCAAATGTACAGATGTTTGGAAGATACCAAGATAGAAAAACAACCATCTCCTTAACAGTCTTTGTATTATTTTTCCGATTCCGATTTGTGGTTCCCCCATGCCCTCCTTGAAAACGCCCTACAAGCAAGCAATTGCCTCACCATACAGAATTACATTAAGCATTGTCCAAAAGAGCGGTCATTTCACAATAATATGTGGAAAAATTATTAGTCTCGTGGCATTAGGTAGATGTCATACAAGTCAGACTGTAATGAAAATTACATCTTTATTCATTGGTGGTGTAGCATAACTCCATCTAGCGGACATTTTGTGCAACAGCTGCTAAACATGGGCGAACAATTTTAAATACTAGTTCAAAATACTACAAGTGTGACATGTACATAGTTGTAAACATGTGCATCATCAAGCCACACTCATTGGGGACCTGAGTGGCCTGCTGGAGGGTGCACTTGATGGCAAATCTAGGTTTGAGTGCACGTAATGGGAAAATGGGCCTTGAGCACAACGCAGATGGGAGGGGTCCAGAACACTGTTTGTGTTATAATAACAAAGATTAGCTAAAAAGGGGATTCTACAGTGGCATTTAAGAGGTGCAAATGAAGTGTCTGGTTTTTTCACATATCTCATAAGTATGTTCATGTAATATTGCAATGAAGCAAGAGGAAGACTGATCGTTCTTTAATCCAAAAGCCAAAGGAAAGGTTTCCTATTGTCTATTCAATGTGTTCTCCATATCGGAAGCACCTTCAAGGTTCTTCCCCCCCCCCCTCCAGGTTACAGGTATTGTTATTTTGCATTTTTTTTAAAAGAAAGGAGAATGTAACCATGGTGACTTTACACTGCAGGAGGAAGGGAAATAAATTATCCAGATAAAGTAAAAGGTAAATTTGTGTGTTTGTGATTCAGTAACACTACCCACATCCTCCTGTGAAGTTCAGCTACTGAACCAAATATCACCATCTGGAATAATATTCTAATGATACACTGGATTAATATACTATCTTAATTACTAGTTGGGCAATATACCAAAACAAAGCAGTGGCCTGGTTTGGATAGTATCCACCTTTACTTTCTCCCTATCTATAACCGGTGGAGGGAGGGAGGCAGGCAGGCAGGCAAGATTATGCCTTGTCTGATCTGCCCACTGAGCATACCTCCTCCACTTATGGCACTCCTCGGCAACCCCCACAATAACTGTAATGTTTAAAATAAGATGCACATGAATAAAAGCCAGCACACACAGGCTGAAATCACCAAGTCATCCTCCCCACCAAATCAATCAATGTAATGTACAATTTGGGTCTCTTAGCAGCCCTGAAAAAGCCTCTCCTGACGATCAGAAGATTCCACTCAGGGGGAGAACTGTGGTATGGGGGCCAAAGATCCTAAAGGGATCCCCAAAAACCAAGTACAGAAGGTGAATTCATGTGATTTTCAGTGATTCCCCATTCCCTCTCCATCACAGGCTAGGCTAGACCACCCTAACCCACTGAGTAGAAACCCCAACCTTTAGAAAAGCCTTTTCGGGGGCTCAATGGCGAGAAGAGGGATGTAAAGTCACCTTCCACCCACCCTTCCTGTGAGTGTTTCTCTGGATCCAACCCTTTGTTTTAAGATGTGTTGCCGCAACCACCCTATGTGAAGAGCCTCTTAAGGCAGATCTTGCCGCCTCCCCTCTTTTTCAGATTAAAGCCTTGTATTGAAGACCCTTACAAAAATTCAAAAGCCTGCTGCCTCATTAATCAGGGGCACCTTTTTAACCTTATCAAAGTGTTAGGACTGACTAAATGTTGTTGCTCTAGGCACCATCCTAATGAGAGTTGTGCATATTGAATATTGTTCTCTCATCTGCAAAAAGAAATTGAAGGATAGTGAGCCAGCAGAAATTATGAAATCATGTCCCCCACAAAAAAAAGTTCAAACAACTAAATGAGGTGGAGAATTGAGCATAATAAGGGGGGTGGGAC
Source organism: Podarcis bocagei (assembly GCF_964188305.1). Lineage (NCBI taxonomy): Eukaryota > Metazoa > Chordata > Lepidosauria > Squamata > Lacertidae > Podarcis > Podarcis bocagei. The sequence goes on from NC_138129.1 coordinate 58,123,902, forward strand.
TGGGAGGGGGAAATAGAGACTGACCAAACAAGTACATGCTCAGCCAATAATTAGAACATGCCACTAGATGTCACTCTTCGATCATATATTACAATTAAAGTTTTAAGATGCTTCACCTTAGCTGATGTGGAGCAAATACTAGAAGCAATACACAGATGGTTTTGAAATACACTAAGCACCAAAAGGAAATCATGTTCTGGCCTCTGCTACAGGTCAGGGGACCAAGGGCCACTGGTAGGCTCCACCCCCTGCATCCCAGAAAGAGAAGGCCAAGAAGACAAACCTGGCCTTGGCCAGTGGAGAAGCTGCTCCAATGCTGTCTTTCCTCTCCTAACCCATTCCTTTTTCCATTGTATTGCATCTGTAGGCAGAGACTAATTTGTCTTTTAATACATGTACAGAAATTAGAAAATTATAGGTGTATTGATGCATTGAATAATAACAATCCAAATATGTTATCATAATCTGAATACATTTTTTAAAAGGAAATGTTTGCATGCCACCTCAGTGATCAGAGGTCATTGAACGATGTTCTTAACAAACAAAACATGAAAACAATTGTATTCTCCTCTAAAATTATTTGGCCAAAGGGGTTATACAGACTATGGATGTCTCTAGTTATATTCTCAAGTCACAGAAATATTATTTAGTAAATCCCATATGTTTCCAGTTTATATAAAGTGACTTAAGAAGAGAGTAAATTCACTGAGAGTCAAACTGGTACTGCTTAGTTATCTTTGAGGCTTGTAGGAGTACCAAAGAGATAATGATAAATTTTAAGAAAGAAAGAAAAGAGTCCCTTATTTTGCAAAAAAAGAAAGGCTCCAATGATGCTGCTCCAAGAAAGGAAGAATTTTAGAAACTTCTTTCGAGTCTTAGACGCTACTCTGCCTGGAGATTATCACATTTCTGGGCCCCCATCACTGTTGTGCAGCAAGAAAATTTATGTCCTGTTTGTCATGTTGATTTGTTCACTCAAAGAACTGGCCCCCATTCCCCCTACTCAAACAGGTAGAGCATCACTGGCTTTAAAAGTGGTGCTTTCAAACATCCTCTCTCCCCACAAGCCTCTCAAAGAAATGAACTTGCACTGTAGTTTAGGCACACATCCATTTTAATTTTGTCAGTCCCTTCTTGCAACAGCTTTCTTACCAACAGTTGAACTGTCTTCAAGTACTACATCCACATTTCGGTCTCTGTACTCAACCCTGAAGTCAAGCATTCGTGGTTGTCTTTCCACTATCTGTCTGGATGGCACTACATGGCGAAACGCAGAAGATGAAGAAGGTGTTGACGATGAGGAGGAAGGATGGCTAGCGGGACCATAGGCTGGCCCTTGTGAAGTCTCTCCACTATATTCACTGGGGAGGGAAACACACATACGTAGGCTTTTAAGAAAACACAGGCAGTTAATTTGTTAGAACAACTTTTTTGGGTTCTCTGAACATATCTTGGGGTTGAAACCAGGAATGGCGCAGAAGCTAGAGTTCAAGTAGCAGGCATGTTGCTCTTGTTCAAGACTGATTCTAGGAGTTATTAGCCACAAACCGGCATGCTTGAAATGAATTCCTCCAGCATCCTGAAATAGTTCATCAAGTTGTCAGGATTTGGACTACCTTTTCTACTCTGGATGCCTTTAGATGTAATACATTTTTTAAGGTACCATTCCAGCTATAAAAGGGATGAAAAACCACCTTTACAACCAGCACTCACTTGGTTGGCCCTACTTTTTACAGTCATCTTTAAAATATTAAAGCTAAATGCTTATGAAATACTATATTTGCCAGACTTCTTCACTACAATTGGTGACTGAGCAATTCCTCCTGCCCAAGACTTCCCATGAGTGATTCAGCAAACTCACTCTAAAGATAAAGGGTGAAACCTACTACAAAAACTAACACATGTAAAGATAAGGCAGGATTTCTGGCTTATTGTGGTTTGACATGGATAAGCAGCATATGGGTGCAACACTCCCACTTTGCTATTCTCTTGTGTGTCAGTAACATATGCAAATGAACCTGATTTCCCATTATGTCTGAGCCAGATATCATGGTTGGTTACTCCCTAATAAGCCACAATCACTACCCAATCTTAAACAATGGTTTGTCAATAGCTAATAGATCATGGTTTGTTAGGCAGCGAAAAACTATGCTCTCTAGTTCAGACATGATGAGAAGCCAAGGCTTCCTGTTTTTTTCACCCCACTCATGCCAGGGTAAGAATGAAAAAGCAGCATGTGGGCACCATGCACCAGCGCGACCATTCATGTTAAGCCATAAGTCAGAAACCCTGGCTTACTGATACATGCAAACACAGACAATGGTTCTTTTGATGTGCTATCCCAGACCTTGCAGCTTCACCTGGGCATGACTTGCAGGGTTTTACTACTACACATTTAAAATATTCTGCATCTCCTCATAGATTAATTACAAATGCAGTTGAAGGATACTAGGTACTGTGCATTAATAAAAATGCATAGGTCTCTTTTAGCAGGTTTAACATCTAGAGTGAACTCTGTATAATCACTGACAGTATCTTATGCTAAAGAATATCAGGAGACTGCAGCCAATACGGAACACGACAACCCATTTTGCAAGGGTCACCAGAAGCATATTAGACCAGTGCTCTGAGGACTGCATTGGCTTCCTGTCCCGTCCCCCGTCCCCCCAAAGCACAAATCAGTTCTGGAAAGCCCTAGATGACTTAGGCTGCCATATATTTGCTATGTCCTATTATGATCCCTATGTGTTTGAAAGCAGTCTTTGATTCAACTCTTGCTGAAAAGAAGACAATAGTATGGGCATATACATTTCTCCCCAGCTTTGGAACCCCCTTCCCTTGAAAGCATGTATAAATATATAAAAACAACTACTGAACAGATCGATATAAAGTGATTTTATTTAGACAAGCATCTAATCAGGGATGGGCAGGGGGTTATATTAGTAGCTCTGCCAAAATACAGTGTTCTGTTACCTTTTCCTTCTATTCTTAGTTATAAAAAATACTGTGAGCATTGCCACAGAAGTGGGAGAGTGTTTTAAGTAGGCAACATTTCAGTGGAAATTCTAAGTAGTTAGTTATGATCAAGCCATGATGTCTAAATTAAGAAGCTTTATATTTATAAGCCGGCAGCTAAAAATTTGTCCCTTCTCATGTCTCTTCCTTTTTTTAAAAAAAGAAGGGAAGTTCATGCTGACCTTTTGTATACGGTTTCAAATGTCCCAAGGCTTCAGTGCAAAATAAAACGTTAAAAAACTCAGATGTTGCCAGCTTGAACTGTGCTGTGAGTGGTTGCTTACACATCTGCACTGCTTCAGCCTTAGAACATTTATCATCTCAACCATCCGGTAGGGTAATTCCTATCGTTCTGCATCCCAAATTGTATGTGTGTCGCGCAGGGTGGGTGGGTCAACAAACAAATAGAGCACTATGATTCTCTCTTATACAGAGGCCTCTTTTCCTTCTCGCTCATCAGGGAGAACAAAGAGCAATTCTCAACTCTGAAGCCATGGGCCGTTTCAAAGCTAAGATGAACAATGGATGTGCTGTGTTTAGGTGTATACATTTCCATGCAAAACTGTATTGGCCCCAATTCAGAGATTTTGTGTGTGCTGAAGTGGGCTGCAGGAGCATTACTACATACGAAGATCTTCTCTGCTAAACAGATGGCCAGGGCTGTGAGGTTTCAGAGCTAAGTAGGAAAGGAGAAGGGATTAGCCCCACTATCCTCCCCAAACCATACTGACCTATCTGTTTGGCAGGGTGCCGATATAGAAGCACAATGCAAGTAGCCCCATGTCTGGAAGAAGGGGATTGGTTTCCCTCCGTACAGCACCTTTTTACACACACAGTACCTAAAAGATTATTCAAATTCAGCTTTTCCCCTGGTTTACAGATTGCCCCTGCTGGATCAGAGCAAAAAAAAATTCATAAGCTGAGCAATAAAAAGTTGCAGATTTTAAAGTTTTAGCAGTGCTCACAGGCTTACAACATAAAAAGACAGGACACAAAAATAAAAGGTATTGGTAAGCAGGAGGAAAAAAGAAAAAATGGTCCACTATTTATTAAGCTCTTCCAACCTAGAAATTTTAACATTTGAAAGCTACAGCAAGATACAGGAACAACTGGTGCCAATAGCAGCTCACTAACAATAGAAATGATTTGTTCCATATGCTTAGAAGGACTAATAGTGAGAAAGTTTGCCACCTACCTTTGTAAAATCCCATTTTCCTGTGGTATAACACCATTTATAGCTGCCTGCAGAAAAAGAAAAGCATGAAGCATTTAGTATATCCACAAAATTAAATGAGAAAGCTTGTTTAAATAAAACTTAAATGTTCCAGCATTTGCTAACTGATCAATCTGCATCTTGAAGTGCAGAGGGAGGATGTGTGGGTCCTACCAAAAGTATCATGGCAGGCTATGCTATCTATTTTAATATAACTAACAAGCAACCTTACATTGTTCCAGTAAATCACCATTATTATTTAGAACATCTCAATGTTCTTCAGAGGATTATAAGAATTCACCATATATCTGTTATTCAATCTAAATAAGTGGATACCAAGCAAACAATGCTGGAGCAGAGTTGCTAACATTTACAGCAAATTATTGTAACTTATAGACATATGGCAGCATTCACACAATGGTACTGCCTCAGTAATTTGACCTTGTGTGTGTGTGTGTGTGGAATATTGAGCCTAAGGTGGATCACAGCAGAGACATCACAATTTTCTTTGCTTGAGTTTCTTTTTAAAATGAAAGGGAGAGATCAAGAGAAAAGGACAGAGGCAGAGAAAGGTAACCAACAGCATCAGCAGGTGAGGGAGGTAAATTAGGCAAAACTACAAGTGGCCAAAGTACAGCAAGATTTTCCTCCATTTATCTTTCAGAGCCAGCAGGCAGTGATGGAGCCACAGCCAGCACTATGCAAGCACAGATGTCTGGAACCTGCACTATCCTCTTAGCAACTGCCTGCTTACCCAGTGCTGAATGGTACAGGTGGGAAGGCATCTCCTCACTGTATCACCATGGTTGCTCTTGGTTACACCCAGCAAACCACCTCCCTACTTCGTGCTACCAACCAAATGCAAAGGAAGATGGATTCTCGCCTTCAATGGTTGTGTAGAAGAGGATATTTTGATAGGTGTGGCATTTTCATGCATGCACAAGTTGCACCTGCAAAAGTTCCCTCAATTCTAGATAACTACTTAAAAAGTGCATCTAGCCATCCTAAAAGTTGTGGGGGTGCGGAACAGTCACAGACTGCAAAGAATTAAAATAACCCAATTTGCTTGTTTTCTACCTGAGCTAGTATGAGCTGGCTTCTTAGGTGGTTGCTCATCCAGCTACTGGTCTACCCTAGTTCTGCTTGGCTTCAAATAGATAGATAGACAGACAAAATGCATCTGAAAAAGTGCATCAAAATGCATCAACAAAATGCATCTGAAAAAGTGATGGCTTTATACTATTTTGTACACTAGGTCTTCAAGCTCCAGCACCAAAACTCCATGAGCCCTTTTGGGGAGACCATCCAACCCATACAACACACAGGATACTTCTCATCCTGCAGTGGCCCTTTCCTCCCTGTGTTGAATAGAGGCGAAGAAGCACACGGCTAGCATGGATAGAGAGGAACACAGTCCAGGTCAAAACGAAGCCCAATTAAAATCTCCCGTGTTATGTGGTCTCTGTTCCTCGAAGGATACTCACGCTCCAATCTCTAATGCTGAAACTCAAAATAATAAATAATAACAGTCCTTATGAGCGTTCAAAGCATGCAATTTACTTCATCTAAGTAATCCTGAAATAAAACTGCAGGAAGTAATTTTCCAGCTGTGCTCTAGGTTCAGTCCTTTAGTAAGAGGCCCCCAGATAATTCTGTCCAAAGTCACCATCCCATCAGAGTAAAAGTAGAGTCAGGATAGTACACTGAAAATCAGTTTAACAGAGCACTTAAGAGTGCTCAGACTACAATTGGGAAGAACCAGCTACAAATCCCCACTTGCAGGGCAATCTTAACTATGTCTGGTCAGAAGTAAAGCCTACTGATATACAGTGGTACCTCTAGTTATGTACATAAATGGGGCTTACTCCTGGGAACCTGAGGTTAGGATAACAGCCTTAGCCATGAAGCTTACTCCCCAACTCTCTTCCTAACCAACTTCAAAGTATTGTTGTTTGGATCAAACGAAGGTGGACAGGCAGGGAATGGTGAGAACTATAGCCTAAAACATCTGGAGGGCACCAAGATGGGGAAGACTGACCAAGTGTGTTGATAAGTCTGCTGTGACAGACTATTAAGATTCTATTGGCAGGTACCATTATACTCCACCACAGATCTCTCATACATGAGGATAATAATACTGGACTACCTGGTAGGAATTTTGTAAGAATTACTCAAACGCTCAGAAAAAGCACCATATAGAATCTAAATGTAATAAAAATGTTATCTACTTTCCTTTATATGAACTGCACATGATAAAAATGCATCTTACATTCTTAATAGGACACATACATGTCATTTTCTTCTTATTTTTCCATTCACACCTTGTAAGTACAAGTAGAGAGATCTAACACACTCTCCCGGGCCAACTGACCTTTTCCTAAAATATAAATTTAGTTCTGAGTTTAAGCAGTTCTTGCTAGGTTTAATATTAACTTCCAAAGGCTGGGTTTAATATTTAACTGCCAACAAATATGGTTTGTTTTTTAAAGAGATGTTTATGCAAAGTGCATGGAATGGCACTAAAATAATCACATACTTACTGCAATAGGTGGGGCACTCCTAACAGTAGCAGCCCAGATTCATAACACTAAGGTTTATTAAGTTCAGCTGTAAAAACACAAGACTCTTTTTTTTGTGCTTAGCCACTGAAGGTACATAGATTGATTCTCCACAGAACATAAAAATCATTTCAAATGGCTCCACGGGAAATTAAAATATTGGCTACTAACTCCTGTCATCTTTAGTCAGAGTTACCAGTGATACCTTCCAGTTCAGGAGAAACCCTAGTGGGCAAGGCTTTCAGATAACTAGTGGTAGCTAGGCTGTATCATATGCTTCCATGCTTCCTTATTCCCTACTCTCTCTGCCTAATAAATCACTATCTCTATTTTTGTTTGTGGAGGATGCAAGTTGCTTGAGTACATTCATCAGAATTTAGCTTCCTCAGAACATCCTATCAACTATTAAACCAGTTGAGGACAGGTCTAATGCAGAAATGAATGACTAAAGCATACAGAAAGCAGGGCAGAGCCTTCTGCAATGTGCCAAATTGCTGGGGTGGGGCAGTTCAAGCAGTGGTCTTTGGCTTGGTAATTGAGCCATGACAAGTACAGTCGTACCTTGGATCTTGAACGCCTTGGCTCCAGAACAAATCGGCTCCTGAACGATCAAAACCTGGATGTGAGTGTTCCGGTTTTCAAATGTTCTTTTGGAAGCCGAACGTCTGACGGGGCTTCCGATCAGAAGCCGCACTTTGGTTTTTGAATGTTTTGGAAGTTGAACAGACTTCCGGAATGGGTTCCATTCGACTTCCAAGGTATGACTGTATTTTCATCTATGAAATGTTATAGGAGGATACGTTGTAGAGTCCTTCCTGTTCATCAGTTGCAAGGCAAACAAATGTTCCAATATTGGTATTTGACTAAAAAAAAATTTACTATCTGGGCAGCTGGTTTCTAGTCAACTTTTTTTAATATAAAAACCTTGTAATTAACCTTAGGAAATGATGTCCACTTGTGCTTCCCAGACAAATGGGTAAAAGCAAATCATCATCCCCGGCAGCCCAGAGCAGCCAAAACAGTAGAGTATCTATTACTGTTAGCTTTACTCAGACTTCAAGGCTTAAAACATCAAAGTGTTCCAACTGCTAATGCAAAGTCACATACTCTTTTTTTTACCATGAAAATGACAACATTTGTTCCATTCAGACCAAAGCAAAGCAATGGCTGCACTGTTTTGAAATGCAGCAGCCTGTGCCACATATTTCAGAATCCTCTTCTATGTAAAAGGCCAATGTTCTTGAGAAATTAAAAAAATATATATTTAATGCTTCCAGAACAAACATACATCACAATACAGTGGGTATTATTATCCAGTATTGGAGTTACAGATTTCTCCTTCATCTGCAGCCTTCATGCACTCCCAAATCTGCCCTGACGTTTCCCCAACACTCCAGAGCAGGCCTGGGGGGCATGTGGGAGGCTGTAGTAGAGAGAAGGGAAAGTCTCACGACACAAATGGAAGCAGATTCCACACCACTGGATACTCCCCAGTATGTTCCAAGATCCTTTTGCAAAATCTACCGTATTTTTCGCTCTATAAGACGTACTCCCCCCCAAAAAAAAATGAAGGGGAAGTGTGTGTGCGTCCTATGGAGCGAATGCAGGCTTTCGCTGAAGCCTGGAGAGCGAGAGGTTCGGTGCGCAGCGACCCCTCTCAATCTCCAGGCTTCAGGAAGCTATCCACAAGCCTTGGGAGCCCGGAGGGAACTCCTGCCGGGCTCCGCAGGCTTGCGGATAGCTGCCTGCAGCCCGAAGCTGTTCTAGCTTTGGGATGTCTGCACAAAGTCTCCGCAGGGCGGCGGGGTGAAGGCACCCCGCCGCCCTGCAGAGGCTTGAAAGGCTGTCCCCGAAGCCAAAACAGCGAGACGGGGCACTGCGCAGCCCTCCGTCTCGCTGTTCTAGCTTCAGGATGGCTGCGCAAAGCCTCCGCAGGGCGGTGGGGTGAAGACGGTGGGGTGAAAACATACCATTTGTGACCTCTGTAAGTGCCATGTCACACCAGTTACTCCCTCCGATTTTTACTCCAGAAGAAACTTGAGACTTACAGCCTAATTCTCACTGGGTTTACTTGTTATGAGCCCCACAGCACTGTCAGGCTTGGGCTTGGACTGGCAGCCCCAGAAAGAGAAGGAGAAAGAAACAGAGGTGAGATATTAACTGTGTGGCCCTGGGTTGGAGTATGGGGGGATCCCACACCCTTAATGTCAGTCACCTTGGAAAAGGAAGCAGTGAAGATGGTTCTGACCTCTGAGGCTCTATAGAGCGGAGAGCCTCAATGGAGGCTGGGGAGGACTTTAATCAGTCAATGGAGATGAACAGGTGGTGTCTGAACAGGAAAGTGCAGCTTTGTCACCTAGAACCAGGAACTGCCTTCACAGGTGAGAGGAGACCCACTCACCCCCAACAGAATGTTCGCTTGCAAGCTTGACATTCCCACAGTGTGAGAGAGTCTTGCAGGTGAGCAGACCATGCCTCATGGTTAAAGGTTTGGAGGGAGGGGTGGGAAAACCTGTTGGGACATCTTTGTTGCTTCCATCCAGTTCTGAACTTCTTGCCCTACTCTTGAATCATGACTCCTGAGCACTGTGTCTGCTGCTGACCCTGTACTTGCCTGAATAAAAATCTCTTTCTTAAAAATAACAGCCTCTGCCTGTGTGTTTTGGGTGGGAGCCTGAACATTACTTGGAACTGTCCCACTGATTTCAATAGGACTTCATTTGAAGTAAATAGGCCTGTGATTGCAGCCTCAGCCTTACACCCAGATGCCAAGTGCTGTTGCAAAATCCATATAATGTTACAGGTCTGATGTGCAATAAACCCACACTGCATCACTCCTATCCCAAGAACTAACAGTGCAATCCTATATGTGTCCTCTGAAAAGTAAAACTTATTGACTAGAAGGTTAATGAACTGCCACATAATTTTATCATTGAAAAGTACCATGTTTCTGTTGCTATAAGCTAAAACCTTTGAGAAAAGAAGCTATGAGCTTGCAGGCAGCAATAATAATTTAGAATTCAAGCAAAGTTTTCATATATCCAGTTCACACGCTATGCTAAAGCTCATTCTTTGTTTACTGCTCATGGTTTCTGTGGTATGAGTCAAACCACAAACCCAGGTTCAGGTACAACATTAAGCCAAACCATGACTTAGCCATGGGTACAACAACAGCAGCTGGATCGGGGGAGGAGTGTTGTGGCTGTGATCTTTGTTCCAGGGACCTGTACAATTGGTTGTTTGTGCTAAGCCATGGTTTGGCTTAGTGTTACATGCCAACTGGACCATTGTGCATGAGGGAAAACCACATTCCAAAAAGCTACTTATGGCTATGAATTCTTTTTTTAAATCAGCCAAGCAACCCACCATAATTATTTTGTTTCTGATTTGAGGTTTTGAACACTAAAGGTTTTAGCAATATTTAATATTAAAATTGGACTTTATATTTGTATATACTAAAGTATCAAAAGTTTCATAATCAAGATTTAAGCTTAGTACACCAAAAATATGAATTTGTGATGAGAAATGCTAAACGAGAAGGGGGAGGGATATTGGTTAGAGACTGCCAAGTATTTCTGTACTCTCAGGTGCTGCCTTTTGTGTGGACTGTGAATACAAAGAACTCTCTATTACAAGAAATAGAGTAGCTTCTTCATAAAAAGAAATTGACATTTATTAGCCTCGCTGCTCACTTGATGACTCTGCATTTCTGGTTGGCAGCTGTGCAAGGATAATAGAAGTCGAAAGAGCTCATTACTGCAGTAATGAAATTTCAACTACTATTTAGATAAGGTTGCACATGCTGCTTACATTACTTTCATAACGTTGACACCAAGCCTAACCAAACTCCTACCTCTGTTCTAATACTGTATATTGTAGGCCACATACTAACAGAATATGTGATTTAATGGCAAGAAAGAAGTTAGGTGGCAAAAATAAATGCTGCCGGCACCCTGATTGCATTATATTTTCCTAAGCACACCTTGGGGGGGAAATTAAATAAAGCTGGAGATTCAAACATAACAACAACAAAATTAGAAAGGCATATTGATACTTTAAGTCAGATCCAACAAGCAATACTAGGCACCTAGCATAGTGCACTTGTGAACGCTACTGATTTAGCAGTCCAATGTCTCCAGATTCTGACTGCAGGAAATAACCACACAATGCATTTCATAGTAATTCACTGATAAACACTTCACTTTGAGGACAGGGGAGTTACAGATATTGCCAGTTCTCAATGAGGTATTGGAATTGCCAACTTTTTCTGGCAAAAAAGTTGCCTTTGCTAATTGCGGGTCAGGGGCCGTGGATTTAACGAGTGAATGAAATGTTTTCTATCACAGCTGGAAAACAGAACAGTTTCATCTTCTGAATTTCTCTCTCATGTACCTATTAACAGTACAGAAACCCTATTAGAAAAAACGGTGATGCAATGACGACAGACATTATTACAAAATAGAAGCTCCATGTTCAGAGTCAGTACTGTATATCCCCACTTCAGCTTCTGGAACAAAGAGGGGAAAGCAACTGTGTTCACAGCATTCTTACAAGGTTCTCCAGAGCTACCTGGTAGGCCATGTGGGGCATTTCTGATTTAAGAAAATCCATACGTTTTCAAGAAAGTGATTGTATCTTTTCCCAATAAAACTTATACAACAATGAGTAAGGCACCAATTCTGAACTGGATTTTGAACGTTTAAGTAAAAAATGCAAAAGGCATAGGAGAGTTGTCAAATGTCCCCCAAAACAAAACAAAACCCTACATAATTGCCAAAGTGTACTTGCATGGCTAGCCAAGTCATAAACCATTTCACATAAAGACAGAGGAGATAGACTATACCTCACATAAAACTTGATGGACCTTATTACTAAGTGCTTTATGAGGACATCAAAACTTACGGTGTGACCTAGCAAGCTCTACATTCTAGCACTCGAAAGCTTCACAAAACAATATATACTGAAACTGGACTTCTTTATAGACTTGCTAAGTGCTATTTTTCTAGAAAAATAGGTGCCAGAACTCACCACGAACACCTCCCTTGTTCCCTTATACAGTGGTACCTCGGGTTTAGTACTTAATTCGTTCCGGAGGTCTGTTCTTAACCTGAAACTGTTCTTAACCTGAAGCACCACTTTAGCTAATGGGACCTCCTGCTGCTGCCGCGCCGCTGGAGCACAATTTCTGTTCTCATCCTGAAGCAAAGTTCTTAACCCAAGGTAATATTTCTGGGTTAGTGGAGTCTGTAACCTGAAGCGTATGTAACCTGAAGCGTATGTAACCCGAGGTACCACTGTAATAGTAATGCTGCCCACCTGAGAAATGCCGGAACTGAGTTCAGGCTGAAAAAAAGCCCTGGACTTGCCCCAAATGTTGGGAATTGTTTGCCCCTCTTCTTTCCTTGTAACAGCAAAACAAACAAACACTCCAGAAAAGTTCATAAGCACATTTCAAACAACAAAGTCTGAATCAAGTAAAAACAATTAAAATCTGGAGCCTGTTTGAATTGTTTTCCAACCTTCCTTGGGAAACTCTGTTACCTGGCGGCTGGATGACTAGAGTGCAGAAGCAAAGACAACTTCACCTCACATGTGTGCCTGTTTAATTTGTCCTTAAACACACAGGGCCACATTCCAAGAATATATAGCAACGTTTTACATTTAAAACCAGTTGTTATTATTATTAAAGGCTTTTTTTGTAAATTCTGCTGCTTGAGTCCTTAAGAATTCTGGGGCTTGCCATATTCTCTTCTGCACCCCAAAAAGGCCAAAGGAAGTCTCTGGAAAGGCATTCAGCAAGACTGCAGCAGCTAAATTCAGAGACCGACCATGTACAAGTGAAAGCACCTTACAAAATGGAGCAAGTCCACTGGATTCAAGCCAGTGACTATACAAATTAAGACTATAAGAGCCCTGCTTCTTAAATTCTGTAAGTTTCTAAAAGTGGATATATTTGTGAACTTGCATAATTTATTCCCATTTGATAGCAATGGAGAGGGCAAAATATTATGCAAAAGTTCACTCTAAAAATCCTGCCTAAACATCCCTTACTGGCTTCTGAACTTTGACTAGCAACCCATATTCTGGAAAACCGATATTAATGGCTATAAGGACTAACGACTTGCTTTTTTCATTTTTAATAAAACAAATCTTTTCAAGTTGTTGATTTATCACTAACCATACCAAATTCTGCATCTGCATGGCATCACACAATGCACACAGGCCATGTCACAGAACATTAATATTCTTGTGGTTAGAGAGAAATATGAGTCTTGTCTCTTTCAATATGACTAACTGCTTTCAGTTTGCCCAAGTTTCTTTTGTGTTTTCATCGACTCTAGACTGTCCTCTTCACAATATGAACTGTGTATTTTAAAAAGATGCCCGTTTTTATGTCTTGATACAGCAGAACTCCCATGATACAGAATTTGGGTATGTGAATTTCCTGTGTGTTCTTCTTCAAGGTCTACATTAACATGACTTCTAGCTAGGGTTGCCATCATCCAGAATTTCCTGGACACAGCTGGGATTCGGTGGTGGTAAACAGTGTCTGGGCAGAAATCTCTGCAAATGTCCGGGAAAATCCGGACATATGGCAACCCATGTCGGAAGTGTAGATTTGGCGAATTTCATTTAAAATGTCTCAAAAACTTCATTTTTAATGAGATTTTTTTTGGTGGGGGGTGGCATATTAGTATTATCATATGTGTTTAAACCAAACACAGTGTGTTGTAGTGGTTACAGTGCTGGAACTGGGAGAACAAGGTTCAAATCCTCGCTCGACCATAAAACCCACCATCGGCCAGTCACCTAACTTATCTCATAATGCTGTTGCAAGGATAAAATGGGGAGAGGGATAACCATGTACTTCGTTCTGAAATCCTTGTATGAAAATTGGTATATAAACGTAATAATGAATAGAATATTTCACGTCAAAACATGACCTCAAACAGATTAAGCAGGACCTGGATGAAAACTGCAAGATATGCTACAAATGCACATCTGCAACCATATTGGCTGCAGAAGTAGAGGCCTGCTTCCATGTGTAGATTTCTCTTGCTGGATGAAGATGAGCATCTTTAGGGTGCCTGATATGTCTAGTCCCTCGTAAATACCAGACTTCAGAAGTCACTTCCATGACTCACTGGACTGGTAGCTCAACCCAACCTTCTTCAAATTCTCTTAAGATATCAAATAGCCATACACATCTGAGTGGAGAGATTATCCAGGTGAGAGATAAAAGTGAAAATTTGATCTGAGAATGTCATGGAGTGCTTTAGAGACACCTGGTCAAACTGTCTCTAGGAATGGGGGGAAATTAATTAAAAGCTTCCCTTTTGCTATGTGGATTTTCAGCCCTATGAATTTGTTCATTTTTTTCAAAAATGAAAAAAGAACATTTTAAACAGTGGCTTCTTTATACACAGGATTTATCTAACCTCTCTAATGTGCTAGTTTCTAAGAGGAGACCTCTCCATTTTTCCATTTTCAAAAGGAGTGAATATTATTATTAGGCTGTCCATAAAATTATTAAAGTTATGAAACTGAAGTATTATAAAAACAAGGCACAGAGCAGTTTCTGTCTTCTGATCCTTAGAAACAACATACAGGAGGAGCTGCAAGCCATCACATTAACAGGTGTGCTAAACCACTGACTTTACTGCAAAGACATGGTTGCTTTGAACCACTGCCAGCAAAAAGGATAAAGAAGTTAAATATAGCAGTAAAGCAGACATTTCAGCAAATGTTGAAATGTACGTTTTAGAGAATGTATGCTTAAAACCGGGATAATCAGAACCATTTGCGGAGCTTCTACAATGAAACGATGTTCTTTGCAAATGGGTAGATGGAGGCTACATTCACATTAATATGAAATAGCATTTACTTTTCTACCAGAGATAAATACAGTGAAAACAAGTACAGCAGATCATATGAAAAGTGGCCAACATGCAGCCAGCAGGCTACCAAAGCCCTGGAGGGCCATTTTGTGTATCCTGGTGCTTTTTAATAAAATCCTGAAACTCTCTACTTTTTGTCCCTCATGGTTGTAAAAATGAGTTTGAAAACACAGAACACTGACTTGCCAAAGACCACAAAAATGGAAAGCAAGTGACTATATTTTATGAGTTGCCTCAAGTTTTAGCAATACCACAGCTGTCATTAACCTCCATTGACTTGAATAACCAGATAGCAAAAGGGAAACTTTTACTTACCAACATGGCAAGATCTTTTCACTAGAAAATGCTCTTAATTCCTAAAGCACAGTCAAACTGATCCAGACAATACTTTATTACAGGATTAACTGCACAAGTAAAAAACCAACAACTTTAAGTTGTACAACTCTCCCTGAGGCAGAAAAATAGTTTTTCCTACAAATAAAGTTAACCAGTTTGCAATATGAAGCGTGCAAATTCAGTGTCAAGTATTTCTCAAAATGAGAATAACAAAGCCAAGAAGCACACATCTGAAATACTAGGGCGAAATGAAGAGCTACATCAGGGGTTCTCAAACTCCAGGGCACATTTGAGAAGATTGAGAATAACTGAAGCCCACTAGTCACAAAATGGCAGTGCAGGGGCAAAGACAGCCACAAAATGGTGGCAGATGGAGGTGGAGTTTGGCATGAACAGCTGACAACTAGTGCTATTTTTTTTTTACCTATACTTAAACCCTCTTTGGAAATTAATAACTTTCCCATAGCAATTTCCTTGGGACTCTTGAGCTCCATAGTAGTGCTTTCCTCAGGTTCTGGAATTAGCTCTGAAATTATCATGACTCAACCTACCCATTTTAGGTAGAACTTGCTGATTCAGAGGATCTAACTGGAAATGGCTATTTATTTTCTATCCCCGCCCCCACATACGCCTCTCCAATAATTTTTAACCATTTCCTCTCACTTCATCTTCCCTTCTCCTTTCATACATGGACAGGTAGTTTGGAAGGAGTAGAGAGGGTACAAGTTATTTCATCCATACTCCAATCTGCCCACTCAACCTCTTCTTCCTGTAACAACATCCCTTCTTCCTCTCAATTTCCAGCTCTTTTGGGGTTTTTTTAATTATCTCTTTCTGCTTTTCTTCATAGCGTCCTCTAGCATTTTCCTTTCAAAAAAGGAAGATCTTTGCTTCTCTCCTTCCTCAACCCCTTAATCTACTGCCATCTTTATTCAGTGGCACTTTCTCTCTCCTACTCACCCACCCTACATGGGCATGCAGTTGCACACAGTGACAATCCAAATCCAATACCAGGTTTTTCTTCTAAGGGGGAGGAAGAAACTATCACCTTCAGTCAGCCAGGAAAGACCTCTTGAGTCAGGAGGAAGCCTGGGGTGTGGGAGTATGAATGAGAAAGGCCAAAGGCATAGCAGCACCCCTGGGTGCATCTTCTCCTCCTCACCCTCAGTGTGACCGTCCCCATCCCCATTTTCCTTCCTCACACTCAGATAGCTGTTGTAATCGCTGCTGTCCATTTCCTCTCTCCTGGCTCCTTTCCAACTTTGCATGCTACAGGACAACTCTCTAACCTACTCCTGCTCCCACATGTACCTATACACTGCTCATGGTGTAGCAGTTGGGAGCAGGATGTTCAAGTGAGGCGGCATTGGGCAGGCTGCAGTGTTAAGCCCCTCTGGTGGTCCCATCACACAGTCTGAGGAACACTGAACAAGTTGCTACATCCTAATTCTATGGTAGGGGAAATACAACAAAAGTAGGTCACAAAATCAGTGTTCTTGAAAGGAAAAATTAAATACCTGATGCAGCAATTTACATGGGGCACAACAAGAGGAGAGGGAGGGAAGTCCTATTATGTAAACTGAAACCCTTGAAACCCAGATCTACTTTGTTGGATACTGCCCTTACCTTGGATCCAGCACAGAGCTAGCTGAACTTACTTCCCATTGAAATGGGTAGGAGTTAAGTATTTCTTGTATTGTTTTCAACAGAAACCAAAATCAACTGTCTGGAGTCAATTCTTCTCCCTTTAATTTCATATATTTCTACTGTACATTTGTATGTTTTGCTGTATTTCCAGTTTCTCAACGAAAGTTTAAAGAATACAGATCCTAATACAAGCCAGCTGGGCATTTCACCTTTATGATGCCATTGTAATGTGTGATGTGTTATACCCACTCCCTGTTTCTCATTTTTTTAACCTTACACTAACCCATGAAAATGCCTTCCCTTTATTGGAAAGGTAAGGTAGCTCTGAGACGTTTCGGTAAGGAATTTTGAAAAGATTTGCTGGAACTTCAAATGCAAATAGGTGCTTACTGACCCTCTCAAAATACTAGCTTTTTACCCCTGCATTTGCCAAACAAATAGTCCTTCACTATATACAGTGGTACCCCGCAAGACGAATGCCTCGCAAGACGGAAAACCCGCAAGACGAAAGGGTTTTCTGTTTCGGAGGCACTTCGCAAGACGAATTTCCCTATGGGCTTGCTTCGCAAGACGAAAGCCCATAGGGAAATCTCCGGGGACCTGTTTTAAATTGCTGGCGGTCGGGAGCAAAGACTTTCGCCCACAGCCGGCCTTCAGAAGAGGTCCTGGACCTCTTCTGAAGGCCGGCGGGGGGCAAAAGTCTTTGCTCCCCCCGCCTGCCTTCCCGGGACAGCGGAGAAGTCCCGCCCCGCTCGGGATGGCGGCGCAGAGCTGTCTGCCGTGCCGGGATCAGCGCGGGCTCTGCACGGCCATCGGGAGCCGGGGGAGAAGCCCGTCCCGCTCCAGATGGCCGCGCAAAGCTGTCTGCCGTCCGGGGACGGCAGGCACATCTGCGCCGCCATCCCAAGCGGGGCGCTAAGTCCCGCCCCGCTCGGGATGGCGGCGCAGAGCTGTCTGCCGTCCTGGGACTGCAGGCAGATCTGCGCCACCATCCCGAGGGGGGCGCTAAGTCCCGCCCCGCTCGGGATGGCGGCGCAGAGCTGTCTGCCGTGCCGGGATCAGCGCGGGCTCTGCACGGCCATCGGGAGCCGGGGGAGAAGCCCGCCCCGCTCCAGATGGCCGCGCAAAGCTGTCTGCCGTCCGGCGACGGCAGGCACATCTGCGCCGCTCCGCTCGGGATGGCGGCGCAGAGCTGTCTGCCGTCCTGGGACTGCAGGCAGATCTGCGCCACCATCCCGAGCGGGGCGCTAAGTCCCGCCCCGCTCGGGATGGCGGCGCAGAGCTGTCTGCCCTGCCGGGACTGCCATCCCGAGCGGGGCAGGAGCCTCCATAGGCGCGCGTCACCTCTCCAGCCGGGGGAGGGTCGCAGGGGGCTGCTTTAGCCCCGCGCGCGCTCTCCCAGCTGGAGAGGTGACGTGCGCCTATGGAGGCTCCTGCCATAGGCGCGTGTCACCTCTCCAGCCGGGGGAGGGGCGCAGGGGGCTGCTTTAGCCCCGCGCGCGCTCTCCCAGCTGGAGAGGTGACGTGCGCCTATGGAGGCTCCTGCCATAGGCGCGTGTCACCTCTCCAGCCGGGGGAGGGTCGCAGGGGGCTGGGGGGAGATAGCGATCTCCCTGCAGCCCCTTGCTGCAAAAGACCGGGGGAAGCGGGGAAGCGAAGCGCTTCGCTTCCCGCTGCTCCCGGACCTCTTCTGAAGCAAGGGGTTGCGGGGAGATAGCGATCTCCCTGCAGCCCCTTGCTGCAAAAGACCGGGGGAAGTGGGGAAGCGAAGCGCTTCGCTTCCCACTGCCCCCGGACCTCTTCTGAAGGCTGGCGGGGGGCAAAAGTCTTTGTCCCCCCTGCCTGCCTTCCCAGCGGCTTTTAAATCGCCCCGGACAGCGGAGAAGTCCTCCGCTGTCCGGGGCGATTTTAAAATGCCGCCCGCCAGCTGTGATGGCCTGGGATTCCGATTCGGAGGATGAAACAGAGGAATCCCAGCCTGCACAGGAGTCCCCGCCTCCAGGGCCGGCTGAACTGGGGCAAGGCCTAGAGGCTGAAGAGCCTGCACCTGTGGCAGTACAGCAGAAGCTGGCCCCAGGTGAAGTCCTCCTGGCCCCAGAGGGGCCTGATGACTCAGTGGCCACAGGTGAGCCTCCTCCAGGGCCCAGTAACCCTTCGGCCTCTCCTGATCTGCAGAGGCTTAGGGCAGAGAGGCGAAGGGAACTAGTTGCCCCCAGGAGGAGTGCTCGCCTTAAGGCCAGAGTAGGCGGGGCTCCTGGGGGTCGGGACCGCCCCTGACCTTAGAAGAGGATAAAAGCCCACTCATCCCGGCCCCAGGTTGCGGGAGCAACGTCGTTGTTGGCTTCGGACCTTCCTGTGATCCTGATCCTTGCTCGGCCTCCTGTTCCTGACTAACCGGTACTCCTGTTCCCTGCTCGGCTCCCTGTTCCTGACTATCCAGTACTCCTGTTCCCTGCTCGGCCTCCTGTTCCCGACCATCCGGTGTTCCTGCTACCTGCTCAGCCTTCTGTTCCAGCGTTCCTGTTCCCCGCCCGTCTCTCTGCATCGGACCTCGCCCCGCTTCGTGTGGACTCTGCTACACTCACGGTACCTTACCCCCGGGACCAGCACAGTTTGCTCCCGCCCCACCCGCACTCCCCCTTCATAGGGGTGCGTTCGGGAAGAGCCAGAGGCCATGGAGGACCAGGCGGCTGCACTGGTGACTTTGGCCCAGGAGAACCAGGCCTTAACTCACACCGTGCAGCAGCTCAGTGACGCGGTCGTGGCACTTCAGCAACGCTTAGAAGCCCTACCGGCTCCTGGGGCCGACGCCCCAACTCCTGGCAAGTACCCGGTGGCTTTGCCTGAGAAATTTGATGGAGCCCCGGCCAGCTTTCCTATGTTCCTGGCCCAGGCCAAGCTATATATTCAGGGGCGAGCCCGGAACTTTCCTGACGACCGCACCAAGGTGCACTTTTTGATTAGTTTGTTAAAGGACCAGGCGGCCAAGTGGGCGTTGCCGCTACTCAGGCAAGACTCCCCCTTGCTGGCAGACTATACGGGGTTTTGCAATCGTTTGGAGGCCGCGTTCGGCAACCCCCAGAAAGGGAGTCAAGCCAACCGGGCGATTCGGCGGTTGAGACAGGGCAAGTCCACAGTGGCCGCATACACCACAGAATTCCGGCTGCTGGCACAGGACTTGGCCTGGAACGACTCGGCTCTCCGGGACCAGTATCTCGAGGGGCTTTCAGATGAGATACTGGACCAGCTGGCCACGATGGAACTCCCCACCACGCTAGACACCCTTATCCAATGGAGTCTACAGATTGACGATCGGCTAGAGGACCGGCGTCAGGCTCGGGACCGCCGGCACCTCCAGTTCTTGGCCCCAGTGTCGACCAGCAGCCCCACGGGCCCAGCTAAGTCATTGGAGGAACCTATGCAGCTTGGGGCAGTGCGGCCACGCCTCTCCCCCGCAGAGAAGTCGCGGCATCGGGAGGGGAATCTTTGTCTCTATTGTGGCGGAAGCGGACACTATGCAAGGTCCTGTCCTGAGAAACGCCAGCCGCAGGGAAACCACCAAACCCCAGTAGCTGATGGCCCTGGCTACCTGGGGTCCCAAACAGCACAGAATGGGGCCGCACCAATTGAATTACAACACCTTATGGTTCCGGTACATCTATACCCTCCAGGGGGGCCATGGATTCTTACCCATGCGCTGGTGGATTCGGGCGCAACCCGCTCTTATATGGACGCTGCTTTTGCTGCCCAGCATCGGGTGCCACTGCGGAACAAGCCAGAACCGGTGCAGGTGGAGGCAATCGACGGACGGCTCCTGCGTTCGGGTGCCGTCACTCAGGAGACCCAGCCCCTGGTCCTGTGCCTCCAGCAGCACTGTGAGATGCGAACTCTGGATATTGCCTCCATGCCCCGGTTCCCCCTGGTGCTTGGGATGGACTGGCTGGAGGCTCACAATGTGCGGATTGACTGGGTCAAACGGACTGTACACTTCCCAGACCCCAGTTCTCCTGCCGAGACTGAGATGCTAGCAGCTGCGCCCACTGAGGAGGTTGCTGCAACGCTCCCCGCTGAATACCGGGACTATCACGACGTGTTTGAGGAACGGGGGGCAGACCAGCTGCCGCCGCATCGGTCCTTTGACTGTGGCATAGACCTCCAGCCCGGAGCGCCTCTACCGGTGAGTCGCTTATACTCGTTAACCGAGCCAGAGCGCGAGGCTTTACAGGACTTCTTGCGCAAGAACCTGGAGCGTGGGTTCATTAGGCCTTCTACCTCGCCCACTGCTGCGCCAGTGCTTTTTGTTAAAAAGAAATGTGGGGAGCTCCGCCTTTGCCATGATTACCGGGCCCTGAACAAAATCACCATCCCGGACCGGTACCCTTTGCCCCTTATTTCGGAGTTACTGGAGTGGGTGCAAGGGGTGCAGGTGTTCACCAAGCTAGACCTCTGGGGTGCCTACAATTTGATTCGGATCCGCGCCGGGGATGAGTGGAAGACCGCATTTGGGACCCGGTACGGACAGTTCGAATACCTGGTTATGCCCTTTGGTTTGTGCAACGCGCCTGCTGTGTTCCAACGGTACATCAACCACGTGTTCCAGGACTTGCTAGACAAATACGTGGTGGTGTACTTGGATGACATTCTGGTTTACTCCCGTGACCCGGCGTGCCACGAAGGCCATGTCCGGACCGTGCTGCAGCGCTTGCGCGAGCATCGTCTGTATGCAAAGCTCAGCAAGTGCGAGTTTCATCAGCGGTCAGTGGACTTCCTGGGTCACCGACTCTCACCAGGTGGGGTGCAGATGGATCCTGGGAAGGTGGCAGCGGTTCGAGAATGGGCGGCACCTCGGAACCGCAAGGACCTACAGCGTTTCCTGGGGTTCGCCAACTATTACCGAACCTTCATTGCGGACTATGCTCACCGCACCACCCCGTTGACCCGACTACTGCACCCCAAGACGCCGTTTTCCTGGGACAAGGAGGCGGAGGAGGCGTTTCAAGGGTTGAAGGCCTGTTTCCAGAGAGCGCCAATCTTGCAACATCCGGATCCTTCTCGACCCTTTGTGGTAGAGACTGACGCCTCCAGTACGGCTCTCGGTGCCGTCTTGTCTCAGCAGCACGGACCGGAAGCGCCACTTTTACCCTGCGCCTTCTATTCCCGCCAGCTCCTCCCAGCGGAGCGTAACTATACTGTGTGGGAGCGGGAACTACTGGCCATCAAGGTAGCCTTTGAGGTCTGGCGCCACCATCTTGAGGGGGCACGACATCCGGTGGAGGTGAGAACTGACCACTGGAACCTGGAGTACCTCCAGACCACCCGCAAGCTGAACCAAAGACAGATCCGGTGGGCGTTGTTCTTTTCCCGGTTCCAGTTTCGGATCCGCTACATCCCTAGCTCTCAGAATCAGAAGGCGGATGCTCTGTCCCGGAAACCTGAAGACAACGCAGACACGGTACAGCAAGCAGAACCCACCACGATTCTACCTCCGGCTGCATTCCTGGCCACCCAGGAGGCGCAGCCACTGCAGGTTCGGGTGCGGGAACAGCAGCGGGTCGACGCTTGGGCCCAGGATCGTCTTCGGGAGCTGGCTGAAGGGTCCAGTCCACAATATCCGGGGCTGGTCCTGCATCAGGGCCTGCTGCTGCACCACGGTCATCTGTACGTCCCGCCAGGGCCACTACGGCTGGAGGTTCTCCGGATGGCCCATGATGCCCCAGCAGCGGGGCACTTTGGACGGTATCGGACCACCCATTTGGTCAGTCGGGAGTTTTGGTGGCCCCGCCTGAAGGCTGACGTGGCTCGCTACGTTGCTGGTTGTGACGTCTGCAGGCGGGCCAAGGGGCCTACGGGGCGACCCTCCGGCCTTCTTCAGCCGTTGCCGGTTCCACCACGCCCTTGGCACACAGTGTCTTTGGACTTTGTAGTGGAGTTACCCCCGTCTCGTGGCTGCACCTGCCTTCTAGTTTTCTCCGACCACTTCACGAAGATGGTACACTGCGCTCCCTGTCCATCTGTACCCACAGCCAAGGAAACTGCGCAGCTGTACCTTCAGCATGTCTTCCGCCTGCATGGACTACCTGAGCGCGTGGTGTCCGACCGGGGCGTTCAGTTCACATCCCGGTTCTGGCGAGCATTACACCAGACCCTCGGGACAGAGGTCTGCCTCTCGTCAGCCTATCACCCACAGACCGACGGCCAGACGGAACGGGCGAACGCGGTGCTAGAGCAGTACCTCCGGTGTTACTGCAGCTACCAGCAGGATGACTGGGTCGACCACCTGGCATTGGCGGAGTTCGCCTATAACAACGCGGTGAATGCGTCCACCCAGCAGACCCCGTTCCAGGCCAGCTATGGTTATCATCCACGGCTGTTTCCAGAGGTGCTGCCGGCATCCGCGGTCCCGGCAGTGACGGAGTGGCTTCAAGAGCTCCAGTCCCAGCAACAGCTTTTGGTGGAGCAACTGCACCAGGCCAAGGAAGCGTACAAAGCCCAGGCCGACTGCCACCGCCAGGTGGGGCCGGAACTTCGCGTCGGTGACCTGGTTTGGCTCTCCACTCGCCATCTCCACCCCTCTCGACCTTCACGGAAGTTGGACGCCCGCTTCACCGGCCCGTTCCCTATCGTGGACCAAGTCTCTCCTGTGGCATTCCGTCTCCGGTTACCCGCAACCCTGAAGGTTCACCCGGTCTTCCACAGGTCCATTTTGAGTCCTGTGGCCCCACCCGACGAGTTCCACCCGAACCGTCCCCAACCGCAGCCAGTGTTGGTTCGGGGAGAGCCTGAGTACGAGGTGGAACGCATCCTGGACTCCCGATACCGCAGGGGAAAGCTACAGTATCTCATTGACTGGAAGGGGTACGGACCGGAGGACCGTTCCTGGGAACCAGCGGCCAACGTCCACGCACCTGCCTGCCTCCGAGAGTTCCATGCGACGTACCCCGGCAAGCCGGGTCCGGACCCTCGGTTGAGGGGGGGGCCTGGGAGGGGGGATGGTGTGATGGCCTGGGATTCCGATTCGGAGGATGAAACAGAGGAATCCCAGCCTGCACAGGAGTCCCCGCCTCCAGGGCCGGCTGAACTGGGGCAAGGCCTAGAGGCTGAAGAGCCTGCACCTGTGGCAGTACAGCAGAAGCTGGCCCCAGGTGAAGTCCTCCTGGCCCCAGAGGGGCCTGATGACTCAGTGGCCACAGGTGAGCCTCCTCCAGGGCCCAGTAACCCTTCGGCCTCTCCTGATCTGCAGAGGCTTAGGGCAGAGAGGCGAAGGGAACTAGTTGCCCCCAGGAGGAGTGCTCGCCTTAAGGCCAGAGTAGGCGGGGCTCCTGGGGGTCGGGACCGCCCCTGACCTTAGAAGAGGATAAAAGCCCACTCATCCCGGCCCCAGGTTGCGGGAGCAACGTCGTTGTTGGCTTCGGACCTTCCTGTGATCCTGATCCTTGCTCGGCCTCCTGTTCCTGACTAACCGGTACTCCTGTTCCCTGCTCGGCTCCCTGTTCCTGACTATCCAGTACTCCTGTTCCCTGCTCGGCCTCCTGTTCCCGACCATCCGGTGTTCCTGCTACCTGCTCAGCCTTCTGTTCCAGCGTTCCTGTTCCCCGCCCGTCTCTCTGCATCGGACCTCGCCCCGCTTCGTGTGGACTCTGCTACACTCACGGTACCTTACCCCCGGGACCAGCACACCAGCATTTTAAGATCGCCCCGGACAGCGGAGAAGTCCTCCGCTGTCCCAGGGTTTTTTAAAATGCTGGGGGTGGGAAGAAAAGCCCTTGTCCCCCCCCCCAGCCTTCAGAAGAGGTCCGGGGACAGACTGTCCCCGGACCTGGTCTGAAGGCGGTTTCCCTAGGAACGCATTAATTGATTTTCAATGCATTCCTATGGGAAACCGTGCATCACAAGACGAAAAAACCGCAAGACGAAGAGACTTGCGGAACGAATTAATTTCGTCTTGCGAGGCACCACTGTACCTGAAGAACCTGGTGTTAACATTAATTTGTTCAATCATAACCTCAGCCATTCTAGAAACTTTGCTTAAGGACCTGGGGGGTGGTCAACATATTGTAAGGGTCGCCAAGCAGATTCAATATTGCACTTGGTTGAGCTGCGGAGTGTCAGTACTGAGACTAGTATGAAAGCACGGTGTCATTCAATACCTGATCAAAACTAAATAAACACTACTCGTGGTTTACTATGAGGAGCACAGCATCAAAATTAGTAAGCAATACTGATGTCCACAGAGGGGGAGGGCCAAGGTAATGGCAAAGCTAACATGGACCAAACATGCCAGCCACAGAATCACATTGATTCCACTAGGGTGTTTGCACCATGCACACCTCACCCCTCCCCTCTCTGGCCCAGTTTACAGCAGCAACACAGTCAGAAGGAGGTCAGGTAAGCAGCATAAACCCACTGCACCATGCACTACTGGACAGATGCATGGTGATCATGAAATTAATAGCTGATTGGCAACAAGTTTTGTTCTGGCTCTCTTTTTTCCTATACGACCAGTAAAAAACAGTACTTACCACTAAATCCCAGTTATTTTGTTCAAGTAAGGTGATAGCTTCATCAATATTTTCTATACCAGTACATGCCTAAAATGAAAAAAATAAATAAAAGGGTTCAGCTGAAGAAATCTCTCAAGTATTAATTCTTTAAACATTAAAATAAGACAGGGGTCACCAACTCAGGAACCACCATGACACCCATGAAAGCCTTGAAATTTCTAGGAAATGAGCCAGCCTGGCTGCTCCAGCTTATCACTGTTTTCAGGCAATGAATGAAGTCAGAGCTTTGACTGATAAGTGAGCTGTTTGGACACCAGGCAACAGGAATCCCTGGGACCCTAAACAGTTGCTGTCCCCACCCCCCTTTAGTGCAATTTTCCTGTTTACGTCTCATTTTCTAGTCTCTGGGATCTCTTTAGCTTGTCCTTTCTTTTCCCCTAGCAACCAGGAAGCATCTTTCCTATGACAGGCTTGTCTAAGATCAGGAAGCTCCTAGATGTTATTTTCTGCAAATAGTACTATACAATAAGTGACGGTGGAGGGTAAAGAATCCCCCTCCCTCCACGAAAGGAAAATCTTGGCATATGCAACTAAAAGAATCTCCAGTATTCATTTCTCAGATGTATACCCCATCTTTCTACATTAGGCATTCAAAGAGGCCAACAAAATTAGAAGTGGATACAATAAAAAAAAAATCATTATCAAGAAACAAACAGAAAATATCAGTTCTTTCCATCACTCTTAGGAGAACCATACTGAAAGAACCGGGCCTCCTGGATGGGAGAAGAGAAGAAGAAGAGAAGAAGAGTTTGAATTTGATATCCCGCCTTTCACTCCCCTTCAGGAGTCTCAAAGCGGCTAACATTCTCCTTTCCCTTCCTCCTCCCCACAACAAACACTCTGTGAGGTGAGTGGGGCTGAGAGACTTCAAAGAAGTGTGACTAGCCCAAGGTCACCCAGCAGCTGCATGTGGAGGAGCGGGGAAGCGAACCCAGTTCACCAGATTACGAGTCCACTGCTCTTAACCACCACACCACACCACACACAGAGGACATAGGATTAAGTTTTCTTCAACATTTCCCCATGTTTCCTCTGACTTGTTATGTGCCTTTATGAAGCCCATAAAGCATAATTAACTGGGTCACTCTCCTTATTTGAAAGAAAAACATGGGAAGAAAATTTCAAGTTACACTGACAGAGCAATTATATCAGGCTTCCTCAACCTCGGCCCTCCAGATGTTTTGAGACTAACAATTCCCAGCATCCTGACCACTGGTCCTGCTAGCTAGGGATCATGGGAGTTGTAGGCCAAATACCTCTGGAGGGCCAAGGTTGAGAAAACCTGAATTATATGAGTGCTTACTAAGAAGTTAAGTTCCACTGCATTCAGTGGGACTTTCTCTCATGTACGTGTGCACAGGATTAAAGCCTGAATATAGTTAGAAGCAAAAGGTGATCATTGCACTTCCCAACCACCTGCTCCTGTAGTATTTGAAAATGCATTATATTTTTTAAAAAAGCTATTTCCAGCAACAACTTGCATTTCTTCTACTGAATAGCATTCAGAAGTCTGTTGGCAAAGAAACAGATGTTCATTACCCTTCAGTCGCTCTTCATTAACAACGAATCTTCATAAAACCGTATTTAAGAGTGCCGCTTATACTTGGTATTTATATTGCCGTTTGCAATGGAATTCTCATAACTCCCAACTGCAACTTTTCCATTAGAAAATAAGAAGCAGAAGCTGATTAAATAAAAACCAAGCACCATGCTGAACTGATGCTGTCCATATGCACATCCTCTTTGTAAGAGCAAGGGAAAATATTTTATAAAGAAGCAGAATTGCTTTGAATTAGTGTCTGTTATTCAGGGGGCACTCTTAAATGTATTCAAACCAGTTGCTTCATTACAAAGAATCCTACAGCTATACCTCTGAAAGCTTCTATTTGAGGCTGTGTTCGCACTACTATTTCATCACAAATTTGCTCTTTGAGATGCTGCTACAATCATAACAGGTCTTTACCAGTGCAAAATTCAATAGGAAGGTTCAAGCATCAGCTCTAGATGTCAAAAAAAGGAACACAATCAAGACAGTGTAGAGCAGCCCTTCAGAGTGTCAGGAGCAAGAGCAGAGCAACCTACCTGTGGTATTTGGGGACTGAGGGCAGTAGCTGAAGTTTCCATGCCATTAAACCTTCTCAGTGGACAATAAATACATCTCTGTGATGGAGTGAGGCTAACAGAACAATCCTAAGTGCAGGAAGCTATTGGAATGAACACCAATTTAAATTAAGCTGGCATAAAATACGCCTATTTCAAAGTGGGT
Organism: Podarcis bocagei; assembly: GCF_964188305.1. Lineage (NCBI taxonomy): Eukaryota > Metazoa > Chordata > Lepidosauria > Squamata > Lacertidae > Podarcis > Podarcis bocagei. Next base: position 58,151,396 of record NC_138129.1, read on the forward strand.
TCAGCAGCAGCGCTGCTACCTCCATCTGAGCTAACCCAAGTCTAACAGAGGGGAAACAAGCCTTTAAAATAGAGTTTGACTTATACCACCCTGAGTTCCAATAGGTTGCCAGGCATAGCTGTCAACTTTCTCCTTTTCTTGCGAGGAATCCTATTCGGAATAAGGGAATTTCCCTTTTAAAAAGGGAAACATTAACAGCTATGTTGCCAGGTCACAAGACTGAGCTAAAAGATGTCTCCCCTTACTCTGTCCTGCCACGCCACACCCCTCTTTGAGGAGTTCCACCAGTTTAAGACCCCCTAGCTGAGCCAGTATAACCCAGCTCAAACACACTGAGTGACTTAACATTGGCATATCCCTGGCTGAGCTGGGATGAGGCAGTCACTCCAGCTCAGCCCAAACTCACTCCTTTGTGCATATCTGGGGTCTGGACTGCACTATAATATTACTCTTCCTCCAATATGCAGGGGACCTAAGCACCTTAGGTGAGATAATCAAATCTTGCCCTTCCCATTTTAGACTGAAAGCACTTTTCTTTATAACACTGTATTCCTAATGTGTTGTGTTGTTTCTGTTGAAAGCATGGAAGAGGGTACAGCTACCAGAGTACAGTAGTAAGGAATTAATAAGGAATATTATTTAGGTAAATATATGAAACGAATGCTGATTTTGTATGTAATGGATCAATGCAAAATTTATTTTTCTTTTAAAATAAAAATGAATAAAAAGAACATTTTTTTAAAAAAAGTTTGAAATACTGCATTAAGTGATTTTTGGTGTTTTGACATCCCACTTAACCTGGGCAATGTAGAGAAAGAGGACTGGAGTCAGCTTTTCATTCAACCTGGTCTTCCTATAGCATATAGTATCTGATTAGGGATTAATTCTTAATGAATGATTTAAGGGAGCAATACTCCCCATAAATGGAAGGGGCTGGAGAAATGGGTTCTTTTCAAGCACAGTGCCCTTACTTAACATATTAATATTTTTAAACTAGATTCGGCCACTTTCTCAGCAACCTATACTCATGCCGTGTAGCACAATAACATCACCTAAAATTTGTCACATGAAATATAGGCAGAACTGAAGCAAGCATAATCTGGTTTACAGGAATACTCTCCAGTCCTATTTGGGTGACAGAAATGCCACCAAGTTAGCACTGTCATTCGGCTATCGGTTTGGAAGGAAAATTTCAAAGGTTGTGGTGTATCATGAGAAGACAACCAAAGTGCCTCTTACTAGATGTGAAGATATGACACATAATACAAGGTGCTGTTGCAGCGGGCAGCATTCTTTTCACAACAATAACAATTCATCAACTGCTCCTGCAGAGTCATTAAATCCCATACAAAGGAAAGGGAACCCCTACATTCCTTAAAGTCACAGCTAATTGTGTCAACACAGTCAAGAAATAATGATAATAAAAGGGGAGAAGGAAGCTTCCAGCTAAACTTCTGCTTTGGTGAACTATTTGCCCTAAATACCTATCTTTGCACTGGTTTTAGGAGAGTAGCTGCGGTAATCTGTTGCCAGAAACAAACAATTCTTTTCTCCTTAACAACACTGATTGTGGCATGAACCTCTGTAGACAAGCATCTACTACACGACATCACATGTGGTATGGGAACAGGCATACCATCACATTTGCTGTAATTTAGCAAGGAAGCTTTAGGGCTCAGCCAGAAACAAAAGCTTTGTTCTCTCCCTGATTTTTGAGTTTACTGTATTCATACATGCATATAATATTGTTGGCTCTATGGCAGCCATGTGTCTTATTTTACAGAGAACTGTCCTCTATTTGAAGGTGTCCTCTATTCAAAGGGCTGACTGGTCCTAATCTGGTTTAAAGATAAAGAACCATCAGGAAGCAGAGCAGGAGCCTTAAAGCTGCTCATCAAGAGTTAATAGACACCTAGAAAGCAGAAGAAACAGAGGCCATCTGATTGCAGTCTTCTGCACCATGATAAAATGTACTTCTGTGCAGGTATGCATTTCATGCTAATCCATGTCCTCTTTGAGGGGGCAATACATTTATTCCTTATTCTTTTTATTTTTGGGGGCGACGTGCAAATAGCCATCCTAGTTGGAGCTGTGCATGAAACATACACAACACACCATTGGGCACCATTTTTAATGTGGTGGTAGTGGCCTCTGAAACCCTGAAGAGCCTGAAACAAACAAATTTAAAGAACAGCCTTTGCCTCTAACTGCAACGAATGGAGACAAGAAAGAGGCCCTTTTCAGCAGGTGTGCCAAAGCTACAGAATTAATTCCCAGCATGACATCTTCTAACTCCTTCCTTGGTGCACATGCATTGGCCATGCCCCATATGACATGTGACTGGGATCAATGTGAAGCTGGTTCTACACACAGGAATGCAAGCATGTAACCCCCTGCTCTCAGACTAATGGTGATCGTGTGTTGCCCAGAGAGCAGAGCTAATGCACACATCAGCATCTAAGTGGAGCTAGCCTATTCATGCATAAGAGCACCATCACATGTTCATTCTGACCATCTAAAGAAGAGGGCTACAGTTGGGGAAGGAGGCAATGCATAGTCAATTGATCTAAGGGGCCACTAGCCTTTGGGGGCCTGTGAGCACATTTCAGATTTTAGGGAAGTGGCCCATCCCCTCCACTGTGCCACTCCACTCCCAGGTAGACAGGAAATATGTACACATCTTTGGGTAAACAGTCAGATCCAGCAGAATGAAAATGGATCCTGTTGAAGGGGGGGACCCCTCCCCCCCCAAATAATTTCAACTTAAAGCTTATAGTGGTACATATAACACAATTTTTAAAAAGCAAAAACAGATCTGGTGCTTACCAACACCACAGAAAACAATGATCTAAGACAAGAATCATCAAATGGTTTTTACATAGGATGACAACAAAGCCACCAACATATCACAGAACACACTTGTGGACATAGGGCAGACATTCATGTACCTGCTTTACTTCTTAAAGCAGCACACAGTTAAGCTATGGAACTCTGTACCACAGGAGGCAATGAAGGCCACCAACTTAGATGGCTTTAAAAGACAACTGGACAAATTTAAGGAAGAGAAAGCTATTGATGACTACTAGCCATGGGGGTTATGCTCTGCCTCCACACCTGGAGGTAGTAATGCTTCTGAATACCAATTGATGGAGACAACAGGAGTGGAGACGGCTCTTGGGCTCAGATCCTGCTTGAGGAGCTCTGGTTGGCCGCTATGGTTGGCCACTATGAGAACAGCATGGGCTACTGGGATGATCCAGCAGGCTTTACTTATGTCTGAGGTAGACCAATGTTCCTTTACATCAAGGGTGGGAAACCTCTGGGCCTATATATCCTGTCCTGCTCTTGAGAATCTCCATTGAACACGTGCCTCTCCCCAAGCGATAGCCCCTCTCTCCAAGGCAAGTTACAGCTGTCTCTGGGCCCTTCTCCACACACATCTTTGAATGCTTTTACAAGGCCAGAATGCGACCTTGAACTATAATGCCTCTTTCTTGCCTGGATGGTGTGTACAGAAGCCTCTGACTTTTGCATGGCTGGAATATAGCTTGCCATACAAAGGTAAAAGTCACATCTCCTGTTTTGCCCACTTTTGCCTCTGGCCCCAAACACCACTTGCACGGAGCCCTTCAGAGGTAGCCCATAAGAGAACACGACATTAGGGCAGGCTAACTCCTGTTTTACAGTAACAATATTTTGGCAAGATTAAGTATTAGAGAAATTTTATTAGAGAAATACTAGAGAATTTAGTTCACACAGAAAATACACTGCTGAGAGTTAGTGTTGTACTGTGACTGATAAAAATGCCTTTTTTAAAATTAAAAAAGTGTGGTTATTGGTTTTTTTTAATGTGAGGTTCCACACAGCTGCAGTTCATCTAAGTTTACCCCAAGAGCTCCCCTACAAAAACTGGGACAAATAGTGAACCAGAAAAGCACTTGCAGTAACCAGGGAGAAGCAGAACCAGCCATTTGTTTAATCTCAGTTGAACCTCCTGACTTCCTACACCAAACTGCTAAATAGGAGTTTCTCAGCCTCTTACCATAATGCCATCCATCCTTGCTCCAGTTTCGTGTCGGAAACCATATATTCAGACTGCCATTGCCATGCCAAGGATGGTGACAATGTTGGCTTTCCTAGCATGCATCTCTTAGACCAAGCCAGACCTGTTCCCTCCAAATACACAAAGCTATAGGTGCAGCACATACTCAGAAAATGCCAGAAAAAGAGATTATAATGAAATACACCATTTACAAAGCTATGCTAAATAAAACAATACTGGATTATTAATCTACCTTAATTTTATCCAAATCTTTGTTTTGCTATTCCCTATATAAAGCAGACACCCATGTCAAAGTGTCATTGAATTACAAATAATGTTTTGGCACTCACTGTGAAAATGACTTGTTACTGATTTACTGTACCATTTTGCAGGACTATCTCTTAATGGATCATTCCCCCACATCAAGAAAAGCAATGAAATTGAAAGAACATGGCAGTAAGTGGGAGGAAATCCACCTGTGTGTTTCATTTCCAACATGGCAGGTAGCCGAAAGGGGAATTACAAAGTACAGTATCTTGTACAGTTTTAGCAGAAACACGAGGCACAGGATGATCTTGCACTAACACATCTCCCAACTGGATAGCAACTGCAGCGAAGCTATTACATTGGTGGTCATTCCAACCTGCTGTTTAGATTAAATGGGTCATGTGCTTAGGGACATGACTTGGGTGGCCAGCCCAATGCAAACCACACAATTGGGCAGAACCAGTGCTTTTTTTGGGGGGGACGGAGGGGGACACATACCCCTAAACATTTTGTGAATCTTTGTACTTTTGTCCATTTACTGTATTTTTCCCGATTTGACCTATAAAAATGTGATTTCCTTGAGTCAAAATGAGAGTACCCCTAAACATGTTTTTAGAAAAAAAGCACTGGACAGAACCAAAACACGAGCAAACTAGGAATCTATGCCTGCTATCCATAAGAAAGCTGGCCAAGATCCTACTTTTTCCAAGCTCCCTGATCTGCCAGTTACGGAGGTGAATTATTAAGTAGAAACCCTTTGGGAATCACATCTCTGACAAAAGCTAAATCCCATAGCAATCTTTAAAGATAAAGAACATGAACCAACCAAAGTAAACCACTTTTACATCCAACTGATGTCAGTGGAAGAGTTAAATATGTGTGTAAATCTCATTCATTAAAGTCAATGCAACAGAATGGGGTGGGGGAATGAAGTAGTATATTCAGAAATGTCTTATCAGATTTAGAATCTTGACAGTGCAATCCTAGGCATGTCTACTCAGCAGTAAGTCCCAATGAGTTCAATGTGACTTAGTCCCAAGTAGGTGAAAATAAAGTGCATGTAATCATATGGTAAAATTGTGATGTGTGCTGGACATTTATGAACAAATTGTTTAAGTTTTATTCAAAGTACAACTTTAAGTACTAGAGTCAGAGATGTAAGTTTCTGCACCCTAAAGTAACATTTGTCATGTTGCAAATAGGCAAAAAGAAAATGTTGAAAGTACAAACCATTAGTATTTTAGCAACGTTCTATTATTTGAACTTAGAAATAGTTCATAGACAGTTGTTATCCAGAAACAGAAGAAAATCATGTTTTAGAGGACAAGTGTAGAATTCATGTCTGTATACTGCAATTAGAATAATTTCACTGATAATTCAGAAAAAGCAAATATTTGGCAATTTTAAAAAATCATATTAGCTGTACACTGGTGGGGAAAGACACTTCCACAGTTGAACTATTAGAGGTCTATGCATAGCTGAGATAGTATAGTATATATATTTAAAGAATTATCCTACTAATAAGACCTATTGTAGTACAATAAATACTAACAAGACAATCTGCTATTATCAGGCAGAGCCTATTACACACTTACCTTGGAGTAACTCCCATTGAACTCAATGGGGGTTACTTATGAGTAGACATGTATAGGTTTGCACTGTGAAAATAGCTGTTTAAACAAAGGACATGAAACAGAAACAGCAAGAAAGCATTTTGATTGTCCCCCTGTTTACAAATGAGTGCTGTAGAAGCCACATCATTAACTCAGCACATTCTTTGTTCAGTCAACAAGAGATATGGGAATCCTGAGGGGTTTTTTTTTAATAATGCATGACAAAAAAGTCATGTGTTAATCCTAGAAGCTGTAGAACCAAAACACTCAAATCCAAATTTAAATATGTACAAACATAGTAATCCATCTAAAAACACATATTAAAATAATACCGAAAGAATAAGATCAAACCCTGATGTGGTCAACTTGCAAAGTAGTGTACCAGCACCTGGAAGACCTAGATTCACATCCCACTTTAGGTCACTTACAGAACTCAGATACAAATCCTACTGAATTAAATGGCAATTATTCCTAGGTACTTATGCATAGGGTGATTGAAGAAGGCTTCAGTCCTAGTTACACATACTTGGAAGTCAATGGAGTTTACACCTATGTAAGGGTTATTATGAGTAAAGTGCAGGTGACCTTGGAGAAGTCATTAATCCTTACCTTTGCAATCGGTAAAAATGAGAATGATTACCAAATAAGTCCTGAGAACTAGTAAACTATATCTGCAACAATATTACACAAAACAGTGATTTAAAGGATTAATAAAGCCTAAAATGACTAAATCATTATGAAACAACCCTATATGATAAATTGTTATTAAATTATGGACCTCAGAAAGTTATAAACCTACAGAACTATAATTAAGGCAATTCTGAGTTCATCATTGTTGTTCTTAAATCACATTTAAATACCTGACAAAATTAGAGCTGCAGCAGGGGAAAGAAGCTTTAAACTTCCTACACTAGCTTGGGATACATTAGTTAAACCCTGATCCAAAAATACAATGTACTGTATATGTGGAGGAGGATTGCAGCTTGCCAAACAATGCCACATTTTTGCCAGCTCAAAGACTAAGATTAAATATAGGTAGATTTTACTGTCTATTTATAAGGTGTCTGTCTTTACAGCTGTCAACACATTTATTCAGAGTATTTAATTCCTTGCAGACATTCTCTGCAATTGTAGAACATCTCTACAAGCAGACATGAAAATGCATGTTTAATAAAATATAATAAAAGTTTAAAATACAGTAAATGTGGACTTCAATCAAAAGCTCAGAACCAAGTTGGTACAACAAGATCAGAACTTCCCTGCTCAGGTAGAACAGGCAATAATATCAACAAGCTCAGTGAATTTCTGAAAATTTCCAAACATAATTAACAACTTTCTGATCCTTTAGAATGAGATCTTAACAGTACATTTTAATGTGTTGTAAATATTAAAACTGACCTCAAATATTATTATTGCTATAAACAAGTTTTCTATTAATGTAATAATGGTTTCTTAAGATCCAACAAAAAAAGCAATTTCCATTGAGTTTTCATTAAAATGTTGAAGTATACATATGTGTCTAGCCATCGTAAGTTGACTTCTGTTCCTAATTAGCCGAATTCACTGCAGGTTCACTTTGAAGTGAGTTCCATGGGACTTATGTACAAAAAGTAAGGGTGCCCAGAACAGCAGCCTTGCATACATACTTATGTGTAACTTATTTCACTCATGTTCTTTAAAAGTCTCACTGATGATAATCATGCTAATGAGTTTGTTTAGAACTAGGATGTCAATCATAAAATTCTACGTTCATTTTACAGTTTATATTTTTGACATTGTTAAGTCATTGTAGTATTAATACTAAACATGTACCCATTCAACTTTCTATGAAAAAAGAAAATTAAATATACCTTGATTATTGTTTTTAAAAGCATGCATTCATATGCAGAAAGGCAGAAGTGAACATATTTTTTAGAAAATTATTAAAGGTACACTTTTAGTAAGATACTGGGTTTTAGCCTTAACCTAGAAATAAAGATATGTCCCTAGAACTATGAGTACTATGTATATCTTTAAATGTTATGCAGATTCATACACACTATACATACATAAGATCCCAGTACCTATGAACAAGCATGGTACAAGAGAGCACTGCTTTTTCCTAATTATACTTTTGAAATATGTACAACAAAGTACATATTTCAGATTTGGACTGTATCCTATTTGGACTCAGAACAAGTTCATGTTAGGAAATTTCCTCAGACAGGAAGTTGGTAAGGAAACTGCCTTATTAACTTAAATTATAATGGAAGAATATCAAAAAATCACAAAAAATACACACCATGGATGAAGTGAAGCTCTTACAGAAGTACTACGTATCTCTTTGAAACTGGATGTTTTGAAAATCAATTTTAGTGGAAAGGGAATCAGTGGATTTTCTCATTCCAGATGTCTTTTCCACCCCTACTCCCTTCTTTAACATCTTTCCTCTCATATCCATGAGTGAAACAGGTATGGGCCCCTGGAATGTTGGCAAGCCCCTTATAATGAAATCATCTTAGTCCCTGCCCCTTGCAATTTATTATTAAAAGCTCACAGGGATGGTCAGAATGAATCAGTGAGATCAGGATACAAACCTAAAAAAAACCCAAAGACAAAACAAAGACATATGCATATTATCTGAGGTGGTTTTTTTCTTTGTGAAGCACAGAGATAAATGCCTTGTTTATAAGTGGAGGAGCTTTTTTCGTCTTATTTATTCCCCTTGAATACCGAAAACTGGATACAATGGATAAACAGCCTCCAGAGTGTTGTTGTTGTTCCTTGTTATCCCACTGCTGTTTGAGAGCAGGACTCACGTTTCCAGAGCGAAAATCTCCCCACAAAAGCACAGAAAGCAGAGAAACGGGGAGAAAAGGAACCATTTTTAAAATAATAATAATAAAAAGAGCGAGAAAGATTATGATCAGAATATGGCAGTGGTGGATGTGGTGGAATTTGAAATTTACCTGAAAATCGGCCAGTATCATTTCTCTATCCATGTTGGACGCCATTGCAGCCGGTAGTGTCCCCTCCTCCTATCTGAACTGTGCACCTGCAGGTTGCTGCTGGCGAGAACCGGGCTCCAGGGAGTTGGGGCTGGGGCGGGGGGTGGGGGGACGAGAGAGAAAGGGAGGCTAAGAGCTCATCTAAAACTCCAAACTCAGCCAAACCCCTCGGAGCCTCTCCCCAAATATCTCCCCTCTCCCAAAATCCACTGTCCCGGCTACTGGGGAGCTCGGGGAAGAAGGACTCCGGACCTGAAGGGTGCAAGGCAGCAGTCAGCCCTGCCTTTAAAGAAGGAGAGGAGACTCCGGAGCAGCTTCCTCCCTGCCTTGCAAGCGGCTGTCGCACATTTTGCCTGTCATTGAGGTCGCAAAGAGACGCTTTCCGGCCGCCACGTGACTCGTCCTTCTGTCAAATGCTCGCAAGTGGCCGGGCCGGGAGGGGGCGGGGAGGCCGGGAACGGGTTGTGTAAGGAGCGGTAGAATGAGCCTTGCAAGGAGCAGCAGGGCAGATTGCACCGGGGGCGCCCCGAGGAGCTGGCCTAAAATGGTGCAGGGAAAGAAAGGAAAGGCTGGCGCGGGCGGGTTTCTCCCTCCGCTGCCTCTTCCTCCTGCTTCCTTGCAGAAGGGAAGGGGGCGGCGGAGGAGCTGCAAAGGTGGGCTCGACAAAGAGCTGCTGCTGGTGGAACTGCAGGCGCAGGAGAGGAGGGTTTTGTGGTGCGCTTTCAGAGGCGCTGTCGTAAATTCACGTGCTCTGTGTCCTGTGCCACGGGGTTACTGTAGTGTAGGCCTTCTCCAGCAGAGAAAACGACGAAGACTCTATATCCGGAAATGCAAGAGAAACTCCCAACAACTCAAGCCTATATGCGAGTTTCTAGGAAGTAAGTAAAGGCTGCAATCCTGATCCCAAGGAGCACCGTTACTCCAGAAGTTAGTAGGACTTCTAAGTAAAATTCAGTGGGGATTATTTCCAAGTAGGAAAGGTTGCAGCTTTGGGGAACGAGGGGGCGTTTTATTCTTTTTGCTAAATGTGTAGAGAGCGCTTTATAGATTGTGGCTCTCAGGGTGGCTTCAGAGGCCACGTCTTAAGTAGAAGGTGTAAGGATTGGCACTTCTTTTTGATACAGAGTTTCTGTGCCTAGCCTGCATGGTGGACATGAATTCCGTAGGTCATGCTTTTCCCTGGCAATGCAAGCTGATGGGAACTTTACCTGTTGAATTTTTGCATGTTGCTTAGCTTACAAAGGAGCAAGAGCCCATTCCTGAAAAAAGGTGGCAACTCAAAGTGAACATGTGTCAACTTAGCTGTACCAATCACTACCAAACATCTAGCCACACCAATCTCTTGGTGTCTTCCAACAGAGGTGGATAACCACACCCATCTGTATCTTATGGATGGATCAACATGTATTGCATATTATTGAATGAGTGTCAGATCTAAATTAATATTGAGACATCCACGGGATTACCTGCAGTGACTGTAAAGCACTAACACAAACTGCAGTGAAAAGGCAGTCATTCTCATAAAGTGGCTGTATCTAGAATTTATATATATATATTTCTACTTCCAGCACTGTTTTTTTGGCTGGAACCAGAGTTAAAGAAGATACAACATCTTAAGTTTTGATCTGGCTGAATCTGAGGCCCTTCATGTGTCCCTTCCACACAAGGTCTGGAAGGCTGCAACATAAGAACAGGCCTTTTCAGCGGTGGCTCTCCACTTGTGGAATGCTCTCCCCAACAATTGCCAGGCATCAGTGCTTTTTTCTGGGGACACGCATGCCCCTAAACATTTTGTGAATCTTAAGTTTCACTTAGGAAAATGAGAGTACCTAAACATTTTTTTAGGGGGGAGGAAGCACTGTCTGGCACCATCATTAGGTACCAGGCAAAAACATACCTTTTTCATCAGGCCTTTGGCTTTTATTTATCTGTGGCCTTTTTGCATAGGTGCGTTGTTTTTATCTAGCTTTTTAAAAATAAAATGGTCTTTCCAATTTTCTAAACTGCTGCTTTTAATGTGTGTGTGTGTGTTTTGCTTAAAATATTGTAAATTGCTTTGATTTGCTATGTCAAGACACTAAAAATAAATAAATGACTACTAAATTCCTGATATTCCCCAATTCAGGAGTGTGCCTTGGGTCGTTACAGTATTTGTTTTTTGATAGCTACACTAAAAACTACTACTGTGACAGTTCTCAAGGTGACTCAATATAACCTAGCTTTAAGTTAGACTTTAATAGTGGTGACTGAAAAAGGAGGAACAATGAAGTACTTAATCTGAACCAAGCCCACAACCTATTTTCAATACCAGATCTCATGTCTGGAATGTATAAAGGAATGTATAAAGTGCCTTGGTGTGCATTGTGCTACTAATACCAGTACCCAAACAAAGAAATTATAGGCAGGTTTAGTCAGAGTTAAGTCACACTGATGCTTGGAGCCATAGGCCCACTGCACTACAGTGGTTCTGGGGGAATTTAGTTGCAAAAATCAAAACCCGTTGATTCTGTGACGCTTACTTTTACCTAAGTGTGCTAACATAGCTTTGCACTGCAGTCCTAAATAATGTGGAAGTAGATTTCTTTGATATATTTAAGTTTAAACAATTGTGGAATTCATTAATTTATTGTGCCCAAAGTCTTCCTAATATTCCTGATATGGATGGTGCTCCTGTCAAGGCTCTTGTCCCACTGTTGAATTCTAAGATGCATAGAGTCATTGACACAGTCACTCCTGATTGCCCTCAGTGTTGCTGTAGAGAGCACATAGAGTGCCGTGGTATTCTAGTGACCTGCATGTGATGAAAGAGGAGCGTTGGTGGCTAGAGCACAAGTAGCATAAGACTCAGTCTGAATCTGACTGGAAACAGATGAGACTACACCATCATGCCTACTTCAGAGTTTACTTCTCTGCCATCAGTACATCTGCAAGTAGCCATCCAGCAGAGCTTTTCCAAGTGGTGAATTTTGCTAGTTTGCCTCACTGAAAAAGTGGGACATATATGCATGAGTATGCCAGTTTATACACTAATTCAGATTATACTACCCATTTTCCAATTGTTGCTCCTTTAATTTCATTGCTAAACAACAGCTCACCTTTTGGATGGTGATGAAAGCATCTTATTATTACACATCTATTTCCTGACAGCTTTCAGTGAGACCTGGATTTACCTGCCTAGCGAGCTGAACCTGTCAAACATAACAAAGTCACAGTCTCCATGTTTTGTTTACATGGTTATTATATTCATGTATGCACTGTTAAGATATAACTAGGATTAAGCAAAGAGTTACTAGAGCAAACAGGAAAATCTTTGTGCTTGGTTTGCTTGACATCTAAATAACATATCTCTTTCTGATAATTTATCTAGACATTTGGAGTCCTGGGGGAAGAAGCAAATATGAGATATCAGATGCACACTTTCCTGTGAGTAAGACAGGCTTGGGCACAAACACACTTTTCTGGGATCACATCCTATTGAACTCAATGGGATTTGCTTCTGTGTAAGATTGCAGTGCCATGGGAAGGGTCATGTTTCAGTGAAGGAGTATATACTTTTTGAGTTAGTTATTAAATTTATATCCTGCCTTTCCTCTCAAAGGAGTCCAGGGCAGCAAACATCAGTGTAAAAACAATATAATTAAAAATAAAACAGCAACATGTTTTTTTTAAAAAACCTTTTAACAGTCGCATACTTTCACAGCAATAGTTTCAAGGCCGCCAGAAACAGAAACTTTCAGCCATCAAATGCTAGGGAAAACAGGAATGTTTTCAAATTCCTCCTGAAAGTTAATGAAGGGGGACAGCCACACCTCACTAGGGAGGGCATTCCAGAAATAGAGAACCACCACTGAGAAGGCCCTGTCACAGGGCAACACCAACTGGACAACACCCAGTAGCAGCAGCGCCAATAGGGCCTTGCGTGCAAAAGGTCCCACATAGCTGTCGTTTCCCTTTTTTAAAGGGAAATTCCCTTATTCTGAATAGGATTCCTCGCAAGAAAAGGGAAAAGTTGACAGCTGTGTCCCACATTCAATCCCCAGAATCCTCAGGTAGGGCTGGGAGAGATGCCTCTCTGAAACCCTGGAGAACCATTGCCAATCAGCACAGACAGTATTGTGCTAGATGGACCAATTGTCCAATGCAATATAAGGCATTTTCCTATGTTCCACTGTAATTTATCTTCCTGCTCTGCTTCAGAGTGCCACAGACATGAAGTCTAAGCATAGGGGCATCTTTCTTCTTCTTCTTTGGCGATCACTCGTAGCCGAGTAAGATTGTCTTCCATAGACATGGTTTTAACAATGAGTCCATAAGTGACTGTGGAGGCCAATTCTGGACCCACACGTCCTTCCACAGTGGGGACATTGGTTTCTGGGCAGGAGTTTATCACAGTGTGGGTTTGCCAAGCGTGCCTTCCTCTTAGGCATATATGTATAGGCACAGAGAGCGATAACGGGATCTCCCACTGCAGTATATGTTGCCCAGGTAAAGCAAGTAATTAGAACTTCCAGTTACAGAAAATTTCTGTAACTTTAGATTCACATTGAAGTGAACATTTCACCTGGTGTAATTTTTCATATCACTGTGGCAAAGTGATTAGAAAAGCCCTATGTGCTGTGACTTTTCCTGCTATGCTGCTATTAAAGATACAGAAATCCCCTCAGGGCCATGTTGAGGCAGTGAAAAATAATTCTACACACAACTGGGTTATTTGCCACCCACTTGTGTGGAATTGCTTTATGCCAGCACAGCTACCTCCAGGAACCTGTGGTGCTCGAATGGTTATTCCCCACACAGTTGGGCTGAATGACACAATAAGTGGCATACAAATATTATGGCCGCACCCCACAGAAGTATTTTCACAGCCTTTGTGAGGGTGGTGAAATGTTTGAATCATCTGTTTGGATCTACAAATAATTAAAGGTGAAATGTCAGTGGTAGAAATATACTGATTCATACCTTCAGCTGACATAATGATCTATGAATTTGTATTAGATAAACAAAACTTATTTGTGGAGGAGGAAGACAAAAGGAGATGATGATGATGATGATGATGATAATGATAGGAATTGATAACAGAAAAACCTACCTCCTGGAACACTTAGGAACACCAGAAGTTGCCTTATACCAAAACATTGCTTCATTTAGTTCAGTACTGTCTCCACTCTCCAGAGTTTCAAACAGGTGAAATTGCCCATCCTACCTGGGTAAATGCCAGAGACTGACCCTGGGTTTTCTCCATGGCAAAGCAGATACTCTTATCACTGAACTAAGACTCTTCCTTTTAGTGGAACTCACTTAAAAAGATAGGTATGTTTGATATGCCTGTTGCTCAAATAGTTTGTAGTGATCTTAATTAAGGACAACCCTATGCTAATTTTACCTAGGAGAAACACCCATTAAACTCAGTGGGGCTTACTTCAGAGTAGACATGTATAAGATTGTGCTATAAATAGCCTTGTTCTTAAATCTGTCAATAATGTGTCTATTAAACCTTCATTGGCTAGAGCAGTGTGACCCAACTTTTCTCCCAACTGGGCCACAAGAGTAGTTTGGCACAGAATCTGCAGGCTGCTCACTACCTTGTTGCACAAGGGGGAGCAAGGCCAAAATTTGATGCCCCCTCCCCTCAAACTGCCTTCCCAAAACTGTCTAAGCAAAGTGCCAGGCTTTGGGAAGGAAGCACAAGGCACTAGCAGGGTCCTAGAGCCCTCCCACCTAGTTCCCAAAGCTGAGAAAGCACAAACAGGGCTTTGGGAAAGAGGTGGAAGGACTCTGGGACCCTGTCAGAGCCCTCACGCATCCTTCCCAAAGCCCAGCACCTCACTTACCCAGCTTTGGGAAGGCAGCATGGGGGGGGGCTTTCATATGTTACCAAGGGCCACCAAAAATGCCTCAGGGCTGCGTGTTGGACCACCCTGGGCAGGAGCATACCTTTCATTTCTCTTCTGTTCTCTGTCCTGCATCAACATAATTCACACAAGGTGGAACTAGCAGGAGAGATTCCATGTGCTTGTTAGCCTCACATGTGAAAATGCTCTAAAGAGGTACTCTGCTACAGTAACCTAAGTTTTTCTTCTTGAAAAATTATTAATCTTTGGGTCTCCCATGTTTTTAAATATGGGGGGGGGGACTTATGTTAGGAAGCAGATGGAAACTCTGTACGCATATAACAAATCTGCTTCTATGGCTAGTACAGTATCATTAATCCTGTCTGCCTTGGTCAATCTTCTATGTAATCTATGGTGACACAAAAGCCCCCAAGGTAAAATAACAAACAGACACTAGCTGATTCCGACTGTTGCAGGAATGACAAAATGCTGCAAGAGGTTTAGATTTGTGTTTGGCATTTTAATGACTTCTTGATGCTTTTATCAAGAGATGTATACAAACCCATCCAGAATCCATATGCTTCCTGCTGAACAGCAGAGGCATATGACAGAGCTGAAAACTAAAAACAGAGAAGGCAGTTCAAGGTTAACAGTGCAATCCTGTTCGTGGCTACTCAGAATTAAGTTCCACTGAGTTTAATAAGGCTTGCTCCAAAGTAAATGGGTACAAGATTAAACCAGTTATGTATACAGTATATGCTCAGCAATTTGTTTTCTCCACAAAAAAGGACCAGAACATAGGTTGGAGAATAAGAAGGTCCTTTAGGATCCATTTTTTTTAAAAAAAAAAAAAGGATAATTGAAGGACAGTGGTAATTCTTGATATAAGTTTCTGTTACAGGCTTTTGGTAACTTTTATTAGAACTGACAGATGATACAGCTCTTGCCCAGAGTCTTCTACATATTTGTAGTGCCCTCCATCAGGGTTTGGCTTTAAACACATTCTGTGATATGCACAACCTGTATCTTTGTGCCAAACAGGGTATATATACTTAGCTGCAAACAAGTCTACCCACACGTTATTACAAAGTGGCTATTTAAAACAAAAAAATTTAAAAAGTTGAGAAGCAAGTTTTGAGAGTTGGGTGAAAGCCATTCCATTCCTGTCAGCCTTTAAAATTGTTGCATTGTCAACAATGTTGCAATATCATCCACAGACATCAGCTGAGGTTGAGAATTAGTCATTTTCAGTTCCTACGGGCAACACTGAAAGAAAGCTTATAGCCATTCTAAGACATGAATGACTGAAATGGTTCCCAAATGCAAAGAATGAACTGAAATGAGGTGAATGCAAAATAGGTACCGTATTTTTTGCCCTATAGGGTGCACCGGCCCATAGGACACACCTCGTTTTTTGGGGGGGGGGGATGAATAAAAAACTCCCGCCGGGCTTGCAAGGCTTGCAGATAGCTTCCTGAAGCCTGGAGAGCGAGAGGGGTCGGTGCGCACGACCCCTCCCGCTCTCCAGGCTTCAGCAAAAGCCTGCATTCGCCCCATAGGATGCACACACATTTCCCCTTCATTTTTGGAGGGGGAAAAGTGCGTCCTATAGGGCGAAAAATACAGTATATCATATGCAGTTTTATTTTATTGTAAATAGAAATGGAGTTCTTTTCCCTCTCATTCAATTCAAAATAATGATTTTCCAGAAAACAAAGGATAAATTATTATTTACCCTTCAGAATGAGTGTGTGTGAAGAGGGTGGTTTCATCGTAATTCTCATTATTCACTGCCAGTCCCTAACCTCTCACCCAGGGCTGACCAAAGTTATTTTGGTGTCTGAGATGGAACAGTAAATACCCCACTCAAAAAGAAAAAAGAATTCAAGGTTCATAGTACCCAAGCCTAGCCATGTCCTGCAACCATCTCTCCCAAGAAGTTGTTGTGGTAAAGAAGAGGAAGAATAAGAATAAAATTAATAATGATTATTTCCATAACATCCACATTACTCTGCTTAATGGCCTCATCCCACCCCTATGGTGTCATGATGAACCCCAGGACAAAACTGCAAACCAGAGACAGAATCCCAGCCCTCTAGATGTTGTTGGACTACATCTCCCATCATCCCTGACCATTGGCCATGCTGCCTGGGGCTACTGTGAGTTGGAGTTCCACTAAAGGTGTAAAGGTAAAGGACTCCTGAATGGTTAAGTCCAGTCAAAGGCAACTATGGGGTTGCAGCGACCATCTCACTTTTCAGGCCAAGGAAGCCAGCCTTTGTCTGCAGACAGCTTTCTGGGTCATGTGGCCAGTATGACTAAACCACTTCTGGCACAACGGAACACTGTGACGGAAGCCGGAGTGCACGGAAACCACGCTGGTATGCTTTTGAACTGTTAGGTTGGCAGAAGCTGGGACCGAGCAACAGGAGCTCACCCCGTTGCGTGGATTCAAACCACTAACCTTCCAATCAGCAAGCCCAAGAGGCTCAGTGGTTTAGTGCACAGTGCCACCCTTGTCCCTATCTACATCTAGATGGCTCCGTTGGTTAGAGCATGATACTGATAAAGCCAAGGTCATGGGCGCAATCCCTGTATGGATCCTCTAGGTCCCTTCCAACTCTGCATTTGTATGATTCTATGACCACATGTTTCCCACGACTACTGTATGTCTTCTGTGTAAGGCTCATATTATGTGTGTGTTTTAGTATAATCCCTAGCTGCTAGGAATTGCCTACCAGATCAAGGTGCTCAATGAATGTTTAGTAGTGGTTGCGGTGGTCAAAAGGTGAAGTCATGTCACTGAATAAACATTTATGCGTTAACAGCTTGAGCTGTGCACATTTCTTCAGAGGTAAGTCCCAATGAACTGACTGGCTTATTTCCAAGTAAACATGCAAAGGATTGGTCCGTCAGTAAGACTATAGACTTTTACTAGGAGGTAAGTTCACAGTGGAATGTCAGAAAGCTAAGAAATAATGTTTAGGATTGCACAGCAAGAAGAAAATTACTTCTTGTAGTTTTAATGCTAGTATTTGATACAGTGTGCATATACATATATGTGCACATATACATCCATGAACATATACATAAACATAAACATTACGTGTTATTACTTACAGCCTACCCTTCACCAAATAGTCCCAGGGCAGGTTACAAAAATGCCACATTTAAAATAAACGCAACACATTAAATCATAAAATAAAACTATAAAGTGACAAGTTAACAAAAGCAAACTGCAGCATCGGATAGTAGTGCACAACAAGGCAGGGGATGAGAAGACATCCATGCAGCCAAAAAGTTGGGTAAAGAGGTGCATCTTCACCAATCATTGAAAAGCATACAGTGAAGGTGTAAGATGCCACTCAGAGGAGAGGTCATTCTACAACCCGGGGGCTACCAGAGAGAAGGATCTCCTGAGCACCTCTGCTCCTCAAACCACAGATGGGGGTGGCAATACCAACACAGTAGCCCCCGCTGTTCTTAATACCTGATCAGGTTGGCGTGAGGGGAAGCATTATTTCAGAGATTTGGGGCCCAAGTCATTAGGGATTTATATGCCAAAGTTAATACCCTGAATTGGATTTAGGAGCAAATTGGCAACTGGTGCAAAGCTTTCAAGACCAGCATAATATGTATCCAGGCAGAGACATTCACCAACAGCTTTGCTGCTGCATTCTGCTCTTGCTGCAGCTTCCAAACTATCTTCAAGGGCAGCCCCACATAAAGTGATGGTAATGGTGCAATCTGTAAGTTATCAGAACATGGATTACTGTGGCCAAGCTATCTCTACCCAGGAAGAGCCATAGACAGTGAACCAGCCAGAACTGGAAATAGGCACTGCTAGCCATGTAGGCCTCAGGTGACAATAAGTACACCCCTCACAAGCTTTGCTCCTGTTTCTTCCACGGAGTGCAACCTCATCCAGAACTGGCTGTCTCCCACACTTTAGAACCAGCAATGCATAGTGCCTTTGACTTGTCTAGATTCCGTTTCAATTTATTGGTCCACATTCAGCCTATTACCGCCTCTAGGCAATAGTTAAGCACCTGTACTGCCTCTCCTCATTCAGATGGTTTGGAGAGATAGAGCTGGATGTCATTAGCATACAGGTGGCAGCTTACTCAAAATTCCCATATGATATCTGTTAGTGGGTTCGTATAGACGTTAAGGAGTATGGAGGACAAGACTGAACCCTGGGAAACACCACAAGCTAGCTTTCAAGGCAGCAAGCAATGGTCCTTCATTGCTGCTTTCTGAAAATGGACTTGGAGGAATAATTATAACAGTGCCTCCCAGTTCCCAAACTCTGGAGCCACTTGATCAACAATATCAAAATCCACTTAGAGGTCAGAGGGAAGAAATCAGTTTGCACTTCCGTCTTCTGACAAAGCTCACCAAGGGAATTTCGGTGCCCTATCCTAGCTTAATCCACATCCTCCAAGCATGCTGACAATTGGATCACCTCCCCCCTCAAGCAACTTGCCCCCAAAGTGGGTTTTGGTGACTGAGCAATAGCTGTTCAACATTTCTGGGTCCAGGGAGGTCTTATTGAGAAGAGGACACACCACCATCTCCTTAAGGGCCAATGGCTCCATAATGAAGCATTTACCATTCCCTAACCACAAAGCTTCAGCTAACTTCTCTAAGCCAAGAAAAGAACGGAGTCCATGTCAGCCTTCCTCGGCAAATAACACTGATTGGGTGGGAGCCAGGTTCTGCAATCATGAGGCTAGGGAGTTGACTTTGAGGGACAGTCAAAGAGGCAAGGGCAACAGTAATGCTTGTTTTGACACAGATAATTGCCTGGACCAGTTAACTGAAGTTGACTGACAATCAAGTGACTCTGGGGCCCAGGTGATTCAGATCCTCTCCTGGAACATAGCAGGTTGGAGGAAAAAGGTAAATGACCCTGAAGTCATTTGTTTTATCAAGTCTTTTGACATCTTATTACAAGAAACCTGGGCTCACTACGGAATAAATTTGGAGGGATTCAATTTGTACTCCTTCCCAGCCCATAAATCCAACATCATGGGCCAATATAAAGCAGGACTAACCCTTCTTTGCACCCAGCAGCCTAATCTTGAAATCATTTCCCTCCAACCATGTGACAACATTACCCAGGCATTCTTATTAAGATCTTCAAACTTTGTTCAATTATAATCAATGTATATATACCCCCTTGCCCCAACCAGCAGACATTGATGGGCTATTGGAACTAACATCACTTTTGGAAAAACTGGAGACCAAATTCCACAACATCGATCTGCTAATTGCAGCCAATTTCAATGCAAGAGTGGGTAAAGACAATTTTGAGCTTGCAAGAGAGCTGGGCTCCGACACTGAGGATCACCTGCCTGAGCTTCTCTCTGGCATACAACATTCCAAAGACACCCATATCTTTTTATATATATATAAATATTTATTAAAGTTTTCACAATATTACATAATGAAAAAGAAAAAAAATACAAAATAAAAAACAGTTAAAAACAATTCCATCTTTTTGTCACTTATCTTTCATTTGCTTCAAAGACACCCATATCAATGATGCCGGAGTTTGCCTTGCCAAGTTGTGTGTACGTTTCGACAGAGTGATCCTGAATGGTTCATTACCAGGTGACCAGCTTGGGGAGTTCACGTTCGTCTCCAGGAGAGGAAGTAGCATGATCAACTACATCTTAGGCTCCTCTGCACTGATAAACCAGGTTGAAACCTTTCAGGTGGGAGACTGCATCAAGAGCAATCACCTCCCTGTGGCGCTTTATCTCAAAGTATCTTTGGAACCAACAGCTTTTCACCATGCCTGCCAGCACACCTTGAAGGACAATTGTGCAATGAAGGCCATAAGCAGACTCTCCTATCCTGCTCCTAGCATTAAAGGAATTTACAATACACTCTGAGACAACCTCCTCCAGTCAGCAAGGCTGTGCAGAGGGGCGATACATCAGCAACATCCCTACTCTGTCTGTCAGACCCAACACCAAGAACAATCCTGAATCACAGAGCAATGGAATCTTTGTGGATGACAACTCCCTGCTCCCATCTCACTGGCCTAGTGCTGCACTGAATACCTCCCCAGTTTATTCACCCAGGTGTCAGTAAAACATGCCAGGTTGGTCCCCTCATCTATGATCAAACTGTGGATGATTAATTACTTCTTTTGGACCAACCTGGCTTTCAATAATAGCACCACCAGGAGAGCAGTGGTGTAGCATGGGTTGTCAGCACCCAGGGCAAGGCAAGTAATTTGCGCCCCCTAACCCGTGGATTTGTGCCCCCTAACCCTAACCCCCAGATGTTGCGCCCGGTGCGGCCAGCCCCCCCTGCACCCCCCACGCTACGCCACTGGGGGAGAGGTTGATTGTGTGTATCTCCAAATTCTACTAGCTGGAGGGCAGACCATAAGGAGTGATAGTCTTCATGTAACTAATGTTCCTTCTCTGAACCACATTTCTTTGCCTTCCAATGCCATACGTCCTTCTCTCCATCACAATAGCAGCCCAGACACATCACACTCACCTCTGCTATTGTTTTCAGGGAAGCAACATCATAAAGAGATCAAAGAGCATGTAAGAGCACAGTTATAAGGCCATGACCACATTGGGTGGCGAGGCTCATCCAACACACCTGATTCATATAAGCTACATGGCATTCTTCTTATTCACCCTTCCTGCTATCTGCACAGCAACCAAGTGTCAGCCATCTCTGGCCATGCAGCAGTAACTCAGTCCACACTAGGAAATTAATTTATGTCAGCACAGGAACCCCAGAGTACACCATACCTTGTTTTCTCTCAGGTACTATTTCCCACACAGTAAAGTGCCAAATGAAGAGTGAGTTCCCATTTGTATCAGTCAGTGACTGCAAAACCCAATGATGTCTTGCATGTGTGGAAAGACTATTATGAAACATCTGCTTTTACTTTAGACTCAATAGAAGCAGTTCACATGTTCAGCTGTGATGTTATTGAGTAATATAGTTGCCTGTGTGAATAAGCCTTAAGAGTACATGAAGTTTATATGTGGGCATATTCCACATTGCTACAGGGAGTTGAACTACATTCAAAGTTGAAACAAAATGACGATATTTTTATTCTAATAAGAACCAAACTTGAACCGTAATTGGAACCGTCTTATTGAACCTGAACTGGAGCTAAGACAAAAAAAGAAAAGGAAAAAAAAGAAAAAAGCTTTTGGATCACTAGTTAAGAGGAGAAGTTCAGCATCTTTTTTTCAAATTAAATATGAAAAATGTTGCTAAAATCAAGGATAATGTTGTTTTGATTATAAAACATGACTACAAATAACTAATAGACCTCAGAGTGCTACCAGAGGTCTGCCCCACTATAATGAGAATTGAAAGAGATTAACCCACTAGAGTAAAGATGGGGAGGAGGAAGCGAAACTGGCGCAAGATGTACACCATATGTGATAGCATGCCTCAGGCACTCTCCCCAACAACACCACAACACTGAGAAAGAGGTGTAATGCTGTCTAATTCCAGGAAGATAGTGGCTCACCAGTTTTACTATACAAACCATTTCCTGTACACACAGCTTAGTTCAGGTATCATCTATCCCCAAATACTTTGCTAGCGAATCAATAGGCAAAAACCACTGCTTCCCACTCCCACACCTTCCCAGCAGCAACTCTCCTTAACTGCTCCCTAACAGTACGTTCAATTCTGATTATTACTATTATATTTTGCTTCACAGGAAAAATGTTGGTCTAAAAAAGTTTGTGCAACAAATTGACAGTATTTTCCCCTGGCTTATTTAGTCAAAACCTGGACCCAAACCCTATAAAATGCACCTGAAACTAAAGTTTGAAAGGGCAAATACAAATGCTAGTTTGGCGGTTTGAGCTTCCAGGTTTACGACCCAATCCCATGGCTCTTGCAGCAGCCAACCAAGCACAATAAATTGGACATAGCTACCTAAGGCCACACCAACCTTAGCACAACTGATATCAGATGCAGGATAGGACACAATTATCATTGCACTAGCACTTTTGCTTGTGCCACTGTGCTGGTGGAACTGGCTGCGCCTCAACGCTGCATCAGCACAGCATAGGCTGATATTACTGAGCCAACATTGTTCTCCTTTGTCAGATATAATACAGCAAGTGTAGAAAAGGAACACAATCGGGAGCAGGTCGCACAGTTGCACCAATAGGAATCAGGTTGGGTCATGTTCTATCCTAAGGAGGCCTCTTAGCTACTCTGAACTGATCTACATTTGCATGTCCAGCCTACATCATTTCAGTGGGATAATAAGCATAATGGAATTGCAACTGACAGTCAAGTTCAATTGACCTGACATAAGACGTCACTCATTGTAAGCCACACAATATGCTACTAGAAGAACAATTGTTTTGATTACCAATCATGGGGTGGAATCTGACACTTACAACCATACTTTAATTCATTCTTCTCCCTACCCCTGTAGCCCCCTACACACCACCAAGAACTGTTCCAGGTGGTCCCCCAACCCTCAGAGCAAAATTTGAGAGTGCATGGAAGCAGGGATGCCAACTGGAATAAAATATCTGGGGGGGGCAGGTAAGTCCCACCCTGAGTATTGATTACAATAGGTGGTACACACACCATCTGAATGTTGGTGCCCCCAAAAATATTTTATTGGGGGAGCAGCAAAGGGACCTCAGCCCCTCGGAGTTGGCTCCCATGGTTACAGTGACTGATGTGGCTGGAGAGGATGTTTTGTTGCAGCTGGGGCAGATGTGCTGATGCAGGTGGACCATGGTGTTTATTCTTTCTGTGCTCCTCCCAGCGATCATTCCTCCCCTGGTCACTGCTGTGAATACACAACCAGACTGATTGCCTCCAGTTGTTGTGGTTGTCTACAATGTATTCCCACGCAGTAGGCTTCAAGTTGACAGCCTTTGTGTCATGTTTGGGCCTGGTGTCTGAAGCCAGTAGACTCCTTTGAAAGCAACTGAAACGCAAGTAGACTCTGTTGAAATCAATTATATTTACTGCTATGTGAATATAATAAGTACTGGAGTGTTAAGAATCACCTCTCAGGCCTTTGATTCACCCACCCTACCCATCTACCAATACAAAGACTAAGGTATAGGAATTAATGTCTTAATAGAGACAACAAAATTTGGAATGTTGGCAGTTTTATTTGCAGCAAAAAAAAAAAGTTTGTCCAGAAGTCTCCAACTCTGTTTTGGTGCTGAGGTTCAGCTTTGGAGCATGTTAAATAACAATAAAGAAAATGTCTCTGAAAATATATTGAGTGTAACAATTACTGCCCAGCCTTATATATTAACTACTGGGTTTATTCCTACTGACACAAACTAGATGTGCTTTAGGCCTTGGGTCCCAAATGTGGTTCCTGTGGGCACTACAGGGTTCTTGAGACTGGTGGCTTACAAGGACACTGCTATTTTCTTGTGTTTTCTTTTTCTTTTTTCACCATTGGTTGGCTGTCTGGAAAGCAAAATGCAGGCGTGTAGCCATCCTCTCCTTCCTTTCCCTAGAAGGCCTCTAGCTCTAGACCCCATGTGGGCATGTTTTACCTGCTTTGTTTGTGGGTGTTGCCTGCTTTTTCTTTCCTTTGGTGGGGAGCTGGTTTGTTTGAGGGTTATTTTTTAAATAGTGCTTGGTTTTGCCTGTTTCAGTTGTGCCGTCTCCTTATTTTTGTCTGTGCTTTATTTGTTTTCGGGTGCGTTGGTGTTGCTTATAGCTGTGATATGTATTTCTGGGTATTTTGTGGTGCTTACATTATAGGTTTCCAAATGTAACCCAGGCCCAAAAACGGTTGGGAGTCCCTGATTTGGACTTATTTAGCACTTTTGAGTCAACCTACCTTTCAGAGAGGACAACCTGTGTGGAGTTCATTCCTGGATTCTGTTTCTTACTTATTTTTAAAGGACATGTTGAATTCACTTCTTAATTCCGCAACTCACTTAAGGTTTGGTGCAGCTCCCACGCCTCATAATGTTTAGAATACATTTCAATCCACCTATATGACGGGCATCTAAACCCTTTTTGCCCTACTGCCTTCTGTCTTGTACACCAGGGCGCCTCTCTTTCTCATTCCTGCATTGGAAATAAGCAGCAATGCTGACAAACCCGCTTTCCATTTTCTCCAAGGTGCAGCAGTAGACACAAGTCTGGCAGGAGGGCAACGGGGTGGGGTGGGAGAGAGAGAGAGAGAAGTGAACGTTTTTTCGTTTGCTACAGTCGGAGCAATCTGACATTGACCCTTCAACGTGACCTTGTCTGGGCCGTCTCCTTAGTAACGGAGACCCAGCGAAAGAAAACCTGCATATCGCCTCCTTTAGCTACCTTTCTACCGGTCTGATGTCACTATTCCCGGGTGGCAAGGGGTGAGCTGTGGAAAAGGAAAGGAATCTTCGAGGAAGAGATTAGCTATTTTGCTTCGCGGCGGGGGGAGGAAAAATAAGATTGTGGCGCGGAGGGCACACTCACTACACGTAGCCTTAACTTTTGGCCCGCCTCCTTTACCCGTCTCTGCGCTGATCAGGCAAAAAATCATTGCAAGCTTAAGACATAGAGAGATTAAAAAAAAAAAAAGCGTGCTTGCATCGTTTTGGCGGCTTGGCTTGTATCTAGGGCTAGAGAAGAGCTCTCCAGTGACGTCAAAACCCTATAGGGAGCCCTGGAGATGACAGGGGCTTGGGCGGGAGCGGGGTTTGGGATCGGTACGAAAGGTAGATGCAGCAATGGCAAAGCAGCAAGAAAAGGGGCACGCGCGCGCCAGCTTGTGCTTGGGGGCGCGCGCGATTTCCTTTCAAGTGCGCCCCAGGCCCTCCGCGAGAGCAGGCAGGGCCCCGTCCATTCGTCCGGCGACGCGGGACAGGGAGGCCTGCTGCTGCCCGCCAACAGAATCGGGGGAAAGAGGCGAGTGGGAGGTGCCCTCGGCGGGACTCGCCCTCCCGCGCAAGGCCTTCCTGCTTTTGCCGGCAACTCGCTGGCGCCTCCTTAAATCTCTGCCGTTAGAATGTGGGCGGGTGTTTCAAGTCAAAGAGCGCTCAAATGTTTTTCCTTTTCAAAAAAAGCTGATGCGGGGGGGGGGGGGGTAAGGAAAGAGAGAGAGAGAGAGAGAAAGAGAGAGAGAGGAAGAAGAAGAAGAAAGAAGAAGGAGACCGAGAAGCAGGGAAGCAGCAGCAGCAGCAGGAGGAGGAAGAGCCGGCTTCCCTGGGCTGCGACCGGCGAAGGGCTCCTGCAGAGGGGGCTGCTTGCTTGCAAAGAGCCGGGCGAAGAGTGGCGACCCTGGCAGGCGCTTTTTGCAGAAAGCTGCCTTTGCCTCTCCGCAGCCTTTTCCAGAGCGATGCGAGGCAAAGGCTCCTGTCAAAGAAGCGGCGGCAGCTCCTGACCCGCCGCCCCCCCCCCCCGGCACCTCTCTCTCCATCGCTGCTGCCCGCGGTTGAATGAAGGCGGGGAAACCAGCAGCAAAGCGACGCCAGGAGAGAGGCGCGGACGCTCCAGAGAAACGGCGGCGACTCCTCTCCCGCGCGCGCCTGTGCACAGGCTGGAGATCGCTGGTGACCGCCGAGCTCCGCCCGAAGCATGCCGCCGCCGCTGCCGAGTCCCCGGAGCCCCCGTCGCCCTTGGTCGGGTGGCGTGGAGCAGGGGGGACTCCTGCGCTTCCAGCAACCTCGGGGCAGGGAGGGAGGGCAGCCGATCTGGCAGCTCCGGCTGCGGTTAACTCCTTCGCTGCCGCTGCTTGGAGAAAAGGAAGGTCCTGGGGGCTGGTTTGTGCGACCCCCGCGAGACTACGAGGGGAGGTTCTTCGGTGGAAAGGAGTGCGCGTCGGATCTCGGGCGTCCCCGCTGGAAAGAGCGGTGAGTCCTTTCCTTTTCCCCCCATCTCCGCTTCCCTCCTTCCCTCCCCGCCTCCACCTTGTTCTTCACCTTCTCTGCTTCTCCTCGCACGTTTGGCTTAGCGCGGCCGTGTTTCTCTGGCCGCGTACTACACTGGCTGCAAGGGTACATATCAATTTATTTCCCACTGGCCAAGGTCCTCCAGGAGGGGGGGAGCGTTGTGCGTGTTAGAGGTGCAGAGATCTGCTTTTCAAGCGGAGCTGCAGCAGTGTGCGTCACGTGTGAACCCAAGGGGCGGGCTTTTGGCAAGGAGCTTCTTTACGAGTATTTACTACAAGGTCTACTCCAGAAGATTAACATCCCCACTCCTTCTGTCAGTTTCCGATGCCATGCCCGGCTAAAAAGAGCGATAGTAATAATAATAATAATAATAAAAATTGCAAGCGCAAGTCATCTGCTCGCTGCCGATCGTCCGCAAGGAATGGCCGAACCTTTTGCGAATGAGTTGGCGTCCGCAGCTGCCAGAGGGGATCTAGCGCAACTTAAAAATTTGTTGGAAAAAAATGTAAACGTCAATGCACAAAATGGATTTGGGAGGACTGCGCTGCAGGTTGGTATCCAGACGGACAGAGGCAATCTTTCGCCACTAGGTGAACTGGTTTGACGGGGACGCGAACCGTTTTTAAGAGGGGAGGAAAAAAAAAACACCCAGCATTTTTTAAAAAGCGAGTTGGTTGCCATATTTTATAACTTTAGCGGTTCCAACTCCCTAAAGTGACGTACTTTAAGTAAAACTGGTCAGTAATGCTTTTAAAAAAATATCTGTAGACTAACTCGTCCACACGTTAATTCGATTTTTTTTAAAAAAGAAAAACAACCCTTTTTCTGGGGCAGGGAAGCAAGTGGCGGAGGGGGGAGGGGGAGGGAACGAAACCATCCGGGCTAGGTCGTCTTTCACTGCAGGTCGGTAAACACCTCCTTTCTATTCTTTGAAATCCCGATTATATGTTTAGCTTTCTAAAAGCGGGGGTGCTCTCTTTCTGATGGGAGCGAGGTCAGTTTGGGGCTTCACTCTCCTGCTCTCTTTCTCTCTCTCCCCGCGGTGATCGCTCCCCCCCCCCCCAAGTTTACTATCTGCACTGCATAGCTAAGATGTACATTAAAATAGTTAGGCGATCTGAATCTCTGGAAAGACAGTGCCCTGGATTATTATTTTTTAAAGTGTTTTGGTGGATCGCTACGCGGCGAAGATTTCCTTGCCGTAGGTACCATCCTTGTATACACCCATTTCCACTGTTTAGATTTAGAGGCGGCAGCTGGAGCCCTTCCAGTTCCTAAAATCCTGGACCCGCTGAAAGATGTTTTCTTTTAAGAACATCGCATAACGGTGCTGAAAGTGTTACAATGCACGAGGGAAATAAAAGTGGGGGGGGGGGGGAACAGTCACGCAAGAGATGTGGAAACGTAGGTGAAAGCCTGCGACTGGGGGTTTTTTTGGTGTGTGTTTTTGTGCCAGGCAGAGGATCAAGAGTGCAGTTGGGACTACTGATTAGGTTTCTCAAAGAAAAGGGATTTGTGCTTTAAACTACAAAAAGGTGATCCACATGTCTCATATGTTGGTGGGTGCTAAAAAGAGAGAGAGAGAGAAACAGAAGCCCCCTTTTGTAAGGGAGTTAAAAAATAATAATAACCCTGCCTGTGAGCTATCTCCCCCCCCCCCCACTTTACAATTCCTTTCAATAATCCTTAAATTATTTCCTTTTCTGAGAGCGATGACAATGCCCAGAGGTCTTCTAGGCTCTTTTTCTTCTACCGACCTACAAATAGGAAAGCTTCAAGGCCCACAGGGCCGGGAGGTTGTTGAGTAAAGCAGGGTGTGTGTGTGTGTAGGTTTCTGCCTCTAAAATGGATCTCCAATTTCTCTTCTAAGTGCAGAACCAACGAGTTGTTGCAGGAGCAGATCACAACAATTGAATGGCACATTTGGCCATTTTTAAAAAAAATTACAGGGGTGTATTTTCTAGGCAAAGATGGATCAGGGAACTCTCTTGGCTGCCCGTGTATCTTTTCCAACACCCACTTTTTATTGCTCCTTCATCGTAAACAAGGATTTGACGCACGCTACCAAATGTGCACACACACAAACGCACACACTCCTCTAGAATAAAAGCTAAACATAGAAGAGGCTGACTGCTTATTTTCAGTATGTATAATCCAGAGAAAACTAGTGGGTGGATGATAGAATTTAAGAAAGTTGACACAGTCCCCAATATTGCTTACTCTATATTATACCAAAGAAAGTGAAAACACACTTTGACTTTGGTCCTCTCATCCAGACAGCATTTCGCTATTATTTTCTCTGACCTTTTCTCCTTCCTCACCTTCTGCATTTTGAATATGCATGTTTTAAAGCAGGCCTCTCTCTCTTTTAGATTTGGCCAAGCTCCTAGGCCTTTTCTTTCGTATCTGTCCCCTTCCCTTGTCAAAACAATACTACATCAGCAACCTGCACATCTGAAATGGTATACTAAATGAAACTTGTTCCACATCCTGATCCTGCTTTCCTTACTTACCTCAAATTGCACAAGGTGTCATAAGGCCCTGCTGAGTGAGAGTTTAAAATGTTTTGGGAGTACCTGTTGTGTTGGAGGTGTTGGGAAGCCACCCACCTTGCTGAGTGTTTTGCACATACTTAACATTACTATTAATTTCCAGAAGACTTAGCAGTCCTCCTGGCTATTTGCAGCCCAGACCTGCCTGAGAGAAGTCAGATGATATACAGCAAAGCATGCAGGTATCGCCTAGTCAATATTCCACATTGTAGATGCTATTTCACACTTACTGCTGTTGTATCGTCCAGCTCTCACTTCCCCACCCACCTCAGCAAAGCTGGGACATACTTATTTTTACAGCTCTTTCCAGTTTTGTTTACTGTAAGTGTTCCCCCTTGTTTATGCAAACAGTGGAAGGCAAAATTCCTTGCAGTAGAAAATTGTATGGAGCAGATAGGCAGGCAGACAGACAGATAGCTATCCCTTTCGAGAAGAGTGGGTAGAACAGAGATGGGGGTGGGGGGTGGAATTGAAAGCAAATAAGGAACACATCATGCTTCAAAACTGGCTGTTCCAAAAAGAAAAGAACTTGACCGAAACATAACCTTCAATGTGTGATATTACAAAAGAACTGACTGCAATTTTCCCCCAAGTCATTGTGAAGATTCAGAATGCCTGAGGGTCTCTCTGAACTAGGCATACCTGCTCCTGTGCTGAAAAATATTATGCAGGTTCCATATTGCAATTTTTAAAATTATTTATTTTAAAATGGCAATATCGGACTACCTTTGCCTTAGCAGGAAGCAGTATGAATGATGCTGAATCATCAGAGCCATCCTTTTAGTGGCAGTTGGAGTGCTTTCACAAAAAGTAAAAAAAAAAAAAAGGAGGGGAAGGACCTTTAGGGAAGCCAACAACCTTTGAACACTTTTCCATTCAAACAAAGCCTAAGAATTTGAGGAATATGTTTGTCCCTCTCCAATTATTAGAGGAAACCAGGATGTGTGTTCATTTGCATTCTAGCGATTATAGAGATACCAAATGAAACTGAGATTGTGATCTTCTTATGCACTCTTACTTGAAATTAAGGCTAACTGAATTCAGTAGAAGACTCTTCTGAGTAAAGACATCCATGAGGGCGCGCTGTCAACAGGTGTGGTACACCTGCTGTTCTCAATTATTCATGTGTCATCTTTTTAAAAAAAACAAGCAAACTTTTTAGTCTAAAATATAGACCTAATAGGGTTGTGTTGTAGCTCACTGCCAAGGCAGGAGCAGAAGAACTCTATTCCTAGTACTATTCCAGCCCTCTCATCTCATCATTGGAACTGACTTTCACCTGTACTGAAGTTTTCTCCTTTCCCTGGCTCAGTCTGACAGAGTTTCCTTTTGGGTCTGACTCCGTTTTTTTTATTTCCGTGTGTCATGGTTTCCCCCCCCCCGCACTCCCCCCCCCCAGAAACACATCTAAAGTAAATGCCCCAAAGCTTGCATTTCTACCAACAAGTCAGTGCAGTTCAATGTATTATCTCAACCTGCTTATGTGCCTTTGACTTCTGATATCATCTGTTCTGATATGACTAAATCGCACTTGAAGGTTAAGAAGGGGGTGGGTGGGAAGAGTGGGATTATTGATTGCTTACGTGACTCCCGACCGTGGTGGGATGTTTGGGTTTTTTTTTTCCTAATTACAATAAACCAACTGCTAAACAGACGCTTTGTCCGCCCCACCTCATGATGAGGACGAAGTATCAAGATGGGAAACAGTTTTATCTCAAGACCTCGCTATTTCACTCGAGGAAACGCGCCTAGGGTACAAAACCCCTTGGGTTTCAGTGGGACCGGCTCCCCAAGGCTGAGGTCAGCGCGCAGGGGCTGAGGGGAATAAAATTGGCAGGGAAAACAGACGGAGGTTCCCTGAACGTTTTCGCCCTCCGCCCTCAGGATCCTCCGTCGAAATCATGTCAGCATGTTGCCAAGAAACACACACCCGCGCGTTTTAAGTAGGTCTGCCACTTCAATTAATCCCTGTTCTGCGTTAGATACCCTCCCTCGCGACTCTTCTGGGGTATTGAATCCTTCGTAACCCTAAGAGGAAGGAATATCCCCCCATCGCCTCAGTAGAATTTTCTCCTTTAATTTTGTTTTCCCCCCCTCCCAGCACAGGAATTCTGAGGGGCAGTGGTGACTGGGCAGGTGGAACTTCTCCATCACCTGCCTGGGAAAAGACCTGAGCCTCTGCCTTTGTCACCCGGCTGTTAAAAGCGGGCTGGGGCGGGATGGCATCCCTTAGGAAGGGAGGCAGCGGAGCCCTGAGGACGGAGCAGTCAGGGGAGCTCGAAAAAGACAGCAGCTGGCGCCACCTTCTTCCACCGAAATGGTGGTGTAGGGAGGGCAGAGGATAATCGTTAGGTGCCCCCCCCCCACGAGCCCTGGACCCAGTGAAATACAAATCGATAGGCTGGGTTCTCCGACCCAGGTCAAGCGACGGCTCTCTGAGGTAAGGACGCCCTAGGGTGCTATGTTGAGGTACACGCTCCCGTAACGTGTGAACGCAATTCAGTCGTGTGCTTTTGTTTCCCTCCCCCTTGTCTTTCCCGCCTTCTCCCGTCAGGTGATGAAGCTGGGCAACCCGGAGATCGCTCGGCAGCTGCTTCGGCGGGGCGCCGACCCGAACCTGAGGGACCGCACCGGCTTCGCCGTCTTGCACGACGCGGCGCGCGCGGGCTTCCTGGACACGCTGCAGACTTTGCTGGAGTTCAATGCGGACGTGAACGTGGAGGACGCCGAGGGCAACCTGCCCTTGCACTTGGCCGCGCAGGAGGGCCACCTGCCCGTCGTGGCCTTCCTGCTGGAGCGCACGGCCAGCCGCGTGGGGCACCGCAACAGGAAGGGCGACACCGCCTACGACCTGGCTCAGCTCTACAGGAGGAGCGCCGTCGCCAAGCTGCTCGAGGGCCGCGCAGGAGGCAGCGGGGACTGAAGCCCCTGGCCGCGCCTGGCTCGCTCGGACTCCGGCAGAAGGAGGGAGAGCCTCTGCCTTCCCTGCCCACCCTCTCCCGCCCCTTCTCCCCCTGTCCCGTCTCTCCATCTTAACCAAACCACACCAGTAAATATTGTAGGTCTCCTTCCATTGCAGACGTGGGGGTGATTTTCTTTCTTTCTCTGGAAGAAGAAGAAGAAGAAATATCACGCCAGTAGCAGCAGCTTTTCTCAAAGGCGGGAGAATAAAACCAGCCAGAAGGCCGGTGGCTTTCTCTCTCTTTCTGTCTCTCTCTCGCTCTGTGTCTCTGTCTCTCTTAATTCTTTTTTTACTTGGTTTATTCCGTCCCTTAAAAAAACAAAACAAAAAACCCTCCCCTGCCAACACAACTTGCATAAGGACCTTCTTTATGTTTGCAGATGACTTTCCTCTTTCTTCTTCTTTTAAAGATCTTTGAAAGTTTACTGTGATTTCTCCTCCCCTCCCCTGAATATCATCTTGCCTAACAAAGGTTAAAAGAATATGAAAAAAACACATGAAGGAGTGTGTGACATGATGTGAAAAGGGCTTCTTTGCCCAAAAGGGGGAGAAATAGGGAGGGGAATAAGAACTTTGGTTGTGTTTAGATACATCTAGATACTTAACTAGATGGTGACACTAACAAAAGCTTTTGATTTTGTATTTCTTGCGATTGTGGCTGCCATCCTAAACCATTTGCAGTTCAGTCCTATATGTGTGTATTCAGAAGGAAGTCCCACTGAGTTCAGTGGGGCCAAATCCTGGATTGCAGCCTTGATTTGAAGAAAGTGATGTTGAAATCATTGGGATGTACTTCAGAGTAAACGTGTTTAGGATTGAGGTTTAGTGGGTTAACGGAGTGTGTCTGTGCTGGGGCAGGGGAGGGAGAGAAGCAAAACGTGTCTGGGTGTTTGTTTTAATGTCGAAGGTTCAGAAATTCATCAGGAAAAAAGTATTTGCTTTTTATAGATTTGTTTATAAAGATCAGTTTTCCCCTCGCTGAATTTCACATGAATAAGGTTTTACCAATTTGCTTTTCACAAAATGATATTATGACCACAAACACACCAGTTTCGAAAACTGACCTTGCAATATGGAGATTAATTCATAAGATTAACTTGTGTTTACTGCCTTTTGGGGAGTGCTCCAAGAACGAGTCTTGTTTGGTTGAACACCATTTACTCCAGATAGTTCCATTTGTTCCCACATAATGAAGCCAGAACAAGAATGTCTTGTTATGGGTTAAGATTTGAAAACCGAGGTCAAAGCTTGCTTTTAGAAAGTCAGTGAATCATCTTAAACGTCATTATATTGAATAAAAGCTGAAGGATTTAAAACGTATTTTAAAAGCAAAAATGAGAAGGGGGGGAGTGATTTAAAATGGACTGTTTTAGTTCTGGTTTTTAAGCTTTCCGGTAGAAAAAAAGGAAGGGTGTTAAAAACATTTATTTTGCATAGGAATAAACTACAAAATCTATAAGAGTTTTATCACATATTTAAAATGATCTCACTTCTGATACTGCTTTCTGATTAAAAGCCTCAATGTGTTGCGAAGTTTGGAGCATATCTGTTTTTATTTTCACCGTGTTCAGTAAATAACTTCTTAAAAAAAAAAAAACCGGACATGTCGCAGGACGGGGTGTGTGGCCCTGTGAACGAAAGGACACATTGAAGGATGTAATTATCATAAACATGGGGGAATGGGGAAGTGTTTTAATTCAAGATTTTGGGTTGCTACTTCCAAGAGCGCAACATAGCCAGCTCGGTGTCGTTTCCCTGTCTGCCAAACTGTAATATTAGGCTTGAGAAATTGGTAAGATTTGCCCCCTTCCCCATTTTTTTAAAAAAAGAGTTTTAGAAGTGGCTCCGGACAGTTTTGTTCTCTGCTGAAATGAGTATCTTATCTGAACTGCACGAGCTTATTCTGCACTGAACCGAGGTTTCAGAAGGGTCAGATTAAAAAACAGCGAGTTCCACCGCTAATAAAAACAGCGACCTTTACTGCAAGCCAGAATTTAACCCAATCATATCCTTTACTGAATGGTCTCTTTTTCTTGTGAAATCAAACTGTGGCCATTTAAAAGCAAACCAGAAGCCAAACGCTAACCCTGGATTTGCCATTTGATAAAGAATCTGATTTTTTTAAAAAAGAGTGAGTGAGTTCTGGTCGGTTAAGCATGCAGTTGTACCAGCTTAATGAGTTTTAAAGGTTTTAGCTTTGGTTATCCAAAAAGCTAAACTATTAATATTCGAAGCTGGTGGTATATATAGTGACAGGCCTTTTAACAAGCGACAGGAGTTGGCTAATGGGTTCAAAAACAAAACACACGGAGAGACACAAAATATAGTCAAATTTGTCATTGCTTTGCATTATTCGCGCAAAAGAAACATTATGAACTCAGCGTGGTTTCAGAAATGAGTTTTACGGTTCCAGGGCTGTAAGGCCAGAAGAACAGGAACACTCATTTTCAAACAAGCAATAAAACCCCAAAGTTTCAGCATTATTTTTAGCCGACAAGAACTCTTGCCCTGGATATTGTCCGTCTAAAAGCAAAGAATGTGGATTTAGTCATGAGGACAGACCTAACCGACCTTTATAAAATATTGCATAAGCTATTGAAGATGTTAGGCTTTTAAAAAAGTGCTTTACAGCCCAGTTCTTCCCATGACTACTCAGAAGTAAGTCCCCTTGAATTTAGTGAGGCTTTCATAAAGACAAGTGCGTATAGGATGGCAGTCTTAAGCTATGAACCCAAGAGCACTGCTGAAGGGTGAGTGGCAACGATCTTCAATACCATGAACACTATTATTTTAAGAGCGCGTTTTGCCAAGTAAGCAAGCTGAAGCCATATTTCGCAAGCAAGCCTCCTTTCAATTGCACTCACTAGAGTATGCGCAGGATCGTGGCCCAAGAGGTGCTTATTTTAGCGTGCTGATCCTTGGAACCAAATATCCGACACACACACACTGAAATCGAATACGAATACATATGTCGTGGTTAATGTTTAATAAACAGTCTAATAATATAGATAGGGATGAAGAAAATGTCAATTGGCTGCGATGCGCTGGGCGGAGGGGTGTGTGCGTGCACGCACTATAGCGTGTGCCTGCTACAAGATAACTCCTGTAGTCTTGGAAAGTAACTAGCAAAAGTTTCCATTAAACTTACTTTCAAGAAAGCACCATCAGGAAAAGCGTTTACAAACAGGACCAATAGATTTCCGCAGAACTTCCTTCCATGGGAGAGCAAATGAGGTCAGAAAAGTCCTGTGGACTCCTATGGCTTAGCCTTAGGAAGTAAGTGGCATTTATTTCGACAAGATTTCCTGCCAAGAAAGTGTGTTTAGGATTAGGGGAAGCTGACTTAGTGGGAGCAGGTTCAGCTGAAAGCAACGCCACTTGCTTCTAAATAAAAGGATGGAGGTGCAAGTCAAATCTGGAGCGATTAAGGCTGGGTGTGAGTGTGCGTGGGAGTCAATACATGGCATGCTACGGTAAAACGGGCAGCGATCCAATGCACATTCAGCACACCTAGCAGCCCTTAGATCCCACGGGGTGTAAGCGCGCATAATAACGCTGCCCGGGTGGCAGATAAAGTTCATGTCCAGGTTCCTGACAGGCTTGGTAACGGCGCGCTGCTCGATCACAAAACTGAAAACGTGCAGCTTCCCAAGCATTTGAACAAATCCACACCCCTCGCCCTTCCTGGGTGCTCTCCGCCCGCAAAGGAGACGTGCGTAATTTTAGCGGTTCCACCAGGCTGCTCCTCGTCCCAGGTATGGCGCAGGAATAACAGCCAACAGTTGCCCGCCTATGGCGCTCCTGAAACCTGCATCCCGCTTAATAAATCCGTTTGTTTGTTTTTTTGTAAGCGGGTGGGGGGCAGGATCCCACCCCGTCATGGCAGGCCGGCTTCTTTCCCCAAGAGCCGCTCTGGCCCAGAGGCAAGGCGCTCAAAATGTCGGTGTTCACATGGCCTACGCGCCCGCCGCCGCGCGCCTCCTTCCCTCCTCTCGCGCCTCCTGGTGCGAATCTGCCGGCGGCGGGCGGTGGTCGTGTGGCCGGTGGCGCGAGGGCAGAAGACGGGGCCCACCCGCGACCCGTGTCCAGAAGCCGAGCGGCCGAAGGGGAGGAGAAGAGGCAGCCTCTGGACCGTTACTTTCCCCCCGTCCCTCCCCTTGACGGTTTCTTTTCCCCTGCTCTTCCTGTCCAAACATTTTTAAATTTCCGCGCCTTCGCCGATTTTATTTATTGGGTTTCCTCCGCGGGCTTTACCGGCCTTTCCTCCGCGGGCTTCGCCCTTCTGGTGTGTGCGGGACTTTCCCCTCCGCCCCTTGCCCGGCGTGAGGGAGCTGCAGCCCCTTCTTCGAGGCAGCAGAGACCCCCGAGGGAGAGAGGCCGCGCGCCGCGCTTCGCCTCTGGCCTGGCCCACCTGGCTGCGAGGAGCTCCCAGGTCGCCTCTGCAACCTGCTGCCACGCAGGGTCGGGCGAGAGGTTGTTATTCCCCTCCCGCCCTCGCTCCGCGCCAAGCCAAGCCAAAGACGCCGGAAACTCTGAAGAAGAAACTCCATCCCTCCGCCGTTTTCCTTCAGTGCCGTGGAGGAGGCATTTGCGCACTTCTGGGAAGCGGCAGTTGCTCCTCTTCCTCCTGGGAAAGCCAAAACCAACTATGAGAGATGCCAGGCAGCGGCGGCAGCCTCTCCTTGCTCAAGGCTGGTTCATCCCGTGGAGAGAGAAAGGAACCAGCGTTGTCTTCAGGTTTGCGGCAAGTGAGGTATTCTTCTGATTTTGGTTATTTTAAAGTTACTCTGGCTTTACAGATAATAATAATACTGTAATAAAAATAAAATTGACCTACAAACGTTAATATTGATTTGACATGTGAAATATGATGTCATCAAACCATAATATTACATGCCTATGAAACAGCAGCCATCCCTGGAAGTCAGGTTAACTTGCTTATGTCAAATTCTGCGCCCAGCATTAGTGCCAAGTTAATAAACAGCGGGGAACCCTCTCAGTTCAAATTCCAGATGAAATATGCTCGCTTGTCATTGTCACCATCCCGAGAAGACGATGCCCAAGTGATAAGAGCCAAATGGGGTGCTGAAAGGAATGGAGGGCGGTTAAAAATCTGTGGGATCTCATGCCAAGCCATTTTTAGAAAGCAACCACAAATAAGATTCCAAGGCTTTTGCACCTTTGAATTACCTGGATGTAGCCAATGCAGTTTTAGGTTTTGACTGTCAAATATCACTCTAAGCAAGCTTTCATTGTTGCATCACCTTTTAAAGTGAGAAACAGTGTTAAGAAGCAGGTCATTATTAAACATGCACATTTCCATACCCCTTAATGGCTTTGGGACTTGAGCTCCCCCCCCAAAAAAAATCTAAAAAAAAACCAGATTAACACCAGAGGGTAGTGCCTATTCTATTTAAGGCACCAACTGACATAATGTTACATCTGGGGGAAATATTCAAAGCACGGAGACTATAAACTGTTGGGAAGAGAGTGTACCTATTCTCTTCAGCCTATCTTCTCAACGGCATTGCAACTGAGAAGTAAGCAGAAAGCTCAATTGATTAATTCAGTGCTCCTAGTTAAATTTCATTTTCATTGAATAGTCAGTATTCTGGGGTTCCGATTTTTGCTACCTCTTAAATAACAGATTTAGGGGTTTATTCAGCACAGCGTTGGTGTTCTTTTCTTATTTACTATACTATAGTTCAATAAAGGTAGCAATAATTTATGTAACATAAGCCCTGGGGGAGATGAAAATACAATCCAATCTTCAGAATTAAGTGTTTTATAACCATAAGGATTTTCAGCTAACGGATTCAAGGCATGGGAGGAGAAAGGTTGGTATTAAAGGTCAGTACTGGAGCGTGCTGACTTGCGTTAAGGAAATATTTAGTTTTACTGCAGTGCTGCAGCAGCTGACATTTGAAGAACTCTACAGTTGCCTTTAAGATGATAAGCTCCACAACCTTGCAGTTGGAATTCTTTTCAGAGTTTAGACAACAATATAGTGTAACATGTAATTCAATTTTTCTTATCCCCTGTTTCTGAAACTCAGAGCAAAAACAGTTATATTCAAGTAACAGCCATTTTACTGGAGCTTTAAGTAGGAAACACCATTTCAGGCCTGAATTTTAAGTTTCCTGTTCAATTTCATACAAAATGAAATACATGGCATTTGGGCCCTATTTATGTCCTTGGCAAGGGCATTTTCTCCTACATGTGTGCTAGTACAAAGGTGATCCTGCATCTGTTTTGCATGGTGACATCTTATATCCAGGATTATAATAGAGAGTGCATCTTGGCAGTACTGTCTATTCAAATATCAGTTGTTATTTCTATTTTGGGTTGCTGCTGAACAAGGAATGCATTATGTTTGAAAAGTTTCCAGTGGTTAAGGGAGGAAAAGCAGAACTATTGGACTATTAATTAAAATTTCCTCAGTATCCCATACAGTCCATTCATAAACAGGTCTTCCAGTAAGAAAAAGAAAGTTGGTTAGCAAAAGCCCAATTTAATAATAATAAAAACAGTTTAATAGAATTTCCACTTGATGGGGTTCTCAGTTCTACTTGTTCATAGCTGTCTGCTGGCAAACAAAGCTGCAAAAGGGGGGTAAAGCACCTATTTGAGATCCAGATTCCTATCCTCTTTTAGGTGTAGTGTAGTGCATTTTGAAGCCTGCCTTTATCATTTGATAATATTGATTACAACATGGATTAACGTAAACAGTATTTTTTAGGTGGGGGGGCGAGCTATGATATTTCTAATTTAGGTTATAGCTCTAAGCATGTTTGCTTTTAGAAGCAAGTTCCATTAAAATAAGTGGTACTTACCTCCTGTTTGTGTATGGAACCAGGTATTAGAAAACAACAATGGTGTTTTGAGTACATTAGGTACAGTACTATCTTATTTACTTTAATATGTATCCCTTTGTGGCTAGAGACAAAGAGCAGTAGCTTTTACCATAGTATGTTCATAGGTCTTCCCTAGAGGGGGAATAGTGTTGATATAAGATATAATATGCCCAGCCCATTTTGGAATATAGTTATATGTTCACAATTTGAATGAGAATTAAGTCACCTGTAGCTCAGTTGGTAGAGCAAGAGAGTCTAAATTTCAGGGTCCTGGGTTCGAGATCCAAATTGGGCAAAAGATTCCTGCATTGCAGGGGGTTGGACTAGATGACCCTCATGGTATTTTCCAACGCTACAACTCTGTGATTCTATAACTGATGCCATTCACGGGAGCAGATATAGTTCTGTACTACTACGTTAGTCTAGGAGACAAAAAAATAATCTTAGGGCACCTTAAACACCAACGTTTATTGTACCATAAGCTTTCACGGACAAGAAATCACTTCATCAGATGAAGGCAGTATTACCCTCTTTGTATACCACATGCACATAAATGGACCCTCACAGAGAGAGATACAGAGAAAAGAAAATGTAAACAGTTCTGTTCCATAGTTGTGCATGTATTGTTAATTATGTGATTTACAAGTAGCCAAATGTACACAAAGCAGTGCCCAGTGTATGTGGAAAAACACTCTGGAATAGAATTGCCAGTGGGTTTGGGGGGGGGGTAAGGAGAGGGTTGTTAATAATAATAATAATAATAATAATAATAATAATAATAATAATAATTTATTTATACCCCGCCCATTTGGCTGGGTTTCCCCAGCCACTCTGGGCAGCTTACAACAATATATTAAAAATACAATAAAACATCAAACATTAAAAGCTTCCCTAAACAGGGTTAGAGTACAGGAGTGAGGAGAGCCACAGCAAGGTTCTTGTATTTATTCATTATTAAATTACAAAAAGCAGTGCATTTTAAATATCACATATTGTACCTCATAGTACAGTTGATAATAAACAGAACACAGCTGCTATTGAGAAACACATGTGGCCTGAAAAACATGGGGGCTGCTGGGGAATTTTCTGCCTTCCTCGTTGTCACCCCTGCCTGCACAAATGGGGCAGTGAACCTCATTCGGTACATTCTGGCACCCTAGAGCACCTGATAGACTATGATAAGCATCCCCATCTGTCCCTTGATTTAGAAGCCTGTTACTGCATGTTTTCCCTCCTGTATAGTTCTAGCTGCATACAATGCCATTTTGCAAACAAACATATCTGCATTTGGGTCAGGATAACACCCTATTGCATAACGTTCATACATTATTTAGCTTTGGAATTTGTCCTTCTCACTCTCATGTCAAAGCAACAGCTAGTTGAGCAAAAGAGATCACTGCATTGCTTGATTAGAAAGGCAGCCCAGACTGTTTTTGGTCAAACCCCAAACCATGTGCTAATCTCTGTGCCTGTCATTTGAGGCTCTCTTGCAGGTGCTTTCAGTTTTTGAGATACTTTGCATGAGGATTGGGGAAAGGGCCTTTTCAGTTGTAGCACCATGCCTTTAGAAAGTTCGAGCTCTTGCCCCTAGGGCCTACTTTTTTGTCTTTATTGTGCTGGGCAAATATATTTTCATTCTCCCAGGCCTTTTAGACCTTTTAAGTCACAGTGAAAGTTTTTTTGTGTTTTTTTTAACCAGTTCTGTCCTATCAAGTTTTTATTTATGTTGTTTCTGCTGTTTCTTGCTCTTCAGGATATTTTTATAGTGAAGCATCTTGTGTGCTGAAAGTCTGGGACAGAAATTTAATGCAGTAAAAAAGAAAAGGAGAAAGGAATTATTATCATGTTAATATTATTAATTGCATTCAGAGACTAATTTACCGTGTTTCAGATGATGTCTATGAGAGAAAGGGAGTGATGCTTAAATCTTAGTATTTTAGTTTTATACCAAAAGCCCATGCACAGATGTTAACTCCAAGGAGCATTCACTTATTAAGAACTTGCCTTAAATGGTATTGTGGCCAAGACAAGGATGTTGCAAACAGAACTTCCACCTGATGCTCTTAACAGTTCTGTGTGGTGCAAAGCACTTCGAGTTAACTTTCTTGAAGTTAGAATACTTTCTTCCATTTTGGCAGGTTAAAAAGGATGCAGTTACAGGCGATGTAAGCCAGTAGTTGAGATGTGATTGTCTTCTGCCTTATGAATATTGTGCTTACTGCTTTCTTTTCATCATACCTTACTTCCTTGCAAATCTGTAAATAAACCATTTTAAAGATACTGTAATATTTTTGCTCTGTCTCTTTTGTAGAAAACTGACTCTAGTAAGGCTGCCCAGTATGTCTCAGTGCTCAGGAAAGAGGAAGCAACATTATATTTTAAAATGAGTGCAGTCCCCCCCCCCTTCTGGTATATTATTCAGTTTACAGCTAAGGGAACACAACTGCCACAGTAACTTATGCACATGCTCTCACACACATTTTCAGTTAACCTCTGTTTAGCAAACCTCCTGCTTAAAAATAATAATGATAAAGAAGCTGCTTATTTAGGCCCTTTCCAAATCTTGTCATTGTATAATTAAATTATTGGACTAGAGCACTGTTTTTCCTTTGACAGAAGTGGGATACAAAACCTATGCAAAATTATTTAATAGCCTTTTAGACAAGAAATCTCAAACTATACCATTATTTTGGGATTATGCCAGAAAAACTTAAAAGTTGCCAAAGTGCTGCTAATAGCCTCAGCTGTTAAGAGTCATCATTGAATTAAGTATTAGAATAAAGCAAAATATGTTGGTGGAATTGCCACTGAAGTTTAAGATCTTCAAAGGCTCCTTCCATGAAAAGATGTCTCTGCATAAATGGCAACTTAGCACCAGTCTCACTATGATTTTTAGATTTGGCATTCTAGATTGACTTTTAGTTTTAAGCAGGCTATTTGTCACAGAGTTCCCAAGCTTCACTCACGTTAAATCTTCACCAGCAAGAGAAAGTAAGTCTTTTATGGGTAACCATAAAATTGGCATTTCCTATTTTGACTCGCTTTTTGACCAGGCAACCTGAAATAACATTCTTTAATGTAATTTTTGGACGACATGTTAAATTAAGGGTAAAACAAGGCTCTAAGGCACTGTCCATATCCTTTTCAAGTTTTGGGCCTTTGGAATGCAGTATCTTTCCACTGCTGTCAAGCTGCTATATGACCTAGCATGTGCATTGTTTGAGAAAGTCTCCCTCTTTTGATGCTGCCTACATTTTAATGCAGAGACCAGCAAGAATTTGGAAAGCATTTGTGCTTCAAATAAACAGATCCTGGGAGGAGCTCAGGGTGTGCTGCTGCTACTGCTCAGCCATGAAGAGGGTACAGACCTAGTCCCCTCTGCACCAGATCCCACCCTCTCCTCTCTCAAATCCCACCCTCTTTTGCAGAGGCAAGTGCTGACAATTGCACTCATCCTTCAGTCCTTGCTCTCCCTGGCAACATGCCTAGAAGTCTAGATCTTTGCAACAGAATGCGCAGTGGGGGAGGGTGAAAACTCTGAGCAACTCCTATTCTGATTACAAGCTTTTCCTACATGTGATTAGTCAGAAATAATAGCCTAAAGTGGTGGAACTAGAAATATACTGTTAATTTGAGAAGTATACCCTTTAAAAAAAACCTGGCAAAGCAGAGGGCTCTTAATTTACCCAGTACCTGCTACTAACTGCGATGAAGATGATGTCATTCTCAGAATGTGACAAAGGGCTAATAGTATATGCAGTAAAAACAATGAGTCAACAGTTTCTATGCCCTTGAGGTCAAACTTTCCACAGAATGAAAGTAGCCTATTCTTTTTTTACACACAGGATTTGCAGTTATTAGCTACTGCACAATAAAGAAATGTGCAATGTCAAGATAACAGAGGAACAAAACTTTTTTTGTTCAAAGTAGAAATCCCTGAAAGTGTTTACTGTGACAAAAAAAGGAAAGAAGAAAACATTCAAACGTTTTAGAAAATGAATTCTTGAGCCTTTGCCTCTCAAAGCAGTGCTAAGAAATGCTGTGCTTCGAAAACCAATGATATACATATGCAGAGTTGCAATATGCAACCTCGATAATTCTGAGAACCCAACTTCCTGTAAGGTTGAGAGGAGAGATTCACTGTTGCTGTTTAAATGGCTTCATCAGCTCCATCTCTATGTGGGAATCTTCATAAATATCAAACAGCTTTTGTTTTCAGCAGTACAGGGTAAGAAGCTGCTCATTTCTGAAGATGTTTTTGATTATGGCCAATGGTTTTGGTTGCTTGAAGGACAGTTAAACTGTGAGTCTTGTCTGTTATGTTTACTCAGAAGCAAGTCCCACTGGTTTCATTGGAGCTTACTTCCAGGCAATATTGCGGCCTTGAATGTGAAAAATTGTTGTTGTTGTTTAGTCATTTAGTCGTGTCCGACTCTTTGTGACCCCATGGACCAGAGCATGCCAGGCACTGCCTCCCGCAGTTTGGTCAAACTCATGCTGGTAGCTTCGAGAACACTATCCAACCATCTCGTCCTCTGGAATGTGAAAAATAACATC
Source organism: Podarcis bocagei (assembly GCF_964188305.1). Lineage (NCBI taxonomy): Eukaryota > Metazoa > Chordata > Lepidosauria > Squamata > Lacertidae > Podarcis > Podarcis bocagei. Next base: position 58,194,934 of record NC_138129.1, read on the forward strand.
AAGTAATTGGATGGACCACAATGCCTCATTAGCTTTTATTTGTAATAGACCTATGTATTTGGTGAAATATTGTCTGTCTTTTGTATTAACTAAAAATTAACTAATTTGTTTAATGCCAATTGCACTCTCATTTTTCATACCACCATAACAGAAAATAGGTATGGTGGAGCAAGACTGTGGGGATGAGAGAAATGGCAGGAGCCAACATTCTGTCAGTCTGGATTACTGTACTGATATCTGGTTAAGAAGAAAACGTATATAAGCCGCATTCAGCATCTTGCCTATACAGACCTCTGGGTGTTTAGTTCTGTTTATTTTTTGTTTTATACAATGCTTGTAAGGATTGTTCTGCTCTATGGTAGCAACTAGTAACTAAACTGAATGGACATATTAAAACTGAATGAAGGCATATTGGCAGCCATGTTTGTATACTGCTGAGTCCATTCTATCACCCTCATTAATTTCTTTATGGCCTCTAGAGAAGCCACACTCAACTTGCTCCCACTTAAAGCTTGCATTTTACAAAGGGTGGTGGTATCTGGTCATGTCATGGCTCACTGACTTGCTTAAATAAATTTATTTCCCTGGATCTGTTCTGGTTCAAATCCCAGGCATGAACTTCACTAGCTAACCTTACAGGGTTCCTCTGATGATAAAATAAGAGAGCAAAAGGAAAGATGGCTATAAATATTTTTTGAAAAAATTGTTTTGTCTGGAAATACTTAGTAAAATACCACCCAATATATATATAACTCATCTAACAATATGTTCCAGTAATTTACTAAATGTGTACTCCAGAAGAACGATAGCAAACAGTTATAACATGCTTTACAAATTGTTGCTGCCGATTTCCTTATCATTTAAAGTGGCTTTTCTTTCATTATTTCATTACAGATCAATGCTTTATTGAGCAAGGAATGAAATCTGAAAAGGTTGTTTGTAACCACAGCATTGAAAAAAGCAGCTTCCACAGTTTCATCGACAAATCCAATACTATTTGGCTCTGCTGCTATTTGTCAGGTAACCAAATTTATCAAACGCAGAAAAGCCCAGGATTTCACTAGCTCAGATTGGCCAGGAAGGCCCATTTCACCCCAAATAGGAGGAAAAAGACACCAGTTGTGTTGTCATAGCATCAGAGCCAGGGTCTTCGTTCCTGGTCCTATGAACTGCTGTGCCCATGACGCAGCTCATGGGATTGTTATGAAGAGATTTCCTCTTATAAATGCCACAGAAGGTGTCTGTGAAAAAAAACACAGTAAAGAATCAGGCTTTCATTTAGCTGCTCAACTATGGCTAGAGAAACCCAACTTGAGCCATGCAGGTGTTAATGTTTGCATTACAGCTAAAAAAAGAAGGAAAAACAATCATAAAGATTCTTTGGCACCCAGGCCTAAATGGCATGTATATGGAACTAAAGGTCAGTTCGCACAACCCTGGAAGCACAGCAGAATGTGGGCTGACTGAAGCAGCGCTACAGGGTTGCCCAAGGTACCCTTGTCATCAGAGTGCATTGCCATGAGTTCAGTTTGCCAACAATTTCATGTGGCGCTGTGCATTTCTGACTCATGACCCCAATACATGGTGAAATCTCAGGAAAAAATGCAGCGCAGACCAGTTCCTTATTATTCCCTCCCCAAAGCTAAGTACCATTGATAAGTGGGCTTTCCATAGCTCTTTGCTTTGCAGTTTGAAAAGAGTATATTCATTGTGCATATATATATATATATATATATATATAGAGAGAGAGAGCGCTTTTCCTCTAGTTTTCATCACTGTGACCAAAGGTCTGGGAGATTACTACATCGTATTTCACATCCTTTCTCACTTTTGTACATCTATATTACTGGCCAATAGGAAAACCCATTTGGATTTCTTTTTAAAGGACAATTTTCTCTACAGACAAGTGTGTGCTTTCCTAGACATTCCCTCTTATAATATTTATTTATTATTACATTCATATACCATCTAAAGGTGGTGTACATGGTTCTCCTCCTCCCTATTTCATCCCCACAACAACTCTGTTGTGGGAGCTTCATATCTGCTCAAGGTACTATTTGTCTTTTTAAAAAAGAAAAGGAATTAAATTTTCTTTTAGTTTTGATTAATTTATTTATATAATGAGCATTTTTCTTTCTTTTGTTAAAATCAATATGGGGTGGGGGTGGGAACAGAGCCTAGCTCTTGGAGATAAGTCATTTCAAGTTAAAATGATTCCACTCACAGCTATGTTATTCCCTGTTTTGCTGCTGTTATGTAATAGTGAGAGAAAACAAGAGAATACGCCGTATATGCTTTGGATCTACATACACTCATAATGCAAACAACCCCCAGTGCTTTGTAAGATTCATTTTTTATGTTTGGTTACTGTCAATTAACAGTACACTTGTCACATAAACTTTAATGTGTTCCTACAGCAATCTGCATTGTATTGATTATTTTTTATAAAGAGTATGCCACTTTGAAAAAACGCTTTTCAGATAAATGCAGGCTAGAACAAAACAAACATCTCAAATCAATTTATAATGTAAGAAAACTATGCTGGAACAGACCAATGGCCTACCTAGTTCATATTCCAAGAGGCCAAATAGATGCCTCTGGGAAGACCACAAGCGGGACATGGGCAGAATAGCAGTCACTTGCTCATGTTCCCCAACCAGCAACTGGTATTCAGATGTGTACTGCCTCTGTTAATGGGTGATATATAAACCAGTAGTGATGTTTGTGATGGGGCAGACTCATGCTTCAAACATGGCAGCACTGCAGCTTACCCGGATATGCTGTGGGGCAGCCAGGTGAGGGCTACACAGGTGCACCTGTGGCAATGCTGGATTGGGCAGTGGCAGCCTCTCTGGTGCAACTGTGCAGGTCCAACCTCACCACCACTTTTCCCTGTTTTTGGGAGGGTGGCTCCATTGCATCGCATGTGCTGCCACTGATGTAGCCCTTACGACCAGTAGTTATTGATAGCCTAATCCTCTATGAATTTCTCTAATCCCCTAGTAAAGCCAACCAAGTTGGTTTTCATCACTACACTTTGTGTAAGTGGATTCTGTGCAATGTGAGAAGAATTATTTCCTTCTGACTGTCCTGAGTTTCTTACTGTTCAGCCTAATGGGATGATTCTGGGTTCTAGCATTATGAGGGGAGAAGATAAACTCGTTTTCCACTTTCTCAGCACTATGTGCAATTGTATACCCATTTATCATGTCCATTTGCCTTGTTGTGCAAAATCCTTTTTTATGTATGCAGAACAGTTGGTCATTCCTCCACAATGAACTGAATAGTAAAAGAAATTCCAATAACTGCTAAATATCAGCATGAGTCACTTTGGAAACTTTTAGATAAAACTCATTTGACCATCTCTAAAATATTTGGTGTGACGTTGCTGCTGTTTTATAATATAGTGGTGCCCCGCAAGACGAATGCCTTGCAAGACGAAAACCCGCTAGACGAAAGGGTTTTTCGGTTTTGTGTTGCTTTGCTAGATGAATTTCCCTATGGGCTTGCTTCGCAAGACGAAAACGTCTTGCGCTTTTTTTTAAAAGCCGCTTGAACAGGCACAGTTGTGACGGACCGTGCTTCGCAAGACGAAAAACATCGCAAGACGAAAAGACTCGCGGAACGAATTATTTTCGTCTTGCGAGGCACCACTGTATAGAACAACTATATTTATTCCACTGTTAAAAAACAGAAAAGGAATAAAATAGCACAAAATGAGAAAGGACATTTTGTATTTTGTTTGAACCTGTTTGGTTAAATGCTAGTGCGTGCCGGATCATGGCCTTAGTGATTACATTGGTTAATTAATGTTCATTATTTTAGTGATAGCAATTGTTTGCATGTCACATTGAATATAATTTTGCCAGAAAAGCCATCTAGAAGTTTTTTGTTACTTAGTTTAACATGAGAAAAAGAGTTACTGTTAACTTGGTGGCCTTTGTTAAGAGTACATTACTTCAGAAATATCTTGCTTTTCTAATGCAGTAACCCAATATATTTTATATCACGTGCTTTTATTTGCATAGAGTATGTACTCATTATTAACCTTTCAGCCATATTCTCTATTTTTTCAAAAAAAAAACCTATACAATGCCATTTTTTTTTAAAAAAAAATACTCTGGAGGTTAAAATAGCAAGTGCTGTATACAATATGCCCTTTCCCCTTCCTTGAAGCATAAAAAACCTATTTGTACTTGAACTGAGACACCAGTGTAGTTGCTTATTAAACCACTAAAGCTACACAAGCTAGAGGAAAGTCTAAGAATCAGGGTTTCACACACTGTCTGCATGGATTGTATAATCTCAATAACACAATTGTGTTCTGTTTGGCAATTGTGTCAAATGAAGAAATATGCTATTGGGAATCTAGTAATGACAAAAACAATAATGAGCCATATGGCAGATTGTTTATATTTCCCCAGGGCATGCAATAGCTATATTTCTGACATACACACAAAGACTGTTATAGAATACTGTCTTTTCAAGTGAAGAAATAAAAAAGAGCAGATTGTGAAAAAGCAGATTACTGACAGTTTTCTTTGTAACTTAAAAACAGAAAGCATTATTGAAATGAAACCAGTTGAGCAGATCTAAGAGAGTTGCATTTGGCCTCAATATTTTTGGTGAGAGGAAGCATACATACCAGTGCTATGTCCTTCTATACAATCTTTGATTCAAAGAGAGTCAAGGCTGAAGAAGCTTTATGATAGCTGCAGGCAGATGAACCCAGAGGGATGTTTCACAGCTAACCTCACAAACGTAACTTACACAATGAAGGTGCTGGAGAAACAAAGCCAGCAACTGCCTTTAAAGTTGCATCTCAACTGCTATCTTGAATATTTGGTCTGAAAATAATAACAGCAACAATTGTTATTTGGGGTTGAGTTTCATTCAGCCCTTTAGAACAGATTTGGGGGGAGTGTGGGTCATGTGGGCGAGAGCAGGGCCGGATTTAGGTTTGATGAGGCCCTAAGCTACTGAAGGTAATGGGACCCTTTATATGTCCAGCTGTCCTTTATCAACAACAAATTGTTGCCGTTTTTTGTGTTGAATATATGCTGTAGGGTACCGTATTTTTCGCCCCATAGGACGCACTTTCCCCCCTCCAAAAATGAAGGGGAAATGTGTGTGCGTCCTATGGGGCGAATGCAGGCTTTCGCTGAAGCCTGGAGAGCGAGAGGCACCAACCCCTCTCGCTCTCCAGGCTTCAGGAAGCTATCTGCAAGCCTTGCAAGCCCGGCGGGAGTTCCCGCGGGCTCACAAGGCTTGCGGGCAGCAGCCTGCAGCCCGAAGCATGGGGCGCCCTCCAAAGGGTGCCCCGTGCTTTGGGCGGGTGTGCGCAAGCCTTGCACACCCGGCGGGAGGTCCCACCAGGCACGCGAGGCTTGGGGCGGCAGCCTGCAGCCCGAAGCACGGGGCGCCCTCCGGAGGGCGCCCTGTGCTTCAGGCAGGTGTGTGCAAGGCTTGGGGCGGCAGCCGTGGCTGGGGGGAAAATATTTTTTTTAATTCATTTCCCCCCAAAAAACTGAGGTGCGTCCTATGGGCCGGTGCGCCCTATAGGACGAAAAATACGGTAATTTATGGACCTAATAGGTATCCAAAGCCATTTTGTTTTTTATGTATGCCCAGTTTTTTTCCTTTAAATTTTTTTGGGCCCCCCAAGAGAGTGGGTCCCTAAGCTATAGCTTGTTTAGCTCATACGTAAATCCGGCACTGGGAGGGATGAGGAAGAGGGAGTTCTGTGGCGTTAAGCATAAATCCTTGCTCTGACAGGGCATAGTTGGATACTGCCCAGTACTGATATACCTTGCCCTCCTTTTGCAGTAGCAATACTTTGGGCATCTTACAAGCTGTTAAAATTACCAAATAAACAAACCCCAAAAGAATAAACTACTAAAATATAAAGAGAGACAAGTGCTGAGGATAAAAACTTCTCAGGCAGGAATCTAGTCCACTAAACACTATTGAAAATGGCAGGCCAAAAGCCTGCCAGAATGATCGCTCCCCGCATAAAACGGGGGGGGGGCGCCCTTTGCGTGGACGCGCGAAGCCCCAAGATCTGGAGCGGCTCCATCAGCATAGGCTTGGCTTGCCTTCCCTCAGGTGGGATACCTGGAGGTCTCCGCCTACCTCAGTCAGTTGTCCAATCCCACCTGGGGGAAGCGTTGCCAAGGAGACCAGGCCAGGTAGGGGAGGGATTACCTGCCCACACAAGAGAGGGAGGCTCTTACCTGGGAATCCTCACTTGGCTCCAGAGTCAAGGCATTCCAGAAAAGAAATGCCTTGACTAACTGACAAGAAAAGCGAGAGAGAGAGAGAGAGAGAGAGAGAGAGAGAGAGAGAGAGAGAGAGAGAGAGAGAGAGGTCCAATCCGACCTCCACTGTCAGTTCAGACAAGGGGCTCTTTTGCACCCCAACTGACAGGGCACCCCCCAAGGTGTATAAAACATAGCTCCCCTTATGTACTTTTTATTTTACATCAGAGTGTCCTGGGCCTTGTTCCCATGTGAGAAAATGGTCTCCTTCTTATCCATGATATTTGCTCAGTTTTTTTAATTCTCAGAGGCCTATGGATAAGAGTATGAATTATCCACTATGAGTCTAGCATTAAACTGATCCACTTCACTAGAAACTGTCAAGAGCCATCAGTCAATAGCCTGCTTGGGCCTGTATCCCAAGCTAGTCACTGAGTCGGCTTGTGGGATTTATCAGATGCCACTTTTTAAGATGAGTCAAGCAGCATAAAATATGCAACAGTGTGCTTAACAATACCTGTTGTCATTAGAGTTTGTCATTTGACTGGCATCAATTATTTGGCACTGTGTGAGTGAAGTTTATCTCATTTGTGTCATATTAGTAACAAGTGGTTCTACTAAGAATAGACAAAACAATAATATTTAGGTTTCAATTATTTACATTGATTTGTTAACACTGTAGTGTTTTTTTTTTTTAAAAAAATTAAAATTAAGCAAATTTGCAATGTACGGTAACTGGGCTAGATTCAACTAACTAGGTGTGCTTGTGGGAGTCAGCACAGCAAGTCCTGATAATGCAATGGGACTTTCTCCTCTTTCTTCCCTCTGTGCATCCTGCACCCCCCCCAAAAAAAACCACCCCTCCCCTCTGCTCTCCCTAGAACACTGTCAGCGCAAGCTCTCCTTCCCCCTCTACAAAGTAGTTGGAAGAGCACGGTGTTTAATTCCTCCTGCTGCTTCTCAGCTTTTCAGTAATTAATACAGTTAGTTTGGTTTTATCTGCATAGTAGCCATAGGCCTTAACAGAAATTCAAGACCCAATGTACGCATCTACGGAGACCTAGTTTTCACACAAAGACAATTTCTATCCATAATAAAAAAAATCCTTCCAGTAGCACCTTAAAGACCAACTAAGTTAACTTAGTTGGTCTTTAAGGTGCTACTGGAAGAAATTTCTATCCATGGTATTCATGTCCATATTTACAGTGTTACAGTTTCATTCTCAGACTCCTTTGGGTTGCTGAACCGTTGAGTGACTGGGATGAACTGAAATGACAGCTCTATAACAATATGGCTGTAGTGGAATCCCCTTTTGTAAGGGTGGCAGGAAACAAACGGCAGTACAGTATTGACAAGACCAAATTGTCCCAGAGTTGAGTTTGTGCCAACAGCTACTGCCTCTGAAATTACTGCCTTTTTACTTCTTCAGCCAAGGTGGCTCCTGGAAGTCTATTTGCTTTAAGAACTGTATGCTGCTAACACATGTAGTGCATTCTGACCATGATTCCACTAAAGAGGTAGTACCTAGACGGCAGGTAGGCAGTCTTACCTTTCTCCTTGACTTCTATATAAGCTCTGAGCATCAGCATATTATGATATTAACTACTAAGGGAAATTGATGTGGAGTTTGTGTTTTCCTCCTGAGATATAGAGGCTCCAAGTACAAAGAAAAAACAGCTGACCCCTCACAGGCTAGTCCCAATTCCTCCTGCCCCCCTGCCACTGCTATTTGTAATTAAAAACAGAGGTATAGTCATTCATTTCCATTGTAAATGGTAGTTTGCCCTAAGCCTGGAAACCAATGCTAATATTACAATAATATTGACTGCCAGTTTGTGTTCTTTTGTTCTTTTTGCTGGTGACCTGTTTCTGCAAATTATAATCCATTTCTTTTAATTGTAATATGTAGACATTGAAACAGTTTGTTTTTAAAAAGTGGGAAATAGATATCATATCTACCAATATACTTGTACTTATTTCCTGTGTTTAGATGTAGCCGCAGTAATCCTAATACCACAATGACTAGAACGTATAGCTGAAAGCGCAGCCCTCTGTAAATCATCGTGTATCAAAATGAAATATACACATCCTACAGGATGCTACTACAACTCTAAATTCCTTCCTGTTAGCAATATGCATATATTTTTTAAAGTTTTTGTGCTGCACTAAGCATTGTCCATGGAACTTCACTATTGTGAAATACACTGCAGTATAAAACAAGTAAGTTATCACCAATAATTATTATTTTTCTAAATTGTTACATGTAAAAAACGTTCTATAGTCATAGAGACTGTGGGTGTTTCCAGCTCTGGCAGCACTTAGTCCTGGCCTATTCTTATTTTGTCATTGCAAGCTGTATGAGGAATTGCACTTTTCTTTTCACATATTGAGAGTTATAGCGATCTCTCTCTCTCTCTCTCTCTCTCTCTCTCTCTCTCTCTCTCTCTCTCTCTGCTTTCTTCTACATTCCACAGAGGGTGTCAAACAACTGTGTGGATGCCAAAGGAACAATTAAACAGAGTATGCCATTTTTTATGCCATTTGTTCCAGATCAATTTTAAAAAATAATTTCTGAAGTGCTCTTTAAATTTCTAAGCTATCGTTGATACTTTGGCATTAAGGAGGAAACAGTAAAAATGGGGGAGGGGATTCATGTGTTGATAAAATGGTGTTAACTGGAAAGGCTCTGTGTTTGCGTGTGTGCACACACTGTTCTTATTTAGTTTTTTAATATGTGCTAAAGTACTTAAAAAAATTAAGCACTATTGCTTAAGTATTTCAAATTATTTAAGGCAAAAGAGTGATAATGAAATGATAATTTTAAAAAGTATGGCTAAAATGGCACACACTTGGCACCATTTGGATAGGTGCTAAACTGGAATGCCTTGGTGTCTATACTACCTAGTAAGCACCTTCCCATATGCAATCTTGATATTCAACAGAGAATGGACCTCTTGAAATTGTCCTGAGTTTGAATTGTTTTGGGCCCACAGAGACAAGTTATTAGCAGCTGATCCCTAGCCTGGAACTTTGTATCTGGTGACATGCCAAAACTTAGGCTAGGAATTTCCCCCAAATGCATATTGTAGTGATCGGTGATGATGAGTGCAGAGCCATTTCAGTTTTCTGTTTGTAAGTGTTTAAATTCCACGTTTTATGCATTTTGCAAATGCAGTTTTTAAAACTGATGTTTGTCATCTTAAGCCTAAGGGATAGGGTGGGTGTGAAATCAAACTAAATGGTATCATAATTCCATATAATATTTAATCATTAACAATAGCTCTTTACAGTGTGTTTATGTCTAATAAATTATTGTTACATTATGCATTTCTCCTCTCTCTCTCTCTCTCTCTCTCTCTCTCTCTCTCTCTCTCTCTCTCTCTCTCTGTCTCTGTGTGTGTGTGTGTGTGTGTGTGTGTGTCTGTAATATTACAGTCCTTCATGGCTTAAGAGTGAACAACATGATACACCCAGAGCCAAGATCATATCCCCTTCTGTTTTATTACTTGTTTGACAGAGCACCACCTTGTGGACAATAAAAAGCTACTGGTAAAAGTCAGTTAAGATCATCACCACTCTGCAGCTGGTATATTTTTTTTAACTATTTCAGAAATGATTCTGTACATAATATTCAATATTAAGTAGCAGAGCTATACGATGAGGCTATGTTAGACAGTCTTATTTGAACTCCGGTTCTTGAAGCCATGTACCGCTGTTCCTATATGAGATGACAAAAGGCTGAAAAGCTACAAAAATGGAGAGAACTCTGCAAACATAAAACAAGCCGATTAGTTCTAGAGGACAAAACTGAAAGTTATTAACAATTAAGAGGCATTTGAGTTCCTTTACATTGTACATTTTTCACTAAAGCCTTTCCCAGAAGACCTACACAATGGTAATTTTGTTCCTCTAATTACTAATAAGTTAGAAGCCTTGTTTATATCTGGCTTATCAATCTTAGTCAACCTTTTGGCTCCTTGTCATGTTGCATCAGGTCTAGTATGGCAAGGTATATAGACAAAATCTTTATATTTTTATATACCTGTGTAAAATAATATTGCATATACCTATACTGATCAGTGGTACTACTCACCACTGTTCATGGCAGTGTTCAGCCCTCTGTAAAGCTGAACAGGAATTACCCGTTTATTAAAAATCCAGACCGTTATGAAATCCAAGGAATTGCCGGGGAAATAGCCTATGTCAATATGGCAGGGCCACAGTGTATTACAGCTTGCTCTTGGAGTGGCTGGGACTTTGGGGGGTATTTGTATTGGCTCTTCTTCAATGACTATTGGGTTTCCTGTTGGGTTGGTGGTATTTTTCCTGCATGAATAATTTTCCTTTACACCAGTCTCTGAGTGTTGTTTAAGGTTTTTGATACGCTGCTACAGTTTAGTTGTATTAACTTTTCAGATGTCTGATTTTTCAAAGTACAAGTAGTTTTACCATTCAAACAGCAATTGAAATCCTGTTCACATTTACTTGGGAGTAAATCAGCAATCATGTTTTCTTTCTGGGAGCTCAGAGGAGACGCTCATGAGACTTTTAAAATCAGCTATGAAGAGGCTTGAGTTGTCAACCAAACTTCAATGGTAGTGAGACCAAACTGGACATGGTAGTGGGCCAAACTGGACATAACAAGAAATCAGTGATTGCAATTTTTATGTAAAAGGTATAAAATTAAAAACAGCAGCTCCTGCAAGCCTAGGCCTGAATTAAAACTGCAGCACCGGGGGGGGGGGGGCTTAAATCCTTCTTAAGATGATATTTGCTATGAAGGGGGAGGTGAACTGGAGTTATGTTAGGAAGTCCCAGGAGGTCTGAGCCTAAGTACCGTAAATAAAAAAGTCATCAAGTGTGCTAAGCCCTCTATGGAGCCCAATTGTGCTTTTTCTTTTGCAGCCTGCTTGCTGGGCCAGGTGTCCAAATTGTAAGGTGTACCCTGTGGATCAGGTGTTGTGTGTTAGGCCAGAGAATTAGCTAGCAAGATTGCCACAGTCATATGTTTTGGTTGTGGGACATCTTTGAGAGAAGGCAGCTTTTTGTTAGTAAGACAGCTTGGAGGAAAGGGTTTACCCCCATCCCTTAATTGCCAGTCTGGAATGGGGCATGAGTGTGTTCTATAGTTTTATTGCCAGTTATACCTCACCATATCTATCTATCCATGAATTATCTCTAACAAATTCAATATAAAATGGACAATGACTTACCATACAAACACAAGAACTGATATAAACTCATTATTCCCATATTCACATTCATTGCACTTTTGTTTAATAAGTAGATGTATCATGTGTTTGACCTTACATGCTGCTTGTGCCTGAGACCTTTGACATGCATGGGACATTCTGGGTCTCCTCAGAGTAACATTGTGGTTTTGCTGGCCTGCAAAAGTAGGAACGCTTTTCTTAGCTACAGACATTACTGTTGCCTTATCTTACCAGTGTGGGCTTACTAGGTGGGCTATGCTGTATTTTACAGTGCAACCCTAACCATGCCTATTCAGAAATTAATCCTATTGAGTTTGATAGGGTTTACTTGCAGGCAAGTGGGACTAGGAATGCAACCATAGACTGCAATCCCTGATATTCTAGGCTAGTAATGTTTTTACTGCTGAGGTATTGTGTCTCAGCAATGCCATTCATCTTTCCCTGCCACCTTCTTCTCTCCTCCACAGATTCCCAGGTACTCACACAGAGGAATAATACATTGTAGGTGATGCAGTTGCTTCTGTATTTCCATATAGAGATTTCCCATCCTATCAGCGTCCCCGCTGATTATTACAGCCCGATGAATTCAAGTGTGTTTGGGGAGTTGCAAAGGCTCCCCTATGGATCTGTGTGATAAAAGCTCTAGAAAAGGTTGCTCCCTTTAGGGTGGTCTGTAGCAGCAGTAAACTGGTAATGAAAATATTAACGAGAGACTTGATCACTTCTTTTGAGCCAAGCACAACATAGCCATAACAGCTGCAGGCTCCAACTGTTTTCAACTGTCAGGCCCTGCTCAGCCTGTTCCATTCCAACAATCACAGCAGCGACGGCTGTGGAACATACCATTTACAACAACTCTACCTCTACACCAGCCAGGAGGAAGCCATGCTGAGCACTAGATCCCTTATGGCTACACTGCTGGTTCTGGTGCCAGTCACAGGGTCTCCTGTTCTGGGCCATCTGCTTGTCCTTTGGGAAGTGTGGCCAGGTGAGAGGAAGGCATAGAGTCACAGCTGGGAATGGGGTTTGCGAAATGAAACTAGGGGGCTCCTTCCTTGCTCACTCTGTCCCTGGTATTTGAAAGGGAAAAATGGGAGGACTGTGTGGTATGGGCTTGAAGTCATGGGTAGCATTTATTTGGTGGGACTGAGGTTTTAGTGCCCTGCCCTCAACGCAGTAAGCATGGCAGGGGTATATATTGACTTCAATACCTTCTCCAAGTTTCATAGGCACTGCCATTTCCCAACAATATAAATCTAGAGTCACTCTCTGACTTTCAAACCTGAGAATTAAAGGAAACTTTATATTTCAGACATAACAAAAATCATTATCGGTTAGATACAACTGCCAGACCCATGGTGGAATTCACATAGATACAAAGTCAAATCTGAATTAAACAAACAAGAAAAAAACCAATAGTAATTCTGAGATGTCTCAAATGAATCTACATTAAATTACCAGTGTGTTTATCCTTTATGTTTCCTACCAAATAGGGAACTGCTGGCAGTTCCAATCTCCTTATAGGCAGGCTTTCCTCTTGATTTGGGTACAGTGGTGCCCCGCAAGACGAATGCCTCGCAAGACGAAAAACTCGCTAGACGAAAGGGTTTTTCGGTTTTGCGTTGCTTCGCTAGACGAATTTCCCTATGGGCTTGCTTCGCAAGACGAAAACGTCTTGCACTTTTTTTAAAAAGCCGCTTGAAGAGGCGCAGTTGCGACGGACCGTGCTTCGCAAGACGAAAAACATCGCAAGACGAAAAGACTCGTGGAACGAATTATTTTCGTCTTGCGAGGCACCACTGTATATTTTAATGGCTGCTGTGATAGCTGATTAGAAATATAATCTGTTGTAACTTCCCTCAGCGTCTAACTCATAGGTAGGCAAACTAAGGCCCATGGGCCGGATCAGGCCCAATTGCCTTCTGGATCCGGCCCACAGATGGTCCAGGGATCGCCGCAGGGATTGCCAGCACGTGCATACTTTCCCTCTTCCCTCTCCTTCTACCTCCCTCCTCCTGACTTGTCCCCGCCCTGCCTAGAAGAGGAAGGGGGCTGGGCTTCGAGTGGCTGCCATTTTAACCAGCCCCTCTCCGGAGCCCTTCCACGCGCTGCTCCGCTCATCATCCCTCCACTGCCACCAGCCCCTGCCACTCGCAAGACACAGGTAAGCAGCCACAGGAGCTCATGGTGCTCTTGCATCCCCCCCCCAAAAAAATATAATCCGGCCCCCCACAAGGTCTGAGGGACAGTGGACTGGCCCCCTGCTGAAAAAGTTTGCTGACCCCTGGTCTAACCTGTGGCACTCCAGATGTTGTTGGATTACAATGCCCATCATCCCAGGCCATTGTCTGTGATTGGCTGAGACTGATGGGAGTTGGAGTCCATCAACAGCAGGAGGTCCACTGCCTAAGGCTGTAATCCTGGTGCCACTTGGTTGGGAGTGAATTACATTGAATTCAATAGGAATTACTTCTGAGCAGACATGGCTTGGATTGCACTGGGCCATGGGGTTGCACTAAGGGGTGTGGCAGATTGGGGGTCACGATGCCTCGCTACTTCCCCAGCTCCAGCAGCATGGTAAGCTGTAGCAATTCTTCTTTTGGCAGGGGGGCTCTGCCTCACCACATGCACCATTAGTGGTTACTGGTCTTACTGGTGAAAGGGATGCTGAGGGGAAAAGTCCCCCTTTTTGCATAGCATTTAAAACAGGCGCTTCATGGAGACCCTGTCTAGGCACCGTGTCTCTGTGTCAAGCTACAGTATGATGTATGACAAAGAGAGACAGAAGGCATCATGTGGCTTTTACAGTTATGACAATCCTAGTCCTTATCAGTTGTTGTCGTTTTAGTTTTTTATTTATACTTTTCAAATTTATACATTTCATTAGTTTTACAATCAATTTGAAATTCCAAAATTTGACTTCCTTCCCCCTCTTTCTGTGGTTTTTAAATTTTATTTATTAATATCTTCTGCATATCCAAGTTCATTTAATTTACTCATGTAATTATCTACTGTAAATATATACTCTTGTAAAACTGCAGGTTATGACACTAATCCTCCTAATGTTTTTTTTATCTGTTTACAATTTATCTGTAAATATTCAACAAACAATTTCCATTCTTTTATAAAAAGTTTGTTATCTTGATTTCTTATTCTTCTGGTAAGTTTCGCCATTTCTGCATATCCCATAAGTTTTTGTATCCATTCTTCCTTTACTGGGACTCTTGCTTCTTTCCACTTATAGGCAAGTAACATTATTGCTGCTACAGTAGCAAACATAAATAAATTTCTGTACAATTTAGGTAGTTCTGTCCCTATAATTCCTAAAAGAAAAGCTTCTGGGTTTTTTAAATAAAAGTTATTTTGATCATCCTTTTCAATTCATTATATATCATTTCCCAGTAAGCTTTAATCTTACTACAAGACCCCCACATATGGACTAGTCCTTAGCAGTTGTGATGATACATAATGCCACTATAAATTTATGAAAGTCTGCCATACTGTAAAGTTTTCTGCGCTGAGGGAGTTGTTCATAAACCCTGTCCTAAAGAACTGTGCACTGGCAAAACTAGCTTTATACGTAACTGAGCTTTAGCCTTATAATAACTAGAACTTGGTGCAGCTTAAAATATTTTAATTAAATTAATGTTGTTTGCTTTGTTGCAGGACACGTACTAGAGTATCAACAAGTATCAGTACCAGCGGCAAAAAATTGTTCATGCAGAACATCAGGAAATGTGATCTTAGACCAGTCAACGCAGAAAAGGGGCATCAGAAATTACAGCAGCTTCAGAACAAATTTGAAAACATCTAGGAAGAATGCTTACAGGAACTATCAGCATAAAATCTTGCTAAAATATGTAATATTATATAAAGGAAATCCATATCCAATTACAGATGGAAGCATAAGTGTACACATTTCAAGAAAACATCTAGGAAGAAGTGAGCTAATTCTGAGAAGAAAAAGTTATTTAAGACACATACTCAGGAATATTCTGAACAGAAAATGTGGTGGTTATGAAGTAAAAGTGAATTGGCACAGTATTTTGAATGGTGCTAGAAAGAAATCTGAAACTAAAAGAAAGGAGCAATTACAAATCACATACTTTGAAAATAGGCACAATTCCATAAGAGCTGGGTCACTATTGGGTTATATAGCATGTCAAACAAATATGATGTTAAACGTTGAAGAAGCATATTTCCAAAAAGATCAGGAAGGTTTAGAAAGTATGGTGATAAAGTTAGTAAAACCACAGATACCAAGAGAAAAAGTGCTTACTGAAGCTGAGGTACTACGAAAGAAAAAATCTAAAAATAACAGTAATAGAATATTCACTTCTGTCAACGAAAGGGTCTTTTCTAAAGAGAACACAAATATTTACAATAAAGAACAATTCAGAATGACTGATGGGAAGAAAATATTAAATGTAGAATGGAGCAGCCCATATATGGGATTTGAAAAATATGGCCAGTTCTCTAAAAGTTTTCTGCGGGGGACAAGCTTTCCTATCAGAGAAAATATCAAGTTGCAAAAATGGAAAACAAGAACTAAAAATTATATGAATGCAAATGAGAAGTTTCCGTTTATACATGCATTTACTTACCAAAGAAGTAGTGCCAGCAAACAGAAAATATTCTCAGGACACGAACCTGTAATGCCCAACATTCAACAAATAAAGGAGTCTGCATTTCAAATAAAAATGTACAGAAGCAAAAAATTAATGAAATTAGTCAAGTGGCTCAGAGCTAAAGAAAATAAATCTGGGGGAAATGGAATAGAAGTTTTATCAACAATTTACTATGTGCAGCCTTCCTTAATGAGTCCTACCTTTCCAGCCATTAAAACTGCTGTGGGTGTGAAGAATGAAGTATTTACTTCAGAAATGGATGAAGCAAAGGCATCAATCTACATGACAAAAATGCTGAAATATCTCATGCAACCCTCAAAGAGAATAAAAAAGAAATACTTGAGTGTTGCTCATAAGGGATTTAGAATTTCGCCTCTAAAAGCACTCATGGTAAGAAAGCATCTTGATACGGAAGAGAGTTTACCAATCTTGTTATATCTCTTTAAACACATTTTTAAAGGTCCATCGGTTGTTGAAAGAACGAAACGATCGGCAAAAGCAGAAACGGTACCAATATCTGTAGGTAGGTTTACGCTGCTGTTATTTATGCTATAATTTACATGTAGAATAGAAATGATATTTTTTAAGAGTTAAGGCTATAACATTTAATTGATAGCAACCTTGGGAGTTAGGAATCTGTGACTCCAGATGTTGTTGGACTGCTGCTCCCATCATTGGTAACTGTTAAGTTGTGGGTGAACATATCAAACGACACAGCTTTCAAACAGCTCTTGTTTATTCACAGGCCAGGACAAAACTGAACTGAAGGGCTCATTCAGCCTGCTTATATAGAGCTCCAGTACCACGTTACTGTAACAACTTTCTAAAACTATCCAATCACTGAACGCCACTTTCAATCCTTCATTTGCATAACTATCTACAGTATCCCCCTGCTGGCCCAGGGTGAGAACTTCAGTACATAACACTAACCATTGACCATGCTGGCTGGCGCTAATGGATGTTGCAACCTACTCCTTAGTTAGAGGCATAGCTTAAAAATGTATCCTGATTTTTAAAAGCGTCCCTGAGTAATTGGGCAATGTATTTCCCTCCCAAATGTTAAACATTTTTAATATGAGTACTTATACAAAAGTGAAGATGGCACTTTAGAAAGGTCATTCCCTCTTACACAGGAAATGCCTCTTTTGAGATGGTACTGCAGAATATATATCCATTATCCAAAACACTAAGGCATGGGCGTAGTCAAGGTGGGGGAACTTCACAAATATTATTGAAAATCATTGAAAGTACTCAATTATCTGAGGTTCTTCCTCGCCCCCCCCCCAGCAGAAGCCTGCCCCCCATGTCCTATTTAGGGGTATTTTACTTTGGCTGCCCACCCCAACGAAAATCATGGCAATGCTCTTGCACTAAGGAAGTATTTTTTGCTTCATAATAAATGTTTAATAATGCAAACTTATGCAGATTTAATAGATTAATAAATTAAAACCAGCTTGATTGATCAGCTGAGATTTCTTTAAACATAGGACAGACCTACTAACCATGTTTTCTTTATATTTAAAATATTTTTATTTGGAGAAGTGAAGCCAAAGTTGTGAAAGGCTCTTCTGGCCCCCAGTGGCGTAGCGTGGGGGGTGCAGGGGGGGCCGGCCGCACCGGGCGCAACATCTGGGGGTTAGGGTTAGGGGGCGCAAATCCACGGGTTAGGGGGTGCAAATTACTTGCCTTGCCCCGGGTGCTGACAACCCACACTACGCCACTGCTGGCCCCTTATTAACCTTCATATATTTAGGGAAGGATGTCATACTTCCAACAGGTTTTAAGTATTGATAAGTTATCTTCTCTGACTGCTGGTTTTGCTGAGGCCGCTGCCTTTGTTGTCCGTTGTGCTCACTTTTGTCCTTGTTTTGCTCTGGCAGTGCTAAATTAATGTTAAGTTTGTTTTTCTTTTCTTTGCTGTTTTTTAAAATATTGCCTTGAGGACTCTTCTTAGTTGGGAAATGTCTTGTAAATGTTAACACAAATAAAAAATAAATATAAATAAGAATTGTATTCAAGGATTTCTAGTCTGACACCAAATTCTAAACATCTGTGCTTTCTCTTTTTGGCATATCAGTAAATTGTGACATACTGTATATGAAGTTGCATAAATATAAGAGTTAGTATGCCCCATACTGCTGATTGCACTAGATTGTGGCCTGAGTAATAGAGCTTGTATAATCTTGGAGGCCTTGGAAGATTCTGTAAGGCTGATATCACTCAAAATGGAAGGAACATAATATTGAGCCTTGCAATTTCTGAGTTCCTTGCTGGTTACAGGGCCCTGTTTATGGACTTCTGCTACAGACCTTAGCCTTAGTCTCTGAAGTTCTAGCTACTGATATGATAGATTTGCTGGAGATGGAGTAGACAAACATCATCATCATCATTATTATTTCATTCATGAAGCACTTCCCATGAGTCATCCTGCAATGGCAAGTCATCTTGCCTTGAGTGATTCTGTACTTTTTTTTTACAATCCATAAGTGTTTTATTGGTAATATCTTAAGCCTTGTTAGATAGGCAGGCCTGCAATCTGGCAAAAACACGGAAACATATCCTTAATTAATTTTCTATTCTCCTGCTCACTATGTTGTGTCACCTTGGGAAGTGCTGGTTCTATTATGTGTCTAAACAACTTAGTTCTGTTTGTCAGTGAGATGGCAATAATTTGTTGTTGGCATCTGTCTGCCTTGAGAGACAATGGAGTGCGCCTCCGTGGGTGAAGTAAACCCACTGTATTAGCAGCACCAAAGTGACCTCCCTGAGGTGCAAGCTTGAGCAGTGTGTATGGAGGTCCTGGGCTGCCCAGATGGCAAGACTCCACTCTTAGCCTTGCTGATGTGGTTCAAAAGAAAGCAGAGCAATACATTTGTCGCCAGCATGCATTCTGTCATATTGGCAAAACAATCTGTGCCAAATGTATTAAAGTACTGTAGAGGCTGAATTTGAAAATTGTTGAAAAAATACAGCTAGATCTAATATTACTTTTAAATACTCATCTATGTTTTAAAGAGTGGGACGCGGGTGGCGCTGTGAGTAAAACCTCAGTGCCTAGGACTTGCTGATCGCAAGGTCGGCGGTTCGAATCCCCGCGGCGGGGTGAGCTCCCGTTGTTCGGTCCCAGCTCCTGCCCACCTAGCAGTTCGAAAGCACCCCTAAGTGCAAGTAGATAAATAGGGACCGCTTTATAGCGGGAAGGTAAACGGCGTTTCCATGTGCGGCGCTGGTGCTGGCTCGCCAGAGCAGCTTCGTCACGCTGGCCACGTGACCCGGAAGTGTCTCTGGACAGCGCTGGCTCCCGGCCTCTTGAGCGAGATGAGCGCACAACCCTAGAGTTGGACACGACTGGCCCGTACGGGCAGGGGTACCTTTACCTTTACCTATGTTTTAAACAGAATTTTAAAAGGCCAATGCTGACCAAAGACTCACCATCTATTTTTCTATCCTATGGGCATAGACAAATTACAGAATGAAATGTATACTTCTAAAGTAATCTGTCTCTTGGCCCATAGGGGAAAAATAGATTGTTGTAAAGTAGTGGTGATGGTAATTTAAAGCAGAGGAAGCAGCCGAGGAGGAAGGGAGTAAGAGACCCTTCTCTTCCCATTGCTTTTGCTCCTTTCAGCCCTAGATGTATGGCAGAATTTCTGTTAGCTGGGTTTATTTCTGATACTGGAGTCAAAAGGTCAAAAACACAACTTTGTGAAGGGATTGTTATGGTCAAAAGTGAAGGACAGGGAGAGGTCAGCACCCATATCCCACCTACTTTTAATTGCCCTACGTCACTCTGCTTTACAGCTGTGTAAAGGACCTGCGTTCAGTAACATGGATATGCTGCTATAAATGTCTAATTAGCTTTGCACATTCAAAGTGTCTGGTTTGTGACAGAAGTGTGATTTTTTAAAGAAGAAACACCCACAAAGTAAATGTTGAGTACATACTATTAACTTTCAAAATATTTTTTTCTATTTAGATGTTTTGACGCATGTAACTTCTGCCCTTATAGTATGTGCCACTATTTTTGGACTAGCTCTGTTTACTTTGGCATTAGCAGCAGGTTACCTGTACTATAATAGAAGGTAGGTTTAAAGGTTTTAGTAGTTCATCTTGTTATATATATTCTAAACAATGTATCTTAAAAATCCCAAAGATCTGAAAGGCACTAAATGTTTCAAGACATAAATAAATAAAAAATAGAGTAATAAAATTAAAAGGTACCAAAAAGACCACAGTGTCGCCACAAATAAAGTCTCTTTGGGGTAAGTATTCCACAACCAGGGTGCCACCACTGAAAAGGCTCTCACTCTAGCAGCCACTCTCTGCACCATGTTTGGTGGTGGTATATTGAGAAGGGCATCAAAATATGTTCTTAAAGTTGAGGCAGTTTTATGTGAGGAGGTGATCCTTCAGGTAAACTGACTGTAAGTTGTTTAGGGCTTTTAAAAGTTAATATGGACTGGAAATGGACTGGAAGGACTGACATAATATATTCATACCAGACAGTCACAATTAACAATCCTGCTGTATTGCTTCCATGACAGGGATGTGTGGGGCTTAGGGCAAGGACTGGTTGAGTATCGCACCTCTTACATCTCCATGAACTGGGGAATTTTTATTATTGACGGATTTATTGCATTTATATACTGCCCTTCTGCCAAGGCACCCAAGAGGACTTACAATTTTAAGCTACTAAGACAAGTATATAACGTGGAAATTTTGCCCAGGTGGGGAGATGGACCGTCCAATTGGAGCAGGCCTTGATTTTGTCTTTGCCTCCCTCCCTCTCCACAGGGCAGGTGGTTCATACCCTCCAACATTTCTCCAATGACATCCCATTTCATAATGATAATTTTACTATTTATACCCCACACATCTTACTGGGTTGCCCCAACATGTATAAAAACACAATAAAACATTAAGCATTAAAAAAACTTCCCTATACAGGATTGTCTTCAGATGACTCAGGAGTTGGACAATTCCATACCCTCCAACTTTTCTCCAGTGAAAATAGGGACATCCTATGAAAAAGCGGGACATTCCTGGATCAAATCAGAAACTGGGACACCTTCTCTAAATCAGGAATGTCCTTGGAAAATAGGGACAATTGGAGGGTCTGATGGTGTCCCTTAACCTTGTGGGAGGGGGCAAGGAGGGGGCAGTGTGACTGGGAAAGGGCCACAAGCACAATGTTTTATGGAGAGCCCCTTTGACTATGAGCATACCAAACATTTTAAGTCCCAGGTAGAGAAAGGTTATTATGGCTCCCCACCTCTCTGCCAGAAGATGGTGCACATCTGCCAAACAGATCCAAATAACCCTGGGATTCCATTCCCCGTTACAGGAAAATATACATTTGTGTAATTTGGGGTTCTGCAATTTACCACAACTAGTGCCTTATAATGGTGGTCTCTATTCCTTCCCTCTGCAATGTTGCCAGCTGCCTTTTGAATAAAGATAAAAAGGGAGATAAAAGGGAGCGGAGCAACAGATATAAATTTTGCCCATGAGCACATACCACTTTGTATCCTCTATCCAGAAAAGCAAGAGCACATTCCAGCCACTCAAAAACAAGGAGTCATTGAGGGCCATGGCCTGTGGAGAGTTCTGAAGGCCAGATAGAGAGGAATAGAGGTCCACATTCAGCTCCTAGGCCTTAGGGTTCCCACCTCTGATATATACCAGCGAAGCATTTTTTAAAACCTTGCTGTTTAATTTTATTACATGTTAGTTCTTTAGATTCATGATCTATAGAACCATAATATTTATATATTAAAATGCATTTCAGGCAATTTGTTCCATTTCTTGAAGCTGGTTTGAAAGGCGAAGAATGCAAAAAGGAATGGAAACACACTGCTTCTCAGTGTTGTCCGCCTATTTCTCTTTCACAGAATTTTCATTTTGGACAACCACAGGTAAAATATAATAATGGAAAATGAACTGTTAATATATGTGGCATTTTTGCACTGGTAATATTTTGAGGCCAAGTTAATACCTCAAACCGAAACACGTTTGCACTAGTTTAGAAAGGGAGGTCTTTCTGTAAGATGGCAACTCTGAGCCAGAGGAAACCAATTACATTGGAGCAGAAGTCTCAGTAGGTGAGTTTCTGCAGAACAGGGGTTGGAGGAGGACAGATCCACTAGAACAGGAATACAGAGGCTTCCTGAGTCTCTTACAAGGCAGCTATAAACCAAGCAAGCTACAGTTGAAAGTACTTTATTTTATATCATTTTTTAATATAATAATCATGGTGCTTTGATGATAATCTTTCCTTTTATGTCTCACAGGAATCAAGGAAAAATCAAATATTGGCAACAGGTATTAAAACTTTTCTTAAGAGTGCAGTTTGAAAATTTGTTATACTGCTGACTTCGCTTGCAAAATAAAACAAAGTAGAAATCATATAAACTACTAACTATATGGAAATGCATGTTTCCTACTATCAGTTGTCTTATTTTTAAAGACTAGAAAAATTAGATTCAGGCAAAACATTTTGTGAAAAGGCTCTTGGTAACAATGTGATATACCCCTACATACAATAATATTGTATGACTGAGGATGCTTAGGCCAGGAAATAAATGTAGGGCAGGAAATAAATGTAACGTTAACAAATAGATGAAACAAACAGATGAAGTCATCATACCATGTTGTATTGTCCATCCACAAGAAGGGGCTCTTACACAGAGACCATGTTGTCTAAAGTGCATGGGCTTCCTTATGAGGAACATCTAATCTTGATCTCTTCACAAAAAAAGTGCCAAAAGGAATAAAACAACACTTTCTCCCATTAATACTCAGAACCTGCAGTTCCTTTTACAGCTGCATTTTGTTTGTAGAAATTTAACACTTAAAATACAAGTTTGCAGTATGGAAGAGGGTACAAAAACCCCTATAACAGATTCTAGCTCTTCTGGTCACTTTCAATTACTGTATAGTGAAAATGGTGCTTTTCAGAAACACACTGTATGTGCTTTTGAAAAGCTGGCCAATAATCATTATTCTTTAATAAGAGAGTCTTCAATACATCTACCCTAAACTCCAACTTGCAAATTAGAACCAACTTTTAAAATTTTGTCCTATATGGCTTTTTCCTTTTCTCTGCCACCTTTCTCTTTCTGCTACTTTTATTTGTCCCATTTCTCTTTTGCCTGACAAATGTAATGAATTTTGGGGCAACCTACCTAAGTTTGGGGTGCATTTGCCATTCTGACTCACCACAGCTTGGCAAATCTCTATTATGGCCTTGCTACTTTGTTTCATGGCAAGAATCAGTTGAATTGCTTTTGTTGCTTTATTCTTTACTTTTTAAATACGTTTTGATGCCCTTTTATGCTTGTGCATGTTTTCTTATCTACTGCAAGGATCCTTTCAAGGGGCTGAAGATGTGAGATATAAATAATTAACGAATACACAAAAATATTAAAAATTAGTTATACCACAGGAAAAATAGCACATATGCATGGGAGTAGCTGGGGGGGGCAGCTGCCCCCCTGAATCAATAAAAATAAATAAAAATACATAGCAAACTGAGGTTCTTTCCCCCAAACAGAACGCCTGTCCCCCCAATAAATCCTGGCTACGTCCATGCACATGTGTAGAAGGAACTCTGAACTCATATGCGTGTATCAAATACACCAAAATCACTGAAAATCAGGCATCTAAGCAGCACTCCTATTCGCAGAATCTGCTTCTCCTTGACCTTTACTATCTCTCCCTTCCCTTGTGCCACAGCCAAATCCATTCATCAGGGTCTCCCATCTCTTGAGGGAGTCATTTTAGAGGTGTTATGGGGCTGCCAGTGAAAGGAAGGGCTGGTAAAAACAGCTTCTTCTTCTTTTTTTAAATGATATTTATTAAAAGTTTAACAATTACAGGGAAAAAAAAAGAAAGCAACACAAAATTTAACAAGACATACATTAGAATACATAAAAAGGAAACCATAAAAAACAATACAATATAACCAAAAAAGAACAATAACACTAAAAATCCAATATTCCATATCTTTATCTTTCATTTACTTGTTTCATCGACTTCCTCACACCTCCCTTTTTGTATTCTAGTTCAATTAATTGTTTCAGCAAATTCTTTCACTCTTTCTCAGTTTTTATTCTATAATTTATCTTAACAGTCTAACCTATTTATTAACTCAGCAAATCCTTTCCATCTTTAACTGTATTCTGTCATTAAATTACCTTAATTTATTTTAACCTTATCTTACCATAAAAAACCTTAAAACTTAAAACTTAATACTTATTTATACATAACTCCTTATATCATTTCTACTAAAGCCAAGTAGTTTCATTCCAACATTTTTCCTAACACTCATTAATTTTACACTAATTCTCAAAATGAATTTTTTAAAAACTTTCTTCCAATCTTCATCCAACATCTCTTCTTCCTGGTCTCGGGTTATGTCAGTCCTTTCTATCCATTCCATCTAGTCCATCAACCTGGTGATCTTCTGTCCGAGGCTCTTAAGTCTTTTCCATGTCCCTTCTGCAGATCTTCTTGTTTATACCTGCACTTTACTTTGTCTTTTGCTGATCTTATTCTTAATTCCCTTCCTTTCTCATTGAGGAGTAGGTCTCGGGGAGACTCCAACCCAACCATGTCTCCATCCCCCCTCGGCAGGTCAGCCCATTCTCCACAGTCAGCACTGTAATCCAAAAAGTATTTGTAGGCATGTTTCAAAGTCCCTCCAAAGTTAAGAACCCCCACAACTCCAGACTCCCCCTGGCCCAAAACCATATCCCAAAAGCCGAGACATCCCTGCATAGGGGAGTCCATCCAACTTCTCATCTCCAAACCAAACAGTACTCCATCTCTCCAAATCTGACTTTCTCCAGATTCAGTCGTCAAAGACAGCAGCTTATGTTCCGACAAGGCCTCGGGTCTCTCCATTTGTGTTACTTGAGGTTCAACAACAACCTCCTCCATTATCTTCCGCACTTGCCCTGTCAAAGCAGATTCCTAGGTTGGTTCCTGAGTGGTTTCTATATGAGTATTCACTGTTTGTCCAAAATTACTGACTGCAACAGTCATCAAATCCATCTTCTCATGCAGCTGCTCCAACAAAGCACTTGTCTTGCAAAAAGCAAGCACCAAAACTTCTTCTAAGCACATTCTTATCCAAGGTCAAAGTCTGGTCTCACGATCCTTAATCTCCACAGCCGTGGAATTCCCCAGATCGACTCCAGCAACAGTTTAACAAGCTCCCTCTAGAGGAGACAATTTCTATTTGTATCCATCTTTTGAAAGCAGGTCCAGCAAGAAAAAAAAATTACTTTCGTTTTTCAAGTATTTTGTTTCTTTTAAATGCAAAAGGCAACATTGGAATCAGTACAGTGGTGCCCCGCAAGACGAATGCCTCGCAAGACGGAAAACCCGCTAGACGAAAGGGTTTTCCGTTTTGGAGGTGCTTCGCAAAACAAATTTCCTATGGGCTTGCTTTTTTTTAAATCATGCACTTCTAATGAACAATGTGATCCTTTTCATTGCAGCTACTAAAACATGTTCCAAAGAGGAATTTGTTATTATGAAGGAAATATATGGCAGCTCTGATACAGAAGGCAGTTCAGAAATATCATGTAGAGGTTTGACTATAAGATCCAGAGCGATTGTGCTTCCGTCTCGGTCCAGTGACAGCATACAATCATTATTTGATGTACGTGATGAGGTCTCTTCCCAACAGTCCGTGACCATGGATAATAGTTCCAGCACTGTCCCCCCCAAAAATGACCTGGTTCCTGTTCCACAACAGCCAGATAATCAAGAGCAGAGTACCTCTAATGATGTGTCACCACAACTGAAGAAAACAACTATTTCAAAATCAAAATCCGACAATGATCTCACAATATCTAGTAAAGTATTGCAAGGAGTCCAGCCAGACCATTGTTTATATGATGTTAAAGAACCAAGTACCTCAAAGGATGTGACACTAAAGAAACCAACCATCTCAGAGCCAAAACCTGACAGTGCTATCACAGCGCGTACCAAAGCATCACAAACAGGCCAGACACAGGCAGTTCTGAAGTCAGAACCTGGCAATGCTACCACAGAGCCTTCCTCTACTGAAGCATCACAAACAGGCCAGACACAGGCAGTTCTGAAGTCAGAACCTGGCAATGCTACCACAGAGCCTTCCTCTACTGAAGCATCACAAACAGGCCAGACACAGGCAATTCTGAAGTCAGAACCTGGCAATGCTACCACAGAGCCTTCCTCTACTGAAGTATCACAAACAGGCCAGACACAGGCAATTCTGAAGTCAGAACCTGACAATGCTATCACAGGGCCTTCTTCTACTGAAGCATCACAAACAGGCCAGACACAGGCAATTCTGAAGTCAGAACCTGACAATGCTATCACAGGGCCTTTATCAACTGAAGTATCACAAGCAGGTCAGACACAGGCAATTTCTAACACAGGACTTGACAATGCTGTCATAGGGATTTTCTCCACTACAGTATCACAAGTAGACCAGGCACTGGCAATTTCAATGTCAGAAACTGACAGTGGTGTCATAGGGCTTTACTCTACCACGGTATCACAAGTAGACCAAGCAGTGATAATTTCGAAGCCAGTACTTGACAATGCTATCACAGGGCCCTTCTCCACTGAAATATCACAATCAGACCAGACGCAGAATATTTTAAAGTCAGAACCTGACAATGCTATCATACCACCTTCTTCTACGACAGTATCACAAGTGGACCAGCCATTGACCATGATTTCTACAGTGCAAAATCCATGATCGATATTTTACATCTTGGTGAATAATTTTAACTCTTCTCACAAATGTTGATGGTTCTGTTTGCCACTAAACAAATTCTTTGAATATGCTTACATGAAACATAGAGAAATTACAATCTGAGTTTTGTGACGAAAAAGCCGTTGAATAGTAGTAATGTGTCTTAAGATTTTTTTTAAAAAATGTATACGTACTGGGCAACATAAATTCTGAATTATTTTTCAGAAATTAAAACTGACTAAACATATTGGAAGTCATTTTAATTTAGGTGAGAGATGGCAGACATCTTTGTATTCAGGTTGTTGTGTGGACAGCATGTGGGAAAGGACCATAACTCAGTGGAAGAGCTTCCAGTGTTCCTAAAAAGGTAAAGGTAAAGGACCCCTGACAGTTAAGTCCAGTCACAAATGACTCTGGGGTTATGGCGCTCATCTCGCTTTACTGGCCAAGGGAGCTGGTGTTTGTCCACAGACAGTTTTTCCGGGTCATGTGGCCAGCATAACCAGAGCAGCGCACAGAAATGCTGTTTACCTTCCCGCCAGAGCAGTACCTATTTATCTACTTGCACTTTGGGTGTGCTTTTGAGCTGCTAGGTTGGCAGGAGCAGGGACCGAGCAACGGGAGCTCACCCCGTTGCGGGGATTCGAACCGCCGACCTTCCGATCGGCAAGCCCTAGGCTCCATGGTTTACACCACAGTACCACCTGCGTCCCTCCCAGTGTTCCTAGTATGGACATAATTTGGGTTTTCCCTTCTCAGATCAAGATAGAGATGGCTGTGAATAGGCAAATACTTATAGTGGCATAAATTAAATTTATTGTTTATTGATTTGTTCAGCAGAACAAATCCCATTTTCCTCTGGAGGAATGTTATTTAACAGAACATGTTTATGATTAAACCATTCAGATTTTAGTAGGAAAATCTAAAAATCACATAGCATTTATGAGAACTTAGACCGTTTCTGCTGTTTATAGCATTTCCATAAATTATTGCAATAATCCTTGCATGCAACAACCTTGCAAAGTAGGCCTAATTGCAGAGGGAGGTTCAAAATGTATCTACATGGTGCTTAGAGAATAACTTGCACCTAAATATTAGTGAGACAAAGGAGATGGTGTTGGACTTCCAGAAGAAGAGAGGGGAACCTGCCCCGTTGTATATCGGGGGGGGGGGCTGTGTGGAGAGAGTCTCCTCCTTTAAATTCCTGGGAATCTACCTTAGCGAGGACCTCACTTGGAAAATCAACATAACTCAGGTGGTCAGAAAGGCCCAACAGAAACTCCATTTCCTCAGGGTCCTGCGAAAGTAATATTAAACAACAGCTGATTAACTCCTTCTGCCGGTCCACAATAGAAAGTGTCCTTTCATATTGTATCGCAGTGTGGTATGCTGGCCTGATAGCCACGGACAGAAAGTCTCTACAGACGGTGGTGAATACAGCACATGATATCATGGGCTGTCCCTGGAGTCCGCTAGATGACATCGCAAGGGATCGTTGCCTTAGGAGAGCGAGAAAAATTCTCAGGGATGACTCACACCCCGGCCATCACCTCTTTAATCTTCTACCCTCGGGCAGGAGATATAGAAGTATAATCAGCCGTACCAACAGGCTAAAAAATAGCTTCTATCCATGGGCTGTTAGGCTGTTGAACGGAAAATAACATAGCGAAATTGACTTGCGAGGTGGTGTGTTGTTTGATAAGAGATGGAGTGTTTGTGGGGGGGGGAGGCTCATTTAATTTCATTGCACACAGGCTGTACAATGACAATAAAGGTATTGTTTTAGTATTGTCATATTGCAGATATGCTGAGAGAGAATAGTGACTTGCTTAAAGCTACCTAGGAAGTTCAAGGACACCAGGACGAGGCCATGAGACATGAACCAGTGGCATTCTGGTTCGAAACACACTCTGGTTCAAAACACAAATCATGATGGTACATCAACTTATGTGTGGCAGCAGTGGCCCAGTGGAAGTCTGGTGCTGGCAAATAATTGCTGCTGCTCCACTGGTTGCACATGGTCTGAGAACTTGATTTTTGCTTCAGTGCTTCTTTTCTCACTGTTTTGTGTGGGTTTTTTTGTCTCTTTCCCTTTCCTTGGTGAATCACAGATACCTGTGTATGATACTGTGCCATCTTTACCTGTGCTGTTCATTACACAGAATTTTCACAAGGTCACTGCGATACTTGTTGAATTTCAACAATTACTCATGTTTTTGAGTTAATATTTTTGTGGTCACCATGTTAAATTAACACAAAGGGGAAGAATATTGTGTTCCTACTGACTTTGGTAGGGTTGTGCATTCCATCTATGTTCTAACTTGTGGTGCAAAGTATTGTCAGTTTTGTTGTGCCAGCCTTCGTCCACAGTGCCATATCACAGTCATATGAAGTAATCAAATGGATTGCTGAAATCTTGCCCTCTCACAAGGGGAGTAGAAAATGTATATGTTCAGCTGGATAGGGGATCTGTGATCAGATGGAGGCATGTCAAGCCTCTTGCAGGGTAGACTTTTAATTCTTGGAGATTGCGGGGTTGATGGAGAGGGTGAGTAAGACAACACACAACAGCCCTAACAACCACCTTGGCCACAAACTAACAATGTTGAATCTCAGCATGGTGATCTCCCTTCATCCTGTGATCTCTGACAAATGAACAGGCCCCTTGTCTTTTGTCTCATCCTGTGATCTCTGATGAACGAACAGGCCCCTTGTTTTTTGTCACTTCTCAGACAGTGCCTTTCTTCTGGACAGTCAGTCTGAAACTTTGATGACATACTGCAGGAAAAATATGATTCCCTCCCTTCTCCTTAAAATTGCTTATAAATATATTTGACGGGGCTTAAGGTGGCCTTTTGCTATAGTCTCAGAATTGATTTATAAAGAGTAGACACAATTTTGAATTCCTGTCTTTTTACCACCTGGCTTATGGTAGTAGAAATATGGGTGGGTTATTTTTTAGCACTACATAACCTGTCCTTATTTTGCAGATGACTGGTACTAATACCTCCACTGAGATGACCAGCTTAAGTTTTTATGATGCTTTTTTCTATCTGGTCTCAAGCAGCCTACTTCCAAATCGAACTGAACTGAAGCCATTTTTGAAATCCTACTAGCAATAGTGAAGTGGATTGCCTCCCAGTTTCAAAGATAGTAGCCAGCCTGCTAAATGTCTATTAACACCTACTCCAGGGAATAGAGTTTTAGACTCTTCGGAAACCCACTGTGAATACTTTGCAAGGCACTTCAAGGCTAAAGTCACCTCTATAGCAATATTGATGCTATATCCACTGCAGTCTCCACTGAGGTGCAATGTCTGTTGCAGCATTATGGGATCAGTTTTGGTGGATGCAGCCTACCGGTGCAGATAAGGTGCTTAGGACAATGTGGCAGATGTGTCTTCTTGCCCCTTGCCCCCTTGCCTTGCTAGAACTTGCTGAAATGGTATAGCCAGATGAGTCCAGGGGTAAATCCATGTATCCTTGCAGGAGAGAGTGGTCCTGGCCATCCTGAAAGAGGCGGTGATCTGACCACTGGCTTGTGACAGTCCAGAGGCCTGGGCAAATAAGAATGTTTTTGCTTGGTGTTTAAAAACAGTGCTGCTGCTAGGCCTCCATAAACATTCCATAAACAGAGACCCTCTATTGAGAAGGCCTGTCCTTGTGTTCCCACCCTCTGCACCTCCCTCAGAGGGGGCACAAGAAGAAGGACCTCAGGTAAAGAACACAGGGTTCAGGTTGATTCATGTGAGAGAGGCTATCCTTCAGGTGCTGAGGTCGTGAGTCACATAAGGCTTTATAGGTCAAAACCACCTCTATCTCTGCTGAGTGGTGCACTTTAGGGATTCTAGGCATTTACCCAGGGTTTGTGTTTCCTTTGGGAATAAGACACAGTTGAGACTGGCATCTTTATGATATACGGTTTATTGGTACATATATACAACTTAAACCCAGATGAAGGGCTAATTTGTGAGAATTCACATTCCAAGCAGGTCTGGCCTTCGTAAGTGCAGCATTTGATTCAAAGAAGTGCAAAAAGGCTTGCTCTGTGTATCTCTTCTCCTGGCTGTCATTCCCAGATCACATGGAGTTCTGCCCCTCCTCCTCCTCCCTTACAGACTCAAGGACCTCCTTCAGCAACTCCTTCAACCTACAACAATATTAACAAAGCTGGAGAATAATTTCTGGTGTCTCACTTTTTTTTTTTGCTATAAACACTAGTGTTGTTTTTTAATAGATAATACAAAACGATTGTTGCTTCTTGGTTTTATGCTCGCCATTGCCAGTCTGAATTAGAATATGCACCCCACCTAACAACACAGTGGGAGAAAACAACGCTTGTCAGCGCAATGGGGAAGTAGCCAACATATTAACGCTGTCATCTCGAACATACTTATCCAGCAGCAAGTCTTTGGGGTTTCTCAGGAAGTATATACTGTACATAGAATCGGTTTCCCTACAGTTGCCCTGAATTAAAACGACGGTCTTAACGGAGAAAGGTTGCCAGCTGCTTCTTATTTGAGGGGATGCAACGTTACACCTTCCAGACAAAAGTGCTACAGCTGTGCCGGGGGGGGGGCTCCTTTTAGAACGAAACGCGTAATCTGACGGGAACTTAATACGGGAAGCATGTCGGGACAAAACGCCTCCTTTGGCGAAGGGAAAAAGCCGCTGGTTTCAACGCCGCCGCAGATCCTGAAGGTGCTTGTTTCTCCCTTTGGCTCGGAGAGGAAGGTGGGGGCCGGGCGTGCAGCGAGAGAAGCCGGGCCTGTAGACATCAGGGCGAGAGGAGGGAGGAGGGAGGGGAGGAGGAGGAGCTCCGGAGCGAGAGAGGCCTGCCTGACAAAAGCTCAGTGCGCAGAAGGCTGGTGACCAGGAAGAAGAACCGCGCTTGGGGCTGAGGGAGGAGACGGGCTCTGTGTATATACCTGGACGCCGCCGACGCCGATTCCCCTGCCTGTTCCCCCGCCGGAGGTCTAAGCAAGCCCCTTGCCGAGGCCCTAATGGCGGCCGAGGGCTAAGACCGATCTCCCTTCCCTTCCCAACCCCGCTGCCATTTCTCCGCCGGAGTGCGGCGAGGAAGAGGGGGAGGCGGGCGGGCGGGCAGGCAGGCAGGCAGGCAGGCAGCGGGTCCCTGGGGCGAGCCGACTCGGGGCTAAGCTGCTTATGCAGGCTGGCAGGCTGGCATGAGCTTCCTGAGCTGGGCTCCTGCTGCTGTTGCTGCTGAGGGGAGGCCGGAGGAAAGCCGTCGCCCGGAGCTGCCATTGCGTCTCTGAGGAGGAGGAGGAGGACACCCCCCACTTCCCTTTGGGGAAGATGGGGAATTGCCTGAAATCCCCCACCTCGGATGACATCTCCCTGCTGCACGAGTCCCAGTCGGACAGGGCCAGCTATGGGGATGGGACTGAGCCGGATCAGGAGCCGCCGCCGCCATATCAGGTACCGTGTGTTGGGGGGTGAGGAGAAGGGCAGGGGGAAAAACACAACAAACACAACAAATTGAGAGGAGGTCGGGGTCGCCGTGAGAACGGCTGCGCGTGTCAGACGGGCAATCCCGGGGCTGGGGTTGCGGGGTGGGGAAGGAGAGGAATTTAAAAGGTGGACGGGAAGGCTACAAAAAAAACCCCAAAACACAGGACAACCTGGTGGGGAAGAGACTTCATTTATTGATATTTGTGTGGATGTGCACAGTTTTGTTGGGGGTGGGGGTGTTTTGTTTTTTAAATGAAAATCCCTCATACTTGTGTCATTTATGCAACGGCTAGGAATCGATATTAACCAAAATACTTATACCTCATGAGTTGAATGTCAGAAATTGGGGGCCTCCCTTCTGCCCCCACCTTACCCACCCCCAGTGCTTATTCTACTCCTGAGGTTTGAAATTTGACAACTGTCCAGACCTCTCTCGAAGCTGAACCTCTTGCTTTCAGCCTGATGGGGGAGACTTTCTTTGTTTCTTCTGTGCCTCTCTTGTCTGATTTTCAGCGTTAAAATGCTGCTGTGTTTGTCTTTTAATATGCCGAGCTCCCTTTTTAAAAGGCAGATATATAGAAAACAGCTTTCAGAAGTGAGCTTGGAACACTGTACTGGGCAAAATATATATAACAGCAACAAAAATAAAACAGAACTACATCTTGGGTTGAATAAAACAGATTGTAGCCATTTCTACTTGGAAGCAAGCTCCAAATTTCAGCGGGGATTACCTCTGTGTAAGCATGTTTCACACCTAATTGATGACACTGTTTTTCTGGACCTGATAACTTAATTATGACATTTTAAAATTATGATTTCAGATATAGTCTCTTCATTTAGGCCACAGAACAGGGGTTCTAGTTTTTCAGCTTGTGCAGCTTCCTTTGTTTCTTCATGCGGTGACATCACTGTCTGGTGTTGTTCTTGTCTCATTACCTTGTTAAGGCGAAGACTGTACACACACACACACACACACACACACACACACACAGTATCTTTGTCTCAGTTTCTTTATTCTGCCATTCATTATATGCAAAAGCAGTAACTCCAATCATTAATTTTGAACTTTCTTATGGCAATAGATCCTATTTCTCCCAAGTGTGTCAGCAGGCCAGGGCAATGACATTTTCCTCCTGGGTGTTTTCTTATTCTCTTTCCCTTGTGTCCTCTCTGGTATGAATTTGCAAGTTTTAGAATTGGGATTATTAGCTTTTTATTGTTTTTCATTAATATTTTTGCTGATGTCAAAATATATGAAGAAATTTTAATCTGTACTGTATTTGCATTCATTTTATAACCAGAAAAACACACTTATTTATGTTTTGGAGAAACAATAAATTATTTTTGTCTCATTGATTTACATCTAACAGTGTATTAATCTAGATTTATTCCTTGGTATTAGAACAGCTGTAAACAGAATGAATTATTTTATGAATATATAAGGCTTGGATTCTAAGCAATTATATTTCCATATTTTATTTAAGATAAAGGAAGTATTGATTCTCCCCCTCCCCCCATCAGTTTATTTTTTACAGGATATGAGATGTTTTCTTAGCAAGCACTGAATCTTGAAATGTGACTTGCACCCTTATCTCAAACATAAGCCTGGTAAGCTTAGCACATTAAATCATAGTTAAAAACAAACAATGGTTTAATGTAAAAAAGCAAGGTGCACACGGCTCAAAAGTTCTCCCTTTGCTTGTCCGTTGCTGACCCATTGGAAAACAAGACAGTCTGGCTTGTTGTGACGTGTGAATCTTGGCTTACTTTACTTCTCAATTATGTGTTTGGGGAAAACAAACCACAAACCCATGTTCAGGCATCACAGCAAGCCAGAGAGTCACTTGTTTCCTGGTGATACAGCAGGAGTGGAGCCATGTTCAAAATTCCCCCGGAAATTTTTGCGCTTGGCTTTCGGCCACTTGCGACCAAGTGAAGATGCCTGGGCACCAGGATGGCGCCCAATATCTCCACCATCTGGCAGGCTGGTGCACAGCAGCGGGGCTTTTTGCTGCCATGCTATGGCGCAAGTCACCTGGTTCACACCATAGTGCTTCAGCGAAAGGGCAGTCTCTTCTTCTGCAAGCCAGCTGATTTGCGCAGTTGCGTAGCAGCAGAAGACTGCATCTTTTGTAGAGCATTATGTACCACTCCACATTTTTCCATCCGCGTGAGGCAGGGCTGGGGTCCTGCTACAAGTAGCAGTGCTGAGCCCAGCTCGGAGGCCAGCAGCTCGCTTGCCCGCTTGCCCCATCGCCTGATCCCTGTGGCAGGGCTGCACCGGGTCCCTGCTGCTCTCACTCCTCCTGCTTGCACAGCCTGTCTGCACTTGGGAAAGCCAAGACTTGGAGCTGTTCAAGCTGATGTTGGAGGTCCTGCAAAACTTTAACTCCTGATGTTTAGACAGGAGCAGTGAACAACACTATAGTTAACTGTTGTAGCTTGTCTTCACTTACCCCACCCCACTGCCCTGCTCAGTTGTGAAGAATATTCTTACGTTAAGAATGGTCCGAGTGACCATTAAGAAAAAGGGACAGGAATAGGCCAATATATATGTGGATCAAGTGACTTTTCTTCTTTAAGTTCTCAACTTAACTCAACTCCTAGTTCAAGGTTGTCATCTGCACTAGCCAGATGTTTAACTGATAATCAACCACAGTCAGTTCATCATTTGAAAAATAAGACTTTAGAGCCATCTTACCCCAAAATGGCAACTAGACATTCAATTTTGGCGACTGTAACCTTGATTAAAGGTGCCATTTGGTCCCTAGCTTATATATCTGTGTTTCAAACATTGGAGTGGAGCAAGAATTTTTAAAACATACTGCACATTCACATTAAACCATATTTTGTTTTGAACTATGGTTTTAATGTGACATGTAGACCAGGCCATTTGAACTCCCATTGAGTTCAATGAGATACATTTCCAACTGAAGTATGCATGCATATGATTGCAGCCTTGGTATTTTGGAATGAGGTTTGATAAAATGCTGCTCCTAAAAACACTAGCAGTCATCCAGTGAAGTTATATCTACACGTACAAGAGACTGTTCATTTGGCGTTTTTCATTTTTACCTTGGGTGCATGCATGTATCTGGCATGCACATTAATCAGGATCACATTCACAACTATCATGTTGCAAGGACTTACTTCCATGTATTTAATATCAGGGTGTAAAGTCATTCAAAATATTCAAATAATTCATAGTTAACAAAATTACAGGAAGTATTTAATTTATATCGGTCACCTACAGGTGTTTTAGATGATAATTATAGGTTGGCTCTGATGGATTGTGTGAATGATTCAAAAGAAGAGAATGCAGGGATGTTATAGAAGGATCACCAATATCTGAATCTTGTGCATAACTTTGCACACTTTTGGGAAATAGATGGCACTGAAAAAAGTGGGACTTTTTCTTTCTGAGTATTGCTATGCAAGGCTGCTTTTCCTATGCACAGTTACTTGGGTGTACTGTATATTCCATTGAACTCAGATTATCTCAATAAACATAAATAGGATTGGCTCTGCACAGTTGCAATTATGTGCACACTTATTTAGGATTTTGTCTAATTGAAGTCAGTGAAATTTACTTTTAGGTAAAGATGCATAAGTTAGAAGGCTGCAGTCTTAACATACTTACTAAAGCGTAAATATGATTGAACTCAGTGGATAGTTCTGAGTGAACATTCTTAAGCTGCAATTCTGTATCCACTTATCTCTACTACCCCTCCTTTATCCCCTCATATACCCCAATTATACACTGAATATATAGGTCATAAACTCTCACACTAATGGAACAGAAGGAGGTGAGGCAGGAAAGAGTTAATGTATTCTGTTACATACCACATTTAGCAACTGGCGGCAGAAAATATTTGTCTGCTACCATTTTATTTTGCTCATGTTTCCCATTATATCCCCCCCCCCCCGATTTGTAGTAATAATTGGTTAGCATATATTTCCACAACTATTATACTTCTTATATTTCATATCATTCTTAGTGGCAAATGTTTGTGTATATACAAAGGATATTTGTATATAACACTGGTGAATAAAGGAATACAGTAATTTACTACAGTTTCACGACAACAATATGTCTCTTACCTTTTCATTTGTCTATAAGGAAACAGTTTCCAACCAGTGCTTTTCTAAGCTAATTCCAAATTACTTATCTTTTTTTTAAAAAAAACTATTCTGATTGACTTGAACTTTTTCCTTTGAGGTTTGTGTGCATGCTTGTGTATTCACTGGGACGCGGGTGGCGCTGGGGGTAAAACCTCAGTGCCTAGGACTTGCCGGTCGTATGGTCGGCGGTTCGAATCCCCGCGGCGGAGTGAGCTCCCGGCTTTCGGTCCCAGCTCCTGCCCACCTAGCAGTTCGAAAGCACCCCTAAGTGCAAGTAGATAAATAGGTACCGCTTTATAGCGGGAAGGTAAACGGCGTTTCCGTGTGCTGCGTTGGTGCAGGCTCGCCAGAGCAGCTTTGTCACGCTGGCCACGTGACCCGGAAGTGTCTGCGGACAGCGCTGGCTCCCGGCCTCCTAAGTGAGATGAGCGCACAACCCTAGAGTTGGACACGACTGGCCCGTACAGGCAGGGGTACCTTTACCTTTTCTGTATTCACATGCACCACTTTGGTTTCCCCTCTTATTCACATTTATTTGGAAGTAATTTAAAGTTTCAAGTAAATGTGCTTAGAAAGAGTAATGATCCCAAAGGATTATTTTATGGTTCCTTTAAGTGCTAAGCAATTGTAAAGGAAATCATGTTTCTTAGCCTGATACAGATGGTTGTTTACTATTGCCTTGTGAGCCCTGTATGAATGGAAAGATGAGGCACAAATATTTTACTAAACTAATAAAAGTTATCCAACAACCTAGAAATAGTTTTTGATTAGTTTCAGGTGTAACAGTAAAGCTACATAAAGACTTGGGATGTTAAGGATTTTGAAGGAATTGGAAAAAGAACTCCTCCCATCATACTAAATGTTGGGATGAAGTATGATGACATGAGCTAGCTTGTATAGCGTGATTCCAAACCAAAATATCTCCTGGGACAATACTATAATAATGATATTTTGTCATGTCAGGTTCCTACTGAGTCATTGGAGATGATATGGGTATTGGGAAAAACTGAGAGTGGGAAATATAAGGCAGGAAGCTGAGTTGCTCTGCTTAAATCAAAGAAGTGTGCCTGACCTGCAAGGTCATATAATATCAGGCTTTGTCATGACCTGCTGTGGTCAAGCCTGTTGGCATTCAGGAACCTGTCTGGCTAGTTTTTTGCTGCTCCCCCTGTTGGCCAGAGTTAGGGCTCTTTTGTGGTGTCCCAGGTACACCTGTGCCTAGAAGCCACAACTATTGCTAGTGTGCTTTGCTGTGCTGCTTGAAATAGTTCTTTGTTGTGGCACAAATGGTGAATCCATTGTTAGAGCTAAGCTTGAAAACTATTAGAGCTATGGAGAAATGTGTTCAGTTGCTGTTGCAGACACTTTAATTTTGGCAAAGATATGAAAGTTGAGTTCGTATTGCTAGTTTCAACTTGAATATTTAAATACTTTTCCTTTAATTGAGTGTGTGTCTGTGTTTAATCCAACTATATGGTGAATACCTGAAGTAGTGTTGCTTTATCAAAATAGACTTTGAGATTTTATTTGACATAATTGATCTGCTGGATCTGGTTCATCTGATACTTTAACACTGGCTCTTAAACATAAGGAGCTTTTAATTAAATAGGCTATAATAACTGAAAACCAGAGTCACCAGTGCATATTTCATTATGAAGTGGATAATGTAGTTCAATCCTGTGCATGTTTCATTCAGAAGTATGTCCTAATTAGTACATTAAGCTAACTCAGTGTCCATGAGCATAAGATTGCAGCCTAAAAAACTGCCATCAACTCCTAGAAAAGCATTGCATTTCTAAAGAAAGGCATATATGCAGAACAATACTATACATGTTCATTCAGAAGGAAAACTATCGAGTTAAAGGGGTTTACTGCCAGGTAAGTGGGCATATGATTGCACTCATGGTGATGTTTGTTACAGCATTTCCAGCTGCAAAAAAATCTAAAGGCTGTATTGATTTATGCAAGTTCTAGAGAGATCAGGTCACGATTTTAAATATTTTTTTGTGAGCCTGTAATTTCTTTCCTGTTTTTGTTACAATACCTTTATGTATTATTCACTGTGTCATAACTAGGCTGTAGCCACCAGTACAAGGCTGACTTTAACAGCAAAAGCACATTTTCCCAAAACATAGAATGCCAACACTGATTCCTTTGGAGGTGCCATATCCATATTCAGGTTGGACTTGCAAACTTAATTTGTTAGCAAGGATCTCCCCTAATACTTATATCATTTCCTTTGTGTTTTTATACATACACAAAGGGATGTATTAGCACTAACTTTTACCCAGCACAATGTCCTGTTCCTAGGTTGGAAGTAGGGGTGAGTGGGACAGTAGAGGAACGCTCACATTTTTCATCCTCTAACAACTATTGTACAAAAGACATGAGGTAAAATACATTGGAAGTACTAAATAGAAATATCTACAAAAAGGAAAGGTTACCAGGTTGGGGTATCCTTGCAGGTGTTCCTACTTATTTGAAAGACTTACATGAGGTAATTCCTTTGAGTGATATAGTAAAACTGCATTCTCCTAATGTGGCAATATGGTGCTGCTGTAACAAAGAAATAGTGCAGTTTGTCTTTCCTCACCAACGAGGTCACAGGCACCATCCAGTAAGTCCCTCTTCACACTTGTGCAACTATCACTTCTTATTGTAATAGACATTCTAGGAACAATACTGTTTGTTCTTGGAAGCACATTGTTCTAACCAAGTAACATGATACAATTTTATCAAGTGGTGCTGTGGATGCTGTAACAGCTGGGCCTTCGCTTTAACCCTTTCTGCACTACAGCACCCCCCTCCCTTTGAATGCTGTACATCACTTTGGCTATACAGTGGTACCTCGGGTTACATACGCTTCAGGTTACAGACTCTGCTAACCCAGAAATAGTACCTCGGGTTAAGAACTTTGCTTCAGGATGAGAACAGAAATCTCATGGCAGCGGCGCAGCAGCAGTGGGAGGCCCCATTAGCTAAAGTGGTGCTTCATGTTAAGAACAGTTTCAGGTTAAGAATGGACCTCCGGAACGAATTAAGTATGTAACCAGAGGTACCACTGTAATCCTTTGGTTATAAACCCCATTGTACTCAGTGGACTTGCATCT
Source organism: Podarcis bocagei (assembly GCF_964188305.1). NCBI lineage: Eukaryota > Metazoa > Chordata > Lepidosauria > Squamata > Lacertidae > Podarcis > Podarcis bocagei. The sequence continues at coordinate 58,234,488 of NC_138129.1, forward strand.
GAGTAGTTGTTAGTAGGTGAGGTAGGGTAACATTTCAGACAAATGCCATTTGTCCCAGTAAGGGCCATTCAGGGTGATTGTTTCATGAAATTCCTTTTGATCATACTAAATTTATGAACTCTGAGTAGAAGAACAACTGTCATTTAGAAACTAGTTTATTTTATATTTGGCAGTTTAATCAAGCTTTTGTTGTTTCCAGCTCCACTTTTAGCGTTCAACTTTCTGAGGTTTGAAGCTTTCTGATGTCATAAAAGTTCAATTTCTGCAGCTGTTCCAGCTCAATAACTTCATGGCTTAGTAATGGGAAAAGTCACATTCCAGTGAACTTGATTGGACCCAGCATTTATATACATAAAGTTCTCCCTCTCTTGCCAACTGAAAAGAGCATCCCTAAGGGTTCGGGCCTGTTCTTAGAGGGAGGTTAGAGAGCCTTATGTAAAACTGCCCTTACCCATTCATAATGTTCAGAGAATTGTAGTCATAAAGTATATCTGTTAAATGCCAGGTGTGTATGTGTGAGACTGTATGGTAGATTTCAATAGGAAAAATTTAAAAATAAAGATGAAATAGTGGAAACTTATTAGCCACCTTTGTCTTTATTTACTTTTTTTAGTGTATTTGTGCAATGTTGGGGCATCTCACTTGGATGCTACAAAGTAGGTTAATGGGACAAATCAAGCCAATCAGTTATGTTAAAGTAAGCTGCCACTGCTTTTTAGGGGGGAAAGCCCCTCCCATTATTTTTCAAGGCAGACTTTCAAAATCCTGATTCGGTATTGTTCTCTTGTTAATTATATGTTCTTTGCTCGTGCTCTATTTACACTGAAGATCTATAGCAGTTCTTCAGGAGTAGTTTATTTATTCTAAATATTTATATCACTTTTTACTTCAAAATTTTAGGGCTCTAGAAATCTGGATGTCGCTGGACTACAATTACCATCATCCCTGGCCATTGGCCATGGTGGCTGGGGCTGATGGGAATTGTAGTTCAGCAAAATATCTGGAGGGCCAACAACTCCCAACCCCTGCAATAATCCCATCAAGAGGTTACCAGGAGAAAGTTCCATTATTTCTTGTGTCCTGAACAGTACTGGATGTGAGTGAATATGAGTGAATAACCATTTAACAAGCTGGTTTTTTTGTCTGTATTCTCTTTTATCACCCTGCCAGCTGGTGAGGAGAATCTTGCCATTCCTCTGCTTTCCTAGATTTATGGTTGGGTTCAGAGGTGTGACAAGATTCCTCACTACTTCGCAGGACAATACAAATGACAATACAACAGCTGGACAGCTAAGTTGGTTAGAGCGTGGTGCTGATAATGCCAAGGTTTAAGGTTCGATGCCCGTAAGGGATAGCTGCAGATTCCTGCATTGCAGGGAGTTGGACTAGATAATCCTCAGGGTCCCTTTCAACTTATGATTCTATGACCATCTTATAAAGTGGTTACATGCACACCTCGGTAGAGTATCACTTGCCTAATGGTTGTCTTTGTTCACCCTTTGTATGAGATAGAAGTGGGCAAGCTCTTTCTGGCTTCTTCATAGGAAGAGGGATTTTCAGTTCCTTCAGGGTTCCACTCCTTCCTTAGCTGCAAGTCAGCTCTTTTGACTGTTCTCACACTTTCACTGTGTGGTATGACATTGGCAGTAAATACAAGCTTTCCAGTAACCATGTGCTGCAAAAGGACATTACTTTTGGAGTATGATCCTGAAAGGTAAAAATACTAATATTTGAAATTGTATTTATTTATAATATTTATATAAAGGTAAAGGGACCCCTGACCATTAGGTCGAGTCATGGCCGACTCTGGGGTTGCAGCGCTCATCTTGCTTTATTGGCCGAGGGAGCCGGTGTACAGCTTCTGGGTCATGTGGCCAGCATGACTAAGCCGCTTCTGGCGAACCAGAGCAGCGCACGGAAACGCAGTTTACCTTCCCGCTGGAGCAGTACCTATTTATCTACTTGCACTTTGACGTGCTTTTGAACTGCTAGGTTGGCAGGAGCAGGCACCAAGCAATGGGAGCTCACCCCGTCATGGGGATTCGAACTGCTGGCCTTCTGATCGGCAAGTCCTAGGCTCTGTGGTTTAACCCACAGCGCCACCCGCATCCCTATTTATATAATCACCAATAATTAAGCATCTCTGGGCAGTTTACAGTAAGTGTGTCATCAGGACTTCATATGTTGGTGAAAGATTATTTAGAGGGTGTTTGCATCTGTTTTGATGTATGTAAGCGGGTGATAAACTCACGAGACATCGATGGTTACAATAACGTCATTCATTTCTGTCATGGGACTCGGCTGTGTTTCCTTCTCTTCTCAAAACTGTCATTTATTACAGTAGATTTGTTTCCACAGCAACAGGCTTTGGTAAATAGTGGAGTGCTCGAAAGGGTTGGGCTTGGGTGGGGGAGTGGGAGCTTTGCTGTGTTTTCAAAATGCTTAAGTCACATTGTGCTTTTACGATGCTCAGTTTTGCTTTATCACTTATAGAACTTGTGTCTGCTTTCACAGCAAATGATTTATACTGATCATAAATGTAATTCTATTCTAGGGAAGATACAGCAGAAAATGCTTAATTCCGAGTCTCTAGCTATGGAGAGCACACTCCAGCTGTATTTGTGCATGGAAGACAGAATGCAGTGATCTCCATGCATGCAGAGAGACATGCCATGTGCCAGGTTTGCACACTGCCTGTATCTGCATTCAGTCCCTGAGGACTCTTGGAGCATAAAAACTATGTCATATGATTGCCATTCCAGTATTATTTTATAAATGAGCTAAACCAAATGTCTTACAAACCTAATTTGGTTTGTGGGCTCTTCAGATTTCATTGTCTGTGTCATCACTTACATTCAGAGGTGCTCGAGTGCTTCAGAAAACTTACTTAGTGTCATGCTCATCCCTGTTTATCATAGTGTCAGCATAGCTCAAGGACTAAGAAAACTGTAGAGTTTAGAGTAGCAGTTGTTTTTTTAAGAGAATTTAGCATCCTGGTCCTTACCTCTAACATGTTTAATTGAGTTTATGAATTTAAATGCTGCCCTTCAATTTGAAAACAGTTCCAGTATTTATTTTCTTTAATAGGGTGATAGCCTGCTTTAAAGCGCTGGTGTCCCAACATACCCATGGTAAAATGAGGGGAAAACAAAGGTTATTAATGATTTTATTTTGTATGGCTGTTCCAGGTAGAGTTTATTAATCCACTTTGATGCTGAATTGCTGTAAGAAACTGTAATCTACTCAGCTATTCTATCGTAATCTCTTATATAGGGACAATGAATTTACAGCAGAAGTGATACTGTTGTTTGACTGAACTTCAAAAATCTCATTATGTTTCAACAAGATGTATTGGCTGAACTCCAACTTTGGTAGCACAACTGTATTCTGGCTAACTACATTCTCCTTGTAGTTTAATACAGAACAGCTATTCTCAGTCACTCCTCTATTTAAGCTAAGATATCTAAAATGACAAGCTGCCAAATTGCAGGATTGATACTGTGCCAAAATGCCTGCAACAAGATAGTTGACTAAGACTGTAGTCACCAAACTACGTCTTCCAGAGTCATGTTGGAACTAATAGGACTAACTGTGGGATAAGTGGAACCACAATTCAGACAGTTGTGCCATCAGGGAACGATTTTGGGGAAGAAGTCCAGGGTCTCACTCAGATAAATGAATAGGGCTGGTTTACTGCATTTTGAAGTAATACGCAGTGCCTGCTAAATGGGGGAGCTGCAATTGACAATAGAGCCAGTGTTGAGCACCCTATGGTATGATTAGTTATTTTGCTGCTTATTAGTGTAAGTTGCCCTGTGCTCCTAAGGAAGAAAGGGCAGGGTAAAAATCTTATAAATAATTAACACATAAATTTGTATAAGATGAACTGGTTTTTGGTTTGGGGTTTAATAGCCCCATTATACTCGTTCTCTAGCAGCCATAACATAACAGCATTGTTTGAAATATACTATATAACTCTCATTGCCAAGATATAGAGCTCTTTTTGTACACACTAGGACATTGACTAATCTTAACAAGTAGTCCCAAGCCAACAAGCCCCTATATGTATACAAAGAAATTTAAACAGCACCATGTACTCTGTGGTGCAGGATGCTCTGTTGTTTAGAAAAACATGAGCAAAAGTTACACCTTTGTGAGCAAAACTTCCCCTTGCATTTCTCTGATCAGTTGGTGCAAACATGGAACAACCATGGAAGGAAGGGCAGCATTTCACACTGGGAAGAGATAGATTGTGAATATTCCTAAGGCTGATTCTAAATATGCAAGCTATGGTTGTAGGGTACCAGCACCACATCTGTGCTAGGCTGAGTAGCCAGCATAGCAATATTGGTATATTGTCTTACTTCTGGGTATTAATGAGTGTGAGGTTTTTAGTACGGTAATTGTCTGTAATGCAATTTCATATTGCATTGTGGTGGTCTGTTTAAATTGTGTCCAATACTTTGTCTTGAAACTGGCGTAACACTTTGTATCTTCTGCCTCCAAGCTGATGTCACATAGAGTTTCTTTCATGTTTTATTGCAGGCATGAGATGACTTGCTCAAGTTACTTCCATATCACCATTTTTTAATTAGTACAAGTCACTGATTCGTGAACTCAATAACACTGGAATTCTTTTGAGACTTTCTGAATCTATATATGTGTATATACAAGAGTCACAGAACTGACATTTGACAGTCATCCCATATGTGAAAAATAATACAGGAAGTAACTCTTGGTGGGTGTTGTTTTTTTTTTAAAAAAGAGTAAGAGTGCTTTTTTATTTATTTTTATTTTTCATTTCATTTCTTTAGCACATTTCTTTATAAGTTTCAAAATAATACAAAGGAGGCCATGTACAGTATGCACATTTAACACAGCAAAGTTAACAAAAAAAATTAAACATAACAAAAGAAAACATTACTAAAGGAAGTTCAATAAACTGCACATTTGAAACAGCATAGCTGGCAAGAGAACAAAATATCTTAAACATACAGCATATATATTTCTGCTGTTACTGCCAATAGTGGCTCAGGCTTGATGACCTTGGTCTCCACTAAGACAGCCAGTATTCGTCTCTCCAGCAGCATCAGCCTTTGTAAGTGGAGTCAGTCAGGACCCTGCTTTCCCAGGCCCATAAAGGAGCAGATCTTCCAGGACTCACAGCCAAGATTTATTGACATTACAGCAATTAATAAATGAAAATCACAAGCCTGTGGTTCATAGGTATGGTGGTCTTGTGTGTGTTGATCTGTGGTCTAACACATGGGTGATTCTGCAGTATTGTGGAGGTTGGTTTTATTTATTTAGTTTTTATTCCCTTCTGCCCTCATGATTGTAAGAGAAATGATAAGATTATTCTGCAGGGCTCCGTCGGTGGCGGATTTCTGAGATGCCTGCATTTTTCTAACTGATCTATGGGAAACATTACATAATACCCTGAGGATCTAACCAGGAACACCCAGCATTAGCTAGATTCTGGACCAGAATGAACAATCAGCTTTTTCAGTTGTTTTATGTTTCCTTTAGATAAAATTCCAGTTAGTGCTTTGTCAATGATATTTTCATAGTGCAGTATTACAGCAGCCTAAAATGAGTAATTCAGGCAATAAGGCAGTGGACTAGGAGTCAGGAGACTTGGGTTGTGATTTTAGAACTGCAGTGTCTTTCTTACGCGCATCTTGTCCAACAGCTTTGATGATAATTATTTTTTCTTAAACAATCATCCTCCAAAACTCAGTTTCAATAGCTTCATTTCTATGGTACTTTACTAAAATACAGAATCTGGTTAAGTGTATTTAAATGCACTGTGAAGGATATCAGGCTGCATTTATGTTGTTCCTCAGGTGGTACAGCTAGAGAGATACTGGCTAGCATTAAAATATTCTCGTGATAATTTTGGTTTACTTGTTAGGAAAAGTAGTGATCATAATTTGATCTCAGGTGTGCTAAACACTATCAAAATATAGGAGTGTTCATATAAAAAGCACCTTCTTTAACCAATCTACAGCAAACTAAAAATCTAGCATGCTTGATATTAAAGGAACATTGTGTGTATAAATAAACCTTTCTCAAATTTAGCAATATAATGTATTTGTATTTTGGAGGAAATGGTTTTGTTATGTTTTTTGCTAGCTTGCAATTGAGTCTTAATTTCTGAACTCAAAACAGTCGGCTTTCAAACCAGTGGGAGATCAGAGGCTGCGGTAGCCATTCTCCCATCAGAAATGTCATCAGTACTGGTGTTTGATCAAAACCTAAAGTTTGGAGTGAAATGCTCTATTTAGAACCTGAAAAAAGTCCTAATCCACCCAGTTTACAGTATGTTGGTTATATGCTAATATAGCTAGATACTTAACCCTTTGCATACAGCATATTGCTTTGCCCTATAAATACACAAAACAGTTCCCATACATTGACCTGATATTCCTTACAACAGCAGTGAAAGGTAGACTGGTCTTATATTTGAACCAGGAATTTCACAGTTCATGTTATTAACCATCCTAGCAGCTAAGAAAATATTTTCTTGAACATAGACAATCTGTGTTTTTAGAGTTGGTATCTCTGTCTCAGCAGACAATGGAAGAATGTCCCTTTGGGGGTGAAGTTAAACCATTGGAGAGTTACACAGCACCTGTTTTGGCTGTAGAGACATGTTTTGTTGCAGCTGGGGCAGATGAAGGTGTCTGGTTGTGCTGATGTAGGTGTACAATGGTTTTCCTTCTTTCTGCTGTCCTCTCATCAGTCATTCCTCCTTTGGTCACTGCAATGGATACACAACCTGATTATGTCTCCAGGCACAGCTTTTTTTTTTTTTTTTTAAATACCAATAACCAGTTGTTTGGAAGTTTTTTTTAAAAAAGTATTATCAACCACCTGAGTGAATATACTTCTTTCTTGCATGTGTCCTTAGTGCAAACATATATTCTGTATTAGAAGTGGTTGAGCTCTGAATGAGATCACTCTTGGACTTGTGCCCTAGAAACTGAAAATGCACAGTCACAGCAGGGATAAGCTTTGGGTTATCACAAAAAGGAATATAGTACAGGGGTACCTCGGGTTAAGAACTTAATTCATTCTGGAGGTCTGTTCTTAACCTGAAACTGTTCTTAACCTGAAGCAGCACTTTAGCTAATGGCGCCTCCTGCTGCCACCGCGCTGCCAAAGCACAATTTCTGTTCTCATCCTGAAGCACCATTTCTGGGTTAGCGGAGTCTGTAACCTGAAGCGTATGTAACCTGAAGCATATATAACCCGAGGTACCACTGTACATGCTTCCCATATCAGATACATTAGTGTAAACACATTTTATTCAACATACAAAGTGCTTTTTGGTTGCTGTTCAGCTGTTGCAATAAGCAAAACAAAAAAACAATTTTTGTAAGCTGTATGGTAAAATTGGAGTGTCTACTTCCCTCATCCCTGAGGGAAATTGTTATTGTAATTTGAGAGAAACATTTTACATCCCGTTTGGATTAGGGGATAAACTAGGGCACCTTGGTTGTGCAGAAAAGGGAATTTCAGCAGGCGTAACTTGCATGACTGCTGCTAAAGGTGCAGAAACCCTTCCCTCTTTTACATCTGGACAGTCCACTTTGGAGCCTTACCAATTAACAAGGTAATTGCTTTAATCAAGCAAGGTGTGGGGGGGTTTTTTGTATCTACTTTACTCTGTTTCTAGAGAACTAGAATGAACTCAATATGCAATGTTTTAGGGTAAATGGGGTCCATTTTGTGTAGCGCCATACAATACCATTTATTTGTCTTGTTTGGTCATTGATCCTCACAGAATGGATGGTGTCTTAGTTGCTGTTGCTGAGTCCTTCCAAGTAGGGGGCTCTGGTTATTTTAACAGTAGAAGTGTCAGCTCCAGATCTTGTTGCCATGGCCAGAGAGAGATGAGAGATTATACAAGCCTAAGGCTTATTCCAGTTTGTGCACATAATGCTAAACAATAGTAGTGTTGCAGCCAAAAAAGCCCCACCAAGATACCTTGCCAGTTTTAAAAGGGAAGAACTAGGAGGTTTGGTCTTACACACAAAACACTTAAGTAACTTTCACCTCCATCTTGGACAGAAGTTGAGTGATCTGGTTTAAATAAGAAAAGCAGAATTTTCCACAGGCACACATATCAGATGGTAACTCCTACAGTGTATAAAATAAAATAGTCCCAAGAACAAGGATGGAAATATTTGGACTAGGTTGGTGCTGAGAGTGAATTGTGCATGGATGTTGCCTGATTCCAAGTCAGAATATTTATCTAGTGAGCCAGTACTGCCTACTCTGACTGCAACTTTCTAGGGTCTCAGGCAAAGATCTTTCTACCTGAATATTTCAGTTGGATATGACAGATTGATCCTGGGAGCTTCTGCTTCCAAGGTATGTGCTCTATCATTTAAGCTATGGCCTCTCTCCAAATGTGATCCCTCACACATGGTTCCCTATTTATGCAGCTAGGCATTAATCTGCCAGAAATGCCCATCTGTTGATTAAGGTTAAATGAGTATGAGACATATGGCCAACCAGCATGGAGATGCTCAGTCTGTAAAATCCTAGGGATCGTATATATGCTCCACAAACAGAAACAATTTTCACATTAAAGTGAATTTGTAGGAAACTCAAATGGCAACATTTCTAAACTATCAACTGTCGTGGGGACATACTATACATAGATATTATATGCTGTTTCCCTGATTGCAATCTCCAAAAGCAAGGAATTCCTGCCAACTCCGATCTGAAGGGATGTAAGGGAGGGATTTGTTCATTTCATTGATTCTTTACTTTAAATTTGTGCAGTTTGTATATGTTGATTCTGTTTGTGCATCCCCAGTATCATCCAAAGAAGCTGATAAACTGTTGGTTGTAGAGCAACTTTGCAGAAATGTTGAAATAATGTACTTTTCTGTTCTGAAAGTAGTCTGATCATCAAGCCAGTTTTTTAAAAATGCATACTGTTAAGAAGGGGGTGGAATCATGGATCAAATCCAGGCTTTCTTGGAAAGATCTAGGCTTTCTTGGAAAGATCCAGGCTTTCTTGGAAAGATCCAGGCTTTCTAGAAATCAACATTCTAGATCCATTTCAAATGGGCTTAGGTCCGGTTTTGGCACAGGAACTGATTTGATCACCCTGTATGAAGACATCTATTGAGAGAGACAGGGAAATGTAGCGATGTTAATTCTCCTTGACCTCTCAGCAGCTTTTGACACCATCAAAGCACAGTTATTGGGTTTTTCCAAGCCAATTTGTTCTAGAGTCCCTGAATCAAGGTTGGCTAACTCTGTGATCCTTCAGATGTTGCTAGACTTCAACTCCCATTAGCCCAACCACTGATCAGCAATGATGGGAATTACTGCCCAACAACACCTGAATGTTCATAGGTTGGCCACTCTTGTCCCATGTTATGATACCTGGAAGGTAGATTTTATGCTTAGTAAGAGAGTTGTATTTGTATCTGAGGTTTCAGATATAGTTCTGTAAAAGTGAAAGACGATGATTAAATCTAAACAGTCAAGGAAGTAATGCCCCTCTAATATATTGCATGCAAGGGAACTGCAGTGGTTCCGTTCCTGCTTCTTGTTGCATACATACTTCTGCAGCGTGGTAGCATCTATCAAAACACTGGAATAGTCTGGGTGCCATTCTACTTAGGAAGCTGTTTATGTGAGGCAACTTTCTACACAGCTTAGCCAATTTTAACAATGTTGGCATAACCCTCACTCTTCACTGAAGTAGCTTCCAATGTGGAATGAGCTACTGGCTCCATTTCTCATAGTTACCATGTCACAAATATGGAGAAACAGCCTGTGGCCTGATTCATGTGCTACTTCGGCTGTTTGATTTGGCTTGTCCTCTCCTGCCTGAAGTGACACAAGCACTGGCTGATGGAAGAGTTGGGGGGTGGGGTGGAGGAGAGGAGCAAGCAAACAGCAGTAGTAAATAAACTATTAAGGAAGGAAATACTTTCTCCCGTCTACAGGGTAAAATGATGCCACTCTATCCCATTGGCTTTGTGGTAAAGCCAGTCCTGCCAGGCAGTGTTTAACTTGGCTGCTTTGCACAATATTTTGTATTGCCCAGGCAAGGCTGCTGTTAACAGGAATGGTTTCTTCAGTCCAAGAAGCAATCTCTATAAATCTACAGTTAATATGCAAGGCAGGTGGAAGCATGAATAGACTTCCATAGAAAGGCTGCTGGGATTTGGAAGGAAGCAGGGATTAAGCAGGGGCGACATCCATTGTTGTAGAATTGTTCATTGCCCCTTGGAAATGAGTTATTTTTGCAGCTTTCTCAAGACAAATGCTTTTGACTTCCAGACCAGGCTGTGCAACCTTTCTGCTGCCCTCGGCAAACACAGCACTTTCTCAATTTGCAGTGCTTAAAATTAACATTTTTTTCTAGTGTGTAAATCGTGACTTATTGGATTTTCAGGAGTAGCTTCTGATAACAATGAATTTTATGTAGACCCTTCCCTTCTTCCACTTCAAAACAAAACAACTTTCTAAGGATGCATTCAGACCAGCACTTCTGTTTATGCAACTGCTTCTGATACTCCACACCACATCCTGTGAATCTTATCGCTGTTTGCACTCTGTTTCCTGAATTTTTTATTCTCACAAAGCTTGTACCTCATTAAAGAGGTACAAGCTGGGGTTGTCCATGTGAAGCACCTTGGAGATTTGGATCTGAACTATACTGCTGCATGTACTTTTCCAATGAGGCTGAATATGGAACTTTTGCCAGATAAAATGAAATTTATCACACCTGGTAGGGACAGGAACCAAGTGAAGAGCAGCACTGATGAGCCACTAAACTCATCAGGCTGAACTGTACCCTAAGACATTATTCTGGAATGAGGGAGCATGCTGTGCAATAATTGAAGTGCAGAAATCAGTTGCATGTAACAAGGAGCTTTATGCTTCATTAAAATAATTATTATTTCTTGCTCTTCACTTAATTCTTTTTTGCCAGTTTCCAGAATCTTCATTGGATGGATGAATAGTCAGATTCCAGCCCCATTGTCTTGGAGTAATTTATATTTTTTTAATGCAGAAATTTAATGAAGTTTATTGTAGTTGTATGTTCGGAAAGATTGAGGGCACGAGGAGAAGAGGACGACAGAGGACGAGATGGTTGGACAGTGTTCTCGAAGCTACGAACATGAGTTTGACCAAGCTGCGGAAGACAGGAGTGCCTGGCGTGCTCTGGTCCATGGGGTCACGAAGAGTCAGACACGACTAAACAACAACAAATGCATTCAGCAGTCAGCAATACAAACAAAATAGATTTTATTATTTTTTACCTTTTAAAGATTAGCTATGAGTTTAGTTTCTAGGAAGAGAAAAAAAGTATAGTCTCAAGGAATGGAAAGAATCACAATTATGTAAATAACAGAGACAGATAACTATCTACATAGAAATTTATTTGTGGCTTGGTGGTTTAGTGCAGGACCCTGTGTGAATCCAGCCACACATTTGAGATCAACAGACGTCCTCTTGCACATCCCTTTGCTTTGTGGGTTAGGGAAGTTATGCATGGTCAGGTATTTTCAGTAGTGGCACCTGCATTACTTGGTTCCCACTATCACTTAGCAGAAACTAACTGGTATATAATATTTAGTGGTATATAATATTTAGTATATAGTGGTATATAATATTTTATAAATAAATATGGGACAGAAGGTAAAGAAGGTAATGCTGTTTGAACACAGCAGCTTATGTAGGTTGATGTCTTCTTGCTTTTTTCTGAGTTTTGTTGCTTTTTTAGCCAATGCTGTAGCTGAATGCTGTTTATTGCATTCCAATTTATGTTTTATTGGTTTATGGATTTTTAGAGGATTGTAAACTGCTCTGGGGACTGTTATGATTGAAGGTGCAGGATGAAAGCTATTTAATAAAATAACTTTAGTCACATATAATATTGCAAGTTATAAATGATAATTTACAGGAAAATGCAGTAAGATTAGAGTTCAAAGCAGAGCCCTCAAAGTAATCTGTGAAGCTGGTATATCTGATTTATAGGCGAACTCAGTCTGAGGGTCCTCTTGTGGACCCCAGCCCCCTGAGGTCAGTCAGGTGGCAGCCAAAGGGGGCCCTTTCCTTGGAACTTTCTAAACACATTTGCTAGGTACCACCTTTGTTGAGAACAGATTCTCCTGTTCCCTCACACTTCATCTGCTTGTTTGTTGCTGTGGTTTGCCGTTCTTGAAAGATCATGTTCTAAGCAATCTTTTTTGTGGCTGCATTTATTGTGGCTAGGGGCCTCAAAAGCCAGCAGTGGTCTGGGCCTCCCCAGGCCTCTATTCAACCATCAACATTAGGTGGTTAGGGTTATGCTCACAGTTATGAAAATTGTAGAAAAAAGCTCTCAAATTGCAGTCTTTTATTTATAGTAGACAACAGCCACCCTAAGGAACTAGGTTTGGGTAAACAAAAGAAGGTAAAACAATATATCTTTTTAAAAATCAAGATTGGTATTTGGGTTTTCTTTGGTATAATATTGTACATCAATATGCCCAGGAAAATGTTTTTGTAATCATGATAGATGTTTTTAATGGTGGGGGTAAGAAAAATTACTACCCTTCAATTTTTATAAAGTTCACTATACAGTTTTTGTTTGTTTTTTAGCTATATCCCTATCCTGCCTTGCTCTGCTACATACCTAGTCTCCACAACAGAGCCCAAGAGTGGTATGTTTCAGGGCAAACTCCCTTCTAGTTTGTTTCCAGGTGTCAAGATTAGGCTCTCTCTGTCTTCTTGACTATGCTTTTGTGTTTTGATAGCATATACTTTCTTTCAATTTTAGTTACTGCATACAAGGGTTCAAGCTCATATGTCTTACAGGAGTAAAAAACAGAATTCTCTTCTCTGTTGTGGTCTAGAAGCTCCAATTCTAAATATCTGAAGCAGCTCAATGGGCCACAATCCAGCCTAGAATGGTCTCCTTGAGCCAACAAATTTTGAGCACACCAAAGTCAGTGCTATGATTTGTAACAGTCTGACAATCAGTATACCTATTTTTAACTAGTATTAGTGTCACAGCACAATATTGGTTGGTCAGACAACACACTTGAACAGCAATTAGAATATTTTCTGATTTTTTTTTTTATATAAATCATGTTGAACATTGTATAAATTTATTAAACTGAATAAAGTAATCTTCAGATTATCTTTATCCAAGGATTAGTAGCTTCCCAGCTACCACTGACCTATTTTCAAAGCATTATAATATCATTATTAATGGTTATGCTGGCTGGGGCTGATGGGAATTGTAGTCCAAAAATCCAGGAGAGCACCTGGCTGTGGATGGCTGAACTAGCCACTTGAAGAGTCTTTATTATTTTTCATAATTTAACCTCTTTCTTAACACTAGAAAACCTAACGTTAACTATGCATGCTATGAAGTTTGCTCTTTATCAACTTTTCCCCATACCACACATAATTGCATATACCTCTATCATTTCTCTTCCCGCACCCTTTACTCACTTTCCCCACTAAAGCAACACGTTTAACATAACCTTTCCTCTCCAGCCCCCAAAACATTTTGGTTCTCAATTTAGCATTTTTTTCAGGTCAGTGATATCCTTTTTTTAGGTATGGCAAGCAGAACTTGAACATAGTATTTGTATAATGGTAGTATTATGATATAAGCAATTTTATTTTCAATCCCTTTCTTTCATGGGATTCTAATTTTCATAGCTGCTGCACACTGGGTTAGCATTTTCATTGATCTAGTTCCCCTAAGCCCAATATCTCTTTCCTAGTCAGTTGCCAATTAGCATAATTGTGAAGTGGTTTTGTTTTTTTTACCTTATGTGTTACTTTATACTTGCTCCCTCCCCCCATGTAACTTCTTACATAGAATCCACATTTGCCATTTAATGCCATTGCATCCAGGATTGTAGATAAAGTCTCCCCTTAACCACAACCTGTAACCCCAAAAACATGGTTAAGGAGGAGAGCTCTTATCACAGTTGTGGGTCTATACAACATGCTGAGCCAAACCTTGGCTTGGCTGCCACCCATCTATCACCTAAAAAGACCAGGGAGGAGCAAAATCTACTCCTCGCAAGCCAGCATGTTTGCACCAAGCCATGGTTTGGCTTAGTGTGACATGCAAATGTGGCTGACATGCTGCAAAATGCACAGACCTGCCCCCATTGCATCCAGTTTGACCTTTATTACTGAATATTGCTGTTCTTTAATTTGGTTTCTTATTTGCAAAAGGGGATGGAAGATACTCAGTAGTTACACCCCTGTGAATAACATACACTAATTGTCCAAAGATAAAAAAGGGCTTAATGATAAATGAAGGGCACAAAGAAAAGTGGAATGGGGAAGTCTCCATTTTACAGTCTGTAAGCGCCTTCTGCTGAAGATTAACAGATGTCCATCTGGCAGCTCTCATGTATCCATTTGTTCATAGCTTTGGGGGAGGGTGTCAGGGATTAAGTGAAACTAGGAATCCCTTCCATTAGTAATTGGTCTTTAAAAAATCACTGAATGGTAACCTTCCATTTACATACAGCATAAATGTGGGAAGAGGGGTGAATCAAAGGGAAGCCTTTTACAGGAACTGTTCTGAGGAGTTGGCTGTTCGGTATAGAAGATGCTGAGTGTTATATGTGTGCTAATGCAGTGTGTTCAGATAGATTATGTGATTATTCACAGTGTGCATACATACTGGGTATGGATGGAAGAAAACCAAAAATGCAGCCCACAGTAAGTCAGCTAAAAATCATAATTGCACAGAGGTGCATTTTATCCTTGCCCACGTGCAGCTCTTCTGTTGCTTTGTGGCAACACAGTTGTGTCTCAACACTGAAACTACAGTGATGTGGTTGTGCAAATGACCCTGTACCTGTGATTGTTGAGATGGCACACCTTAGCCAGGAAACTTACAGGTGATGTAGCTGCACTAACACCACACAAAAAGGAGTATGTATTTGAGATATTGCTACAATAAATGTGCCTGGAAATTTTATAGAGACTTTCACTTAAACTTTTAAAATGTGTGTGTGTGTGTGGTGTTTTTTCCATTTAAATAGAACTAGTTGTATTGTCTGGGCACAAGGGTATTCAAAAACCTTCAATATTGCAGATGTTTGAGTGGTCTGTTACATTTCATTTCTATGAAGCTAACTTACAACATCAAGTTACTGTTTATTTTAAGCAGATGATGAGATTGATGTCAAGTAATAGTTAAAATATATAATTTTCTCTGTATTGGCAGGCCATATGTACATCAATTAGCCAGCCTGCAAGCATAATTTTCCAATTCTCATGTCATACTTATGCATTTGTTTTAACTAATCCATAGGCAACTAATGGAAACAAAAGTCAAATTGTCTGTACAGAGAACATCCTAAAATAGATCCATGCCAGCTTCCCAGCAATGATGGCACTGCAGTTTGCCCCATTTTATGGCTTATAAGACTAAAAAGGAGAATGAAGTGTTACACACATTTCCTCCCAGAAAGAAAGAGGTTTAAATTTCCATATACTGTGAAGTCCATTTCTATCATTACTTTAAAACTGGCAAAGCAAATGCATTTGCTTTCATTTTCTTTCTTTTAATTTTAGGAACAGGTTCCAGTTCCAGTTTACCATCCAACTCCCAGCCAGACCCGCCTAGCAACCCAGCTTACAGAAGAGGAACAAATTAGGATAGCGCAACGAATAGGCCTTATACAGCACCTGCCGAAAGGAGTCTATGATCCAGGAAGAGATGGTTCTGAGAAAAAGATCAGAGAGTAAGTGCCATTTTTTGTGGTAACATCACTTATGTAAATACATGAAACAGCTGCACTAAAAGCAATTACTTATCAGTTTTCATCAATGTGTAAGTCGTTTCTCATCAGAATAATTGTTGCAAAGAAGAAATTAGATAATGTAATATGTGAAAACATCAGAAAAATCCACAAAATACAATAGAAGAAAAATCTCATAGATCAGATAAAGTTAAGCAAATCCACCACAGGCTTTGCTGAATAAGAATTATCTTGCAGTGATAAGGAACCACAAAGATGTAGTTGTTCATGCTACCAGGGGAAGGTTGTGCCACTACTGAGAACACCCATATTCTCAGTCTTCTTCAGAACCCTTTTGACATAGGCTGCTTCCAGACAGTAATTTATTGTGGAATTAGTGCTGCTCATGCATGCTAATTTTTTCATGCATTCCATGTGACATTGTCAAAACAATCCCAGCCCATTACTCCCCTCACTTTATAAACTGGATTTTCACCACCATAGAAAATCATGTAAGTATTATACATCTGCAGCCACTAATGGCGTAGATGCTTGTTAGTGCATTTTTTGGATAAGTGATTTCTTAAATATGAAATGCTGTTTCAATAGGTGACCTGTAATTCCGGACTCCTATTTCTGTTTACCCCAAACCTGCACACAAGCTAGCCACCCAGAGAATTTGAGTGTAGCTGTTTTCATCAGCTGCTGTAACCTGATGAGGAGGAACACTTGCAGTATTGCCTCAGACTGCATATACATACAATCACTCTTATTTCTTCCTTGCCTAACCACAGAGATCTTGCGCAAGACTTCAGTAATTTTTTTTAACCCAACTCCTTCATTTTGCCCACTGTGAAATAAGGCTGGCAATATTTGCTCTTGAACACTACTCGGAAATTTGGAGCAATGTGCAACCGAAGCCTATTAGATGGTCCCCCAGCTCTCTTATGTAAAATCTGGATCCAAAACCAGTAACGCTAATCCAGTTGGGTTTGTCATGCTGATTTCTGAGGGGCTCCTGGCGAAGTGGGTTGGTGGGTGGCACATAGCTGTCACAGCTGAGTAATGACTGAAGAGGATGGACAACCTAGTGGATACTGTGAGCCAGTCCTCCACACAGCAGTCATGACATCATTTTTGTCTAATTCACAATGGATTAATTAAGAAACTGGGTTGCCCTTTCTGGTTGCAAAAGGATACTCCTAATTAAGTTCCAACATTGCCTGCTGATCTTTGAAGGTGGGCCTATAGGGAAGGTCATATCAAGTGAATATAGTAGTAAGTTTGTTTCCAGGAAGACCTCCCTCTGCTACCAAGAAACTTCATAAGGCAGCAAGCAGTTTCCCTCCACATGTCTCCTTCACACCTGTACAGCTCAGTGCTCCTAGTAATTGGATATGCTCTTTCCGTAATGGCACTACAAGGCAAACACACTTATAAGAAAAAACCCTCATGCTGTGGGTATTTCTAGACTGAATTAGAGTTATATTTTGCTTTCCTTCATGGCTCAAAGCAGCTTGCAACTTTAAGGTATTACCGTCAAAAATGATTCCAGAGTAAGCTACAAAAGAGTTACAATAAACTTTAGACCACCGGGGGGGGGGGGATATCAAGAGTTGTATCTAGCATTGCCTGTGCAGAGTTGCCCTCATGTAATGGAGCTTCTTCCCGCCCCCGCCCCCCAAATCTCCTGAGCTTCCTCCCACTTTCTGGAACAGATGGAGGGTGTGTGGAGGCTGCAAGGGAAAGTTCTGTTAGACAAGCAGAAGTCTGCTCTGTTAGTGGAACAACACGTGTTTGATATGGCTCCAAATCTACAGGAGAGAAAGACCTTCCTTAGGGCCAACCGAAAGACCACAAAATAGTGGTCAAGTTTCTGAGTTCTGTATAGCATTTCATGATGCTGAATGTTAAGCAGAAAAAGGAGTAAGAAAAAAGTTGGCATGATAATATTGCCATGAAATTTGCAATTATAACAGCCTTAGAGTTCTGCTGACTTATTTGGATTAACCTCTGCTAACTGATTTCAGGTTACATCAGTGGTTGCTGGGAAAGAAAATGTCCATGACTGTTAGTGCCATTTTTTGAAAATATAATGGTCTTGAACCTGTCTCCAACATTAGGCATAACACATGCATGTTCCCTGTGAGATAAAATGTAGAAGTAAAAAATAAAAACAAAGTAGTTTTATATTAAAACTATAGATTAATTTTAGGTGCTGCATCAGATATAAGCAAGTGCACTTATTCTATTATTTAGCAACTTGTGGGTATGAAACCCCTGCAACCCAGTCGTACCTCAGGTTTACATACGCTTCAGGTTACATACGCTTCATTTTTTTTTTTTATAAAATTTTTTATTGGTTTTACAACGTTTTTAAACAATACAAACAAATAAAAAGACAAACAAACATGTATAATTTCATGACCCTTTTTTCCATGACCCTCCTTTCTCGGACTTCCCCATACCTCCCCTTTCTGCATCCCAATTTACTAAATAATTTCAGCAACTTCTAAACCATTTTTGTCAAATATATATTCTCTTACTCTTTTCTTTGACTTAATCTTATGTCACTGTATCCCTTTTTCTCTCAACACTTCGACATTTTAGCATTCCTCAATTTTATAATAGTTCTTAAGATAGATTTTAAATTTCTTCCAGTCCTCTTCCGCCGTCTCTTTCCTCTGATCACGGATTCTGCCAGTCATTTCAGCCACAGGTTACATACGCTTCAGGTTACATACGCTTCAGGTTACAGACTCCGCTAACCCAGAAATAGTACCTCGGGTTAAGAACTTTGCTTCAGGATGAGAACAGAAATTGTGCGGCGGCAGCAGGAGGCCCCATTAGCTAAAGTGGTGCTTCAGGTTAAGAACAGTTTCAGGTTAAGAACGGACCTCCGCAACGAATTAACTACTTAACCCGAGGAACCACTGTATAAGCAAACATAGGAATCAATAATAGGAAAACTAAAGAATATTCAAAATTATTTAGGAAAGTTCTACATCTCTAAATTTTAAATGTTAATAAGTTTTGGCTAATCTATTTGTTTTAGCAGATGGGTGCTTCAGCAACAAGCATTTCCCCTTATGTTTTGGTGAGAGGTGGGCATGCTAATATTTCAGCTGAGTTCAGATTCTCTCCATCTTGTTTCCTTTTTTCCTTTCTAGATGTGTGATCTGTATGATGGACTTTGTTTACGGGGACCCTATCAGATTCCTGCCATGCATGCATATTTACCACCTGGACTGTATAGATGACTGGTTGATGAGATCTTTCACGTGTCCTTCCTGCATGGAGCCAGTTGATGCAGCACTGTTGTCCTCCTACGAGACTAACTGAGCCAGAGCTTCTCTTCTGACCTGTCAAGGAAACCATCCACTTTAAAGGGGTTTGATCCTTTGCCATCTGCCCAAAGAACCAGGGATTAGGAAACAAAATCATGCACAATAAAATCTCATTTCTTAAGAATAAAGAAATATCCTGAATAGCAGACAGAGGGAGGGAGGGAGGGAGGGAGGGAAGGAAGGAAGAAGAAACACATTTATAGACTATAGAAAAAGTAGGAAGTTATTTTTATGTAAAGCCTTGATCCAGTGCTTACAAATAGTTGCTCCTTAAGAAAACCTGTTAGCACACCCATACAGAAGAACTGTGTGAATAATAAAATATGTTAAAAATTAAATTGTGTGGATGCAGCACACCAGGAAGTTTCCTGTTCAAGCTTCTTTGAGATGAATGACAAGAATACTATGGGGGGGTGAGTGTGTGAGTGTGTGTGTGTGTGTGTGTGTGTGAGAGAGAGAGAGAGAGAGAGAGAGAGAGAGTGCTAAAAAGGAGAAAGGGATGCTGGAGTATCCTTTGTCCTAAAGAAATTTTTTTGTTCAGATTGCTTCACAAGTTCCTGGTATTTGGGTCAATGCTCTATTTACAAAAAAAGCTACATTTTATAACACTGGCACAAAAATAGTTTCAAGCTTGTTTGCACAGTTTTTTTATTCATTGGAAATGGAATCCATTTTGCCTTAGGTCTTCTAAAATAGTGTATTCTTATTTTGGGGCTGGCTCTATGCTTGAAAACCAGTTTATTTATAACATGTTATAAAAGTGCTATATTTTGTTTGCAGTTAGGATTATGTGAACTTTGAGAAGATCTCCTAGCTTGTAAGCAAACTTGAGATGCACTTTTTTCTATATGAGACATTTTGATGTGACAATATTAAAAGAAAACCAACACAAACCAGTATTTGCCTTTCTAGTGTTTCCTTTCATCATTTTCTTTCTAAACAGAGTGCAGAATTTAAATACTAAAATTGATCTTACATTTATTAAGTTAAAATGGAGCATGATGAAGACAAGATAAAGATTACCCTGCATCTCAAAACCACAATTTGTTGGGGATGCATTCTTTTTAAAAAGTTTCATCTTGGATCATATAAAAAAATACTGCATCTCTTGTTTTTGTACTTCTTAGATTCTCAAGACCATACTGTGTCTCGGTCTCTGTGTATTAAGTGTACCTTTGGTATTCTTTTGGTTGGCATAGCAGTCTGTCGGCAGATATTAAAATATTCTATATTTTATGTTTTATATGCAAAATTCATATTTGGCAAATAATCACATAAAACTGATCAAGTTAGTGATCCTACAGCTGATAAGGGCTGTTCAAAGTATTTACATTTATGAAACTAAAAAGAAAAGTGATGTGCTTGATAGATGCAGTCTTGCAGAGAGGGTAGTTGTAAAAAAAGAATCCACTTAGGATGTGGAGTTTTGTTCTCTTAAAACATTCTTTAATGTGACCTTTATACTTTTGACTTAAAGCCAATATGTTGAAACGTCTTAGTTTAGCATGAGATGCAGGCAACGTATCAAGGACTGTTCTGATTGTTTTGGCTACATGATTCGAAGAAACTGTATGTAAACAACTACTGCACTGAAGACTATGTCTACAGTATAAGCACTGCAGACTGTAAGCATTCACCTAACAAATTCCATCAGCTGAAGCTGTACACAAGGACTTATGCAACAGGGCTTTCACCCCTCTCCTCACCCCATGCTTCCTGAAATTGGCTCTGGATGTGTGTCAGGAGACCCCCCAGAACAGTATGCAAGGGGAGGAGAGGGAGGCTTCTTCCATCTGGCAAGCTGAATTGCTTGGGCTGATGGTAAGATCAGAAGAGCACAATGTGGAATTCCTCCCTCAATGCTATAGAATAGAGCATTTACATGTAAAATAATTTCTACAGGATTAGTTGGCAGATTGCAAAAGTATCCACTAACCTGTGGAAGATGCTGTATAAGACACTGTAGACTATTTCCATTCAAATGCCTTCCATATCCCATGGTGTGTAGTGGTGTATACACAGCACCTATGCCAGCAGCCTTTCCCTATTTGTTTTGTTGGACAAGGAAGACTCGGGCATACTCCAAATTGCCCTTGTAAGTGAACTTCAGTGTTTGCATCAGAATCGACATACCTGCAAAAGACTGCTGGATTGGGATAGTTGTTAAAGTATAAATGGTGCACTGTTGGAAGAAAGTAACTAGCAGTATACAGTCTTGGGTTGATTTGCATTTGTATTGCAAACCTTTTCCAGTTCCCCTCCTTTAATTCAGCTATTCTTAATTACAGGAAGTAAATCTGAGAAAGAAAAATATGAAGTTGTGCAATATTTTCAGTAGTAAATCATACTACCTTTCTTATCATTCCACCTGTTGTTTTCCATATATGTTGATGTCTATCTTGTCAAGTATTATAGCCAGACTTTTCTTCTTTTACCTTGGATTGTTAAATCGACAAATGAACACTTTTTAAACACCTTTTTCTTGTTCATTGTTGTTTGTTCCCAAGATTTTTTCAAAAGACAGAGGCAGGGAATGTTATAAGAAAGTGAGTTGTAACTGGTTTTCCCAACTTAATTTCACAAACCTTCTACTTTTTATTAAGCTATTTATTAAAATATTAAAGGGTTAAGATTGTAAGAGACTTTCAAAAGAAGATGCTAAATACAGAATTAAGTGCCCTTAAGAGTAAAGAGTTGTGCTTATATTTGTGTTGCCTTGTGGCCTTTTACTCAAATACCAAACCAATTTTATATAAATTGATTTTAAACCCTCATAGTTTCATAACATATTCAGTGCTTTTTTCTGGGGGAGACGAGAGGTATGCATACTCCTAAGTTTGGCCTCACTGAGGGGCAGTATTTCAATATGAATAGGAAAATGAGAGTACCCCCTAAACATTTTTTTTTTTATTATAGAAAAGCAGCACTGGATAGATTTAAGTTTAACTTTTGTTCTAAAACTCTATCGTATGATCCTCTGGCTAAAACAAACTCTATTGTAAATATGAGTTGTACATTACATGGAAAGTAAATTATTTCTTTATACAGTGGTGCCTCGCAAGACGAAAATAATTCGTTCCGCGAGTCTTTTCGTCTTGCGATGTTTTTCGTCTTGCGAAGCACGGTCCGTCGCAACTGCGCCTCTTCAAGCGGCTTTAAAAAAAAGCGCAAGACGTTTTCGTCTTGCGAAGCAAGCCCATAGGGAAATTTGTCTAGCGAAGTAACGCAAAACCGAAAAACCCTTTCGTCTAGCGAGTTTTTCGTCTTGCGAGGCATTCGTCTTGCGGGGCACCACTGTATGCCATGTTTCATGGCAAAATATCATTAAAACAACACTGCAAAATAAAGGCATTATAACATTTTTTTCATTTTTTTCCAAATGGAAAAAAATGAAAACATTATGACATTAAAACACCAACAGTTAATGCAAAACAGAGCACCATATATTTAAAAGAACTTGCCTGTTCCTCCATGAGAACCGCCAAATTGTGAATTGGATCTTTCAGGGGGAACGCAACAAGTTTAAATAGGTAGAAGTAAATATCAACCATATTGCAAAGGGGAATTTGAGGTTGTTTGAATGCTCTTGGTAACAAAGGAAGACCACTGAAATTTGACAAAAATATTGCATAAAGACCTGTAATAGAACATTGGGTGTGCTATTTAATATGTCGTACCTACTGTAAAATTAAAAAAAAAAATCTAATGGGACATTAGCAATTCAACAGACCATTAAGCTTTCTTTATTGCTGGGTGTTAAGAGGATATGAACAAGGGATGAAATTCACAAAAATCTATGACAATTAGGTGAATCTACAAAACTTCCCAAATTATTCTACAAAAGCTTATTGTTTTTCAGATTGTAGCTTAAGCAACATCGCCTCTAACCTTACGCTTAAGTATGTATTAAATATGTGTTTAATACTATTAGAAGTTATAAAGCAATACTCCTGCACAACCTTCATCAATTTCAACAGAACATTCAAGTTTAGTTTAGTTTCCTGAATAGGCATAACTTTCAAAAGTTACTTGCCTATAAGTTCTATTAAAAACAATGGAATTATGGAACTATACTGTTACCATCTTAAACATCCAAAATTAATGGTAAATTCCACTGAACTCATTAGGATTTACTTATAAATCTGTAGATGTCCAAGCTGTCATTTCCATTGATTTCAAACAGTCTCCAATGCAACAATTAGGTTTTCCTGAATGGTGCTGGAAGTCTATTCAGCAAGAAGGGTATTTTGAAAAGAAGGGGAGGGAGAGTATAAGGGAAGACATGATACATACAACAAAAATACGAAGAACAGCTAGCTTGATTTTGTGCTTTTTATAGTTGCACTGTACACATATTCTGCATCCAATATAAAGAGTCTTTAGTATACTGTAATGAGAAAAGATTAATAATGCCTACTCAGCAAAAAGGTTCTCTGGTATATATTAGTTTTGCATTGAGAGAAATCAGCCACATGTGAAATCTATGTTTTCAGTTCTCTACTGAAACTAAAGAAAGGTGAAATTTGAAAGGACACAAATCTATTTGACACACTCCATAAGAAAGTCCTGCAAGTAACAGAAATGCAGTAACAAATCATCCCCCTACTGTGCAACAGAATGTGTCAAACTTCCTGCCACCTTAAATCTATAGTGGGTACATTGTTTCTGCAATGTAGCTTCTAACCCTGCTCCAAGAAATTGGTGACTTCCAGAACCTATGGGCATTCTGTAGTACCACAGAGGGGCTGATCAATATGTGCAGTCCTATTTAAATAGTAGCCACTGATGTAGCCAATCAATTGTTTGGTAAGAAGGGGAGAGTGAATCCAGCCATCTGCCAAAGAGGTCATTGGTGCTCTCTAAATTTCTAGCAGACCTCCCCCCCCCCCTCGCAAAAGAAAAGTTCCAGCAGCTAGTTAAAGAGGAAGGACTGCATGATTAACACTCCCCCAAATGATATTGCTAATCCAAACTGGACATGCTCCAGTTCAAAAAAATCTGTACAGTGGTGCCTCGCAAGACGAAATTAATCCGTTCCGCGAGTCTCTTCGTCTAGCGGTTTTTTCGTCTTGCGAAGCAACCCTATTAGCGGCTTAGCGCTATTAGCGGTTTAGCGGCTATTAAAGGATTAGCGGATTAGCGGCTAAAAGGCTATTAGCGGCTTAGAAAAAAGGGGGGGAGCGAAAAAAAATCGGAACACTTGCAAGACGTTTTCGTCTTGCAAAGCAAGCCCATAGGGAAAATCGTCTTGCGAAGCAGCTCAAAAACGGAAAACCCTTTCGTCTAGCGGGTTTTCCGTCTTGCGAGGCATTCGTCTTGCGGGGCACCACTGTACTCTAAAATGGCTTATGAATGTTCACAATGCCTCCAGTAGAATATTAAAACAGGAGTAGCCAACTTGGCACCTTGATGTTGCATCATCATCCCTGGCCATTGGCTATGTGGCTAAGACTGATGGGAGCTGGAGTCCCAAGAGCTGGAGGGCACCATGCTGGCAATCCCTGTTCCAAATCATATGCCACTTTAGGGGGGAAATCAAATAACCGTGTGCTGCTTAACAAAAAGAGTAAACCAACACTAAACTTCTTGAAAAACTCCAGTTTTCTTAATGCAGTCTAAATGTGACTTTTGCATCAGAAAGAGAGAGATTCCGGTTTATTTACTTTGGTTCTTTGGCTATTTCAACATTGATAACTCTTTCAAACTGGTAAGCAACAGCACGTTGCAATTGGATTTTGGCTGCATTGGTAATTTGTTGGCATCTTGAGGGTTATCAAAATAGAATACATTAGAAGAGAGAAAAATGAAAGCGAGATTAAAGAACAGTACATTATAATATTAAACCTGAATCAAAGGTTATTAATTGGTTGTTCTTTCTATCAGGAAAATTATTACCTCATTAAAAAAGTAGTTTTAAAAATTCAGTCTATGTAGAAAATAAACGTTATATTCATAACCAAGTGTGATCTAGGTATTTGTCAGTAGCTCTATAGAATTCATGATTTCATCCATTTAAATATTCATTGCCAAATTAACAAACATGAAAATCTTATTTAAAAAACTTATAAAGAAAGTAAGTCACATTTGTATATATTATAAACAGTTGTCGAATGAAATACTGGTTTGTTAACCCCTCAGTATTTTTAAATACGTTTTGTGCTAAACTTGACAAAGACCACCTTAAAACTATTGCCTGTAATGTCCTCTTGTGGCAGTTTGCATACCAAACAAGATTTCTTTTTTAAAAGTTAACATGAAACCTCCGCTTCCAAAACACCATTTTCTGGAGACAATTTGGCTTGGTGCAAAGCAGCTTGAATTCTGAAGTGTGTTCTTGTTTCCATGGAATAATTCTTATAATTTTGCCTAAAACAAAACAGAGATATATTGTGATAAGCACTTAAATATTGCACCTCCCCATCATCATTGTATTGCAATATTTAAAAGAACAATCTTTACAAAGCGAAGGTAGAAAAACCAAACTTAATTCACAAATGTCTTCATTGCTTCCTCTGAAATAGAGACACAGAGAACAGGACAATGCATCTCTTTGTAGTTCCAAGTCTTAACATTTCCCTGGAAAATGTATGCTTACTCATGCTTACTCATACATGCTTACCCTGTCCCCCAGCCCAAAAAACAAAACAGCAAGTCTCTATTACCGGTAAGTATTACCGACTAGCTGTGCCCACCCCCGCTACTCTTCCTTTCCTATTAAAAATGCTTTTGCACTATGGACCCAGAGACATTAGAGGAAGACAGGACAGTTTGTCTTTTCAGCCAGCCCAGTTGCTGCCCAAGGTAAAATTAAACAAACTTAAATCTTAAACAAACTTAAAAGAAAACTTGGAATGGCAAGGGGCCTTGACAGGGACCCAAGAGTTAACCTGAGAGTTTTATCTGAATGCTGCAGTTAGACTATAGAACCTTGTAACCCAAGTTCAGCACACTAGCCAATACCTCATTTTGGCTCTGTCAGGATTCATATTGTGTAGGCCACAGCATCACTGCTGAAAGTAGCATCCCCATTGGAAGTGCACACCTTACAATCTCATTTAGGAGTAATTATAATGGGATGCAGTGTCATCACATTACAAGTTTCCCAGCTTACAGCAGCCAAGAAATGGAGAAATGGGCAGGGATCTCACACAACAAAAGCATCTCATAGATATCACTGCAAGGAGCTAAGAAGGTAGCTTCAGTGGGGAATGCAGCAAGACACAAAATATTTAACATATTGGGCCCTAGAATTTTATTTTCAACTCTACATTAAGTTCATTCAATTAATTAATTAATAATCTGATAAAGCTTGGTGTTTATTTTTCTAGACAGGTTGGCCTTGATATGATCAAGTCCTATAGATATGGCAGTTTTTAAAGTGAGAAAGTGAACATATTTAGAAACTTAACATAAAAACTTGGTATACTACACATACAATGTGAGGTGTTTAAAGAAGGGTATCCAATTCTGACTTTTTACTAGTAGAGAGCACTTTTGTTTGTGCAATATGAAATAACTACATTTTCACTGGTAGCCCCTGCCCTCCCTTCAAAGATGCTTTAGTTTAGAGGGTTGAAGTGGATGCTCCAGAACACTATGGGGTATGGTGGGAAGCAGAGAAAAATCAGGTACTTCCTGCTAACTCTTAAGGCACCATTGGGTACAACTAGAGAAGAATCCAGGTTTTCATTGTTACATTATTTATCTTATAATCCATTTTGTGATAGCAAAATTAGTAGTCTCCAAAATGCAGCCTGTATTTTTTTAACCCACAATCAGTGTTGAAAAAGTACCTGAATTGCACCTGTTATTTTTAACCTATGAAGACAGAATTAGGGGGTGTGTGTGTTTACAGCTGCTTTTATTGGCTTCTCTTCTGTCTCAGAACCTGGGTTGTGCTAGTATGTAGATTTAGGTCAGCTAAAGCAAGTCTTGGTTCCCCCACCCCCACATTTTTTAGCAAGCCTTGTTAAAAAGAGTCAGCATGATCACATTCTCTTCCCCAAGCCCATAGGCTCTCCCCTGCTCCATGTTAGTCACTTATTCTCCCCCTACTGGCTAAAGACGGAAGGAAATAGATTCTTAAGTAATTTAGAAAACAAGCTAAGGATAAATGACAACATTAATATTTCTCTTTTTCCACAGAGAAAACGTTTGGAAGAAAGGAATATTCAAGAAAAGTATTACACAAGCATACAAAACTCACGCCATATTCCTATCTAAGTGTAGAACCTTAAATTTGTCCCTATTGAAATTCAGTGTGTTAAGTTTTGGCCCAGTTCTCCAATCTGTTAAGGCAATGCTGGCCAATCTGTTAAGGCATTGGCTACCACACCCAGCTTGATGCCATCTGCAAATTTGATGAGTATCCCCTCAATTCCTTTGTCCAAGTTGTTTAGACAGATGTTGAATAACCAGGGGCCCAGGACGGAACTCTGCAACACTCCACTTAAATAACCACCACTGTTTCAGCCCCCTGCTCTATCTAGTTCTAATAATCAAGTATTTATTATAGGCTTACTTTGCTCGCTCCAGGATCTTCACAGCGTCTTCTCTTCTGTCTTGGTCCAGGTATAATAAAGCAAGTTCAAGCAGTGCATTTGGAATTAAATAATGATCATACTTTATCTTCTTTTCACTTTAAAGAAGAAATAGCAATTAATGAACAACAACAGCTTTATCTACAATCAAATAATAAAGTCACTTGGTGCTGACAAGAATGATTCACATTGTTTGAATGTATCCTAGGTTGTTAAATAATCTACATCTTTGGCA
Source organism: Podarcis bocagei (assembly GCF_964188305.1). Lineage (NCBI taxonomy): Eukaryota > Metazoa > Chordata > Lepidosauria > Squamata > Lacertidae > Podarcis > Podarcis bocagei. The sequence continues at coordinate 58,262,356 of NC_138129.1, forward strand.
CCGAAGAACATCCCATGGCCATTCTTGTATGGCATCACTCAGGCTCCTCAAGATCCTTACTTGAACATAATACCTACAAGCACCTGCACATGGGGCTTTCAGAGTTACACCACAGGTTTGGCCAGAGACTTAATTTTCAGGAAAGAAGTCAATGCAGGTATGGCTTCCTTACCATATAATAACAGAACATGGAGTGTCCCATGTTCATCTGTAATTGGGATTGATATTATCTTGCAGACTGGGGACAGAATTGCAGAGTAAGGGCGATTCTGTGTACAGATACATGTACTGTACCCTTGTTTCAATGTAAAGTTTTATGACAGTAAAGGAGTGGTCGAAGCACAGGAAATGCAACTGTTCCCACATTCATTTTCTATTTTGAAGAGTAGAGCATCAGGTCATACAACTGGGGCTCCAGAAGTGCAGATGGATTTCTACATTTTCAGCCTCAGCTTGTAATCAATATCTAAATCAGCCACAGATTCCGAGTCTCCTGGGTGCTGACCTCATCACTTCTCAGCATAGTTAATACATTACTGGCATGAAACGACATCATGATGTCAGGGCAGATATGCTGATTAAGGAAGCCAATTAAACAAGTGACCCCCACTGTAGTCATATATGTGTGATATAACTATGGATCCGCACCTGCATATTTGTACAAATATACATTACATTGCAGGGGCTGGTTATATAGTTTTTGTGCTCCAGGACACAGCTAAATTGTGTTTCTGGCAAAATTTGTGGTATGATGGTTATGTCTCTATTCAACTTGGGCAGGGGATGGCTAACCTTTTTTGACCTGAGGCTGCACTGAGGCCTCTGGGGCCTGGCCAACCTTCTGGGGCCTGCATGGCAGTGGTAGGCAGGGCCAAAGTGGCCAATACACATTTACCCACTCATGTGGCAGATGCAGGCAGCCTCTCTCCTATACTGTTCTGTCAATCAGCAGAGGAAGAGGAGGAGGGTCTCCTCAATGTTTGAGGATTTTTGTAGAATACTGGAACCTGCTTTGTGGGTTGGATGTGCCTGTGTCATGGACTGGCTGCATGCAAAGAAATTGTGGGGAACCCCCCGTTTTAATGGGACGAGTTGCTGTGCTCACTAGGCCTCGCTTCCTGAGATGACCTTTTCTTGAATAAAGAGTTAACTTTACTGATGTCATGTGATTTACTGCTGTCCCACTCCTGACAGACTGCCTCTGTAAAGAGCACTATCAGTGCTGAGTTCCACTGTGACACATAGGCATAATCCTGACCTCTGTTATATCCTGAACATTCAGAGGTGCAAGTTCAACACCTAGGCACATAGTGAGATACAGAAATGTACAACAATTTATATAACTGCATGGTTGTCCATTAACTACGCCAAACTTTGAAACATCTCTATAGAATCACTTTCCAATGAGAAATGCTCACAGGTTTTGATAAGCTGATGTGGCTCAGTATTTCTTATTGCGCTGTCATCTTCTCTAGTTAGGACACTTACTTTAAGTGAATGTAAGTGAAGTGTTCTTCTGCTTCTGAAATCTTGCCAAGGTATTTCAAGCACAACCCTTTCAGTAACTTGATTACACACTGATCATCAACAAACAAATCTGTAGCTGAAAAATAAAGCAACAGGGAGCTGAACTGAGACAATTTTGTAAACTTTGAAAAGGAGGAGAAAGAAACTATTCCATCACAATACACACACACACACACACACAGAGAGAGAGAGAGAGAGAGAGAGAGAGAGAGAGAAGCAGCAGCTATCACCAACTTGGTGCCCCCTAAACATTTTGAACTGCAACAGCTTTGCTGGCTGGTGCTAATAGGAATTGTAGTCCTAAACATCTGGAGGGCACTAGATTGGGGAAAGCTGCCCTATGCCATACATCAAGTGTGACCATAATTAAAGTAGTAACCATCCCACTGCATTTACAGATGGGTAGCCGTGTTGGTCTGCCATAGTCAAAATAAAAAAATTCCTTCCTGTAGCACCTACTGCATGTTATCTAAGTATCAGCCTGTTGAGATTTCTCCACAATGATCCTTAAGGAAAGCTTAATGGATTGAATAGTACAAGTGAGGTTTAGCACAGTTTAAGCTGAAAAGAAATACAGAACAGATGTGTGATGAGAATATGCAGTTACATCAGTGACACATACACCATAAATCACCACGTTTTTTGTTTGTTTGTTTTCTACTGCCTCTTTTCACTAATTATGGGGGAAATGGCAATGGTTGCTGGGATCCAAAGTAACATAGGCTTTAAACGTGAGAGAGGGATTTTTTTACTGAACTGAAGTGACTGCGGGTTAGCAAGAGATTAAAGGAGGTTGCTTCTGGCTAACCCATGCTATCTGTAGATAAAAGGCAGTGACACACAAATGCCTACAAGAGGACCTAAAGTTGTTGGGTGAAGGAGAAAATGAAGTGTGCTTGACCCAAATCACTCCACATAAAAGCTAAATGATGTAAGAGAGGAGAGGCAAAAAAATGTCTAGTCATGCAAGCAAAAAAGGGGGGTGTTACTGACAGGTGTCTCCGAAAATAGATAGGTAGCCATGCATGCACACGAAAGCTCATACCAAGAACTAACTTAGCTGGTCTTTAAGGTGCTACTGGAAGGATTTTTTTTATTCCGAAAATAGAGTCTGGGAAGATAGTGACCTTTCCTGTCTGGTTTCAGTATCCAGTTGGGCATTAGTTTGTCATGTCTGACCGATAATTGGCTATATACAGTTCTTTGCGCCTTGCTTGTTTGCAGCCTTACAGGATACCCTGCTGTGGCCCTTTTACTCCAATTGCCATTGAGAGCAATTGCTACTTATAGAATCATAGAATCGTAGTTGGAAGGGACCCAATGGTCATCTAGTCCTACTTCATAAGGTACAAAACTTCCTACAGAGAGAGCACTTCCTTGTAAGATACTGTACTGCAGAAAGGCCCAGGCGACAATGCACTTTTTTTCTTTCCTTTTCACTAAATGTAGTTTGATGCACTGGGAAGAAACTTTTGCGTTGCATCTGCCTATGCTATACTCAGAGTAGACCCATGGAAATCAATGGATATGAGTAAGTTATCCATTGACTTTGATGGATCTATTCTGAGTACAACTTTGCTTCATCCAACCTTTGATATCGTGTGAAGACAAAAAGAGAATGGCAGGGGAAACCAATAGCTGTAAAGAGGCATTCCTTATTGCTAGGTTTCATTAACTGGTGTATCTGAAATAAATATCTGAGCTTTAAAAAAATCCCAGACTGGTCAAATTAGAATGTCATCAACCAATGGTCAATTAAAAATAAAACCAAGTGTTATTTAGAACTAGCATGTAGCAGCTAAGAACATGCTACTGATCAGAAGCCTTCTAAGATAAAACAAAGGGTGGAAGGATTATTGCAAGTGCAGTGGGATTTCCCACCCTCTCCTCCTCCATCATGTAACCTGTACACTCCCAAAATCTGCTATGCAGATTAGAACAGATTGGGGTGGGAAGAAGTTCAAGACCTTTGGCTTATTGGCATCCAATGCCCTTTTAAATGTGTTGTGGGAGGGGGGGTTACTGGCTCGTTTTTGTTCTTATTTTTATTATGTATTTTGTGTCTTTTATATTGCAGTTTTATCTTGTGAACTGCCCTGAGACCTATGGATGAAGGGTGGTATACAAATTTAATAAACATCAACAAACAACAACAACAACATTTTGCAAATAGAAATTTTTGTGCTGATGGAACTATTTACTTAGTTTTATGTTGAATACAACCAAACATAATTAGGCAAAAAAGAGCTTTGCTTGAGACATACATACATATTTCCCCTTGCATCTTGTTCAAAAGTCCTGTGTCCCTGTACTGCCAAAGTCATTTATTTCTTGTATCTCGCCCCCTACCACACCGACTAACATACATGCAGTTATACCACTGCATCCTTAAAGGGTAGTCAACTTCTCCCAACACAGAGACTGACTGAAGGCAGTCAATTTATTGTCAGGAAAAGTCAACTTCCCAAACTTACATCCAAATATAAAAATAGTTGTAAATACAGTGGTGCCTCGCAAGACGAAATTAATCTGTTCCGCAAGTCTCTTCGTCTAGCGTTTTTTTCGTCTTGTGAAGCAACCCTATTAGCGGCTTAGCGGTTTAGCGGCTATTAAAGGCTTAGCGGCTAAAAGGCTATTAGCGGCTTAGCGGCTTAGAAAAAGGGGGGGAAGGGAAAAAAATCGCAAGACTCGCAAGACTTTTTCGTTTTGCGAAGCAAGCCCATAGGGAAATTCGTCTTGCGAAGCGCATCGAAAAACGGAAAACCCTTTCGTCTAGCGGGTTTTTCGTCTTGCGAGGCATTCGTCTTGCGGGGCACCACTGTATATTCCTGGAAGTGATTACTGTATTTTTTCGTCTATAAGACGCCCCCATGTATAAGACGCCTCCTACTTTGGGGGACTCAGATTTAAGAAAATGGGGGGGGGGAAATGGCCCCATGTATGTATAAGACGCCCCCTAATTTTGGCATTATTTTTTAGTCTTATACACGGAAAAATACGATAGTATTCCCCCCCCCCAATTTAATAAGGTAGTAACTGGGGAGGGGAGGCCAAAGCAACAGTAAAAATACTGCTACCATCTGTATCATCAACTCATTGACCCATAATCCACTTGCTGATTAAATAAAAATGGGCTAACAGGTTTACCGTCTAACAACTCGACGGACAACCACAATCTCTCACGGACCACACCCTCTGAAATTAGACATGAGTTACCTGGGCTCCTTTCCAGGGCTGCTTCTGCATCTTCCAAGCACTCCAACATACCGCCAGTCAGGTCAGGACACTTCCCAATCACTGCATAACCATTCCAGACATACATCATCTCCTAGACGCGATAACAGAGTAGAGCATGTTGTTACAGCAGTAGAGAAATTTAGTTACTGGAAACTAGAGGTGTTAAGCCCAAACAATTAGCTGGTTTAGTTCAAATATTCTGGAAGCAGAGTTAGCCAGTTTCAGCAAAAACAAACAAAAAACCTCCAGAACCATTTAACTCCTCAGAAAGCCAACTCATTCATTTGGTTGTCTTTACAACACTGCAAGACTGTAACTTCTGATCCCCCACCTCTTACCTCCCAGTGGTGGATTTGGCCTCCCTCATTCACTTACTATTTTCCTTCAATATTCATTTTGAACTTGGCTCCTCCTTTCTTCAACCTTCCCCACTCATAATTCCCTCAAAATCAAGATAGCTTTAGCCAGCTGCCTACACTATCCTCACTTTAGCCTTCTGGATTTCAAACCTCTGTTCAGCTTCCTAGGTAAACCAACACTGCTCTCTCTCTCTCTCTCTCGCTCTCGCTCTCGCCTATATCCGACTGGCACTCTTGTCACATTTCATTTCAACCACCTGATGACCATGACATAATATTGTTGCATTTTCTAACATTACTCCTAATAAATGCTGAATTTGCACAAGTGCACCCACATATATCCCCTTTAATATTGTTATGAGTTTGTGAATGCTAGCCCCCTCTAAATTCCCATCAAGCTAGTGTTAGAATTAAGGCATTTAGAGGGTGTACCCAACTTACATACATAATGTAATCCCTGCATAAGTGGGAAGTTGCCTGTATATGAATAAATATAAATATACATACATTTATAATTCTTTCCAGTCTTTTCTAGTTTGGACCTTAAAAACAGGTGATCAATAGTGAAATGGCAAGAGCAATGGGATAGCAGAGGTGGGTAAGCAGGAATATAGTAGCTGAAACTTTTATATGGGTATTTCTATTTCAGATGTTACCTAGCATATGAGTGAATAACACAAAAAAGAAGCGAGCAGGGAAGGAACAGAAAGAACTTTCCAAAGGAACCAGAGAAGATGGAACTACTAGGACTATTTGTGCCATGTGATGACCTCAAGGAAGCATGAGATAATGAATTTAATGGGCTATTAAACTTTATTTCCCATATTTGCATTTGGGTTTTGAAGCTAGTTGGCTATAATACTTAAAAGAACTCAGGGTTCTGTGGAAAAAATCTAGTGAAAGCCTCTCCCTTCTATAATTTGTAGCCCAAATAAACATAGCCCTATTATGATCATAATATTCTGGCTCCATTCCCTATCAATGGTCTGACTAGAGACACTGAAATGAAGCTCAGCTGCTTTTCCATTTAAAATTCAAATGAGAAGTGTAGCAAGTGATGTTAATGTGGGGGAAGTGTTCAACAGACTAAGGCAGGGGTAGCCGCAAAGTTCCTGTCAATGTTGTGGAGTACAACAACTCCAAAGGTGGTTTTAGGGTAGCAGGACTGGTGGGGTTGCACTGGGTCCTGCCTTGCAGGGGGCACCAAAACAATGCTGTACAACAGAACACCACTGACAACTCCCATAACCCTGACCACAGGACATGCTGGGGCTGGGGCATTGTTTGGGAGCAGGTGTTCCTGTCATTGATATTATTTTTGATATATTTATTTTGGCTCTTATGATTTATGTGGAAATTGTTCAATTTAGCTGCGTACTTTTTGATGTTTTGTTTATTGTTTATGGCTACTTTTGCTAGGCTTATAGCTATATTATTTTAAAAAATATGTTGCAAGCCGCTTTGAGCACTTTGGAAAGGCGGCATACAAATAAAATGATTGACTGATGCTGGGTGAGGCTGATGGGAATTGTAGTTCTCCAAATGTTGTTGAATACCAGGTTGACTAAATTATGAACCAGCAGACTTAACGTTTGAATCTCACCTCAACCACAATACAATGCGGTTCTTAGGCAAGCCACCATATTTCAGTCTTAGTCTACCCACTCTCCACTTGCAATATAGGGATAATATTGCCCTACCTTACAGGATTGTTATAAAGATTACAAAGGTGATTGATCTGGTATACTTCAGTTTGTTCAAAGAGTATGCATAAATGCTGAATATGAAGAAGACCTTTTTTCAGGGGGGAAATGTTTAGGGGTACTCTCATTTTCCTACTCATATTGAAATACTGCCCCTCAATGAGGCCAAACTTAGATTCACAAAATGTTTAGGGGTATGAGTCCCCCTGCATCCCCCCAGAAAAAAGCACTAATAATAATAATAATAATAATAATAATAATAATAATAATAATAATAATAATAATGCTTGTGAACTAGCTAACCTCTGAAATATATTTTACAACCACTTTTTCAAAGATCAGAATGTTATAAAAATGTGCATGATGCACGTAGTTAGCAGTGAAAATTTTATCTACTGCTGGACCAACTGAACTGCTACACTTTTTGCCAGATTTCAGGCCTTGCCTTTCCCCCCTGCAAACAATGTTCAGCCTGTCCATCCAGCTGAATTCCTTTGTTCTTAGAGAATGCCAATAGCCACACCCCCAATTATGCCGAGATGTGCAAGAAAGTGTTCCATTTTATTTCTATCTACTTTGAACACCCACTGCTATGGAAAGGTATGCAATGACTGAAAAATTGCAAGGTCTGTAGTCTCCTTGGACAAATAAAAAGCAAAACATTTGATCCTATACTATTTATTCCTCTTAGCTACTTTTTATCTGGGTTAGGCCACCCTGCACATTACTTTTCTTCCTGTCTTGGTAGATTAGACTGAACAGATTCAACTGAAGCAGCATCACTTTGTATATCAACTTTATATATTTTGTACTGAACAATTCTGTAACTGAATGCAGAAACTGTGTTTTTGTCAAGATCATTCTAGCAGGGATTTGAAGAAAATAAAAATAAAAATTGCAGTACAAAATATATCCCCCCCCCACTTTAAATTAGAAGCTTCCAGCAGTAAGGGCCTTTCGATCCAAACCAAATAGACCTAGCACAATTAACTATTAACAGAGTGCTATAAATAGCTTCAATACCAACTTTCAGTTCCTCAATGGAGAGAATTGTTAAAGAGCACCATCTGCTGTGTTTGTGGTGCAAGTTCAGCAGAAAAGGGAGGACACATAGAAGTCAAGGTGGCTTGCAAGAGTCACATGTTTCAATACCAGACTCCACTAACTTTGACCTGAAAGAGATGTAATGTAGGTGCTTATTTGCTCCCAGTAGCCATAATCACTGGATGCAGGCTAAGACTGGGTGATTTATCAATATATCATGCAAAACTGGTTTGAAGTTCACATCGTAATAATTGTTTCATAATATTTGAGCTGGCAGTATATCGCGAATCACAATGCGTGTAAGAGCTGGGAGATATTTGGTTTTCAACATTGTGATAACTCACCAGCTAAACGTTGCAATGTTATCACTAGCTAAACCTCACAATATCACCAGCTAAACACTGCAATCTACCACAATGTCTGAGGCGAACAGAACAATGTCCTGGCAACTGCTACTACTTAGGGGGTCTAAAACAGATAAATGACAATATTATCAATCATCACACACTCAGTTTCATCAGGAGGCAAGCCAAAATGCATTCCAAGCAGGACTTTTGGCTTGGGGCTTGGCTACCAAATGGTGGTATTCAGGACAATCCAAAGAACCATGAAAATATGGTTTATCCACAATGTGTTATGCAACTGACTGCATACATTTCTATATACTTAAGCTGTTGTCCACATGATCCACCCACCTGTTTTTCCCTGGTACAGCAGGGCATATGCATGAAAGTATGCACAGGCAGTATCCATTATTAGCTGCCACGACAGAAGCATTTCAAGCCTCTCCCCACCCCCCAACAACCATTTCATTTAAAAAAGAAATACCAGGGAAGTTTTTATATAAATAATGAGATCTCTAAGCAATGGATGGGCAGGGGAAGCCTCTTCATCTTACCAAAACAGGTACAGGAAGTGGAACAGGATTTGAGGATAGATATCGGCGGGATTTCCGAATTGCAAATTTTTCTGTAGGCAGGGACTTTCCTGCTATTTTCAGTTTCAAACTAGGCACAGCCCTGTGAGGTGTGGGGAAGATGAAAGGAAGCATACAAAATTTCATTTGCTTTATTTACTACATACTGCAGCCCTCTGAACTAGAAAGACAAAATCAGAACAGAAAACTCTCCCCTATATTTTTCCATATGCATTGTCAAGCAGCAGATTCCATTCTAAAGATGATCAGCTCTGAAGAAGTACTTATTTTATTTAACAAAATGTGTATACTGCTTGATTGTAAACAAATAGACAAACACCTAGGTATTTAAAAGAACATAAAACAGAAAGAAGGAAAGTGGTAGTGGAGGAGGAATACAGCACCATCAAAATGTCACCATCATAGAATAACTAGACATCTTGCTCTGCATTCATGGAGGAGCCATCCATTCCTACATCACACCTGACCTCTGGGCAGCTGCTTAGTGACAGAATCAGACATGCATCTCAGGGCCCCTTAAACCTGTACGTAATTTAAAAACACTTTGTGGCAGCTACAGAAGTTAGAGGATTCTGGCATTTCCAAGTTTCCTAGAACAAATACCTGAGGATGGTACTGCATCAGCTAGAGTAATGGCACATCCAATTCAAATTATCCACCCCATGTCTTGCCCCCGAGTTAAAGACCACCAAATGCTCCCTGCAGGCTTCTCCATAGGCCACAACCCTTCCAGCTCTGCTTCATGCCCTCCTTAAGGGCTTGCCTTGTCTGGTTCACATGCATCCTTAACACTGTGACCACCCTGTTGCATGCCAGGACGGAGCAAAATTGGGGTGCAGAAACTTTCATCTCTTCTGTGGCTAGAATGTAGCCTATATAGAAGTGTTAAGATTTTCATGTGTTGCTCCATATACATTTAATATTGACCCTCTATCCCATGTGACACAGAAGAAGAGATTCAGTTAATGTTATTGTGGGTAGGATTCCCATGTCTCAAGTAGTAGGAGAGAATTAAAACTATATTCAAGAAATGTTGTTGAATTATGCCATTGACCATAAATTAAAATATGGCTTGGTGTTAAATACAGAGGAATGTACAAAGTTACAATTTTAGGTGTAGAGCTGGGCTGAATACAATGGGTATTTCTTTCATGACTAATCTCAGTCAATATATAGGCCTTGTGAAGAGTCAGGTAATCTTACCGATATAGTGCAACGTCATCATCCCCAAAAGGCTTATGATCATCTGGTCCAAACATACAGAGATAAGCTGCTTTCATATATATGTATGTAGCCTAAAATGAAAATTACGTATGATTAAAAATCCTTATTGTAATTTATATTCCTGTGTCATCTTCAATATCTAAGACAGCATGGTGAAACATTTAAGGGATATGGCCTTATACTATCATGAAATTACCTAGAACATATATTCTTGCATTAGGATATTGTAACCAAATCGAAGCAGAAAAGGGAAGTAAATACATCAGAAACATATACTAGAACTCAATTCTTTCTGTATCCAAGTTTTTCTACTTGCAAAGAAGATGTGTGTACAGATACATACTTTTACACAGTGCTATTTTTCTAGAAAAAGAGGTGCCGGAATGCACCATGAATGCCTCCCTTGTTCTCTTATTATGGCAATGGCGCACACCTGAGAGGTGCCGGAACTGAGTTCCAATGATTTCTGGCTGAAAAAAAGCCCTGCTTTTACAGTTTAGTATGTGTGTGTGTGTGTTTGCAGAAAACAGATCTTACACCAAGGAACAGCTTTTGGGCACTTGGTTTCAAGGAAGTTAAGTCAAAAGTACATGACTATGGTCATTCCTATTCCTTTGCTCACTCCTGAGGATGGCATGAATCTATCCTGATTAACATTGTTTTTATAGGCTCAAAAAAGGCACCATTAGTCTAGAATCGTAATCCAACAGCACTGCCATTTGCCTAGCACTGCCCCGAAAGCAGGCTATTCTTAGGCTTTGTCCTCACCTAAAGTGGTAAATCTATGTTTAATGGTTCCATTTCAGACTGAAGATGGAGGTGCAAAAGACTGGATGCTTATTCATACGAAACAACAATCTCTACATGAAACTAGGGAAATGGCTAAGTTTCTATGTGTGGGCAATTTTTGTAAAGAAAAGCGTTCAGGCATGTGAGCACTCACTTATAGTCTAAAGCGGTACAGTCAAGACAAAGGTTCACCCATTGCCAGCAGGAACTAAGCCTTGCTGCAACTGCATTGACTATAACACATCAATAGGGCTAATATGTTCTAAGTGTCCAAATCAGGTAGCAAGACCCACTAGCAATATATTTCACAACTCCCACCCCTACCCTGCCAGGCACATTATCCCTTGAAAAAGTAAAATTGAAAATTCTGATTTACATAGCATTTAAAAAGCATAAGGGGAAGAAACTTATAAAAATGGGAAACACACATGACTAAGTATAATAATACAAGATTCCTATACTGCCCAGCTCAATATCTTACCATAAGAAGGAGCCCAAACTTATACGGTTTTAACTACTCATTTATTCAAGCCACTTCAAAATGAAGACACATGTTGTCTCAGAACAAAAGAGAAGCAGAACATCTACCCCACAGCCAACCGGAATTTCTCTTGCCAAAGCAGCAGTTGGTTCTGCTGTGAGACATTTATTTGGACTGAAAGTGTATCCAATCAGAATTAGAAAAGAAAGGCTTTTAGCAAGTCAAGCAGAGAACTGAAAAACTACCCAATTATTGAAGAGTAAGCAAAAGCACAGAAGGCTTTCAAATTTCATGCAAATGTGAGCCTTTTTTTCTAGACAACACAAGATCTTGCTATCTGAGCGAGACAGGATTCCTACACAGGAAATTGAACACACATTTATTATCAAAACAAGCTGCTTGAAGGGAGGAGAAAGATTTGGGATATTACAAAAGGCAGACCTGGACAGGTTAAGCTGACCAAATGTATAAAAATGAAGACAATTTCTATCAGAAGCTCCTAATCTTTCTCAATGGAAAGCAATCACTTCTTCGGGGGAAATTTAAAAGATAGCAATCAGGGACACAGTGGAAATGAGCCAGCAGACATGGCTTCTCTTCATATGCTTACTGAACAGCTCAGAACAAGAGAGAAGACCAAAGCTATAGGCCTCTCAAGGACTCTGGCTCTATGCAACAGCATATGCCACTTGAGCTTGATTAAGAGGACAAAGTGTCTGCTACTAAAGTACAACTAGGAATAGCATTGTTTTATATCTTCAGTGGCCTTTCAATCATATTTTAATGTCTACCTGGAATAAGTCTACTCGAAAACTGATTGATCCAAATCACACCATAACATTACCTTTCTTTATCAGATGTGCTCGTCAGCACATCTTCCTTGTACTCACCTTGGACCAGGTGTTCTCTTTGCTGAGCAGATCTGCATAGAAGTATGCCATCTTCCACTGACGTTTGTATGTGAAGCACCACATGAGTTCCCAATAGCACATGTGATGAAACTGCTTCCAATTCTGCTGGGCTTCACAACATTCTTCAAACCTTTTGATGGCCTAGAAAATCAAAAGAAAACCTTAAAGGACTACATCCCTCATTCAAAAATGTCAGCGCAGCTTTTGAATATACTTGTCAAGCATACACTCAGGCCAGAAGCCATACACTACTGTTCCTGTATCAATCACATACTACAATCAGTTCTGACAGTCTGCATCTCCATGGAAAGGGGGAGACAGAAATAGCAGAAGATATCAGTATCTTTGCTTAGAAACGTTATTTCTTACTTTTAATTCAATTTTGATGCTACACTTCCTCCAAGTAGTTCAGGGGGCATATATTGTTCCTCACCTCCTACACTGTGAGATAGGTTAGGCTGAGCAAGAAAATACTAACCCAAAAGGATTCAGTGAGGTTCGAGGTGGTGTGTAGCTTTGAATCTGCGTCTGCCAAGTCCTAGCAAAAAACTATCACATCATATTGGTTCTCAAACCAAGAACCAATTCACAGTTTAGTAGTAATTTAGTGTTGTTTCCACCCAGTACCTAACAATAATAGATGCTCCATTTATTTATGTTGAAGTATTTATATTCACTTTTAATACTCAGAGGGGCTTGCATGAAGTTAAAATAATAAAAGTTTAAAAACCCACCACTACACTCACACAGCAGAGCAGAAATAGTTGTAACCAGTCCAAAATCTAAATCCAAAAGGCTCAAATGATTTAAAATGCCTAGGCAAATACTTGATGCTGAAAAAATGTCAGGCTTTGCACCAGGTGGGGAAGGTAGTCCACAGCAGAGACATTACAGCTGAAGGGCATCTCAACCAGTGACAGGGTTGCACCAGTGGAGAAGGACCTCTGAAGATGACCTTCATATATGGTCAGGTTCATGTGGAAAATAAGATGGCAAATAGCCTTGCTTTTCTACCGTGATTTGCTTACAATCTTTATTGAATCCTTCTTATCAAATCTGCCAGGTCAACCAGTTGCATGCCCTTCTACTTCTTTCAGACCAACATCCATTTGTCACTCTTAGTGTGGCCAAGTACTATACTGCAGAGAGCAAAACCCACCAGGAACTGTGATCATAAGGCCAAAGATTTCTTAAGCCCCAAGGAAGGTATGTGAAGGATAAAAACAAATTACTTACTCCATCAACATTGCCTCTTATTGTTTCTATTCTCCCTGCAAAAAACAGGAATATGGATCCCTGGAATAAATCAAGAAACAACATTGGCAACAATTTTCATATACATTTAATCATCTTTCTACAATAAGATATTACATTGGTACACATATCAGGCCTATTTAAGATATATCTTACTTTTGGATACCGAGCCAAGTAAGGCTTAAGAAGTTTCTCTGCTTCTTCAACGTTTCCTTTTCCTGTCCCTAAATTAATTGGGAGAACAAAAAATTAGAAAGTGGGGGTAGCCCAGACTTAGTTTACATTGTGAGTCCTTTCCATACTTTCTCTCAAGGCCAAATATAAACATTAATTTAGCTCAAAAATAATGGTGACACAAAAATATTAAAAGCAAATGATTACAGGGAAATTCTCATCAAAACTGAGCAGCTCCTAAATAGTCCGAAGATAGTTGACTTTTAGGCAACTCATTAAAACAAGTTTAGGCATTTACAGGTTTCACTGGGGAGGGGATTCTGTAAAATTGAAGCTATGGGCAGGAAGAGTCACACTTCTAGAATCAGCAACCCCAAGCTCCCTAAAGCTGCATCCCTATAAAGGCCTCGTATCATCTGATCCTAGTGACTAGGAGGACCTGTGCTAAGGTTTTTAAAACAAGTTAAAGAGTGGTTAGGGGAACAGCAAACACCTAACAAAATGTTTGCATTTATAGCTCATAATGTTATGTTTCTGTTTAAATTGCTAGGATTAGCCTGGTTCAAAAACTGCCTATATGTTTTAGAATTTTGGGATAAGCTATGCATATATCTCAAAGTGCAAGTAGATAAATAGGTACCGCTCCGGTGGAAAGGTAAAAGGCGTTTCTGTGCGCTGCTCTGGTTCGCCAAAAGCGGCTTAGTCATGCTGGCCACATGACCCAGAAGCTGTACGCCAGCTCCCTTGGCCAATAAAGCGAGATGAGCGCCGCAACCCCAGAGTTGTCCGCGACTGGACCTAATGGTCAGGGGTCACTTTACCTTTACCTTTATGCATATATCATATTCATCTTAAGTGTTTCTTGAAGAAAATAAAAGTTTGTGAAGAATTAAGTCATACATGAACAATGCTAAAGCTATTCTGAATAAGTAATTCACAACCAGCTTTGTGATGAACACACTCCTTCCTATCCCCATGCCATTTTGGATGTATGAAGGGTCAACATTTAGAGAAGAAAATGAATCCTACCTAGCACAAAAGTCATGAAGGTATGATAGCAGAGCAGCAGCATAGTGCACAGTACAGACCTAAAGCTGTACACTGAGGCTCCTTCCTGAAGCTGTCGCAGACCATGTTCCTGCATCACAGTCAGATAAATGGTTGTAAATTAATTACACCTGTGGTTTGCTCTATTTGTTCCACCGTAACTAAGGAGAGAAGTATCTTCCAACACAGAAAGTTAAATTGGTTTACTCAGCTAGTACAGGAGAACAATATCAATGTATGTCACCATAGTGCCCAATAAAGTTATCAGACATCTCTTTTACAAAACACCAAATGAATGAAGTAGTGGTTACAGAAAATGCAACAGCAATTAACATGTGTTCCCCTTAGAAGATGTGCCATTTGGTCACACAAAGGGCACAATGTATTGAGGTTTCTCTACAGCAGGCATGTAACGCAGTACTACCGCTCACTTTTCCAAGACCAGGATGCTCAGCTTAATCACGCAACAGTATCTCCAGAAAACTTACCAGCTTGGCCCCCAGTGTCCACGACTGAGATAAAAGACCTAATTACACAGCTAAAAAACAATAGAGCCCCAGGCATTGATCACCTGCCCCCTGAACTTTTGAAGTCCAATATTGACTGGTGGGCACCTCTGCTTGTGGCACTATTCTCTCACATTGATTCATCTGGTTTACTCCCCGACAGCTGGGCCATTGAGGTAATCATCCCAATATTCAAAAAGGGCCCTACATGGGATCTGGCCAGCTACAGACCTATCAGCCTCTTATCTATAGTTAGTAAATTATATGCAAAACACCTCCACAATAAATTAATCAACTGGATTGATGCTGAGACTATCCTTGTGGAAGAGCAAGTAGGATTCAGGCAAGGCAGATCTACTATAGACCATTGCTTCGTCCTAGCCCACCTCATAGATAAGTACGTCAAGCAATCCTGCGGTGTGCTGTATGCTGCTTTCATTGATTTGAAAGCTGCTTTTGATTCAATCTCACGAATAAGTCTCTGGGCCAAATTAAACACCTCAAGCATAGACAAAAGATTATTATATCCGATTAACTGCCTTTATAAAGACACTGTGCTGGAAGTGTGCTGCTCTACAAATGGCCAACTTACAGGATCTGTCCTAGCCACAAAGGGTGCATTTTAGCCCCGGCACTCTTTAACCTATACATAAACGACATGGTCCAGTGCCTAACATCTTCAGAATTCCACGCTCTTAAACTGGCCTCAAAACCAATCTCTGTACTATTATATGCTGATGATGCGGTCCTCTTATCCCAAACAAAAATAGGCCTAAAAAGATTGATAAGAGAATTCTCAGTGTATTACCAGAGAGAACACCTGGTCGTAAATTATCAGAAAACCAGTTACGGTTTTCTCAAGAAAATATAGGCCCCACAGTTGGCGTATGGACAATCAGCCTATCGAACAGGTCAAAGCTTTCAAATATTTGGGCCTTATCTTCCAGTCCACCGGGTCATGGGGAGCACACCAAAAATGTGCAAAAGAAAAAGCATCCCAAAGTGCCAAGGCTTTGACTCGCTTTTTCCATACAAAGGGTGGCAAATATATACCATCAGCCCTAGAAGCCTTCCAAGCTAAACCCCTAGCACAGCTACTATACAGGGCTCAGATTTGGACTGGTAACCACCTTGGCACTTTGGAAGCTGTTCAATCAAAGTTTCTAAGGCAGATTTTTTCGGTACCGCCATGCATCCCAAACGCATCATTGAGACTGGAGGCAAGTCTCTCTTCAGTAGAACTATGGACTTGGCAAATAACTTTTAACCTCTGGCTTCGCCTAAACTCAAATCCCCCCAGTTTACTATCCCTAGTACTTCAAGACTCCCATAAAAGTGCCTGGCTTAAAACTGTCTATCAAAAACTTCACTCTTGTGGCCTATCCCCTTTGGGCCCCACTAAAGCAAACAGTCTAACTGGTCAGCGTCTAAAAGATATCGAGCACCAGAACAACCTGGCCACTATAAGGAAATTCTGCCCTTGGTATGTTCCGTTTTCATCTCCCCATTTTGATTCTCTGGCCCCATAGCTGCACAGACTTATTATCCCAAAATAGATGTGCTTTTACACTTGCAAGACTGGATGTTGTGCCATCTGCGGTACCTGAGGGTCCATTCCAAAAGATTCCGCCTAAGAAACGTCTTTGCCCCTGTGGAGATGGTAGCACCAAAACAGCGGCACAAGTCCTCCTGTCCTGTACTCTCTACAAAGACCTTAGGAACGAGATCATCACCCCACTCGTACTGACCATCCCAGGGTGCTCAACCACTGCCATAATGTCCTTTCTTCTATCAGATCAAAATGAGCAGATAACAGCAAAGGTTGCTAGGTTCATAGCAGGGGCAATCAGAATAAGGGCCACTGACTGACTGCTGATTCAGGACTTTAAATTGTACTTTTATATCAAATTTCCTTTTCTGCATATAATGTAATGTTTTGCTGTTGCTATGGCCATAGGCTAATGCGAATAAAGTTTTATTTATCTTATCTTATCTTACTGTAATATATGTGTGTGTGTGTAGCAGTTCTTACTTTTGTCTGTACTGTATAGATGCCAACTAAATGTTCACAGTGGTGGCTCCTACCCTGAAATAATATTAGGTTAGAGAGCATTTGGGAGCCAGCTATGGGGTGCAACTAAAAATGTACTCATTTACCCAGGCATTTGCTGACCACTAATACTGACTCCTGGCATTTTTGGCTACTGCAATCAATACTGATGTTTTACAGTTTTTTATTTATAGGATTTTTATTGTTGTATTTTATTATTGCCCAGAGAAGTGCCTTAGTATGTCTTTTGAAATGACAGGTGGCATATAAAAGATTTTAATAAATGAAACAACATAAACAAACATATACTTGCCTTATTTCCTGAAAACCCAACAAACTCCAGTAACCGTACAATCCTTGATGGTAACATAGACAAAGTCTATAGAAATAAAAACCAAAGAAAATTTGTGGGAAGAAAATTATATATAGATATACATTTATTTTACCTGCAACATCTCAGAAAAGATATTTTACAAATAAAAGGAGCAGGTTTCATATCAAGCTCACCTAAAATGGCTTCCATATGTCATGTTTGCCATACCACACACCCCTCCATAGCACTGAGCACAATGCAATTTCTTCTTATTTGTTAGTTTAATTAGTACTACATGTTTAAGCCATATTTTAGGGCAAACTCTCCTAAGGCATATTATTTACACATAATGTGGAGAGTTCCCATGTCAGCACAAGAAATAATGGGGCAGGTGTGGGAAGATGCTCAATGCCTCCACATTGAGCAAGTCATGGGTCAAGTCATCTTTCACCAGAGTGGAGACAACACATCTCTACCAGGTAACGAGCTTGTGAGGTTGGTAATTACAATCTGCCATGGTAATGAGGAAGGTCAAACAGTAGGCAGGGTTAGTTTTCTGTGTGTGTTTTTGCTCTTTCTTCCTTCATTATGAAAGCAGCAGTATAAAGTGGTGCCTTACAGTCTTATTATTTTGGAAATAAGCTTAACAAACATATCTAGAAATGAAGCTGAACCAGTGCTTTTTTCTGGGGTGATGCAGGGGTACGCATACCCCTAAACATTTTATGAATCTAAGTTTGGTCTCATTGAGGGGCTGTATTTTAATACAAATAGGAAAATGAGAGTACCCCTAAACATTTTTTTAAGGAAAAAAGCTCTGAGCTAAATCATCAGAAAAGAAGATTCCAGTATGAAGGAGCCACTTCTGTTATTTTTGTTCAAGTCACCTTTATAAAGGAAAATCTTGACATTTGATGTACTTATACCTGCAGCCCTATTGGGCATTATGAGTAAAAATCATGGTTCAGCAACTATCCGAGTTCCAGATTACAGGAAACCTCCTGCATGTACAACTAAACATGCAAAACACCCACCCCACAGATAACTGCATAAACATCAGGGGCGGAGGATGCAAAGTTACTCCTCTGTTCCTGAACATGTGAGCTTATAATACCACACATGTGCAAACTAAGAGCCTAGCTATGTGTTACTGTACTTTAGTGATGCAATTAGCAATTGAATTGTGGGTTTTAAAAAATTATACACTGGGGGGGGGCTGTCATCAACAATGGGTGGGGGTTGTTAAGCCTTATCTCTCTGGCGGTGTTCAAGAAAAACTGGACTGTGCGCAGCTGTCAGAGCTGCTCGAAGATCCTAGCTCACAGAGGATCACGCTAGCCAGCGATCATTAAGTAAAAGTCTTTATTGAGTTACAGTTTCCATTTTCAAGCTGCTGCGTGCAACTCTACGTCTAGTAGCTAGATCGGCGAAGCTCCGTCTGATTCTCCGCCCCTTGTGCACCAACTTAATATCCTAGCCCTGCTCCACCTTTTCCGCCTGACTGTTCTCCTCTGGGTCCCTCTGCCCCCCGGGGTTTCTTCCTTCCGGGATTCTTCTGACGCTGACCCGGACCCTCCTGCCTCCTTGCGCCGGGCTTTAGGACCTGGCTCCCTTTCCGGGCTGCTTACTGCGCCGCCTTCCTCTGCATTTGAACTTGGCGCGCGCGCCCAACCTTCCACTTTCCGCTTAACCGTTTCTTCGCTCCCCGATGGAGGTGTGGCCACTCCTGACTCATGCCCTCCCTCCTGTGGTGAGCTGCCAGCGCTTGCCCCCTGGCTCCCTTCCTCCTCCCTGCTCCCTAGCAGTGACGCTGGTCCCGATTTCCAACTGCTCTCCTCTGAGTCCCCTCTGGCTCTATCTTCCTGGGGTGCCCCCCTAAACTCCCCCCTTGCCCTGGCCACTGGTGCTCCTTTCTGTGAATCCTCTGATTCACTGGAAAGACTCGGAGATCTCGGGTCGTCGTCATCACTCATCTTTTCTTCTGCCTCCTCCCCTTCGCTCTCTGTTTCCTCCCTTGCCCTTGCCTCTGTTCCTAAACCCCTGACAGCAGCAATCACCATTAGAAAAAAATATCCCTTCAGCACCAATCTCTAATAAAGGAGGATGAGGTGTTACTGGAGAGGGAAGACTTAAATGTTACTTTCTTGCATATTGAAGGTACCGATGAAACTACCATCCCCTACTTCCAAGATTTCCATTGTTAAAAACCACAGTGCAATTGCTAATCACATAATTAATATAACTTGTAGTTAGCTAGCCCCTACAAATTCTACAAACAGCTCACAAGTAGCTCACAAGCAGATACTGATTTAAAATATAAAATCAGAAGGGTCATAATGGAGGGAACCTTCCTGCAAATTAAAATTGCAATATCATAAAAGCTTTTCATCAGCACAGTAGCTCTTCAATACATAATGCTGCCCTTATAACATTCTGATTACTGGCAAGAAACAAGCTATATATAATAGAATAATCTGAGCATTTCCAGTGTGACAAATATAGCTCTTGCAAACTTGATGAGTTTGAGCTTCAAGCACATGTTGTAAGGTTTCACACATTTCCTCCCTGAAAAGGCCTTCACTCCTTCACACAAGTTAATTCATTTCCTGAAGTGCTTGTGATTTTAATCACTGTAGCCTAAACGTTCTGTATAATTGGTATATTGTGATAAAATTTGCACAGGTGAAAAGCATACAGGAAATTATGGCGAGGACTAGTTTCTCGAAACTCAAAGCACAGAAAGCTTGTGGGGCACTAATAAAATTCTATTTTACACTGGGTGGCCAGTTATTAGAACCTGTGCTGAAAATCTTCACCAGTAAAGTGGTTTCCCAAATGCTCTATGGAGTAGTGATATGGGGCACGGACCCAAATGCTAACAAAGCCTTAGAAATAGTATAGAACAAATTCCTCAGGAAAGTGCTCTCGCTCCCCAAGGGGACCCCAGCTGCTCTTATCCGCGTTGAAGCGGACGTGACAACAATATGGGCTAGAATTGACTATCTGTGTCTAAGCTATGTGAAAAGACTCCAATCGCTCTTGGAGGAGAGATTCCCCACTATGTCCCACACTGAAGGAGAACAGTCCAAATGCTGGAAGGCTGACATCCAAAGCCTCTTGTCCCAATATCAATTACAAGATCTTCAGGTGACCATGAAGATGGATAGGAGGCACCTAATAGATTGTCTCTTTAGGTCCGATGAAGAAAGGGATTTATCCACGATTGCCTCTACCAAAAGTTCACCATGGCTCCCACTTATTAAAACGGAGCACACCCGAGCTAGATATCTGACAAAGCTCCCACTTGCCGTACTAAGAATCGCTTTTACAGAATTATTATTCCAATCAATGCCCTTGATGGTGTTGGATGGTCGGTACAGCAAAGTACAGTACAAGGAGAGACTTTGTATATGTGGGCAACCCTGTGTAGAGGACCTGTACCATTATTTATTGCAATGCCCACTATATATAGATCCAAGAGACCAATTTATAAAACCCCTGCTTACGAATGGAATACACTCTAACAGGGTGGAAAGGGTGAAATGGCTGCTGAGCGATACTGATGACTTTGTAACCTATAAAGTAGCACTATATGTGTTGGCAGCTAAAAAGATCAGGAGAAAAGAGCTAGATAAAATAGCAGTCAACTGGGATTCGGACACTTAAGCTGGCATATTTTACCTGAGATTTCCCTGCTATTCTAGCTTATGCAACAAATAATTTCTAGGAGACTTGACTGTGGTTTTTTGCACTGGTAGTGCTAAATGTTTTTATGGTTATTGCTGTTTTTCCTTTTGTTCCCCTTGTGAACGATGCCATGGCCTTTGGCTAGCACAAGAGAGTCTAT
The DNA here is from genome assembly GCF_964188305.1 of Podarcis bocagei. Classification (NCBI taxonomy): domain Eukaryota; kingdom Metazoa; phylum Chordata; class Lepidosauria; order Squamata; family Lacertidae; genus Podarcis; species Podarcis bocagei. The sequence continues at coordinate 58,283,759 of NC_138129.1, forward strand.
GAATGAATATACAATAATAATCATAAAACGATCAACCATCATGACAAATTAAGAACAAACCACCATCAAAGGCTTGGGAAGTAAAGTGGCTTTAAGTAAGAACTAAAATGCTAGCCGGTCACAACTCAGAAATTATTCTGGTTCCACAGAGAAGGCTCACCCTGGAAGTTGCCTTATACTGAGTCAGACCATTGGTCCATCTAACTCACTACTGTCTCTCCCAATCCCACCTGGAGATGCTGAGGACTGAACCTGGGACCTTCTGCATGCAAACTTGATGCTCTACCACTGAGACTCAGCCCTTCTGCTGCAGGCCACAATACAATCAGGAAGGCCTTACTTGCATACCTCAACAGCCAGGCAGGCTGATATTGAAGAAGGCACTCCCTAAAATAGCCTGATCTCAAGTTGTTTAGAGCCTTCTAAGCCAGTACATGGGCCTTAGATATGGCTCAGTCGCAAACTGGCAGCCAGAGCAGTGAGAGAGTTACAGGTGGTGGGAAATCTCATAAGAAAGCAGCTCATAAAATGTTTTAGCCACTATATGGAGCTACTACCACATAGCAGCATTTTCAGCCGCTGGAACCAATTCTTATGTAAAAGATGTCAACTTCAAATAATCTCTTGAACAGTCAAATATAAAGCCAGATGATGGAATACAACTCCCAACAGCCCTAGCCAGAACCATGTATACAAAAAAAAACTGTGATACATACCAGATTAAATGCCCCAACTCCCAGCTTTACGCCACCTTCAAAATGGGGATGATTTTCTCCTTTAACATAGTGGGGAGAATGTATTAGACTGTCCAGCTCCCTATCAAACCAAAAGATCTCATCAAAACCCAGAATGTAATCCAGTTCTAATACCAATCACGGTCTAGCACTTTGAAATACATGACAATAAGAGCTACTGCTAATATACCATTTACCCAATACCCACGGTATGAAGAGAGTACCAAAGATGGCCTTGCATCTTTTGAATTCCCTCCCCACTGGGGAGGTGCACATCGCCCACTTGCTGGTGATTTTAAAGAGCAGTTAACAAAAAAAAAAATTCATTCCACTCAGACTTTTATTAATGGCCTCACTTATATTTGTGATTCATTGCTGTTGTTTCAACTGTGAGTTTACTGGTTTTGCTTTTAGATTCATATATTGTATTTATTAGTAACAACTCTAAGCTGCTTTATGAGAGTTTTTACTTTGAAAGTGCAGGATATAAATACATTAGATTGATTGATTGATTAAAATAAAATATCAGCCAGAATCAATTTAGACTAGAGTGAAGCCTGAAGTGCAGAGCACCAAACATAATAAGCAATGTTTTGATTTGGATGGATACCTGGAACATAATAATTGTAAAAAAATATTAAAATGCTACAAACCTATATGTTTGATAACTGTTTCTGACTTTGATGCTTCCTTTGATAAAGCTAACCATGTTTTCATCCTAAGGAAAATACAATAGATAACATAAATCATCCTAAGGAAAATACAATAGATAAGTAAAACAGAAGCAGAATAGTAGTATTCCTTATTAATTAACACTAGAAAAATGAGACAGGAAGTATTTCATCGGAGAAGAACCTATTATTACTGACTTTGCACAAAAGCCACTGTTTCTACATGCTATGTCATAGGCTTTGCAATGATTTGGACTACCGATGATTAGCATGGGGCCATCAGCTTTAGCTAATCCAAGACACATGCTGGACACTTGCAAAGGCATCAGAAACCTTAGAGAAAGCAGGGATCAGGAACAGTGTTCGACTGAATTGAACTTGCAAAATGCAACCAGGCCACCCTGACACTGTAGAGTTTGATAAGGATCCAACAAGCTGTCTCCATCTCAAATCGAGGACAAGGAAATCTCTGTGAAAAGTAAGTTACAGAATGATTTATCAAGTCCCCATATTATAAACTGGAAACATCCTGACTTCCTAATTAAACTTGCTTCTCAGTGTGTGAGAAGCTACATGTTATGCAAAATGCATAAAAGCAAAGCTGCATGGTGTTGGTGTGGGTAGACGAAGAAAGAGATTCTTATTAACATCACCTGCCCGACTCACTGTGATCTCAGTAACCACGGTCTTATTGAAATTAACTGAGGCCTCACATTCCTGTTTCCACAACAATGTTCCAAAAACAAATGCTCTTACCTGAAGGAATGTAAGAGCAGCTCTCTGAAGCAAACATTCAGCATAGCAAATTTCTGCATGAATTTCCTCTTTTTAAAAAGGGGGAAAGGGGAAAAATATATATGAAGTGAATAGCAGGAAAGCTCCACCACCAAATGGAACAGTGTCATCATAACCACTACAATCTTCCACATTATAATACAAGCACACCTCAAAAATGTCCTCATTAGGATGTTCTATTAAGGCTGTTGCCTGGATGCCCTTGTTTTTGAAGATTAGGCAGGTGGTAACCTTTCCAGTTGTGGCCTCCCACCTACACAATTCTTTCCCCACAGAGGCTTGCCAGCTGCACACTCCTGAGCTGTTAAGCACCAGGTGAATATTTATTTATTTTACCAGGCAGTCATGTGGACAGAAACAGGAGCTAATGTTTATTTTTGTTTATTTTTTTACCTTCAGTTAATTGGTCAACATTGTGTCTGTGCACTAAATTGTTGAGTGAATCGGCCACGGTGGATTTCTTCCGAAACCTACATAAAAACAAAAGAGGCTGGAAATGTAGAACATATTGACATAACCCTTTAGTCATATTGGCCTTTAAAAACTAAGCCTAACAATGCAATCTTATGCATGTATTATCAAAAGCAAGTCCAACTGCTGAAAGCTAAATAGAAAGAGGAATGGAGTCTAAGTACATCTAAACTATATCTGCATATATTCTTGCTCTAATACCTTTGTCTTTTTTTTATTTCAGTGCTTTTCCTCCACTCTGTCAAAACTTTAGATTCCAATCCAAGGAGATTACAGACTTGAAATTTTAATTTATTACTCTGCAAAATGCCAAGTACACAGAACAATATGTTCTTATGCTCAAAGTGATTTAAGAAAAGGCTGTATGTATAATTAAAGGTTTCATATACTATTTTTCAATTATCTTTTACATTACAGTGGCACCTCAGGTTACATACGCTTCAGGTTACAGATTCCGCTAACCCAGAAATAGTACCTCGGGTTAAGAACTTCACTTCAGGATGAGAACAGAAATCGCGTGGTGGCGGCGCAGCAGCAGTGGGAGGCCCCATTAGCTAAAGTGGTGCTTCAGGTTAAGAACAGTTTCAGGTTAAGAACGGACCTCTGGAACGAATTAAGAATGTAACCAGAGGTACCACTGTACTTCGGCATACTAAATTTTGCCATTATATTTCTATGTGTTAAAATTTCTGACTAGGAACAGTTGGGACTCAATGCCTTTATGTGGTCACCTCAAGCATTTTCTGACATAAACATTAATCTCTGTTTAAAGCGGTATGTTATTCTATAGTTGTTTATAGTCCCACAATTGTCATTTTGGCTGCATGACAATAAATAAATATTTCCGAAATGGCTTACATGTGGCCATATGTAGGTAAAGTGCAAGTAAAATTATACCTTTCGACTTTAATGTAGATGACTGCATTTATACATGGTGGAATCCAACTGTCAAAAAAAATTATTGGTGGCACATGAAGGTTCCTAAGAATCCTTTAGCGTTTCCTCTACTAAAACATTTTCTTCATTCTTACTGTTGCAAAGCTGTCTTATGTACTTATTCTATGCTTTTGACCATCTAGAATAATTCTCTGTGCTTACTTCTGACATATGGCTTGAGCTTCTTTCATTGTGTTTCCAGCATTCAGTATGTCCTGAGAGTCAAAGGTCATCATGGCTTGCATTTCCAATATGGTGGCATATGTCAATGCATGATACATACTCCCCGTTGTTCTGTGGGAAACAAGTTATAGGGAGATGCATCTATTCTATGATGTTCACAGAAGCCACAATAAAGAGTAAAGGAATGAAAACAAAAACAATGGCCTTAAAGGTAGGAGGTCAAGGGAGTGGAGAGTTAGAAGCAGCAACACCCAGGATCACTGAAGGATATTTTAAAAGCAGGATTGGAAAACCTATCAGCCCAAGAGCCATATTCCTTCATGGGCAACTTCCTGTGGACCACATGTCAGTGGTGGGAAGAGCCAGAGCGAAAAGGTACAGAATAATAGGTGGGACTCTTTCCTTTGTACAGTTGGCTACATTCCAGCCGTGCAAAAACCAGGTTTCCATGCACACTAGTCCATCCAGGCAAGCAAGAGGCATTACCACACTTCAAGGACGCATTCCAGCAAAGCAAGAGCATTCTAGGAGGGTGAAGGGCAAGGTGTGATGGGACATGGCCTGAGGGGAAAACTGAGGGCTGGATAGAGAGGCCTAAAGGGCCACATTCAGTCCACGGGTTGGAGATTCCCCTCCCTTTAAAGAACTGGACTTTGTCCTTGAACATCACAGTGCCATTCACAACACAACCGCTTCTCTGAATAGCACAGAATAAACACTGCAGTCTTGCTGTAGACCTCATTTCTTAAATTTCAGTCCAACAATCCTATCAAGAGTTAAGAGATCAGACAAGCAGAGATATAAGAAGAGCGGCCACGGTGATACTGAACTGCTTTTAAGAGGCAGCATGATGGTACATGGTCTTGACTTAACTTTAGCCCTTGTACATGTTTGAAAACAAAACAGCTGTGTATGTACATCCTGCAACACACATTGAAAGGATACCTCCTGAAGTAAAAATCTTAGCACCAGACATGGAATCCCTAATATTAACATCTATTACTGTAATGTGTGCTTACCTCAGAAATACTGAAGAGACCAAGCTAAAATTTTTACTAAAGTTCTGTCTGCTCTACAGAATTTTCTGGTTATAATTTTTGTTGGATTTGGTTTTCAGTGCTTAGAACATGTACTCCCTTTGTCATCCACTCCTATGGGTTTTCTCTCCCATCCCCCACAAGTATGTCTGCATGTGTTGGATGGCGGTGGCAACTCAAGTAGACTATCTTAAAAGATGTTTTTAAGGGTTGGGTCATCTATTAGGATCCTTTGTTATTAGACCACTTGTAAAGGTTCACACAATTGACTGCACTGGTATATGGTCATCTAGTTATTTGCACTACTATGAAAAAATAGAAAGAGGGGAATGCAACAAAGACTGGGCTACCAGTCAGAAAGCACGCAAAGACCTGCGTGCTGCCTTCTGTCATCTAATACATCCTAAATGGTCCTTCTAGGAACCTCTTAGTTTTGACTGTTGCTACTGGTTCCTGTCAAAGCAACTTCTTATCTGTGGGCATTTTTTTCCTCCAAACAATTATGGTATCTCCTTCAAGCAAATTTAAATCCAAAAGATGTAGCCCCCCAGTTTATCACCCTAGGACATATAGGTTCTCTCATCTCTCCATTATTTGACTCCTCACCATCCAAACAGCAGTTCCTCAGGCTAGAGACCTTGCATTCAGCAAAGCTACACTAACACAGAACACAACAATGGGACAAACCCTTAATTAAATTACAGTCTCCAAAGTAAGGAAAGGAGGAGCTATTAATCGACATTTAATTACACTAGATAAAGCACAGCAAACTGTTCTGTGGGGAACAATCTGCATTGGGAGGGAAGAGAGGGATTTGTCTGACTCACAAAGAGATCTTATTTATATGTTAAATTGGAGATAATCACAGCATACCCTTAAGGTTTGTCCACAGAGGTACTTTCTCCTTGTGGCAAAAGCCTCTCCACCTCACATTTATGACACTGTAAAATCAAACCCATTACTAGCCCATGAGGTTACTTGTAAATACAACCATTTAATGAAAGGTTGCTACTGCTTCTTGCAGTATATTTGTACAGATAGTTGGTGTGTTATACAACAGAGCAATCATAAAATGTGTTATAAGTGGTACAGAAGCCAATAACTTATTAGCCTGTCTACTTGGGCTTGCCAACATATATTGACCCCCTGGAGTTGAGGGTCAAAAGAGGTAGAAAAAGGCCTGAGGTTGAAAAGCAGTTTAGGATGTATAGTGCAATCAAATTAACAAGGAACTATGAGCCTCATAAATAAAGGCAGGTACAGAGTGCATCCTTTGTGAATGAATAACCTCTGCATTTAATAAGCTGATTCCACAATATTACAGTATCCTCATAACATGCTGTTTTACTGCTAAAAATTGTATACAGGTGTTGTTATTTTTTAGTTGTTTAGTTTCTTTTTTTATATAATCATAGAATCATAGTATTGGAAGGGACCCCAAATATCATCTAGTCCAACCCCCTGCAATGCATCATAGAATTTTTACATTCTACGATTCCTAGGAATGCTGGTTGATTATAAATAAATGTGGATTTTATACTGATTTATTTTACTTTATTTTATTTACATTCCTAAGAATTTGGGTTGAGCCTCATTACATCTTTAACAAATGAACTCAGAAGTTTGGGAAACACTATTTTACCTTTACGTTTGGGCAAGATAAAAGCATTGTTTTGCTTTTGTTTTTGTTTTCTCTCTCCATAAGATGTATTCTTGTATTCCTGTGCTGCACCCACATTTTATATATTTCTCAGGTATTTTCTATGGTGTGTAATGGCAAACACAAAACCTAGATAAATTAGATAAAATACTTCCTTGTTCCTGCATTCAAGACAGGCATTACATGATGCATGAATACCAATTCAATTTACTAAGGCAATATAAAAACTTTGAAATAGCATTTATGTTATAGTCTTGGTCTTTCAATAAAAAGCTAGCAAAGTGCTTTTCTGTCAGGACTGGCAGGCACTCAGATCAGTTATCTTCAATATCATCAGGAAATTCAGTGCATTATTCTGATTCATATCAAAACAATGACATCAGAATTTGAGAAACCTAATAACTAGATCTGACATTTAATCTACAATATATGGACTACAAAGAAGCTTTCATCTACACTGTTAAATCCTGAAATAGCTTTTGCCCATCAGCTTCTATGAGCTAGAAGAAAGTAACCTTTTATATTCCTTTGAGTTACCTGTTCCTAAAAGATTCATAAGTCCTCCCTGCATGAAGCGACCAGATTTGGTGTGTCACCACCAGCATTTGGCAAGGAAACAGAGCTAGGCAGCTAACAGAGTGATCCTAACTTCAATTTATGCATGCTCAATGAGAAAATAGACACCTACTAGGACAGAGGAAAATGGTCATTTTGGGTGGAAGCATCATCTTTCCCAATAGGTGACTCTCTAACTCATATTCCAATGGGACTACTAGTGGGAAGCGGGGCTGAGACATGAAAGCGAACACCAACACAATGGCAACACTCCTTAAATCACTTGCCAATAGCTTCTAGTTAGTACCTAGTCACAGGAATGGTCAATCACATTATTTTTATTAATTATTATTAATTATATTTTATTTATATCCCACCAATCTGGCTGGGTTTCCCTAGCCACTCTCGGCAGCTTATAGCATATATAAAAATACAACAAAACATCAAACATTTAAAAAAATAGAATATGCAACCAATTATTCATCACTATCTCTATGTGTCTCTTGCATCTACAGGCAACCAGCCAACATACACAGTGGCACTGATATTAACCACCCACAGTGTCATTCGGAGGCTGAAACTAGTAGGAAGCCAGTTACTTGTTCTTTCAGGGCACTGTGGTCTAAACCACAGGGTAGCGCTGTGGTCTAAACCACTGAGCCTAGGGCTTGCCGATTGGAAGGTCGGTGGTTCGAATCCCTGTGAAGGGGTGAGCTCCTGTTGTTCAGTCCCAGCTCCTGCCCACCTAGCAGTTCGAAAGCATAGCAGTGCAAGTAGATAAATAGGTACTGCTCCGGCGGGAAGGTAAACGGTGTATTTGTGCACTGCTCTGGTTCGCCAGAAGCGGCATAGTCATGCTGGCCACATGACCCGGAAGCTGTCTGTGGACAAACGCCAGCTCCCTTGGCCTACAGAGCGAGATGAGCGCTGCAACCCCAGAGTCATCTGCGACTGGACCTAATGGTCAGGGGTACCTTTACCTTTTAGTGTCTCTCTCAGCAAATGCACGGCAGGCTGAAATATAAATAGTGTAACTATGCCAAACCTAGGGATTCACAGATGTAGAATCATTTACTGCCCCAAGCACCACCACCTCTCATGCACCTTTCAAGGGATACAGGGCTCTGAAAGGACAAAAAGCTGAAATGCAATAGGGTTACCAGTGTTGTCAGAACCCACTTCTCTATTTTTACAAAGCCCTTCACACTCATGCAGTTTGCTCCTTGAATCCTGTATCACACTCCCCCCCCCCCACACTCTTCAAAGTTTTGCAGCTTATGATTATACAGAATATAATTAATACTTCATTTTCCCTAGGTGAAGTGGTATCTGGAGCTAAAACATTCTGGCACAAGGGAAAATTTTATCAAACAAATGGAATATGCTAATTTTATATGATATGGCTATATGCTTCATAGCTCCCCAGTGAGCTTCTGCTTTTCCTTCTCCACAAGGATGCAGTCCTTTGGACACCACCACACAAAAGAAATAGCAATCACCAGCCTATCCATATTGCTAGTAATTTTTTTTCCTTAACAAAGCTGGTGCATCAAAAGTTATTTCAGTGGCTTTACAAGAATGGTACTTAGCAATAAACCTGAAATATTATCAAAGGTAAATTCTTGCCTGCTGTCAGATAAAGTAAGGCAGTAAGTATTTTCCACTAGGAGAAAGAGAGGGAACGTGTGTGTTTATAGACCGTGAAAACCCATTTAGATTCACAGGACACTGAAGGAGTGAATGACGAGGAACAGATGTCTCTGAAAGAAAATATTGTGTATTATTATATGCCTGCCCCACTTCTACCACCATTCCCTTGACACAAGGAGTGTGTCATAATGAAGCTCATTTGCAGTTAAATTAAGCTCCCTGTTTCTCCCTTTGACTCTTTGGGGCCATCACTCTGTATTCAAAGACAAAAAAAGGAGTTGACTGACTCTCTAAGTTAAAGTAGTTTAACAGTGAGAAATAAATTCACATGTAAAATCCAAGGATACCTAGTCATCTCATTAAACCAATTCAACAGGGGCTCATTTAAGCAATAATCAAAACCATCTGTGATGAACTGTGTAACATTTTTAAACAAAGGATGTGGCTCCCATCACTTTTGCAGGCGTCCCCCTCAAGTTTTATATGCAATGATTTTATATATATAGATAAAGATTTAAATAAATGCAGATTTTCCCATTAATTCCCAGGCCCCAGTAATATTTTCCACTTTGCACATAGCATCCAAAAAGACTGGATGTCATTTAAAGAGAATTATTTGTTTGCATGTCCTGCCTATACCAGGTTAGACCACATATGCTTTCATATCCTAGAGCTGCCATTTTTCTATCTATCCACCCTGCTCCTTGTGCTGCTGCTAGATGAGCAGCACTTAGCCAAAAGATTATGGCTGTCTCTGCCAAATGTAGTGACATTCCGATTCAATAAAAGATATATTTTTTGTCATATATATTTAGTACAGTGATACCTCGGTTTACGAACTTAATCCGTTCCGGATCCCAGTTCTGCTACTGATTGATTGATTGATTGTGTGACTGAGGAAATGGATAAAAGCTCCGCATCCAAACAATGACTATCATCAGCGCAGGTAAGAAAATTTTTTAATTTTCATTTTTATCATCTACAATACTGTTTTATTTATTTTATAGTACAGTACATTGATTATTGCTTTCATTTTATGGATCAATGGTCTTGTTAAGATAGTAAAATTCATGTTACATTGCTGATTTAGGGGTTGCTTTTAAAAGTCTGGAGGGGACGCGGGTGGCGCTGTGGGTTAAACCACAGAGCCTAGGACTTGCCGATCAGAAGGTCAGCGGTTCGAATCCCCGCGACAGGGTGAGCTCCCGTTGCTCGGTCCCTGCTGCTGCCAACCTAGCAGTTCGAAAGCACGTCAAAGTGCAAGTAGATAAATAGGTACCGCTCCGGTGGGAAGGTAAACGGCGTTTCTGTGCACTGCTCTGGTTCGCCAGAAGCGGCTTAGTCATGCTGGCCACATGGCCTGGAAGATGTCTGTGGACAAACACTGGCTCCCTCGGCCAATAAAGTGATATGAGTGCCGCAACCCCAGAGTCAGTCACGACTGGACCTAATGGTCAGGGGTCCTTTTACATTTACCTTAAAAGTCTGGAATGGATTAATCCATTTTGCATTACTTTCTATGGGAAAGCGTGCGTTGGTTTAAGAATGCTTTGGTTTAAGAACGGACTTCCGGAACAGATTAAGTTTGTAAACCAAGGTACCACTGTAGCAGCTTCCACCTTTGTAAAATCAAGTATTTTCCCTTTTATAGAAGCAGCCACCTTACCAAAGCTAATGAAGGGGGACACACATTATTTCTTTTGCTGCTCTAGTTAAAGAATATTGCCAACATCTTATCAACCAAGACCAGATGACTGGGAGGTCGCCTGCTCTAGATGGGGTTACACTTCCTCTGAAGGAGCAGGTTTGTAGCCTGGGAGTACTCCTGGATCCTTTGCTGTCACTAGAGGCTCAGGTGGCCTCCGTGGCCCGGAGTGCCTTCCATCAGCTTCGGCTGGTGACCCAGCTGTGCCCCTATCTGTATAGGGATAGCCTAATTACTGTTGTCTATGCTCTGGTAATTTCAAGGTTAGATTACTGCATTGCGGTATATGTAGGGCTGCCTCTGAAGACGATTCAGAAACTTCAGCTAGTGCAGAATTCAGCAGCCAGGTTGCTCACCGGAGCAAGGCGGTTTGAGTATATTACACTGATCCTGGTCCAACTGCACTGGCTACCAATTAGTTTCCAGGCCTATTTCAAATTGCTGGTTTTGACCTGGTTTTGATAGGGTGGCATATAAATTGAATGAATAAATAAATAAATAAATAAATAAAAATAAGTTGTTTACTACAGAACAGCCAGGTTGTCTTCATTCACTTTTTATGAGGCACCTACAATACATTGTCATCATATCATTGTTCTTCTGTTTTTCCTGCAGTTCTTCCATCTCTTTCCAGACTTCAAACAAAATCAAATTCTTATTGCTAAGGAACACAATAGCAACATCTGTACAGGTACTGATCAACTTAGTGCTTTTTTTGCATTTTTAAAAGAGGCATTTTGACATGTACAAAGAAGCCTATTATGAGGCATCTTCTTTGGCATACATTCACTATGATCTTTTGCACTGGTATCATTTTATCGGCATATTTATTTTCTTTTTAAAAATCAGTTATTTAATTTGAACTAAAATGATTTCCTTTTTTAAAAAAAAGAAACTGAAATATTTGTGTGATAGAATTTTAAATAAAAACATTTTAATGCAAATTTTTATTTAAAAAAATATTTGTATTAGTTTCGCAAATAGACATTAATCAGGCAGGCTAATATTAATACTCTATCCCTTCTTTGCCTATGTGGCGATGCCTAGTCATTTTCAATTCCACATATAGCTTACATTGGAAGACCAACAATTGGGTAGCACTAGGAACTACCAGACTGATAATACTACATTTCTCTATTTAGTGGCCTCGCTCACACAACACTATAGTTCGTTCTTGGCTGCAGCTCGTGGTTACCATGGAGTGAGCTTAACCATGAACCCAGGCTCAGACAACACATTAAGCCAAATTTTGGCTTCTTTCAGCTTGATACACAAGTAAAAAGAACTGAGGAGGAGCAACGTGGCTGTGAGCTCCTGTCTGGGATCCTGCACATTTGTTTGGATTACCATGTCATGCAAACTAGGCAAGTGTTTTCAAAGAATCCTTAAACACTAAGGGTTATTTTCGCACAGATACTAGTAAAATGTGGAAGCACATTACAACTATTATTCTTGAGTAGAAAATGTTTAATTGTACTTCCTTCTTTAACTATTAAATTCTCATATGTAATCAATCTCCCAGTCATATTGATCTTCTTAACACTCATTACATCCAATGGCAACAGCCAGTGAGGAGTTTTGAACTCCAATAAATTTTTGTACCTGTTCCATACTTCAATCAACGGACCTCTAAAGATGTGGTTTTCAAAACCTTTATGCACTTTTTTTTCATACCATAAATATGCATGCCAACCAAATCTGTTATCATAACCTTCTAAATCCAATAATTCCGTATTTTCTAACTTTATCCATTATTTTACCCAGCAAAGACATGCAGCCGCATAATATAACTTTAAATCTGGCAGGGCAAAGCCTCCTCTATCTCTTGCATCTGTTCATATCTTAAACTTTATTCTCGGCTTTTTGCCCTGCCAGATATATCTTGAGATAATTCTTTGCCATTCTTTAAATATTGTCACTCCTTTAATTATCAGTATTGATTGAAATAAAAACATCATTTTTGGTAGCACACTCATCTTTATCATTGCAATTCTTCCCCAAAGTGATAACTTCATTCTCCCCCACACCTCCAGGTCCCTCTTAATCTTATTCCATGTCGGTACATAATTGTTTTGAAAAAGATCAATACTCTTGGGAGTTAACATAATCCCAAGATATTTAACTTTCTTAACCACTTCCATCTCTATTTGTTGTTGTATTCTTTCTATTATCTCTTGATCCATATTCTTAACCATTATTTTCATTTTATTCTTATTTAATTTAAAACCAGCAACTTTTCCAAATTGCTCTATCTCTTCTAATACTTCCTTTACACTTTTGATAGGATCTTCTATTGTTATGACCAAGTCATCAGCAAAGGCTTTTACCTTATATTCCTTACAACCAACTGTCACACCTTTTATCTTTTCATTACTTCTTAAAGCTCTCAAAAAAACTTCCATATGAAGAAGTTAAAGAATATGTAAATGATTGGTTGGTTACATTATTTTCAGTTGAATGCGATGTTTAAAAAAGAGTTGTTAGAAAGAGGTTTTCAAGAAGAAAAATCTAGGTTCCATAAAGAAATTTTGAATGATGATGTAAACATTTTATCTAAAATGTATAAATTATTACTTGAGTGGCATACAAAGGATGAGAAAGTTAAAGTTGCTATGATTCAGTGGGCCAAAGATTTTGGTTATAACATACAATTTGATGATTGGATAAGATTGTGGAAAGAAGGAATGAAGTGCACTGCATGTACTACAATAAAAGAAAATGTCATGAAATGTACTACAATAAAAGAAAATGTCATGAAAATGATATATAGATGGTATGTAACACCAGTAAAACTTGGGAAGATGTATAAAGTTAGTAATCAATGTTGGTGGGATTGTAAAAAAATGAAATGTTTCTGGGAAATGATTTATAATGAATTGAAAAAAATGTTGAAATATACTTTTGTTAAGAAGCCAGAATCTTTTTTGTTAGGAATATTAAGGAATGATATTAAGAAGAAAGATGAGAAGTTATTTTTATATGCAGTAACAGCAGCTAGAATTTTGGTGGCGCAAAAATGGAAACAGGAAGAAATCCCGACAAAAGAAGAATGGAGAATGAAGCTGATGGAATACGCAGAAATGGACAAATTAATGGGGAAAATTCGGAACCAACGAGACCAGAGATTCACCGAGGACTGGAATAAATTTACAGAGTATATTAAAAGTATATGTGAAGAGCATTTAACATTTGTAGGTTTTCAAGAAGTTCTGGGATAATAATTGATAGAAATATTGTTTTATAAGATTCGATAAGATTAAGATTGTTAAAATGCAATACAGATTGAAGAAATGTGAATAATAGTGATAATATGAAAAATTCTCCGACAGGCTGAGGGAAGTCCAAAAAAGTACAAAGATTGGAATTGGATGTAAATTTAAATGGAATGTTTTTTTCTGTTGTTTTTGAAAATTTGAAAAATAAAAATAATTTTAAAAAAGAAAATGTTTACTTGTACAACTTATTCAGCTATTCGGCTGGTGGTACATTGCATCCCTAAATGGATACAACATCACTAGGTCTGGAAGTGAGTTACAAGTTTTTCTGTCAGAAAAAGCACTGGGGCTTATTCAATGCTTTTCATTTCAGGTTAAAAAATAATTTGAGAATCAGAGAGTCAGATTCCTATGTTCCTTTGAAAACACACACACACACACACACACACACACACACACGGTGGGTGAAGTTGAATGCCTGGGCCCCCTTCTCATTATTGGAATAGTCAGGTTAGCTTCCCAGTAGAACATTAAAGGGAAGAAAGGAAGTGGATTTGTGAGAGAGAGCAAATGGATGCTCCCCTCTACCTCAACTTGTGGGTAGTTTGAAGGACAATAGGTCAGAGTGGAAAGTTGAGTTATGTGAACTAGAAGCTAGAACCCAGAAAGTAGCAAGCTACAAACTGAGAGAGACAGAGCCATGTTTTATTTTCTGTTTGAATCCAAGGCTATGGGTGCAGCAAGACCCTCTTGGGGTGTTAATGCTGTGAACTCCTCCATCACAAAAGCTCAGGTTGTATATATGTGTAAACAAACCATATATTATAAAGACACCACAGTCTCTGCTGTACCTCATTCCAAAGGAAACATGAACCCTTGGTAGGTGCCTAGAACCCTTGGAATCTCGCACTGCTTGGAGACTGGAGTGGCATGCAACAATACAGAAAGACTTGTAAAAGCTAGTTACTTTAGCACCATAGCTTGGAAAAAACCCTCCTCTCTTGTCAAGCACAAATGCTAACAATAATTAGAGAAAGAAATAAACAAGCTTACTTAGTTTGCAGGGAAACAAGGGCATCCTGGAATTTGTTATTTAGAAACAGATCCACAGCTGCCATACATTCACTGAGAGCAACATTCAAGTCCTGTGCAGATGATCTGGAAAAAGAGAAAAGAGTTAATGCTAACTTCTCTGTTTCCAATGCGGAATGAGAAAAAGAAGTCCCGTCCTCCCAAAGGTCAGCATGTTAACTATTAGAATGCTTTTCTTAGTGTATTTCTGTACATGTCTAGTCAGAAGTAAGAATCATTGAGTTCAATAGAACTTACTCCCAGGTAAGCACGCATAGGATTGCACCTTTAGTTTTCACATACGAAGCACAATTACTCCATCAACACCATATTAGAAAATATCATCAGGCAATCTTGTTTGAAATTGCCTTTTTAAAAAAATTATGTGAAAGGTGCAACAGTTTGTGCTTGTGCATCTCCAAGTAGGACCTGCAACAAAATGTACCAGAGGATTCTCACGCCCTACGAGTGCTCCTGTTCAAGGCTCTATTTTTTTTAAAAAAGAGAGAAACCTGAAATGCATAACAACGCATAGAAACTCAAAAAACCTCAAATACGGTAGTTTAATGCACTACACAACATATGTAATAGATTGTCAGAAGCTGAGCACTGTTCAATTATGGAAAAGGATTAAGAGTAGCACTATTCCACCATTTTTCTATGATACAGAGAGTCTGAGATAAAGTTTTAACCCCCAGAACAATTAGCAGTATATACACCTTCTTTACAGGACAAATGAAAGAAATTACGTATTCATGCAGCTCACAGGAGGCTGTGATGGTCACTAACCTTTAAAAGAGAATTAGACAAATTCATGGAGGAGAGGGCTATCAATGGCTACAAGCCATGAAGGCTATGCTCTGCCTCTACAGTTGGAGGCAGCAATGCTTATGAATGCCAGTGCTGGAAACTGCAGCTGGGGGAGAGTGCTGTTGTGCTCTAATCCTGCTTATGGGTTTCCCACAGGCATCTGGTTGGTCACTATGAGGACAGGATGCTGGACCAGAGGGACCACTGGCCTGATCCAGCAGGCTCTTCTTATGTACTTACAATATGTCTTGTGATTGTGATATAAGTATAGAGATGGGTCTCACGTGCTCTTGTTCCATGGTATTTTAACAAGCAACTTATCTTCAATTGCTCACATGGACTCAACTGCTTCCTTCTCCATGTTCTTCATGCTCCCCTAGTAATGTCATTATCTTTCTGTCCTTTGATCCAAATGTAGTGGCCCTTAAAATACCATTAGCATAATTTCATATTAAATTAAGACATTAACTACTAAAAAGAAGCAATAGACCTCAGTGCACCTACTGGAATTGCTTCCCTCCCTAAGCAAAATGAGATAAGAACTACTAAACATTTTGTGCACTCAAAAATTATCTGGAAATAATAAATAAAACACAAAGGATAGCATCTCATAATTCATGACCAAACTTAACTTGCTCACTTCCAGAAGTATTTAATTGACACGGACACATTCACATCAAACATAGAAGCAAGTTCTTACGATATCATTTTAAAAAACACACAAAACAGGAATATGGTTCCTTCTTTCAACTACTACAGCAGTTGGCAACTAAAAAAAAGTAATAAATATTTGACTAGCAATGGATTTATTGCTAATTTCCACTGCAGCATCTAGTATTTATTCAATTGCTTTATTTCAGCAGTTATACCCTGCCCTTCCCCCAATCAGAGCACAGAGCACAACATGTAGTATAAACAATATAAAACATGTAACAAAATTAAATTGTACATCCATTATAAAAAACTGAAGCACTAGACCTCAATTCCATCCAGAATCAACACCAACATGATATTTATTATTATTTATTCAATTTATATCTCAGCCTTCCTGCCAAAGGAGTCCACGGTGGCAAACACATCATTAAAATAATATTTAAAATATTCTAAATACAACCAGTCTCTCAATGAATTATTTCAGGGTTGCTAGGAATGGTATCTTTCTGCTTTCTAATACCTGGGTGAACAGGAATATTTCGAAGTCAATAATGAGGAAGACAGACTCTCCTCACCAGGGAAACTATTCCAGAAGTGGGGAATCACTACTGGAAAGGCCCTGCCATAGTTTAACACCAACTGAGCAGTTCCCAGTGGAGGCACCAGGTTCCACAAGCTTGGATGGAGAGCATGTTTCTGCTTGTTGTCTGAAAACAGCTAATGTGGAGGACTCTCATATCTCAGTGAGGAGCTCTGTAAAAGGGGCGCCATTGCTGCAAATGCCATGCCTCGTATCACCATTTTACTCACCACACTAGCCAGTGGGACTACAAGCAGAGACTTTTCAGCAGTTCTTAAGGTTTGGGGTAGCACATACTAGGAAATACATAAAAGGATTACTATTTTTTTTATTTAAAAAAAAAACTAATTACAGACTAATGCCAACACCTTGAAGCGGGCCTGGTACAGTATATGAATGGCAGCCACTACAGTATCTTCAGAACTGAAGTAACATGACCCTATCAGCTGTGCCCAACAGCCAGGTTGTAGCATTCTGTACCACCTGCAGCTTCTGGAATGTTGCATTTCTCTATATGGGTGGTTATTAGAGCATTGATAACTGGCGTTAAGCTGTTCCAGTCCAGGAACGGCCATAACTAGTGAACCAGCAATAGTTGGGCGCAGCTACGTCTCACCATTTTAAGTCACTTGGGTCTCTTGTGACAGCTTGGAATCAAAAATCACCCTCATCTATGAATCTGCTCCTATATGGGGCAGCACTCCCACTGAAGAACAGGCTGTCCACCTAATGCCTGGAACTGGGAACCACATTGACTCATAGAACTACTGTCTTGTTGAGATTGAGTTTATTAGCCCTCATCCGGCCCATCACTGCCCCCAGATAAAAGACATTTGAATAGCTCAGTTACTTTTAAATATATATGAAATGTTTTAGCCAATAACCCTAGTGTATTTCTTAAGTCCTAAACACAATGATGATTATGGATAAACTATTAAACTAGCAAACCTATCAGCTATTGTACTTTTTGGTATGCAAAGTAATATTTATTTCCTTTTAAATTTCCCAGCTGTTGTAATGGACTTACAACATGGCTTTGAAATAGCAACGTTTATTTCCTATCAAAGTTTATTTCCACTTCAAAGTATAGTTACTGTGCATTTTTCTATCAGAAGTTGCCCAGAGATTATGCAGTCCATTGGCTAATTATAAAATTTCTCTAACCTAATTTATGGGTTAGCTATTGCAACATCACGAGCAAAGTAGGCTGCTTTGACTTGTGATTTTGATTTACAGAAACAGGCAGTGGATTTGTTCAGGACATAAAAAAATACTATATTGGAAAAACACACTGAATTTGGGTTGAATGCATTGAGCATAACCACTAACATACTGGAGTATGAGCCAATACCTGTGCATTTGGAGGAAGTGCAAAAGGCGGCTACCAGGCTAGACAGTGTCCTCAGCATCCCAGAGGGCATGACAGAGAACCTCTTGACCTCTATCACCTGCCTGGGGCACAGAATACAGTCATAAAGCAGAGAAAGTAAGAAGCAACAGACATTAAAGATTAAAAATAAAGGAAGTGTATTCTGGGCAACCTATGACCATTTAATGTGCTGCTGTTATGCTGCACAGCATGTAGGAAAGAATTTGAACAGAGTAGCAAGAAAAACGTAGGCCTGGCTCTGAGTTTGTTTGTTTTAAGGTAGAAAATACTTATTACATTATATATCTGACGACAGACAAACTTTTTTTGTTGCTGTTAAATTTAAAACTTTCAGTCTTCCAGATTTACAAGACAAATGGGAGAAAGATCTAGATCAAGGAGTTTCAATAGTAGAATCATACTAAATATTAAAAATATTTTGAGTAGATTGCTACAAGCTGATTGGAAATTAAAAAAAAACACCTTATAGAACTTAATCCAACAGTGTTCAACCCTGTACAAGTTGGATCAAATTTATCAGTGATTACATGGCACCACATCTCTAAAATGGGAAAACTCTTAGTGACAGTGTTGAAGAATAAAGGTAAAGGGACCCCTGACCATTAGGTCCAGCCATGGAAGACTCTGGGGTTGCGGCACTCATCTCACTTTTTTGGCCGAGGGAGCCAGCGTACTGCTTCCGGGTCATGTGGCCAGCATGACTAAGCTGCTTCTGATGAACCGGAGCAGCACACGGAAATGCCGTTTACCTTCCCGCTAAAACGGTACCTATTTATCTACTTGCACTTTGACATGCTTTCGAATGAAAGACTTTCCTTCATACAGCATAGTGCCCAAACCCTTTCTCTCCTATTCAAGTGCTCAACAGCTTTTGATCTATTGCACAGAGCCCTTCTCAACCCTCTGAAGACTTTATGAAAACAGAGCAAACTTAATACAGTGGTACCTCGGGTTACATATGCTTCAGGTTACAGACACTTCAGGTTACAGACTCTGCTAATCCAGAAATAATACCTCAGGTTAAGAACTTTGCTTCAGGATGAGAACAGAAATCTCACAGAAGCGGTGCAGCAGCAGCCCCATTAGCTAAAGTGGTGCTTCAGGTTAAGAACAGTTTCAGGTTAAGAACGGACTTCCAGAACGAATTAAGTTCTTAACCCGAGGTACCATAGTAATCCAATATGAGCAGCCAACTCATGACTTGCCAAAACTAGAGAGAAAATGAACAATGGTCCCCCACAACTGTTAATTTTCTTCTCGGCCTTTTGACTAAGATCAAGCGTAATTTTCTTTAACTGTCTCTGTCATTTTAGCCAACTGAAAAGCTTATAAATAATTCAATAACAAATAAGCACATTAAAGAGATCATCAATTCTGGCATATCCTGTCCTTTACCAAGTCCTGTTTAACATTTAATAGGTCTACATCTCCTCCTGTGCTTTGTAGAAAGCTGGCAGCACATTCAACCTAAGCAGGCTCTCACACACAAACACACTGAGCTTTTGGCAGTGATGGAAGAGAAATATTCTAGGGTTTTAAAAAACTGGGTTTGTGGGACAAGGATGGAACATTGTTTCCAGCATTCCCACATCCTGTCCCCCAACAGCAAAGCTTAGCCCTGAAAATATTTGAAGTAAAAACGAAAAGGGTACCTTCTGAGCACGTGAAAAGTGCTTTCTCCTCATAACTTAGCAACCAGTTTCATATAGCAATAATTTTGTAATTTGATCTGAACATACTGGAGACCACAATCAGAAGGTGGACACAGTGGGGCTAATCAAAATGGGGAAAACCTGGAATTGCCACCTTTTTCTGGATCACCATTCACTACCCAGTGGGCACAGGTCCAGACTTTAAAGCTCCATGTCTGAGTGTTGTTGTTGCTTTTCTCCTAGTACTTTCCCCGGGAAAACCTGTGTTTTACCGCTGAATTGGAGCAAACAGCAATCAAGTCTTCCCTGGATTGCCATTTGCAGTAAAACGCAGGTTTTCCTGGGGAAAGTGCTAGGAGAAAAGCGTTCGCAGTAAAATGCAGGTTTTTCAGGGGCTTAAGTTACAGAAGGGTAGATTTCAGTTGAACACTAGGAGAAACAAGGGGCAGACTTTGGTAATATGGCACCTGAGCAAGAACAAAATTTAGCATGCACACCCTAAATATTTCTTATTTGCACAATAAGAAATTTGCACACACATAGCAGGGAGGTCAGGAATCCCACTTGCTTGCAACATTTATTTTCAGGCTGGCGGTAGATTCACCTGACATAAAGACAGGAAAGTATGTACCTACAATATATGTCGCCTTAACTTACATAAAGTGGCAATACTGTAGTGCATCCCCTTTCACCTGCCATTTCTAAACATTTATGTAACCGCCTTAGGAATTTAGGAAGCTGACTTACACTGAGTCAGACTGTTAGTCCATCAGTATTGTTGACAGTGACTGGCAGCAGCTCTCCAGGGGTTTCATACACACTCTATTTCGGTTTTCACCTCAGGGTTACTACCTTTCTTTTTTCTTTTTACATTTAATGCTTTTCCACACACACAGTCAGGAAGCGGGGTGGGAAATACACTCAATCCACATAACAATGCTAAATATGAGAGCCAGTGTGGTGTCGTGGTTATGAGTGTCAGGCTATGGGAAACCCAGCCAGATGGGCGGGGTATAAATAAATTGTTGTTGTTGTTGTTATATTAATTATTATTACTACTACTACTACTACTACTACTACTTGAGAGGCAAGGGCTCTTGGCCCAGTCGCTGCCTCTCAGCCCAAAGGGCGTTGTGGGGATTCAATGAGGCAAGGGAGAACCAGGCACACACCACCTTGAGCTCCTTTGGAAGAAAACGCGAGATATAACAACAACAACAACAACAACAACAACAACAACAACAACAACAACAACAACAACAACAACAACTGAAGCAAGCAAGCAAGCAAGCAAACAAACTCATATTGGCTTCAGCAGCTGCAAACTTCCCGGCAGGTTTATTTGCAAATGTCGACATGCATGCCGGGAACAGCTTCACCTGTTGGTTTCTTGCCTGCCAAGGCAGCTTGCTCGTGAAACACAAGCGCGCCAACCTAGCTAAACCGAAGGCAGGATCCACCTCCCCCAGAGTACCTCAGCTCCTTTTTCTTGCTGCTGCTGCTGCTTCTGCGGCTACTTTGCGCGTCCATGAGGCTCCGCTAGGCTCGTCGCGAGATGAAGCGAGCTGCTGCTGAGGTAAAAAAAAATCCCGCTCCGCCTCGAAAGCCAGCGGCAAACTCATAACGCCGGGAAAGTGGAGGCAGGCGGCTCCAGAGCAAGGTCCCCGCGCTGCTGGGTGGCGGCTCCTCCCCTATAAAATTGCCGGCCGCCGCCGCCGCCTGCTCCCTCCTCATCCTGAGGCCTCTCAGGGGAGCGACCGCCCTCTGCAGGTCTCTCGGAGGCAGCCGCGTACTTGATAAACCGGCGTGATAAAGGAAAGCAGCCCCAGCTGCAGCTCCTCGCCTCGGGTCAAGGGTGTGGCGCCAGCTCAGGCAAGAGGGAGCTTCTAGGTTTGGGCTGGCAGGACAGGAAGGAAACTCCAAGACAGCCAGGTGGGCGGGGTATAAATAATAAATTATTATTATTATCGCCAGGGTACTCCCAAAGGAAGCTGTTCTCCTCCTCCTCCCCCCTCTTTCTTTATTTCCTCCCCTTGTGCCCCCCATAACAATGGTTAAACCAGTTCATCCATTAGCCAAGGCTACTTAGATCTTGCAGAGCTTGTCCCCCTTTCCCAATTCTCTAAACATGTATCACAACAGCAATAACGTCTCCTCCCCTCTTCCCTTGCAGAATGGACACTTGCCACCTTTCTTTCCCCCCAACTCGCCTTCTCCCGCTTTCAGTCTCTCCATCACAAGGGAGCTTTGCCAAGCCTTTGCAAATAAGCACTTCTTCATTCATACATGATGCATTTTTTGTGCTTTTAAATATGTATTTATGAAGGTAGAGGCAAACCGACGCTGTCCAATTTGGAGGCTAGATCTGTATCAGAACTTAACCACAAATGATTGAATTTTAGAAGTAACTATGTCATTCATGTGAATGACATAGTCAGGTATCACCCACCATTTGTTGCTGTTTCTATTGTCCCCATGTAGGTTTCAAAAGCTTTGGGGGTAGGGATCTATTTCTTGTCTGATGTCTAGGATGCTAATACCAACTTTGAGCTATTGAATAGGTAAAGGTAAAGGTAAAGGGACCCCTGACCATTAGGTCCAGTCGTGGCTGACTCTGGGGTTGCAACACTCATCTCGCTTTATTGGCCGAGGGAGCCGGCGTACAGCTTCCAGGTCATGTGGCCAGCATGACTAAGCCGCTTCTGGCGAACCAGAGCAGCGCATGGAAACGCCATTTACCTTCCTGCCAGAGCAGTACCTATTTATCTACTTGCACTGCATGCTTTTGAACTGCTAGGTTGGCAGGAGCTGGGATTGAGCAACGGGAGCTCAACCCGTTGCGGGGCTTCGAACCGCCGACCTTCTGATCGACAAGCCCTAGGCTCTGTGGTTTAACCCACAGCGCCACCCGCTGTGAACTACAAAATCCAAACTCTGTACAGAAATAATACATTTGAGTAGCTTCTCAAAAAAACATACTTTAGGGAATGGAAAGTTCACTTAAAATTCATTTTCAAACCAAAACTAAAGTTGTGATGTTTCATATCTGTATATTTCCACAAGACACTGTACAGTTTACTTAAAAGTAAAAACAAAAACCAGACAAAACATAATATACTTAAACTGTTTTATTCATAATTACAAGCTATTTTAGAATTTTTAAACAAAGGTCTATAAATAGAGGCTAACCCCACCTGAACAAGTTATTAAAAGCCTTTTAAAACTTTAACAGTAATGCCATTTAAGCTGACACAGCAGTGGTTTATTTAGAAGCCTTCGAGTAAAGGTTCTGTGATCAGTCAGTAACATGAAATGTAACATCAAGTGACTCAGAACTTTAAATCCTATACAAGAAAGCTTGAATATATATATATTTATATGTATAATATATACACACAGATATTGTATTGGTCCACAAAGTATACATTTAACAAAAAAGGAAAAATCTATGTAGTCCAGTTAAACATACAATATGCACGATTAATGTTAATACAAAATTTGGGTAGATAAATTATGAACATTAATACTTGCAAGAGGTTTTGCTAGGTTACTTTTTTGAGCAGGTGTTTTAAAATGCTCATTTCCTAGTGCAAAAGTTTCTCGGAACTGATCTCAATTTATAGGAAAATTGAGCAAAAACTACCTTCCTAAAAAGTCTCTTGCAGCAGCATCCACAGGTAACTGGAAAAGTTTCATCCTGATAGTGGTAACTATGCAACTCCTTGCAGCAGAAGAAAAATCATTTAAAAACTCTTAATTCGAGGCACAAATACCACAGTGTTTTGGGAGGGGGGAAGCAGAACCACCAGTTTTGTGTGGCTGCAGCCTAACTATGCATGTATTGAAGATGGAAGTGAAACGAGTCATTTGGAATGAGTTTAACATCCTGCAGAACAGAACATATTAGATAATAACTTACTTTCATTAACATTCAATTTTGACTTCGTTACTATAAAAGGAAATTTATTTTTAAGGTGCAACTATCAGTTGGCATTCAATAAATTATACACAACAGCAACCGACTGTTGTAAACTATATCTTTATGTAGTCTACTTCCTACCCTATTTCAAATTCTGCTGTCAACTTGCCAATTTAAGTTGCATATTTCACATAAGAAATTGGCTCAATTAGCAGTGGGGCATCAGAGTTCTTAACAATGAACTTGGCCAAACAGTGTAATCTTAGAAATCTCCTTGGAACAATCCTAAAAGGTCATTTTAAAATACCCGATAGTAGGCAAAATGGCAGTTAAAAGTTTCAGATAACACTAGTTGCATCTGGAATCTAGATTTTCTGTTAGATATCCACTCTAGAAGAACCTTCATTAAAAGGAAGCCCACAGATATAAAGGCACTCCATAGACCTAACCTCAATTATCATCATCTCTAAAATATACAATAGATTTCTAATACCTGTGATAACCAGATCTGAACATTTTAGCAAGAAAGAAGCAGGATTATCAGCAATTTTTAAGTACATGAAGATTTGCCATAAACTACAGTTTGGTTGGCTACATGGCCAGATTTGATTACAAGGTGAAAATGTACTTTGCTAACTGGGCCACCTGGGAGACCTAAATAATTCAGTATTATAGTAATTGGCAAAAATTTGCCCTTTTGAAAAGAAAGCTAATCAAGACTTAGAACAAGCCATCTAATATTTTTTAAGGGAAATATCAGTAACACATGAC
Source organism: Podarcis bocagei (assembly GCF_964188305.1). Lineage (NCBI taxonomy): Eukaryota > Metazoa > Chordata > Lepidosauria > Squamata > Lacertidae > Podarcis > Podarcis bocagei. The sequence goes on from NC_138129.1 coordinate 58,308,218, forward strand.
CTATCCATTTGTTTAAAGGCAATACAATGCACTCACTCATTTTATGTTGTTAGACACACCTGCACATTCTAGATCTTCAACACTGCATAAGGCATGTATCAAAGGGGAACTTGGTTGGAGTCAGAATTGCCTTCTGAGATCTTTCAAAAATGCATTGCTGTGCCTTAATACAGATTTGTCTTTTTTGCATTATAATAACTTACTTTGGTGTAATGGTTTATATACTACACAAGAATATCAAGGTAAGTACAAATGGAACTTCGCTTTATTAAAAAAGAGTAGCCAGATGAGTAAAGTGAATATGAAAAAAATTACAAATAAGACATTACATTGCTCAAAAATCACATTTGCAGGAATTTAAAGCCTTTTGTACTTCCCTGTGCATAAGCAGCTTCTGATTAGCTATACACATACAGGGCAAGGGACAAATGGTTGTGGCAATTCTTCATGCTTCTGATATTTCAGATTTACTGAGTGCAATAGCTAGTTCTAAATCTTCTTGTTCTTGTTGTTTCAACCTTGCAAGACGCTCTTTCTCCTCTCTCTCACTTTCCCTCTTTGCCCATTCAATCATATCTTCTTCAGTAGGATACTAAAAATAGAGAAACCATGGATTTGTTAACTGAGGAGGTAAAAATCAAGTGTTTAAAGAAGATTCTGTTCCCAGTTGGTTTAAATTATATCATCACTTAGAATTTAAATGGGTGTTTGGTCGGCATCTATGATTTATCTAGTTCATTGTTTCAATTGTTTGATTAAGAGGAGAAAAATAATATTTTCATTTGCCCCAAACACTCAAAGAAAATTGAAAGTGTGCATTTGATGTAGCTTGCAAAGATGTAAGTCCATTGTAAGAGTTTGGACTATTGGATCTTTGGCACAGTTACTTTAAACTGTTAATTAAAGAGAAGGATTATATTATATATAATGCTTATTTAAAACCACCCAACAATCCAAGTACACATATTTAATTAAAGAAAGGCCTTCAAAATAATCAAGAGCACCACGTTACTGTTCCTCCCCAAAGGTTTACATCCCAGTGACCGTCATGCAATAAAGCAAGTTAAGAAATCCCAAGTCCACCACCGCTATGACCCACTGATTAACAGAGTAGTAAGATATAAAGATGATTCCGTTTACTAAGGAAAATGTTATGGTAACATACGACACAGTTCATTTTTTCAGGTGCTGGCACAGAGAGCCAGTGTGATGTAGTGGTTGGGAGTGTCAGACTTAGGATCAAATCCTCACTCAGGGTTCAAATCCTCACTCAGCCATGAAGCTCACTGGATAACCTTGGGCCAGTCACTTACTCTCAGCCTAACCTACCTCATGGGATTGTTGTGACAATAAAATGGGGAGGAAGAGAGCTATGTACACCGCCTTGAGATCATTTGAGGCAAAGTGGGATAAGAAAAAGAAAGAAAGAAAGAAAGAAAGAAAGAAAGAAAGAAAGAAAGAAAGAAAGAAAGAAAGATTTTACATAGCTGAGGCTGGTGTGCCAACTGCACTCATTCCTTAAATCATCAGATTTGGCCATCTTGACACATGTCTTAGTTACATCTTGATCAGATTACTGTCATGTGTTCTATAGGAAGCAGTCTTTGAAATGTAACTGCTATAGGTGTTCTAGGATGATACAGCCAGGCTATTGACTAGGAGCCAGTTACTGGGAATATTGGTTTCCAGGGAGAATTCAGTATGCTAGTTATGACTTTTAAAGACCTGGCTGATTGAAAGACCACCTCCTCCAATGTTAGTCTGCCTGGCTAGTAATATTTCTGAGAGCATCCCTTTCTGCATCCAGTCAACATCAGGTTTGCTGGGAATGCAAGAAATGGTCTTTTCAATGACTGATGAACTCCCTTCTTAAAGAAGCCTGTTTAGCCTCCAGTCTAGTGACCTTCTGCTAGCAGATGAAGATGTTGTTAAGACAAGACCTTCAGGCTGCTGTGTGTGCTCTGCTGCTGGTGGCAGATAGCTTCATCTATTTATGCCTTTAACAGCTTGCTTTATAATTTTTTTGGTAAGTTTTATTTTGCTGTATTTTGTTTTGTCATTCCTCCTTGGGCGCACAGTTGTAGGAAGGCAGGATAAAAACTGACATAAATACATGTTCTCACTAACTTGACCCAGAAATCCTTTACAGTGTTGATTGCCTCATTCTTCCTACCTTCAAGTACTTGAAATTTAATTCTGCGCTCCTTGGAAAATAACATCTCTCTTTCATGTGCATTGTACCTATTCACTCATTTACAGATCACTCAGCACTAACAAGGGACGGGTGGCATGCCAAGTTGACAGATCTGTGCCTTATCTTGAAGTGTTCTATACAATGAGGATGTTTACTTTCGGTAGTTTCCCTTTTTATAATAGTTTATGGCTAGGGCTGTTCATTCCCTTGAGTCGGTCTCCTGAACAAATCCTTACCACCCTCCCCTATTGTTTTGGCCTTTAAGATGCCTTGCCTACAAAGCCTGCTGCTGCATCAGTTGTCCCTGGGCCTGTGCCCTTCCCCCCAGACTAATCTTACAGCGGAGGCAGCAGGCAGGGCCTAGCCGTATGGCTGGTTGCCAAAAAAGGAGCTCAGGGACAAGATTTCCTTGTCACACTATCAATTTGTATTTATGAATCTTGCAGGGGATTAAGCCTTCAAATGGTAGCAACAAGTACAATGTAAAGGTTGTGCTGCTTATTTTCTAACTGCCTAACTGTGACCTTAACATATGCTTTGAAGATAAATGATGCACTGCAGTTTGATATACTGTACAGACATTAAATCCTGAGGCACAATGTGTACTTACAGCTTTGTACGAAGACTGGGAAAGGTAACAATTATTCATGTGAAGCTAAATAATACATAAATGTGCAACTAAGAATCTGCTGCAACTGGCAGCATTTGTCCCAGAAGGAAGTGGTAATGTACCCTTTTTTTAGAGAGGCACTACTAACGTTAATATGTGCTACATCGTTGCATTGTGGTATGAAACCCATTTCACTCAATTTAAGTCTGGAAATGTTCACTGTTTTTCACAAAAATAAGTCATTAGAGTTAGCTTGATGCCTCCCCATCCTGTTTACTTACAGCACTGAAATTAGCAAAATTGCTGGTGTCCATCTCTTTGCACACACCAGTGGGAGCAAATGGGTCAGCTTCCTGTTCTTTGGAACCATCACAGCCTGGGAAGGGCTGGAAGGGATCATTCAGTTTAAAGGAATCCGAAGACTCCAATTTGTTGATAGGCCTTTTTCCTACATCAAAATAATCACTTTAGCATGATTATGAGTGTGGCAGAAATATTTATCCAGTGTACAATAGTGTTTTAGGTTACACCATCTCATTATATAGCCAAAAAAACCCCACAAAAAATCCTTAGTGCTGGTAGTCATAAATTAATCTGATTTCTAAAACCTTTCACGTTTTTCAGGGTTTGTTTGTATGTACATTCTTCCCAATTTTTTCCATTTTTAAGTGGTTCAGTGTGGGTAAGAGCCAGTTCTTTTATTCAAATTTTAAAAAATGCTTAATTTAATCTATTTTAAAACTGGTTTAAACCAGCTTGCATTATCAAATTCAATAAACTACTCAGCAACCAACTTCTACAGTAGCACTGTCACAGCAATTTAAAAGTTACGGCCTCTCCCAAATTTATGGCTCCCAACATGTATCTAAGTAAAGATTACCTAAATTAAGAAGGATGGCTTAAAATTATGTAAGAAATAGAAGTAGTATAGGAATTAGTTGGTTACTAAATTAGAAGCTCTTTGCTCTCTTACAGCCATAAAGACATCTTTAAACCAAAGAGTAGCACACAGACACTTAGTACTGGTTCTTACCAGGTGGGGGAGGACAAGGTCTGGTAGGTGTTCCAGTTTTAGGAGGCAAAGCAGGAGGTACATCTTCATTTTTGGCTGGAGGCTCCTCAAACACATTTTTAGTTATGACCACATTGTGGACAGAGCCTGTTGTAGATGAACTAAATGGATCTTCATTATTTGCCTAAAAAACAAACAGACAGCAACAAAAACAGGAAAAGCTACTGTTTTGCTTAACAACATAGCTTGCAGAGGGGACATGGCTATCATGTTCGTTTTCTACCATAAAACAGTGCTTATTCAAGTGCCATAAAAAACAGGAGTTCATGCACTGGCAAACTGCAGATGTCTGCAGATGTTCATACTTTTAAATTATATTCCTGTGCCATGGCAGGACCAAAAAAATGGACTTTCATTTATGCCAAGCAGAGAACACAGCAGGCTACTGTCATGGGACTGCCAAGGAACGCCTTTGAGGCGGGGGAGGGGGGAAGAGTCAGAGCGGGAACAGTCCAAGGGAAACAGAGAGGAAGTGACGGAAGGGGAAGAGGGAGAGAGCCAGGAAGTGGGAAAAGTGTCCGATGCTGAAGCACAGCCCCAGCACCGCACAGGAAGTTCAGGAACAGACGAAGAGCCTGTGCCTGTGCCGTCTGCACAGGAAAGGAGAGGGTTAAAGCGCAGGGATCAGAGACGTCCCATGAAGCTCCCCCGCCTTTTCTGTTGGAGGAGAAGCCGGAGAAGACCACTCCCCAAATCTGAACCAGATGATTCGGACGCATGATTGTAATGTGCTGCTTGTACATATGTAAAATACACAAGCCATCACAGCTACTAAACGCTTTTGCAGGCTAGTAACTTTTGTGGTCTTGTATACATGCTGCAATAGTCAGAACTAGTCACATACATGCTCTGTTGCTCTTATATAATTTCACAGCAGTTAAAGATGAGGCTGGATTCGCTGCACAAGCAGCGTGATCACCACAAGAAAAACAGAACTGTGTAAGAGCTATTCCATGTATAACAACGTGTGTGGAGTGACTTCCACATGACACAGGAATCTGAAGGTAGCCCTGTTTCAGGAAGCTTTTAATGTTTTATGTTGTTGTTGTTTAGTTGCTTTGCCTGTATTTTGGTTAGAAACTGCCAAGGGTGGCTGGGGCAACCCAGTCAAATGGGCAGGATATTAAAAATAAATTACAATTATGATTACGATTGGAGCAATTTTCATTTCTTGAAAGCTAACTTGCTTACTTGCTTGACTACCCTGCTGATGAGAAGAATTCAAATATAGCAGCTTCAGAAACACTCTAAAAAGGATATATAAATCTTGGAATGGAAGCAGAAGAAAGTAAGGTAGTCAATGAGACTATGCAAGCGCCTATACTCATAGTAGGTGTAGTTTTCCATTAATTGAATTGTGCTCACGGCAGTTCACAAAGAAAGTAATCTCAGAAATAATGAGACTCACAGTAGCTTAAAATGGGGAATCAATCTGAGAAGTCATGACCTGTTGATTTAGATTCAGCATCTGCTAAAGTTGTGTTTTGTATCCTCGTATGTAGGAGCCTCTAGTGTGTTGGTTACTGCAGCAATTTTATGCTTTTTCCACAGGCATTAATCATTTCAAATTACCTTTGACAATGTGCTGAAGTCAGCAAAGCCGCTTCCAAATGATTCATTTCCAAACAGGGAGGTAAAGGGATCTGTAGCTAAAATAAGCAAGAGAGAAGAAAAGTTAATTCATTGACTAACAAAAGCTAGACAAAAGAGGAGATGAGTCTATTTTACATTGAATCTTTTGGATCTTACACCAGTTATAGGCAACACCCAGTTAGGGTTGATAGCCTCACCACCATAATCTTATTTATGTTATGTATTTTGTGATTTTATATTATAAACTACCTTGTGATCTTTGGATAAAGGGCGGTATAGAAATTTTAATAATACTTAGAATCATAGAATCATAGAGTTGGAATAGACCACAAGGGCCATCGAGTCCAACCCCCTGCCAAGCAGGAAACACCATCAGAGCACTCCTGACATATGGTTGTCAAGCCTCTGCTTAAAGACCTCCAAAGGAGGAGACTCCACCACACTCCTTGGCAGCAAATTCCACTGCCGAAGTTCTTCCTAATGTTTAGGTGGAATCTTCTTTCTTGTAGTTTGGATCCATTGCTCCGTGTCCGCTTCTCTGGAGCAGCAGAAAACAACCTTTCTCCCTCCTCTATATGACATCCTTTTATATATTTGAACATGGCTATCATATCACCCCTTAGACTCCTCTTCTCCAGGCTAAACATGCCCAGCTCCCTTAGCCGTTCCTCATAAGGCATCGTTTCCAGACCTTTGACCATTTTGGTTGCCCTCCTCTGGACACGTTCCAGTTTGTCAGTGTCCTTCTTGAACTGTGGTGCCCAGAACTGGACACAGTACTCCAGGTGAGGTCTGACCAGAGCAGAATACAGTGGCACTATTACTTCCCTTGATCTATTACTTAATTAATATAATTTAAACTACAAGGTGGTAAAAGAACTCAGTAGAAGTAAATTCACAAGGTGGCATAAACATTACTCAAAGTTCACATTCAAATTCAAACCAATGAGATTTTATAAGGATCAAGCCTTGTTTTCTACAGTACTGGATACATTGTTAAAGAGCAATAGTTAGAAAATAGTTTTGCGGAATTCTTACAAGACATGCAGATATCATCGAAGTGTTATAAACATGATTTGAAATGAAGTCTCAAGGTGGGTGATTCTTTTACTTTCTATATTTCACAGAAACTATACATAACTCTTCAGTGTCCCAGTTTTGGTAACTGAATGGTAAGCCAGGCTACTATATCAGTGAAACAAACCTCTGACTTGCATGCCATATATTTAGCAATGCATTAGTCCATTGTCACAACCAAGAATATCAATATTACCTTGCTGAATCAAGGTAATCAAAAAGTGTATCTACTTTTACAAACACACTGGCAGGGCATGAGGGAGACAGCCACAATCTCCTTTTGCTCCCAGAAACGGGTACATCTTTACCCAGGTTTGTAAATTAAGTTTTAGTCCTCAAAAATAGTATCAGCTATCCTGTTTATACCTCTATGTCAGTCATTTGAACTGAGTGGCAAGCATCAACTTCAATTGTTTCCCATAAGTTGGTTATCTTATTTGTGCTCAACTAAGCAGACAAATGGTCATTTACAAAGCTCTCTTCATTATGCATCTAACTGAAATGCATTTGGGTTCTCTTGTCAACTCAATCTCTGTTACAACACTAGATCTGCAGCCACAGAAAAGCGCTGTGGGATGATTTTGTACAGGTTTGTACAACTTCAGTTGTGTTAAGTTGTGTTCTTTGCATGTGCCTGAAAAGCGCCTTTCAGACATCACACCAAGGCTCATTATGTATTAACCATAGCTCAGAACCCAAATCATGAATTTGAGCTGCCAAGCACAGACAAGTCATAGTTTGAAGGTGTTTATCTGCTTTCATTTTCAGTCTGTTAATTCCTATCTAAGCCCAGAATTTTCCATGAGGAGAAATGTTGTTCAGATATTATGCTAAGCCATAGGCCATAATCACCAGAAGCCACAGCTTGAAAACCCACTTCAAGCCTTACCTGTATCACTTGATGTAGTAACAGCAATTCCACCAGGAGCAAAAGGATCATTATACTTCAGTGTTTCTGTCTAAAAGTTAAAATCCATTAAAGCTGTTTGCTTCAGACCATCAAGATTCTTAATTAGATAAGCTATTATTTGCCAAAGGGTCAATATTTTAATTTTTTTAAAAAAAATAAAATCTTATGCTAATGTCATCCTTAATTATTTGCTGAAGAATGCAGAAAATATTAGTTTTGCTCTCAAAAATTGCATCAATCTCCCATGAAGGCAGAGATTTCTTTCTTTAAGAAACCAATCACCCATTAGATTGAAATTTGAACGTTCAGCTGCCCTTGTGCCTTTTAAAGTATATTCCTTCCAGGCATTGTTACTTAAACTATCTGGAAAATTACTTTCAAATCAGGAGTATTAAAACAAATGTTTTGTTTGAAGCTGCCAGGATCCAGAGATGCTTATTAAGTCTGCTGGCTATGTCAACCAAAGCCCAGCTGCTATCCATGCAAAGTTTTTAAAAACACAAGCACTCTGCAGAAATCACCTGAACTGTTACACAGCCAAGTGCTGGTTATATCATGTTACATCTTTCATGGATCAAAGTAGCTACCAAGTGAGTAAACCCTTCTTTAAAAATGGGAACTAGAAACAGTAATTCTGAACATTTCCTGTTACAACACCTCTCTATTTATTCATTTCCAAATATCATATGATCTAATATTTCTAGACTCTAGGCGAAGCACTTCACTTCAAGATGTCATAAAAGAATGGCAATACAGCTGCAGAGATCAATTGCCAACAGCCTATTGAATTTAAAACACACATGTTCGTTGAGTTAGAGAAACTAGCAGAATTCCCTATTTAAATACTATGGTGGTGCTTCAGTTCAATACCCCAATAGATGTACATGTACTTCTTCCAGAATTACCGTGGAATTATTGCTGTTGCTGGTTGCACTGAAGGGGTCAATACTTCCAAAAGGATCTGTGGATGATTGCTTGAAAAAGGAGTCAGCTGCAAAAGGATCTGAACCTTTGAAAGGATCACTACCAAAAGGATCTTAAAGAAAACCAAGTCAAGATTTATTACTGAAGTTATGTTTTGCATTCACTTGCTCAAAATGTTTTGCATTCTCTTATAGAACTACGTGCACAGTAATCTTGCTCATTTAAGTAGTGCCTATCTACTACAATGCTCTGTTTTGCACAAAGGCCCAGTATAGGGGCTAGCTTATTATATGCTTCCTCTCACTTGAAGCGTTCACCTAAATATGGCTTACGCAAAATGCCAATGTAAGCAGTCCTTGCCTTCTCTGAGTATGCACTTACATGAGCATATGCTATGACATGTTTGGATATTCACCCTGCTAATAGGAACTTTAGCTACTGCTTCAACTACCTCTTCTGCAGTCCATGGCACCACATAATTGCTTACATAATAACATAATAATAATAATAATAATAATAATAATAATAATAATAATAATAATTTATTTATACCCCACCCATCTGGCTGGGCTAATAACATTTATTGCCTGAATCACACATTAAAATTTGTTGTTAGTGCTGACACAGAAAAAAGCTAGGGCTGCTTGCATGTACAAGAAACACATTGTATAAATACAGTGGTACCCCGCAAGACGAATGCCTCGCAAGACGGAAAACCCGCAAGAGGAAAGGGTTTTCTGTTTTGGAGGCGCTTCGCAAGACGAATTTCCCTATGGGCTTGCATCGCAAGACGAAAGCCCATAGGGAAATGCTGGCGGTCGGGAGCAAAGACTTTCGCCCACAGCCGGCCTTCAGAAGAGGACCTCTTCTGAAGGCCGGCGGGGGGCAAAAGTCTTTGCTCCCCCCCGCCTGCCTTCCCCCCCGCCTGCCCCGGGCGATCTTAAAATGCTGGCGGGTGGGAGCGAAGCGTTCGCTGCCGACCCCCAGCATTTTAAAATCTCCCCGGGACAGCAGAGAAGTCGGGAGCATTTTAAAATCTCCCCGGGACAGCAGAGAATTCTCTGTCCCGGGGAGATTTTAAAATGCTGGGGGTCGGGAGCGAAGCGTTCGCTGCCGACCCCCAGCATTTAAAAATCTCCCCCTGTCCCGGGGAGATTTTAAAATGCTGGGGGTCGGGAGCGAAGCATTCGCTGCCGACCCCCAGCATTTTAAAATCTCCCCCTGTCCCGGAGCGGGGAGGGGGGGCGGGAACACCTGCCCCAGCCGCCCCACTTCGGAACGCTGTTCCGAAGCGGGGAGGGGGGGCGGGAACATCTGCCCCAGCCGCCCCACTTCGGAACGCTGTTCCGAAGCGGGGAGGGGGGGTGGGAACACGTGCCCCAGCCGCCCCACTTCGGAACGCTGTTCCGAAGCGGGGCTGGGGGCGGGAACACCTTCTGAAGGCGGGCAGGGGGCGAAAGTCTTTGTCCCCCCTGCCTGCCTTCCCAGGGGCTTTTAAATCGCCCCGGACAGCGGAGAAGTCCTCCGCTGTCCGGGGCGATTTTAAAATGCCGCCCGCCAGCATTTTAAGATCGCCTGGACAGCGGAGAAGTCCTCCGCTGTCCCGGGGTTTTTTTAAAATGCTGGGGGTGGGAAGAAAAGCCCTTGTCCCCCCCCCCCAGCCTTCAGAAGAGGTCCGGGGACAGACTGTCCCCGGACCTGGTCTGAAGGCGGTTTCCCTAGGAACGCATTAATTGATTTTCAATGCATTCCTATGGGAAACCGTGCATCACAAGACGAAAAACTCGCAAGACGAAGAGACTTGCGGAACGAATTAATTTCGTCTTGCGAGGCACCACTGTACCTTCTAACCTCTAAAAGCTTGAAGCAGGAAAAGTTAAAAAATAATTAGGAAAATCTGGGGGTGAATGGAGGGGAGAGGTAGCATTCTCTAGGAACATCAGCTTGGCAGAGGGTGTATGTTCAGCAGTTTTAAAAGCAGAGAAGGTAAGAACCCAAGAACCCACCTTCCTGGATCAGGCCAAAAGCCCATTTAGTCCAGCATCCTGTTCTTACAGAGACCAGCTGGTAAGCAGAACCAGAGCACAACAACCCTCTCCCCACCTGCAATTCCCAGCAACTGATCTTTATCCTCTATGAAGATGGCAAAGATGACCAAACCATTAATCAACAAAAAGCAGAAGGGAGTAAACATTATGAAAAGGTTCTGAAGAAAATGTTCTACAATGATGCCTTCAATGCACTGGGATAAGAGAAGGAAAACAGATCTCATGGCAACAACATTTAGAATTTTCTAGCTGCTTGGTAAGCTTGGACTGGATGATTCCTGAATTTTCCCCTCCCAAAATCTGTTCACAGAACCTCTGGAGAACTCCCTTCTGCTTCCCTTAAATGGTACAAATAGGCAAGTAATAGGATGCCATAACCACATGCCAGTTAGTAGAGGATGTTGGGTCTCAGCCTCAAGCACTTCCTAGACAAAGCACTTTCTGATGTTAGGAGATCTGTGTGCCCAAAGTTGGGTTACTCCTTGTTCTAATAAGCTCAGCATTTCCCATAGCTTCCTCTGCAAAGTGAGCACCCTTGTGTTGCCTAATGTAATTGAGTTCTCCATCACAGGTAACATTTGTTTGGGAAACCTGCTAAGGCTGAACTCATATAGAGCTCCAGTTCTTCCATTTTTACTCCAAATAAAAAATTACAGTCCCCAACGAGCTCCTCAAATGTCCTGCTTGTGCACTTAAAAAAAAAATGTAACTCACCAATCTTCCCAAAAGGGTCATCCTTGAAAGGATCACCTATTTTAAAGAGTGAAACATCACATGTAAATATTTTCCCTAGCACTTGTACAGACCTTTAGGGGCAAAAACAAACCTCTAATTACCTGTGAAGGAGTATCAAACAGTTCTGTGCAACTATATACAACACAGGCCATTCATGGGATATTGCGGGAGCTCAACCTGTATTCCCAGTCATCTAAAAATTTTATCTGCCCTTCATCCTCCTTTCATTTCCTTCACCTAACTGTTGCAGAAGCTCTCAGGTATGTATGCTATGAGCTTTGACATCAAAGGACATGGGAGGAATTGCATCCCTGCACAGAACCACTTGAACAGCTCCTACAACTAAGTGCAACCTTGTTTTCTTCTTCAGTGCTCTCATACAGTTTCAAAATGAGATGAGCTTGCCTATTAGGAGGTAAAGGGAGAAGCATCATGAAAAGAACAAAGGACTGCTCACTTTTGTGGCACTGATATCTACGGGGCTGGTTTGATCCTCTCCTTCATGTGACAGCTCCCTGGGGTGGCAAGGACACACACACTTTTATTGAAACCCTGGGAAAGGCACTGGGCTATTAAAATATTTCTGTCCCTGCTATTTCTCTGCTCTAAATTCCCAGTTCTTGAAAAGGTCTTGGCTATGCTCTCCCTCCCACACCCCAGAGTTAGAGCACTTTGATATGCATTAGTATGCAACACACATGGTTAGGTCCTCGCAGTCTGCCAAGACTCACCTCACAAATGCTAACCACAAGATGGTCAAAACAGCAATTCAAGAGTATCAATATTTTAAAAGAACCATTTTCCTGCTGTTATTTCCCTCATTTAGTAAGAAATATTATAGCCAAATGCACATCACTGCATGCTAACCACAAAGAAGGTTCTGCATACCAGTTATTTTACTTCCTGAACACAACAGTCTATCAACAATGCACATGCAATTTTGAAAACTGGAGAAAGCAAGGGGGGAGAGGTGATGTTGAGAAAACAAAGCAGAGCTAAAAGGAAAACCTGCGCAAGGTAGGGTTCCTTCCTCCCCCACCTCCCCCAAGACCTTTCACTTGAATTAGAATTTTCACTGAAGTTTTCCCCTTATCCTTTGCTCTTTTATTTTTATTCTCATTTGTCTCTTTTGTTTCATTTCTGTATTTTATTGTATTTAGCTGTAAACTGCTCAGACAGACTTAAATTGAACAGTACCAGAACTGACCTAACATTTTAGAATGAAATCCAAGCCTTGAGAGAATATCAATTTGTACCATATCTACTACTGTATATATTTTAGGAAATGATGTGTCCATTTGTTTATTTGTTCTCTCTATGCCCTTGTATGTAACACCTTTTGAGGGTTCCTGGGAAGGGGGCAGCACTCTTAATTGACATTTGGATGCCAAACAACATTTTGAATCAAGATGGCAGACTGAAATCTGACTTTGGTGTGACTTCACCCTCTCTTGCATAGGTTTAGCCACCTCTCAAGATATCATCCCGAGGTGGAGGTCCACACTGATTTTGGGATACCGGACTGAAATGTGACTTCGGTGTTATTTCACCCGTTTTTTGGTATGATGGGTTCAGAATCACTTTTTGTTGTTGTTTCTTCACATTCCCAGACAGTGCTAGGCACTCCACGCCTGTGTGTGTGTGTGTGTGTGTAGGAGGGTGGGAATATCTATCGCTATCTATCTATGTTCACATAACCTAATGGAAATTCAGCTTAATGACAAACATTTTTTTCAATGAATGGCTACATACATATATCATTTTATTTGCATGCCACTTTTCCATAGTTAAAACCATGCTCAAGGCAAACTACAAAATAAAAAAATACATAATTACAGATAACACAAAAGTAGTCATAAACAATAAATACAAACAGAATGAAAGATAACTTACTACCAACAAAGGGGTCAGCCTCAAAGAAGTCTAAATTGGAGCCTTCAGCCTGATCAGAGAGCTGATGGGATTCTTCATTAAATGGATCTCCCTAGTAGGAAAGAAATATTTTGCACAATTGTACAAATCTCCTCATCCCATCTGTGACGTCAGTAATTACACTTATTTTACATACATGGAATTAAGTATGAGAGGGATGCAACTTCACGGGATCCACCCCACTTTCCAATTGTCTAAAGTAGAATTCAATCTTTCACTCACTGGGGGTTGGGAGGGAGAGGAGAAAGGAACAATTTCCTCAAATTCCCCCCACCCCCAATAAACCCTGCTTCATTTGGTTGGAGATAGCACAGAAGTCTGCAGGAATCTGCAGGAAGAATGGGAAAAACTCAGTGGATAGACAGTTCCGTTTGCAAAAGGGCTACTCTGGATCCACGTCAGTGAGTCAGCACCAAATTGCTTCACTAACCTGACACCCATTCCTGTAGAATTAAGGAATGCATTAAGTTTCATACAATACTATATGTAATGAGGCATTTTAAAGTGCTCTACAAACTCACTTTTTTGGTAACATCTGGTGGCACAACCTCCGCTTCTTCTGCTTCTGCTTCTGCATGTGTTGTTTCTGGACTATTCCTGGCCTTTTGAGGGGGAAAGTATGTTTACAGATAGAATGATCCATAGAATTATTCACAGAACTGCAAAATTGAAAGGGACCATGAGGGTCATCTAGTCCAACCACCTGCAATGCAGGAATCTTTTGCCCAATCTTTTGAGATTCAGAGTCTCATGCTCCACTGACTGAGCTAAAGTTTCTGTTTACACTGTGATATACAAAAGTTAAGAGACTGAAGTGAGAAAAGATACAGTACGTACTAAAGGTAATGATTTCAATTTGTGAGCACATCTAACCATTAGTGACAAGTCTATATAGCAATATTGTTTACAGAATTGCTGTTCACAATCTGTTCATTTCTGGCACACATTCACCTTCAATAGCAATGCTGCTCATGCTAACTCATGTCTTCTTTTAAGAAGTGAACCCTGTAAGCAACAGCTAACATCATCCTTACAAGCAACTACAAGTAGACAGTGGGCAAGCACATTATACAAAAAGGGATGTGCTTCTGAAACATTTGAGAATTACATCTGGAAAGGACAATAAGACACAAAACCAAACCAACGTTATTTGGTTGTATCCAACATAGGTTTTCCTCACAGTATATCCATTGAAATTAGTGGATATGATTAACTTAAGTACTTAAATTTGAATGGGTCTACACCGAGTAGTACTAACACTGGATACAGCACATTCTGTCCAGTAATAGATTTAGATTGCCCAATACCATGGAAAATGGCCAGTTAACACTAAGAGCTACATCAGAATACTTGGGGCCAAAGCACTAAGGAAATTTGCATATTTTAACTGTATTGTAACATTTCCCAAAGGTGGGTGATGCTATCAAAGTTTAGTTGGGATAAGTTGCAATTTGATGTAGACCAGGCAATGGGCAACCTGTGGCCATCCAGATGTTGCTGGACTCCCAATTCCCATCAGCCCCAAACAAACCAGCATGGCCAACAGGAATCTTGTTGCAGTCCAGCAAGATCTAGAGGGCCACAGGTTCTCCATTACTGATGCAGACCAACCTCAAATGATAAAAAGGAACTTGAAAAGAGCTTTAGTATATAGACTTAAGCATTTTACCAGTTCTCTGCCATTTCTGATGGCTTGAGAACATTAAGGTAAAAAAGGTTGTCCTCTGCAATGCTGAGGGCTTAAAAAAATGAAAAATACCTTCAATAGAATGGAACTTTGGAAGGAGGAAACCTATGGTCTCATACACTGTGGCCTCCTCCCCAAATATCATTCTGAACACTGAAGTCTCTGAATAGTGTTAACAAATACAAGAAACTGATGTAGCACATTCCCACAAATCTCTATGAACTAGTTGGCTGAGGGCAGCATATTGGAAAAGGATAAACAATGCACCAATCTATACAAGCATCTCAATATAATAAATCTTGACTTTTGAACAGAAACCTTATTGGCAGACAAGCTTGCTATTTTTGTAAACTCAAGCTTGATAATGTGTTTTGCATCTAACTGTTTAATAAAAAAAACCCAAAACACCAATACTCACAGGAGGTTCATGATTTATTTGTTCAGAATCTGCTGAATTCTCTCTTTCGGCATTCTCATTAAAGTTAGCAGTTTCACTGCTGCTGTTGCTGAGGCTTGAATGGTTGCCATTTCCATTAAGTAGTGTGTTCTGTGGCTGAGGCTCCCAGTTAAAGAGGCCGTTTTCCAACTCTTTGAGTTCAAATAGCTTTGTTTGCACCTGTGAAGAGAAAACAATAAATATACTTAACAACATAAAAATTGCATATGCAATGTTCTACCCAACTCATGTATTTAAGGTATTGCATGCCTCTTTTCAGAATCGAGTTTTCATTTTAGTTCCTTCCGTGGGATGTTAAAAGGCTGCAGTGATCAACCCTCCTATGTTTCTTGCAAATAAGTCCTCTATCCTCCCGCCCTCCTACTTGAGTAGGAACTCAAGTACTTCAACCTCTCAAAAATGAGCAAAAAATAGGATGGTCCTTAATCTGTAAATATGCCACTTATACACAATGCTCAATAGAAACTCTGATCACTTGGGCAATTTGCTTTGCAACGCCTGTTTTGACCAAGCACAATTTCTGCAACGACTATAGTTCTCTTTTGCACATTTCTCAGTATTAAGTACTTCAGTGCAAAAAAAAGGCTCCAGTAAAAAGGGAAGATTAATGCTGTAGCATCCTAACATACTACCAGGTGATCCAAGGAAAGTATATTTTGCTCCAGGTTAGACAGAACCCAGAACTACAGGAATTAAACAGCTTGAGCTTCAGGGGCAAGTGCTCCCCACCCTTATCCAGTGTGGCTGCAAGGAACAGATTGGAAGCATCCTGCAGTTTGTCATTAGGTCTGAATCAGGCCAGACTGTGTTGAGTTTAAAAAGATTGTTTCAGGGATGAGGAACCTTTGGCCTCCCAGATGCTGTTAAGACGTCAACTCCTTTTAGCTCCAGCCAACATGGTCATTGGCTAGAGATGATGGGAGTTGTTGTCCAATGACATCAGAAAGACCACAGGTCCCCTACTCCTGGTTTATTCAAAGAAGCCAAACTACAACAAGTGACTGACCATGGTAGTAGAGAAAGTACCATGAAACAGGAGTGTATCCAGTGAACTGGGGAATACAGAATGTCACTCTTACTATCTCACCAAATCCTCTCTTTAGTGGCGAATAGCTACACAATATAATTTTATTTCTACTCAGCCCTGTCACCAAAGAACTTCCTTCATTTGTCCCCACAACCACACAGACAGGTATGTCTTTCTAAGGAACAGTGACAGGCCCCAAACCATTCAATAAGCTTTGTGGCCAAGTTAGTATTTGAACTCATATCTTCCTGGTCCAACTAATGCATATGACAACTATGAATTTAAGCTTTTCAAAGGCAAATAAAAGAGCTAGCTAGAATGTCCTAAGTAATGGACTGCCATGGGCACAGTTGAGGCTGCAAAGGAACAATTTGAAGCCTTAAGAAGCACTCCTGATTGTTCTGTGGCAAAAGAGGGAGGCTGTCTGCCACGTGCTTGTGAACCTCTACCTTACACACGGCTCTTTTAGTTTTAAATAGCAGAGTTAGTTGTGATAATCCTTGCTAGATATCAATGAAATGGGGGGGGGGCTGGTTCAAACAGCAAAATTTGGGGACGGGTAGAAAAGGCAACAAGGAAAAATTGGTTCTCTTATTTTCTTACTGAAGTGATTTCTTGTTGTGACTCCTGAAGACCCTCCTGAAGAGGCCCCAGCTGCAATTTCCCCGTCTCGACACACTTCTCTAGCTCTGCTGTTTCCTGCTGCAGCCTGCCAAGCTCTTCTTGAGCTTTATTCAAGTCATCTTTATATGTGGAGATTTTGCACTCCTGATCAGTTATTTCTGCCTTTAGTGATGAGATCTGCAGAGCGGAAAGCAAAATAAGTTAGAAACTACACAACTTTGCCCCAGAACATTTTTTTTAAGTCGTATGTCTAATTACAGGTACAGATTAATTTGAATTGGTGAATATAGAGTCCATAAGATCTGCCTTTAGGAACAGATGATGCTAGTTCTAGTAGTTTCTGGTTTCAAAAAATTCCATATTACAGCAGTATGGCTATTTACTATGGAAGAAGTACTTGCGGCAGCATGGTTTTCACTGCATAAATAAAAGAACGGAGCTGGACTGCATAAACACTATTCCCACTATGGCATCTGAATTGGTCGGTTAAAATGCAATGTTCCTGATCTGCAAAACCAGTTTGCGGAGGATCAGGAATGTTCGCTGTCTGCCTCCTTCATCTTTCGCAGACTGAAATTTATTCCCATTTATTGCTGTTTAAAGAAGTCATAGTCTGTCCCCTTCAGATGCAATGGAGAATCATTGCTTGCTCAAGAAAGAAAAGGAACAGAAAAGAGTACAAGTGCAAGTAGCACATTCCTGATCTTCCACACCATGATTCTGAGGATTTGGCGCATGATTCTGAACTGAGCCAGTGACTTTTCAAGTTTACTCATTATTAGATTTTACCACACCTGAGCACACTACAATTGAAAAGTAGCTAATTTGGTGATCTGACAGTACCTGGAGAGCAGACTCTCCATCAGCTCTGACCCACTGACTGCATGCTTGGGCTTAGCAGTCTGAATAACATCTGGAGAGCACTACATTGCTATGACAGGGTTAGCCAAACCACAACTTTATATTTATTTCTTCTTTTTCTTTTGTAGGAATATGCTGTTATGTTTTAGAAATGAATTGCTTTGGGCATGAGACTCTTAAGACTGCGCCCATCCAAACTTAGGCCAGCATTAATAGCAACTAACCTTAAAACAGCACCATAACTATGTCCAAAATGTCTAACATGGCTTCGAGGAGGAGCCTACAGTGCATGTACCAAAGAAGGCAACAATATGGATTCTTAGAAGGATATAGCACCCATTGAAGCATACCAATAAGAGTTACATTGCAATCATGGCAATATCCCTTCCCCTCACTTTAAGGCTTAAATTTGAAACAAATTTAGTAATCTTCAGTCAATTGTTCTTTATAATGTGAGAACAGCAACATTTTCCCATTCCAGCTATTTTCTTTTTCACATCACACATACATATATTACTATTGCTCCAGTGAAGAGTTGCAAAAAACCTAGGGGAGTTTTCACAAGTGAGCTACCACTGCCTACCAAATCAGCTTCTTCAGCACATTTCTGCCGGATTACATTAAGTTGCTGTTCCAGCTTGGCTTTCTCGTCATCAAGATTATTAAGGATTTCCTCTGCTTCCTGCTTCTGAGCCAACAGCGCCTGCAAATTATTGCTCTCCCTTTTTACTTCTTCCTGAAGATCCTGGAATTTTGCAAGCAAGTTTTTTTAAAAAAGCATTTAATGTATTCATGTCCATAAAAAGTATGACAGTTTGAAGATTTAGACCATATGATATATGCAGAAAAATGGAAGGGGTGGCAAGAGGCAATGGAAAAATCCAAGAAAACAAGACAGAAAGCATATAAATTGTTTTCTACGACAAAAATGAAGCAGATGGTGTTTATATCACACATTTTCAGAAAGAAGAATTGTCTATTTTGACACAGAATTAAAAATAATAACATGAAAAGGAACAAAGTAAGTACTGTAACATGTTCAGAAAAATTGTTAGCCGATATCCCAGAGATGCATTTTAAACAAAAGGACACATTCTACTCATGTAAAAACATTCTGATTCTCGGACTGTCTGTGGACCGGATTTAGAAGACGATTGGGCAGCATTCGGCCCTCGGGCCTTAGGTTGCCTACTCCTGCACAAGACACTTGAATTAAGGAGAATATTCCACACACTTACTCTCTATGCCCACAAGACAATATATTGCTACAGTAATGCACGCAAGCAAGGTTAAATAAAGCCACTACACTTTTTGAAGTTTATAAAGCATAGCATTTTGAGATGATCAAAACAACCTTTCCAAAATAAAAACAAGGAAGGATAATTAACTTTAGAAACCTAATTACGAAAAAGAAATTAGGTTCATAGATGTGCAAACAGATCTATAGAAGAACAGACACCTTTCAATCTGTTCAATGCCTTTTCTATATGATGAATTAAACAAAGTATTGAATGCTTTCACGTTTAAGTCCATATATTTCTTTTATTATAGCACATATGCCATTTCAATTTACTCCACTTCAGTAGATACTACATTGATTCGCACAACTCATTTTGAGTGTCTGAAATGCCATTCTCTTAATGTCCAGTTTCACCCTTTCTAAAGCTACATATGACTCTTCAGAGACATTTCTTATGTAAATTAATTTCAATGTTGATTTCTTGGTATGGAATCAAACCATGGAAACTATTGCATTTCTGATCAAGGCTCATCTTCAAAAGTTTCAATGCATACTAAGGCAGGAAGTCTGTTTGTGCCTCTAAACATAAAACATAACTGAAACTTCTTAACTTGTTACTCAAATATGTAAAGCATTCTTATTATTGGAATAAATAAAAGGAAGCCTTACTCTCACACACGAATTAAAAATATCTGCTTTCCTACCAAAGCTTGCCTCACTAGGGGAAAAGCAAACAATCCTACGGTAGGCCTCCTAATATTGTATTTCAACAAGTTTCTTGGGGAAAACTGTAGTTTTAGTTTTCATACTAACATAACTGAATAGGTAAATTTAGAGGAATAAGCATTTCAGGAGTCCATAATCCATTTTTTAAAAAAAGACTACCACTTCCAATTCCTAGCTGAAAATTCTGCCTTAGCTCATGAAGACAAGAAGATCTCCAGTCACACCATCCCTTTCAAATCCTTTAATTCATTTTCTATTAATCAAATTTCAGTACTTTATGGCTTCTATAACAAGGAGCTACTAAAGGAAAAGGAAAATCAATAACCATTAAAAATGTTTAGAGAAATATGATTTTACTTTATAATAAATGGCCCATTTCAGGCTTCCCTTTTTGCTATCATTAAAAAGAAGTGCACTTCTCATCACCTTATGAAAACAGATTTCACCATCATCTAGCGAGAAAAACTGCTCGCAAATAAACTGCTCTGTGTAAGACACCGCCTGATTGTGTTTCACCAGAAAAGACTGTAATGCTCAACATATAAGAGGTTGCGACTGAATGATGATAGCCAAATTGGACGGATTTTTAAATTTAAGCAAAAGCAGTTTTTGCTCAACATTTAGATGCTCTGGAGTCCCACCCCTCCAGCTACAGCATAGGTTAGGACGCAATCTTAGTATCACTTATGCCTGGGTAATTTCGATGAACTCAATGGCATTTATGGGTAAGAAACGAGAAGCTTGACATATGTGTGCCTAGGTGCAATCCTTTATCTGCAGGAAACAAAATCCTAAATGTGTTATGGTATACAGTGCTTAAAATTCTAATACTGTGGACCAGAGCAGTATCTTCCCTCTGCAAACATGCCACATTTTCCTCATCTCTCCTCAAGCACCATATCCTGCAGGCATTTAACATGACATTCCCATTCAAAATTCCTAAGGCAATAAAATTCTTACATCAGAATGTGCAGAACATTTGCTAAGGACACTTACTGCAATATATTTCTCAACAAGCTCTAAGTCAGTTCATCCAATACATTGTTCAAAGCACAAGAAAACCACACAAATTTACACTGAAATTACCTGGACCTCATTTGTCCTCTGTTTGATTGCGTCTTCTTTTTCCTTTAGATCTTGCTCCACATTATTCTTTTCCCTAGAAGACCAGCAAACAATGCAGGAATATTTAAGAACATCAGCTACACCAGGTACAGTTATCCAACCCCCTAAGCCCGTCTCTCTTTTTAAATACATAGTGGAACATTAAATTTATAGGAATGCGTTTCTGTTCCTTTATTTAGGAAGGAGAAAAAGGAAATATTCTACATATACAATTTTCACTCTCCCAGACATGGGTAGGTGGAAATAACAGCTTAAAGAGAAAGCAGAGATGAAAGGGGGGGGGGAGGATCAATGAAATGCTGTCTTCAGTGATCTCACTGTTGCTATGGAGCAATTGTCTGGTGAAAAGGGGGAGGGATTGCATCAGCTTCCATCTGTTTAACCCTTTTAGAACCAGAACTATAATTGAATAGACTTGAGCAACCAGATTATTTTTTCCTAGAAAAATACTAATCTGATCTTTGCAATATGGATAAAAACGAACAGTGGAGTGAGCATTTTTGTCCTCTTCTTGAAACACAAATCTGGAAGCAGCTAAACAGCAGATTCCCAATCATGGGTTAGATCCAGGGCCATAAACAGGAGGAAAATTGCTGCTAGCATAATTTTGCACACACATACATGCAAGTGTTAGCAGATTTCATGCAGTGAAATGATACACAGGTTCTATAATTTTCATATTTTCACAAGCTCTTACGCAAGTGAAAAAAGCGTCTTGGGATCTGATATTATTTCCCTCATAGGATGTTCTAGAACAAGGTTTTAAAAGCCTATCCGCGAGGAAGAGACATCCTGTGCATAGAATGGGACTTTTGGATCTGACTGCATGAAGCCACATGGAAACACTTGTGTCCAATAAACCATTACAAGGTGCAGTTTCCCCAATATATGACCAAATACTTGGGCAGGTTGTGCTAATGTAACCTTACAGATCTTTTTACCCTGGGTTCACACACTCCCTTCACTGAGGGAACTGTCCTCCACTCTTCCCCTGCTAGCATTTTGCTATACTTTGCAGGAAAGTTATATTGACGCAATAGCTCAGTGGATCATTTGATAATATACTGAGATAGTTCTTTTTAGGACCCTCTCCAGCAGTGATTGTAATTGGTTGTAAACTGCTTTTATTGTTGTCATTTACAATGTTGTGACCTGTCCTGAGACCTGAAGGTGAATTGTGGGTAATAACAATTTCAGGCAGTGACCATTTTAGGTGAGTCCAATTGAAGAATGATCACTGAGGCGCAGGTCCTTTTGGACCTGGAAGAGAGTGGAACAGGGGCAGGGTGGAACAGGGGTGCTTATGTGCGCTCTACCAACACGTGTGGGGGCCAGGAATGGAACTTTGTGCAAAATGGTCGCCGCCTGTATAATAACAACAATTTTACGCAACTATTTTAGGAGATTAATATTGTGATGGGGGAGGGAGAAAGGGAGAACCAGCAAGTATGAGGGTGCCCAGTATCCTAGCATTTCAGGTTTCCTCTTCGTTCTTTAATTTTGCAGCGACAAACACTTCATAGTCTTCCAAAGATATTTGAGGGGATTAACGAAAGATTGAAAAAGTTTCCAAATCCTTAGAGATACTCTCAAGCTTGGTAATTATTCATGCATTTCATTATTTTCAACAGGTAACATGGCCTGCCACTTGATCAACGACTGACATGTTTCCCTTGCTGTGATATTCAAGGCAAAGTAAAATCTCATATGCAGATTTGCATCTGTTCCTATAGCTCTTTCCTGTATTACAACTATTGAGATCTTCCACAACAGACAACATCCATAAATAGCACCAGAGATGAATGTGCTTATAATCAGCCAACACAGAAGAAACTAAAATAAACAGAACAGCAGAGGTCAACCGAAGGAGCACGCTAGCCAAAGGGGGGGGGGAAATAACACAATTCTGCATTGACGTTAACACAGGTTCCTTTTACAAGGCATCACATATGCTTTGCTTTTCATTCAACATAACTAATTTCATTATTTCAGTATTGTCAAGGCCATTGGTCCTATCTCTGTCAGAGAATACCAGAAGCCACTGCCATACAAATACTGTGCCTGACTATTATGACCACCTACTTTGAAATCCTGAAGGCAAGATTGAAATTATAAAAGGAAATGTGTTTTATCAAAACACTACACAATTAAATTATTTCAAAACAAGTATATAAACACATACCAGCCTTCTCTTAACCACTGTGTAAACACTGATACAGTGAACTATACTGTACAGGGGTTTTTTTAAAAACCCCTAATCAAGAACATAGATGTTCAGTTTCCTAAGGTAAGGACTTTTTCCATTTGTTTAAGAAACAAATGTAAATCCACTTGGAAAAATTTATCCAGAGCATGCTGTTATATCTAGGACACACAGGCACAGTTGCAGCAAATAATTTCCAAGCACTGAACATAAAAATACAGAAAGCAGTTATCTGAATAATGCACATAAACATGGTAGACTTTTAAATGCTAAAAATTCAAGTAACCTCAAATAAATCTTACATTAGTAGACAGATGCAATATTAAAGGCAAGATAAGGTAGAAGGCACCTAACATATTCCTCTGCAACTGGGTGTTGATAAAGGCAATACTGAGAGACTACAAGTTCATTCTCTAACCTTTCCCCCTGTTCATTTTTCCAGCTGAGTGACTCCACATTTCAGTCAAAGTTTCACAAGTCTTATTTTGCATTTCCATCTACCCCCACACCAGCCCTCTCTCTCACTTCTCTATCCACGTCTTCTACCCTCTTCTCTTTTCCAGCAGCTGTAAACTGTCTCATTTCTGTAAAGTGCAGGTACAGCAGTGGATGTGATAGACCGTTGCCTTGTCCCTATTACTGACTGAATGGAGAGCCTACAAACTGAAGCTCAATCCAGAACAGACTGGGGCACTTTGAGTGGCTTCCTGACATCAGATGGGATGGCAAATTTAATAAAAAATAAAATAAAATTATTTCTCCCTTCTCTAACCTAAACATGCTACAGTGGTGCCTCGCAAGACGAAAAGAATCCATTCCGCGAGTCTCTTCGTCTTGCGAAGCAAGCCCATTAGCGGCTTAGTGGATTAGCGCTATTAGCGGCTTAGCGGGCTTAGCGGATCAGCTGTTAAGCGGCTTAGCTGATAAGCGGTTTAGCGGCTTGGGAAAAAGGGGGGGGGAGAAAAAAACCCCCGCAGGAACTCGCAAGACATTTTCGTCTTGCGAAGCAAGCCCATAGGAAATTCGTTTTGCAAAGCACCTCCAAAACGGAAAACCCTTTCGTCTAGCGGGTTTTCTGTCTTGCGCGGCATTCGTCTTGCGGGGCACCACTGTACTTTGACTTCCATCACTTCATAAATCATTTTGTACTTCTCCCTTTCTATCCATCTTCAATCTCTTGGGTCTATAATCATAAAGACCAGGTTCATGATTTTGGTGAGCCCAAGAGAGAAATGCCCTCGAACCTGAAGGGCATATGAGGTACCCATTAAGCGTTTCATTCATGTAAACATGACAAGCTACATGTCATGGTGGGGTTCTAGGGGGTGCATTTTGTTTAAAGTAATTGTACCTTCCTGCTATGTGGTGTAAATGAAGTTATGGGCAATTAAATGAAAACAGTGCAAGCAAAATGCATAATTCTATTTACTTACCTCTGTAGTTCAACTATTTCATTGCTTAAAGTATCCAGCTCTTTGATTGCTGAAAAGTCTGCAACAGGACTTGGTCCTAGCATATTCTGCAAGACAAAGGAGAAAATATGGTTTGCCATGGATCAAAACAAGCAGCCCAATTTGTAGTGGTGCAAGTAGCTGAAGTAGCATCCAATCCATGGCAAGGAGGCAAGGAACGTCTACAGCACACTGCCCATACACACCTGCACTCTAACTACAAGTCGAGGTACAACAGTTGCACTGGGTTTCCTTTAATCCTATCAGGTTTTCAGATGTTGGGACTGGATACAGTGGAGCTATAAAGGGGCTTGCCCAATCCATTCTATGCAGGGCTGTTATAGGGGGATAAGCACCAGCACCGTCTTTACCTGGGGGTGCAAGGGGTGTGGTGCAAATTCTGGGGGGTGCCAAATGTTTAGCCACTGCAAACCAGTCTCTCTCGATTGGCGGCCGCCCTGCTCCTCTGTCAAATACTCCTGATGTGTCAGGAAACGAAAGCAGTTTTTTCTGCTGTGTTGTTATAGGTGAGCGATTCCCCCCCCCCCAAAAAAAACAGCTCCGCAACTTTGAGTTCACCCCCCCACACACAAAGGAACGCTGGACGGATCTTTGCACCCTGGCGGCGCATATGCTAAAGATGGCCCTGACCAGCATAAAGGCTACTGCCAATAAATAGTATAGTATAATTTGCATATTAACTCATTAGGAAGTAATGAGGTTCTCTTGATCATTGTTGCCTCATTCATGTTAGTCAGAATTTTGCAAAAAGTCTCCTATTGCTTTACTTGCAATAGCGACACCATAGCTGTATTTGTAAAAAGTAGACATTATGCAACAGATATATGCTATTCACCTTCCGATATGAAGATGTGAGTAGAAAATGTAACTGACAAGGTGCAATTTAGAGTACAATTTTAACCAGGGAAAGACACAAGCTTAAAAGGTAATCCAAGTTTTAGAAGTACAGTGCTGCGCTGCTAAAAAGACATGCTATTGCTGAATTCCTTATGTTATATTCAATAGTCGCAGTAAAGTTGATAGCATTTCTTCCCTTAACAGCCAAAAATGCAATTGCTGTCTACACTGGTAACTTAGATTGTCAGTTGGTTAAGACTGAATGTGCCTACCTATAAACTAATTACTCTACAGTTTAACAGATTTATGATAATTGAAGCAAATGTGCAATTCTGATGAGTAATTGCATCTTACACCTGGGATATCTAACCCCAAGAAACTGATAGTATAATCTGTATTTAAATACTTTTTTACCTAACACTATTTCCTTCATACAGGTGTCAAAATAAAGTACGCGGCAGTATATTATTCTATAAATGTTCAAGTACAGCAATGACCTTGGGATGACAAAAGCTATTTAATAAAAGCACTACTTCTGAGAATTAAGCAGCATTCTGCTGTTTCAAATAAAATGTGACATGAGAAAGATGCTCATTATTAAACAGTCAATATTGGAAAAGTGAAGAATCTCTAACCTTGAGATGGCAGATTTAAGAAACTGACAGTATAATAAAGATGTAAAGCAGAATGGTGCAGAATGGAAAATATAGTCCAAACTAGGAAAGACATAGAAGGAAAGCAAACATACAAAAAAGATTAGTAAAGCAAGAAATAAAAGCAGATTTTCAAAATAATGCAAAAATAAACTTGATATTATTGAATTCAAAGAAAATGCAGAACTTCTTGAGAGTCATTTCTGGGCAGGAAGTTTGATTCGTTTTGGTTTAGCACAACCAAAAAGAAATTTTCTAGGGCCAAATGAGCAAAGAACGCTATCAACAAAATCTGATATCACCAAACTTTTGTTTTTACCTGGCATATACTGATTAAAAATAAACCACAAAAAATGATGTGAGATTTAACCCTATTTAAATTTGTTATTATGGTAGGTCATCGTTAAAACAAGGAGGTTAGGAATCATGCAAGTCCTTAACATGAAATGCACATTTTTAATGTTACAAAGGTGGGCAACAGAATTTATGTATCAACAGTGCCAGTACTTCCTAGCCAGGAGTTCCTTGAACGTGCAGCAGCTCCACCCCTCCCCTTCAGTGCAAGACCATAGACACTTCCATATGTATGCGTGCATTGAACTGCCGCCAATATTTTTACCAAATCTCATCCTGTATAACTTTGTAATGAAGCCTAACCCTAAGAGCCGATGAGAACCTCTATGAGCTTATGACAGCACTAGATTAAGCAGAGCCTCTTTCTGCTGACAATACTCATAAACAGGTCCCAATCCCTTCCCCCTGCTCCAAATTCAATCATCTCTTCCTTTCATTTTTTTAAAAAAAACATGTGTCTGCTTTCTTTGTCTATGTGAGGGAAGGGAAAACCAACAAAATAGATATAAGATAGTGAACTCAACTCTCTGTTCAGCAGAATTGTTTACACATCATTAGGCACACTAACCCAAGGGCCTGCTACACCAAAAATAAGGGGGTATCTTACAGTATGTCCAAAATATCATAAAATATGCAAAAATGTCACCTTTTGTTGAGCAGTTCTCTCTGACGGAGGGATCATATCTGCAGTTAGCACCTGAGGAGGATCAATGCCCTTTGTCAACTTCAGATTGATGAAATGGAAGGCCAAGGCAAACTGTTCCTGGGAAAGCTTCCCACAATCCCTTGTATCGCATAGAGCCCTGTAGATGCCAAAGGGAGAAAGATTCAACATTTGTCTTCCCACTTAAAAATTATGTATTCATTAGAAGAATTATGCAACTTTGATGCTGGTATTGAAACTTTTGAGTATTTTAGCAGATACACAACAGTCTTCTCAGTACTGCAAACAGCAGTAGGTGCAGCTGGTACAAAGAACTGCGGTTGCCCATCACCTAGATGCACTTTGACCCAGCATGGCTACTCTTACAAGGAAGAGTGTGTAGCATCTTCCTTACTTTCATACTGTAAGCAGATATGTAAACTTGTGTTTCTTCTAAAACATTTTAAAGCAGAAGCACACACAAGCTGTGTACCTGCTCCTTCAGAGGGTGTGTAACCCCATCAGAAGCTGGCAGCCTCCCATCTCAAATTAAGAAATCTATCTGGGTTTAGTCCCAACGTGCCCTTCTACAAACACAAGGCCTCCATCGGTTTGTGGAACCTTCTCCTGGAGGAAAGGACATAGGCATCAAAGGTAGACACAAATCCCCGAATTCTCCTGTTAAAACATGTAGCCAATTCAGTTAGACAAGTCCTGTGTGTGCACATGCAATAGTAATTCTTCCCTAAAAACTTAATTCTCTACAGATAACTACAGTTACACTTTAAAAATGGAAATTATGATTGTGCCATTAAAAAATATCTTACCAGATGTGTGCAAGTAAGGCAGAAGGCAGGCCGGTCTTTAAGAATAATTCTCTAGCCTCCACACCAGAGACGAAGCCATCCATGTCTTTGTCAGTTTTCAAAAAAATGTCATGGTATTTTATCTTATCTGCAGGTGATACAACCCACTGAGGAGAAAAAAAGAGGTCATTTTTCCATTACGCATCTAATAATATAGAACAAAATGCTGATCATTGGTGAGCTTGCCTGTGGTGATGGTGCTTTGAGGCTTACAGGTGGCATGGACTGATGGGACTCTTTACTGGATGCTGAAGGTGGCAACAAATGCACTCCACCTGCAATACTGACACCTTTTCTTTTAGAAGGTGGCACCAATGCTGGAGGCAAAGACATTGGCACAGGTTCCTTCTCAAGAGCACAGTACACCAAGAACATGGCCTGAAAAATAGTTTTGAAGAAGTACAAAAGATGGGCAGAGCATTAGCTTATTATTAAGCAATTTCAATGCTTATATAATCAACGCAGAAACCTGGAAGAACAAAACCTTTAAAACCTATCTCACATTCATGTACTCCTCCCATTGCGAATTTGATCTGTTCAAAGTTACATTTAGAGGCATTACAATGCCAAGAGTCTGGGCAATTCATCAAATACTGCAACTTAAAAGTATTTTCAGTTTTTGAAGCTTAGGACATGATTCAATGTTCCATGAGTGGAAATCTGTTTTGCTTACATATAGACAGCATTAAGATACAACCCTATGGGTGAGATTAACCTAACCAACCCAGTCAGTGGAAGCCCTGCACAAGGATCTTCACTTGCACAATGGGGCTTCTTCCCCATCTGTCCCCAAAATTGGGTCTGGAGGTTAGGGAGAACCCCAGAACAGTGAGGGGGGTATTCTTCCATCTAGCAATTAAGTAGGTGGTAGTAAATTTAGTTTCTGCTCTATTCCAAGAACCAGTCTGATCTTTGGGTTCACGTGCCTCTAAGAAAGTACAGTATGACTTAAAGTGTAGACTATACTCTATTCAACCTCCGGAAACTTTAAAAAGTGTGTTTAGAATCTCACGAGGACCATTATACTTACAACTGCAAATTCATCCCGATCCAACATTCCATCATGGTCAATGTCACTGAGCTCCCAAACCTAAACAAAAAATGCACATGCCTACATTCAGGACTCAATGGAATATTCTACCCTTATTTCATCATATTCCTAATGTTTCTTTCATTGTATTGTTAAACACCAACAGCACTAGACATTGGAAATCTGTTTTTCCTCTGAGCAAAACAAAACCCAAACCTGCCACTTCTGGACCATGACTAATTCTCAGCACCAGATTATTAACTAACTTTTAGGAAAATCTAAAATTTTAGAATAGCCTGAACACCTTTTCACTATTACTGCATCCGGCCCATAATGACATCTATTGGCAGTTCAAACTGCAATACAGCAACCCTATGAACCATATTATTATGCATGTGCTACTCATCTCAGGGCCAAACTGCTAATTACATGGAGTTCCTTGAAACCACTCCCTCAGATGCTTCTTTTTATACATGAAAAGCGGCTACTTGAAGCTGCAATCAAGTGCAGATGGATGGCAGAAGTCTTTCCCTTCCAAAAACACCCTCATCAATGCTCTTTTCTCGCTACAGAGGGTTTCAAGAGGGAAAACGGCAGAAGATAAATAGCTAAAGCATCATTTCCTCTGTTCCTAACTGAAGCTACAAGGAGGTCATTTTCTTATTCAAAAGCAACTTGAGGGGGAACTCTTTCAGAACAGGGCGGTGAACAGAATATGGCCAATGGAATCAACTGATCAGCACTGGCAGGAAGTCCTACTTGCTAAGGCACAGTCAGAGTACACTGTAAGGCTCCCTGTTATTCATCTGCATCCATATCTTTACCTGCTCCACACCCATCATGTACGCCCCGGGGTTTGGGGCAGGTGGGCATGGATTCCTGCAAGGCCTAATCTGGCCCACAGGTCCCCTGCCACTAAGGCAGATCAACAACCAAACAGAAGGGGTTTGCTTATAAAGAGCTGCCCCTTGTAGAGATCTCATTCTTTTAATCTATGTGTGAAAACCATGCATGAGATAGAGACCCTATGGGATGCTCCAAAAATTACGAATCATCATCCTATGGGATTCCACAGGGTAAACAGATATTTTGCCTTGCTAAAAAGCTTGTCATTCTTACCCTTCCCAAGATGTCAACTGGCAGTTTGGAGTTCAGCAGAACAGGTTTCACTTTATCACCTGACAACAATCCATTTACTGGGTTCAGACTGTCAAAGATAGCATCATATTTGGCCTTGTCTTCTACCTGGTTTTAGAAATAATATTAAAAGAGCCACACTTAATTTCACAGGAATATTGACCCAACCAAAAATTAACTAGTCAGTATGAAAAGAGAATAGGCAGAGTGCACACAGAAAGAAGCACACACACAAAAGAATACTGGACAGTGGGAGAAGCCAGACAGTGGGCCTCTTATGAGATGACTTCAGTATGAATATCTGAATATAAAGTAAATAAGTGAGCATCAAATCAGAAGGAAAATAGTATTTTTAGCTCCATTCTACTTCTTTGTTTTTAAAATCCACATATACTGCTCCTTAAGATGTTTGTAGAAACCATTCCAGGAAGCACCCTTTAAAACAATTTTTCTACCAGAATCTCAATGGGTCTGAAAAGTAGAGGCATTCCTTCTGTTGCTCCATTTAGCTGCAAGTCAACCAGAAGGTGTTGGTGATCTCTCTAGCAAGGACTTTGCCTCCTGGGAAGCCTTGCAATACATCACAGATTTTTATTTATACAGTTCCAGGTGGACAAGAAAATTTTGCAGTGCAGCCCTAGTCCCTAAAATCAGCAGCAGAATTGTAGCACCATTCAGAGATGCAAGGTGGAAAATGGGTCTTTTAAAAATTCTTTCTCATTTTCCTTTCCCCTGCTGTGCCAACCTCAAGGATTCATGTTTGCTAAAGTCAATATGTCTGGAGGAACAAAGGTCACAGGTATATATTGGGATATAAGAGCAGGCAGATAAGTTGACACAGCTATGATGGGACTCTCGGCAGCAAGGCTAAAGAAATCTGTGCTGGATCTGGAAACAGGCAGGGAGCTACTGTAGGGATATCATATGACCAGAGTGACGAAGAAGCGACTGATTCTGGTGACAGAGCTTTCTGGTAAAAGGGTGAAGGAGCCAAGTGTAATAAGAGATGACTAGAGAAGCAAGAAGAGGCTGAAGTAGTCAAAGTAGGAGATAACTCAAGCATATGAACAAGAGTTTTTGGAGAGAAGGCCCATTTCTAATGACTATGTTAAGCAGCAGCTTGTGCCAGCTATGGTTTAGACCTCTTGCGCATGATTTTAACCACATTTGGAAGAAGCCAACAAAAATAACATGCACACACGGATGCATCTACTACTCCATAGATAATTCCAATAGTTGATCAAGTGAGAAAGACACACACACCCCTCAGGAGCTTGGCCAAATATCCAAGACAAGAGATGTGGATGTGCTTTTACACCAACCAACAGTCATGAAACCGAGCCAAGCTACTACAAAGAGAGGAAGTGCTACATTGCAAGGAAGTATTTGTTGAGTTGGGTAACAGGTTTTGTTTTCAAAGAAGGGGCATAGCAAGGAAAGTTGGAGCATCAACTCCAAATAGAAGCTTAATAGGCAGAAGCTGAGATACACTGAAAAAAGCATTCACTTCAGCTAAGGTTCCAGTTCACTTCCCTTACCTTAACAGCCCATGGGATATCAGCTGGCGCTCCCCCAGATAATAAAGGGCTAGAGGAATCATTCTAGTGGAAAGAAGAATTATTTCAGTTGTCCTTACTTGGAAATGACACACAACTGTCATTCAGATTTATCGTAAATTCCTGCTGCGTAAAATAAAGTCAGAGTGCCTGAATCTGTATTAATGAAGACTGATTTCAGCAGTGAGCTAAGATGACTTAGCTTACATTACAGTATGTACGTATTGTTTAAGGAAAATATGATGGTGTGAATACCTTGCAATACCAGCCAAAATGTGGACTAATAATTCCCAAAATTTCTATGTTGAAAAGCGTTATGTTCACTGTGTACAATGATAATTCCCTACTATGTGCCAGAGGACACAGTATGTGCCAGAAGAAATAAGATAATTAAAAACTGCTGTGAGCTCTAATTACCAACCCACAAAGGTGACATGTGGTCGAAGGAAAGGATTCTAAGGCTTCTTAGAAACTGACCAACAGTGATTAGCACATCTAACCATCCAGTATTAATTAATATTAAAAAGATCTTCTGAAAGCAGCAATTTTATGCTCTCTCACACACACAGAAAGAGAAATTGGCTCTCAATTTCAGCACTCAATTTCTCATCTTCGTGCATACCCAGTTGTTTTTTTTTAATAAGGAAACTTTATCTCAGGTTATTCAACAATTTGATACTCACATGTAAATCACATGTTGTAAATCTACAACATGTAAATCTAACAAAAAAAGTCCAATATGTTGCTTTTGCAATTTTGACATAAGTTAAAGGGAATATTGTGGAAGAAACTTTCTAGAACCAGCTTGGATTGATAGTAATAGTAGTAGTAGTAGTAGTAATAATAATAATAATAATAATAATAATAATAATAATAATAATAATAAATTATTATTAAAATATATTAATAATATTTTATTTTTATTAAATCCCTGCCAATCTGGCTGGGTTTCCCTAGCCACTCTGGATGGCTTACAGAATATATAAAACATAATAAAGCATCAAACATTAAAAACTTCCCGATACAGGGTTGCCTTCAGATGTATTCTAAAAGTTGTATAGTTCTTGATCTCCTTGACATCTGAAGGGAGGTTGTTCGCCAGTACTGAGAAGGCCGTCTGCCTGGTTCCCTGTAACTTCACTTCTCACAGTGAGGGAACCAGCAGAAGACCCTCAGAGGAGGACCTCAGTGTCCAGGCTGAGTGATGCGGGTGAAGGTATACTGATTGGACAGGGCAGAATGAATTACATTATTTTTCTGAAGGAGTGGCCAGTTCCAATTATTGCCAGAGTTAGCTGCTGAATGAATTAGAATATATGGGATAGGACTTATATCTGCTCCAAAGCCAAAGGGCTGCAGAGGTGGGACAACATGGTTCACACAGTTCAAGGTACAATGGCCAGTGAGGACCTAAGACCTGTTAGGTCATCGATATTTGAATTCTGTACTCTAAATATTACTATCACCAACACTGCACATTTTGCAATATTTTGAGCATCATTTGTGTATATTTTTAAATGAAAAGGGGGCTAAAGATGTATTGTAAGACTATAACACTTGACAACAATTAAGGCACTATGTATGATGCTGCATGAGATGATTTTTTTCAATGGTATATTGATAGCACATGCTACATAACATAATGTGTTCAGGTTTTATTGTACGCAAATACTGAAGGCAAGACATTTTTAAAAGTTCTTACAAATCTAGGTGGAGGAACAGGCAAGTTAAGACTGCTCAGTGAAACGTCCAATCCATTCTGTGCACAGGCAACAAGTCGTAAAGCCACAAAAAATTCCTAAAAAGGAAAGAGAATTAAATTAACATAGAACTGTTTTGTCCAAAAAAATGTATCAAAACACACACACTGCATTTCAAGTAAAAAAACAAAAACAACCTCTTTTAACCTTCAGGGTACTTCCATTGCAAATCTTGATGTGGCTACTAGAGGCATGCTAAAAGTTTAGGTACCTCAAAGCAGCTTGATATGGTTTCCTAAACAGTTCTTAAAATGCATCAATATTCAGCATTAGAGGAAGGGAGAGCACACACGGCAGTGATGTAATTTAAAAGACATTACGTTTGTTTACACATTCTTCTGCATTCTAATCTTATTATAAATCCTTCACATTTCCAAAAGGTTAAGCTGGGAGAGTAAGCGTTGCTTCTTAAAAACTTTCCTCTAATGCACAACACATCACTCACTGGCCCAGCTTTTCTCTTTTGTGTTAAAAATCCTGCATGATCCACAATGTTATGCTGTTTACTCTGCAATCTAAGTGTTCTGTGCTGTATAAGGCAGTAATCAAGGGCTAGATCCATGGCTTGTGTGGGGAAGCTTGAGCTGTTCATCCACTTCCTAAAAGAAGCTCACTATGTTACCCAACTATGTTTAAGGATTTAGATTTGGTGGACAGAGTGCCTGAAGAACTATGGATGGAGGCTCGCAACATTATACAGGAGGCAGCAACGAAAACCATCCCAATGAAAAGGAAATGCAAGAAAGCAAAGTGGCTGTCCAATGAGGCCTTACAAATAGCGGAGGAGTGAAGGCAAGCAAAATGCGAGGGAGATAGTGAAAGATACAGGAAATTGAATGCAGATTTCCAAAAAAATAGCAAGGAGAGACAAGAAGGCCTTCTTAAATGAGCAATGCAAAGAAACAGAGGAAAACAACAGAATGGAAAGAACCAGAGATCTGTTCAAGAAAATTGGAGATATGAAAGGGACATTTCGTACAAAGATTACCATAATAAAGGACAAAAGTGATAAGGACCTAACAGAAGCAGAAGACATCAAGAAGAGGTGGCAAGAATACACAGAGGAATTATACCAGAAAGATATGGATGGCTCGTACACCCCAGGTAGTGTGGTTGCTGACCTTGAGCCAGACATCCTGGATAGTGAAGTCAAATGGGCCTTAGAAAGAACTGCAAATAACAAGCCCAGTGGAAGTGATGGTATTCCAGCTGAACTACTTAAAAAATTAAAAGATGATGCTGTTAAGGTGCTACACTCAATATGCCAGCAAATTTGGAAAACTCAACAGTGGCCAGAGGATTGGAGAAGATCAGTCTACATCCCAATCCCAAAGAAGGCCAGTGCCAAAGAATGCTCCAACTACCGCACAATTGTACTCATTTCACACGCTAGCAAGGTTATGCTTAAAATTCTACAAGGAAGGCTCAAGCAGTATATGGACCGAGAACTCCCAGAAGTGCAAGCTGGATTTAGAAGGGGCAGAGGAACCAGAGACCAAATTGCAAACATGTGCTGGATTATGGAGAAAGCTAGAGAGTTCCAGAAAGACATCTACTTTTGCTTCATTGACTATGCAAAAGCCTTTGACTGTGTCGACCACAGCAAACTATGGCAAGTTCTTAAAGAAATGGGAGTGCCTGATCACCTCATCTGTCTCCTGAGAAATCTCTATGTGGGACAAGAAGCTACAGTTAGAACTGGATATGGAACAACTGATTGGTTCAAAATTGGGAAAGGAGTACGGCAAGGCTGTATATTGTCTCCCTGCTTATTTAACTTATATGCAGAATTCATCATGCGAAAGGCTCGGCTGGATGAATCCCAAACCGGAATTAAGATTGCCGGAAGAAATATCAACAACCTCAGATATGCAGATGTCACAACCTTGATGGCAGAAAGTGAGGAGGAATTAAATAACCTTTTAATGAGGGTGAAAGAGGAGAGCGCAAAATATGGTCTGAAGCTCAACATCAAAAAAACGAAGATCATGGCCACTGGGCCCATCACCTCCTGGCAAATAGAAGGGGAGGAAATGGAGGCAATGAGAGATTTTACCTTCTTGGGCTCCATGATCGCTGCAGATGGTGACAGCAGTCACGAAATTAAAAGACGCCTGCTCCTTGGGAGAAAGGCGATGGCAAACCTAGACAGCATCTTAAAAAGCAGAGACATCACCTTGCCAACAAAGGTCCGTATAGTTAAAGCCATGGTTTTCCCAGTAGTGATGTATGGAAGTGAGAGCTGGACCATAAAGAAGGCTGATCGCCGAAGAATTGATGCTTTTGAATTATGGTGCTGGAGGAGACTCTTGAGAGTCCCATGGACTGCAAGAAGATCAAACGCATCCATTCTTAAGGAAATTAGCCCTGAGTGCTCACTGGAAGGACAGATCGTGAAGCTGAGGCTTCAATACTTTGGCCACCTCATGAGAAGAGAAGACTCCTTGGAAAAGACCCTGATGTTGGGAAAGATGGAGGGCACAAGGAGAAGGGGACGACAGAAGACGAGATGGTTGGACAGTGTTCTCGAAGCTACAAACATGAGTCTGACCAAACTGCGGGAGACAGTGGAAGACAGAAGTGCCTGGCGTGCTCTGGTCCATGGGGTCACGAAGAGTCAGACATGACTAAACAACTAAACAACAACAACAAAATGTTACCCAACCAGCTGCTCCCAAGTTGCAGGGACAATTCAGAAGCAGAGTGCAACATGGTGCAAAAGGCTGCAAGTGGGGAAAGGCATCCACTGGACATACATAACAGTAAAATATTTGGGATACACTTAAGCAACACTTTAGGGATGCGGGTGGCACTGTGGGTTAAACCACAGAGCCTAGGACTTGCCAATCAGAAGGTCGGCGGTTCGAATCCCCGCGACGGGGTGAGCTCCCGTTGCTCAGTCCCTGCTCCTGCTAACCTAGCAGTTTGAAAGCACGTCAAAGTGCAAGTAGATAAATAGGTACTGCTCCGGCGGGAAGGTAAACGGCGTTTCCGTTCACTGCTCTGGTTCGCCAGAAGCGGCTTAGTCATGCTGGCCACATGACCCAGAAGCTGTACGCCAGCTCCCTTGGCCAATAAAGTGAGATGAGTGCCACAACCCTAGAGTCGGTCACGACTGGACCTAATGGTCAGGGGTCCCTTTACCTTTAAGCAACACTTTGGTGTTAGCATTACAAATTAACATAATGGGCAAAGCAGATTTAACATTGTGATTAAGCAATAGGTAACATTTAATGGTAAGGAGCAGGCCTCAGAATTGCACATTCTAATCCCCCAGCCCCTCTCCTTACACAAATTATTCTCACCCTTCTCTGTTGGCCTCTACCATGGTTAAATGCTTCAGAACGAACCCTTGTGATAAGGGAACTCTGACTTATAGTTACCTTACTCAAGGCTTAAGGCTGTTGGGAATTGGGAAGAAATAGCACGCAGTCCTCTAACACACGCTTGATCTTCTAAGCATGGTTAAAAGATTGAGAAGATTACACCTGTATATAATCCTTAACTGAGTTCCACTGTTTTCCTTCAGCTAGAAGTGTAGTAACTGAGTTACTGCACCAAGTAACTGATTCCTGCTCAAGAAAATATTTTTCATCCACCATAATTTGTAAGCCCATTTCAATAATGATCTGGTTGTGTCTCCGTGTGTTATGAAGATACAGATGTCTCTAACAGAATCAAACCTGCTATAAACTGTTATAAAAATGCTTTTTTACTCTCGTTATCCTTTCACCATATTCATTTGAAGAAAAATATAACATATTTTTACCTGTTTGTTTAAGATTCCTTTGCCATCTGTATCAGCAAGGTCCCAAACCTAAACAGTTAGATGAAAGAAGCATTTGAAGTACTCCCAAAAATATCTTTTCCCCACTTGAATGAGCAACAGTTTTAAATAACAACCCCAAAAGTTCAACCACATTATCTTAACAGTGCATTGATGAAAAGTGTGACACCTCGGGCAATAGTATGAATTTCAGTTTAATGTTGAGGCTTTAGTTTTGGCAAAAGGGGAAACAGAGCTCTAACAAAGTTAATAGCTCAACAAACTGAAGGGCGTATAAAAACGTCAAAACAAAACATCCATACACAAAATATGTGCAATCACTTTTCACCCATGCATTTCAGTGCTCTAAGTTACTCTTCTCTCATTTGCAGGCACCTTCATACATTATAGGGAAGTACGTTTTTCTATCTCTAACCAGTGCATGTTCAAGCATTCTGAAGTGTCGTATGTTGAAAAATATTCCAAGCTGCAACTGGGTCAGTCCTTAAAGAAAGTAAATGTAGAGGCCACCATGCACCAGAGAGATAAGCAAGACAAAGCCTATTTAAATTGGCTTCGGCGAACCTAACTATGGGCGGGATTGTGACTACTGAGCGCTCCACAAAACACCCATTTTTTGTTTCATTCAGGCCTACAATCGTATGCACCAAGACGCCTTCTCCTGGAGAGATAGAAAGGCTTAAGGATTGGAAGCAATATTTTCTTTATTGTCAAAACCAAGACAGGATGGCATCTCTCTCCCCCCCCCAACCCCCATATTTGATTCACAGTTAATACCTTCCCAAGTATCAAGTCTGTCAGTCCTGATTTTTTAAGAAAGACAGCTGCATCGGAAGCCAACACCCGCCCAGAGTTACTAGGATCAACCTGCAAAAAGAAGGCATATTGAAGATTTGTTATGTAGCAATTTGCACACTAAATATCTTACAAAAAGTTTTGTTACTGACTTACTTGGACGACTTGCTAAACTACTATTAAGGGTACAACACTCTGCAAAATTATTTATTTATATGCAACTACAAAATGATACAGTGGCCAAATACTGTAGCCAGGTGATTTTTAAAAAACTAACGAGTACTTAGAAGCTACAGATACACTGAAACAAACTAAAGTATTGTGAGGGCCTTTCCCCAACTCCACCTTTGCCCTAGAAGAGCAAGGGACAACGATGGAAGGTACAGAACTGGCAGTGTTTTCCTGGAAGTACTTGTGAGGCTTCTCACTAATTTCAATTGTTAAGGTCAAAAAGACTGACGTCAGGCAGCTAGCAGCTGATAGCACAGCACTACATTTTCCTTGCCAGGAGGAAGAGCGGATACACTGTGACTAGAGCACCTATCCAATGTTTATCTTAGTTTGTTTCAACTGTATAATACTAGAGTGTTGCTTTGCTTCATTCCAGTCTGTGACTTGTACATTTTTCTACACTGTGGTAGTCACTATGGTGCCCTCCATATGTTGTGGACTACAACTCCCAGAATCCCTGACCATTCGCCACGCTGGCTGGAACCAATGGGAGTTGTAGTCCAACAACATTCACATTGGGTACCTCAACACAACCATGGTCCGTTTAATCCCCTTTCCTGCCTTCTGCAAGATCCCTACAGCTGCCAGCCAGAAGCTCCTCTTCTCTTTGTTTATAATTTATTGTTTATAATTTATTGTTATAATTTTTTGTTTATAATTTCTTTCAGCCTGCTTAGTGTGTGTTTTGTTCATTCAAATGTTGCATTTTTTAATAGAAGCATTCAGTCATCCAGACTGTTCTAGAGAGAAGCAATTCTTACAGTATTATTCTATTATTAATTAACTTCTACTTTGATTTGAAATAAAAGTTCCTATTAACTACTACTAATTCTCTCTATATTCTGCATCAATGTAATGAATATTTGCTAACTAATAGGTACTTAAGTTAGACGTTAAATATCTCTGCATCTAAAAAAAGACTGGGAATCCATAATCCATAAACAGTCCTCATTTAGCTCTGTAACACTGCAAAAGGGAACTTCCATTCTACCAAAGCTCTATGGTACAGACCTAATGGCTAGGACTGCCAAAACAAACAGTAATTTAGATGCAATGCTAGTCTTGTGGCAATGCAGGCCATTTTGGGTAATCAGAACAGAGACATTTGTCCTCTTGTGGGCATCATAGTACCCAAGGCAGGTCTTTTTTTTGTTATCATTAATTCATTTCATCTAAACATAAAGAAATGCAGGACTGATGAGCGGTATATATTCATCATGCAGAAGGGAATATATATTTGCAGCTGTCTTGTTATGTATATATTAAGGGTTTGAATTTCTTTATTTTGTGCTTTCAGTTTCCAACCAGGCTTTTCTTTTCTGGTACTTACAAATATTGGAACTACGTTAAACTTTGAGAGCTGTCCAGACTGATAGGCTTAAAGCACAGTCAGTTAAGCTGAACTATGCATTCAAAGACATGGCCTAAGAAGCTACTGGACAGAATTTTTACTGAAGATATGCTTGGTTGCTTCAACAAGGAGACATAATGAGCCACAGTATATTCCTCTTGTAATGGTATAAATCCATTACTGTCTGGTACGAGAGGTTGGTGGGGCCTAGAGCAATTAGCTTTTGCAATAATTGCTGATTTGTACTGGTACAAGTGATTGTATAAATATGAATGTCATAAATAGTCCATTGTACTGCAAAGCTACTGAAATATCCTAAGAATTACCTTTACACCCAAAATATTTATTTCATTCTATTGCCTAAAGACAAGAAGAAATTATCTGTTTTATTCTCCTCTTTAATATGTCCATCCATAACTACCCAAGGAGGAGATATTTTAAAAGCAAGTACTGTATAAGCCCAGGAAGCCAGGCACACTTACCTGTCGATAGAACTTCTCGTACACAGGATTTGCACTTGACAGCTTTGTCGGAGGGAAGAGAGAGAAAAAGTTTTTAAAATACTGCTTGATTTTAAAGATTGTAATTAAACAGGGAATACATTAGCTTTTTTTGTCAATATCAATGATTAGACTTCAAGAATGGCATTAGGTAAGCGTTCAGAAACAGAGACTATCCATTATTGCATAGAAGAGCAATATACAATACATTACAAAGCCTTACGTGGCTAGAGATTCGCATTCATAGGAAACCACTCAATCTATAAAAATATCCTACAGCAGGCTCACCAATGTACTGAGGCACAAACTTTTACAGGCATGAAACCTACTTTTTCAGATGCATCTTCTTGTCCATGAAACTTCATGACACAGTACACTGGTGGCATTTTGAAGACTCATAAGACTATTTTTGCTAAAACAGACTCTGGAATTTGCTGCAGTTACATTTAAGGTTTGGCTGTGTGTTCTGAAGCATGTGGTTATCATGGCGTCTTTGAATGCAAACCTTAGATTTGATTATTCATTGGTCTGGCATGGAATTCAAGTAAAATAGGTGTGTCATTCATTGAGACACACAAGCTTGCTGTTTGACCTAGTTTGTACGTGTTTTTTCAACTCTTACATAGCAGAATTTGTGGAATGGGAGCATCAGTCCTGGCTTCAGTCAGTGGGATTTTGTGATTCACAGTTATTGTTACACATGTGGAATGCTGCTAGCACCAAAGCCTGGAAGTGTTCGGTTTATATAATGTTTCAGAGTGGAAAAACAAATGGCACATAACTTCAGGTCATATCAACATCTAGCCAATTTCACAGCACTGTATACACACTGCATTTGCGATTCCCCCCTCCATAACTGTTAACAATTTGTCACCAAATTAATACAAATTTTATACAAATATAAAAGCTGACTCCCCCCTACGTCCCCTCTATTTTCCTCCCTTATTTTACACATTGCATTTGAGAAAAGATTGGTTAATGTGCTTTAAAATAAGATGAATACTCTTAACACAATGTTACCTATCAATGAAGCAAACAAATGAAGGAGAACAGCAATCTTCAACCTCAGGTCCTTAGATATTGTTGGACTGGAGCTTCCAATAACTCTGATCACTGGCTAAACTGGCTGTGGAGTTTGCAAATGCAACAGCACCACAGGACCCAAGGTTGAAGGATCAAGTATTGCAGCTTCCAAACTTCAAAGCAGTTTTGGTCGAAGATATTCAGACAGAAATTACAGTAAATGATTCTGTATTGCCATGGTATTCCTTATATGCAGAACAATCCTATATGCATTTACTCAAAAGCAAGTCTCATGGTGTTCAGTGGGGTTTAGGATTACAGCTTTAAAATGACTATTTAAAAAGACAGCTGTGCCTTAAATTTTAATTTTTTTTATAATCTAAACTGATTGGGTTGAACTAGTCCTAGATCTAACATAGCTCCAAACACGTTTAAACTGGGAGGTAAGGTCCATTCTGTGGCATAATTCTATCATTTTCTAAGATCACTGAAATGCAAATCTGGATTACCTGAAACACATTCAAAATTCAGCATTTTGGGCACATATTCCCCACCCGGCGGGTCTACAGCAGATTAGAATTGCTGTACAAGTTGCTGCTACTCTTTTTGCTGGTGCCACTTTATCTTCATATTTTATTACATTTTGGGTGGGTGAAGATACAAAAATGTGGGATAAAAACTGAAATGGTTTTCAGCTGCTTTTATTCAGTGCTGTTTTTAATATGGCAATTTATTTTGGTTTTTTTAAATATTTATAACTTGTGTGAGTTTTAGCTGTATCTGTTTTTAATTCATGTTGCGATCTGCCTTGGTTGCTGCACTGGGAGAAAGGAAAGACATAAATGAAATGAAATGATAAATGAAATAAATAAATAAATAGTAACACCACAGTTACTAACATTCTTAACTGTACTCAAGAGCTTAGAGGGAAATTGCATTTCCAGAAAACAGTGACTCTACTCAGCACATTGACAGAAATTCCCCAGAAGAAATTGGTTCTACAGCAGAACAAGCTTACACAGCAACTTTGACCAGCTGGCAGCAATAATAATAATAATAATAATAATAATAATAATAATAATAATAATAATAATAATAATAATAATTTATTATTTATACCCCGCCCATCTGGCTGGGCCTCCCCAGCCACTCTGGGCGGCTTCCATAAAAACCAAAAATACAATAAAATATCACATGTTAAAAACTTCCCTGAACAGGGCTGCCTTAAGATGTCTCCTGAATGTCAGGTAGTTGTTTATCGCTTTGACATCTGCTGGAAGGGCGTTCCACAGGGCGGGTGCCACTACCGAGAAGGCCCTCTGCCTGGTTCCCTGTAGCTTTACTTCTCGCAATGAGGGAACTGCCAGAAGGCCCTCGGCGCTGGACCTCAGCGTCCGGGCAGAATGATGGGGGTGGAGACGCTCCTTCAGGTATACTGGACCGAGGCCGTTTAGGGCTTTAAAGGTCAGCACCAACACTTTGAATTGTGCTCGGAAACGTACTGGGAGCCAATGCAGGTCTTTCAAGACCGGTGTTATATGGTCTCGGCGGCCGCTCCCAGTCACCAGTCTAGCTGCCGCATTCTGGATTAGTTGTAGTTTCCGAGTCACCTTCAAAGGTAGCCCCACGTAGAGTGCATTGCAGTAGTCCAAGCGGGAGATAACCAGAGCATACAAATATAACATACAAATCTCCAACTCCTCAAAAGATTCCACCAACAGTGTCTCCGGAAAATTTTACATATCACTTGGGAAGACAGGCGAACTAATGCCAGTACGTAAACTGGAAGAAGCAATGATCACCAGTGTCGAAGCAATGATTCCTCAACATCAACTTTGTTGGACTGGTCATGTTGTTTGGATGCTTGATTATCATCTTCCAAAGCAACTACTCTATTCTGAACTTAAAAATGGAAAGCGTAACGTTAGTCAACAAAAGAGGTTTAAAGGCTCTCTCAAGGCAAATCTTAAAAAATGTAGTATAAACACTGACAATTAGGAAACACTGGCCAATTGGAGAACAGCCTTTAGCAAAGGTGTCATAGACTTTGAAGACGCTCAAACTCAGGATGAAATGGAGAAACGTGCTAAGAGGAAGGCATGCTTGTCAAACCCTCACCATTATCAACTCCCGCCTGTAAACCTATGTCTCCATTGTGTGGATCCAGAATTGGCTTCCACAGTCACTTACAGGTTCACTGTTAAGACTGTGTTCGTGGAAGATCTTACTCGGCTACGAGTGATCGCCTAAGAAGAATGCTGCACAAATTGATTGTCTTTTAAAAAATAAAAGGTGCCAGCTTTAAACAGGAATTATTTTCTTTTTAGCACAATTATTTTCTAGAACATACCGTATTTTTCACTCTATAAAACTCACTTTTTCCCTCCTAAAAAGTAAGGGGAAATGTGTGTGCGTCTTATGGAGCGAATGCAGGCTGTGCAGCTATCCCAGAAGCCAGAACAGCAAGAGGGATTGCTACTTTCACTGCGCAGCGATCCCTCTTGCTGTTTTGGC
Source organism: Podarcis bocagei (assembly GCF_964188305.1). Classification (NCBI taxonomy): domain Eukaryota; kingdom Metazoa; phylum Chordata; class Lepidosauria; order Squamata; family Lacertidae; genus Podarcis; species Podarcis bocagei. The sequence goes on from NC_138129.1 coordinate 58,351,772, forward strand.
TTCTGAGATTCAGAATATATTTTTTCTTGTTTTCCTCCTCCAAAAACTAGGTGCGTCTTGTGGTCTGGTGCGTCTTATAGAGCAAAAAATACGGTATTAAGATGTTTCAGGAACAAAGACACAGTAGGGGCAGGGGGTTGGAGAGAAGATCATCCGTTGATCATTGCTGTGAACAGCCAGTTAGTAGGTGAACAACTGACCCAACACCAAAGCCTGAGTGGGTGTGCATTTGTCCCCTTCTGTTTTTTAAATAAGTAATGCTGTACTTGTGCAACTCTCAGAATTTGCTTTCTGCTTGTAACACAAACAACCCCTTAAGTCTACTTGGAACATTAGGTTGAATTTGTGCAGTAATTAGGCAGTACATTCTATAATAATCGGATGCTGCTCTTCCAAAATCCACTCAAATTTGTTAAGTGTTGCTCAGGATTAATACATTAACAGATATCCACAAATACTAGGAAGGGAAAATAGTTTTGCTTAAACCACTGTGGAAGTTGAGTCATTAAGTCAATGTTCAGCACCCCGTCTTTTCCCCAACAGAGCAATTAGTAATCTCACATCTTCGTTCAACTATAGCAATGTCATCATTTTGTTAGCAAAACATTACTAAGCCAAACCTATTGTTACTCTTGAATAGGAAACATATGCTGGTTCACATCCTGTGCCTTCACCACTCTAAAATTCCAAAGCAGTCTCTCCATCCAGTCTCTCCTATGCAGTTTAACATCTGAACAACAGATGCAAATTACATTTTCTGCATAATGGCGAAAGCTTGGAAGGTCTTCTGCTTTCACTGGCAAGAGACCCATTTTATGATAAAAGTCAAACTGGGCAACAAGACAATCAGATTTCTCTTACAGTGAATAGAATTGTTCATACAGCAATATAAGATTTTTCTGGAAATCACAGGTAAAGAAATATTATATACAGTACCTAAAATAAAATTCTTGGAATTAAGACTGGTAAGTTTCTTTATTTCTTACATAAGGATGAGTTAAACTGCAAGCGCCCTCCAAACACCAAGTACGTGGTGTAACAAAGCTGTCTCTTAATATATGTTTTCCCTTTAGACCTCAGCTGTTCCAAAAATTCTTGTACAGTTTACACTGTCACTATTTAAACTGCAAGGCCAAGCACAAGCCCTTTGCTGCTATACCACCTTCCTGAATACTGTAATTCAGGGTCTCCTCAATCCATTTGCAATGTATTCAGAGGATCTAACTATAAGCTTGTGTCTATCAAGACATCTTAGCCATACTACACCTCCCCTTCCACCTAGGCCCTGTTTTCCCACCCAGGTAAGCACCCAGATAGAAAGACATCACCCCTCCACCATCTTATTTCAATATCCTTATATTCTCCTTACTACAAACACAAATCCACCCACACCCCAGCCCCACAAGCAACTGCTGACTCGCCTTCAACGAAAGTTCTTCCAGCCATCTGGTAGCATCAGAATTTGTAGCACATATGCTGCAAAAGACATCTTGTTGATCTTTGAAACACAGAATAGCTCAGACTTCCTTTTTCCAATTAAGCTTTCAAACATATTGAGGAAGGAATTCCACTACCCAGAGTGAACACACTGCTGAAACTGGATATTCAACTTTAATTTCCCCTTCAAATGCCAACTCACTCATCCTCTAACTCCTCTTTTAGTTCTTCCAGAAGTTCATCTTTCGAAAGTGTTGGTACGAAATTGTACTTACAAAAGGAGCAGGACAGAAATACACTTATCTACCCTGTCACTGACTTTAGCAAAGAATGGCTACTTGGACATTTTCCTCTACATCAGGGGTGGGAGAACTACATTACATCAGATGCTGCAATCTAGCAACGGGCAGGGCAAAACACCCAGGACCTAGATGAACTTTTCATGATATATACATACATTGCTAAAAATGAATCTATTTGTTTTACAGCTTTATGTCAGGACTATGTACTAGAAAATTTCAAGACCTACTATTTGGCTTAGAATATTCAGGGCTGGCAGCTGCTGAATAGTTCAAGTATGTAACCCAAGAGAAAGGGTTGTATCCAGTAAAGTTGCTGTATTCACACAATGACTTTTGCTTATGAAACAGAACTTCCCCTCCTTCTCCTGCCCCCGTGTACCTTCAAGATTTCCCTCCCAAAACAGATTTGGGGAACACACAGGAAGAGGGAATGTTTTTCTAAAAAGCACAAGTCCTTGCATAACCAGAACAAATTTATGGACTCAACCCAAAGTTCGGCATATTGCCTTATCCACAATTCATCTCTCACTTAGAAGATCACTATAGTGTATAAAATGTATTCGGGTAAGTGGATATTATAACTGGATTTCACTTGCATAATGAATTCTAGCAGTGGAAGATTCAATATAGGCATTTGTGATTATTGCTAGGGTAATGAACGGTACCCATTCTAAACAGTGTTAGAAATTAGCCAGGCACATTTTGCAACTGGCGCAGGCCCAATTGTGACCACATGGTGATCTCTGTATTCCAGGTTGGTGACTGCCATCTCCATCCGGCTGGTCCCTCCAACTTTCTTAAGCAAGTAAGCAGAAGAGCTTATTTACTGCATTTATATCCCACCTTTTTCTCCAAGGAGTACATGGTTCACTCCCCTGCTCAGTTAATCCCTACAACAACCCTGAAAGATACGTTAAGAGCCTGTGACTGGTCCAAGGTCACCTAGTGAGATTCATGAATAAGTGGTGATTTGAACCCTGGCCTCCCAGGTCCTAGTCTACTTCCTAGAGTACTTCTGCTATGGGGCAGCTATACTAAATTAAGTAGGTAAATAAATATGAGGAAAGCAAAATGTCACTTGGAGAAGGACGTGAAATAGTTTCCTTGAATGAAGCTTGAATTTATTTGATTATTATTTATTTGATTCTGGATTGTTTTATTTGATGTTTTAATGTGTTGTAAGCAACTTTGAATTTCCCCCCCTTTAAAATATAAAGCAAATGAAAACAACAACAAACAACAAACAACAACAACAACAACAACAAAACTGCATTGCGGGGAATAGTGCCTAGACATCCGATTGTGGTGACTGTAACCTACAAGGTGCCATTTGGTGACTGGCATATAATAATAATAATAATAATAATAATAATAATAATAATAATAATAATAATAATTTATTTATATCCCACCCTCCCCAGCCGAAACCAGGCTCAGAGCGACTAACAACAATAAAAGTAACACAGCATTCTAAAATCAATTAATTTTAAAATCAATTCAAAATCGAATTAATGGCAACCACTGGGCTACAGTTCTGTGAGGATTACCAAAGGAGGGGGTCAGACTGTACCTTGGCCAAAGGCCTGGTGGAACAGCTCTGTCTTGCAGGCCCTGCAGAAAGATGTCAAGTCCCACATGGCCCTAGTCTCTTGTGACACCAGATCAGGGCCACAGCCGAAAAAGCCCTGGCTCTGGTTGAGGCCAGACTAATCTCCCTGTGGCCCAGGACCTCCAAGATGTTTTTGTTTGAAGACCGTAAGGTCCTCCGTGGGACAAAGAAGGAGAGGCGGTCCCGTAGGTACAAGGGTCCTAGGCCGTATAGGGCTTTAAAGGTTAAAACCAGCACCTTAAACCTGATCCTGTACTCCACCGGGAGCCAGTGCAGCTGGTATAGCACCGGGTGAATGTGATCCCATGGCGAGGACCCCGTAAGGAGACTTGCCGCGGCATTCTGCACCCGCTGGAGTTTCTGGGTCAGTCTCAAGGGCAGCCCCACATAGAGTGAGTTACAATAATCAAGTCTGCAGGTGACCATCGCGTGGATCACAGTGGCTAGGTCAGGGCGAGAGAGGTAAGGTATATATATGTGTTTCTAACACTGATTCTAAACTAAGGAGAAGCAAAACCAGGGAAATATTAGTGCATGATCAACAGTGTTTAATGGCTATCTTACAGATAGTATTCTAGTCTTTAACTCCCTTTCAAAGGAGTCCATTTTATTGCAATCCTAATTTTATTGGGGCCTTTCAGGACCTCCCTTCGTTTCCAAGTTTACCATGACCTTCAGTGCCCGGGCACATTTGTCATCATTTTCAAGTGCTGAAGACCATGGCAAAGCTACGGTTTCAGCGGCACAAAGTCAAAGAGCAAGTAAGAGAGTTTTCTGAAACAGTATACAAGTTTTCACCACTTGCTTGAAGAGCTAATTCTTATGGCACAGCAAAACAAAACCAACAAATATTAATTCAGATTCTTAAACAACAGCTGAAAATGCAATGTATTCACCTGCCTTTTCATTTCAAGGGAGCCCTACTTGGCCCCACAACTCTTCTCTTCCATACACTTCTGTTGCTTTCACTAAGGCAACATTTGCAGGTATTTCCTTTATGGATGTTTGCCCAGGGTTCTCTTTCTATGTGACAAGAATTCCAGAAACATAAAGTGTTTCTAAGCAGACACTTTCATGGCAAATGAAAGATATAAAGACTGGCCAAAAAAAATAAGTTAATGATTCAACAATTTAAGATGGTCTATAAATCACTAAGCAGGACCAAACCTTATTAGCTTTCTAGTTACTTGTATAAAATGAGGTTTTGGTTTTAATTCTACTCCAACCAGATCAGCATCTCTGCCAATTGTAGATTATTATTTTTATATTTAAAAAGTGTGCCAGAAGAAATGTGAAGTTCAATTCCTTACTGGAGATAATCTATTGGTTCAAACTTGCTGTTTTCTTCTCTTTAAAAGAAAAGCACTACTATACTTGCAATTCAACCTTACAAGAAATCAAGAATTTTAATGGTGATTCACTCCAAAAAAAAAGTGAAGGAGAGTGAACAAGGAAGGATTTTAGCTTAGCACCATAAAAAACCCTTGATCTAGCAAAACAGAGCATCTCTCTCCACTACACAGTGTACCAAATGAACTTTGTTTTTAAATGTGAAAATCTAGTTCTCTCAGTCCTGATTTTGTTAACATGTTTCTAAACTTTGTGAGAAAGTATTTAGGGATCTTGGATTGCAAAACTTTTCTGTATGCTGCTGCTCCCTATTTACTTCATACAGAAACCATGTATAGAAAAGTCTCCATGTGCCCTGCACTTAAATGTATGCACTAAGAGAATCTGAATTCCACACCCTGTTATCAGTTATGCCGATATCAGCATGCATCTATTTACTTGTTTTGCAATTTATTGTACAGTACTAGCTAGAGCAACCCTATGTCAACTCAGAAGAAGTTAAGCCACGTTCGGTCCAATGAAGTTTACTCTCACTCAGGTATGCTGGTACAGGATTGATGCCTGATTGTGTTGTCATGAAGGATAGAGGGTTCTGCAGGGCACTGACATCCCACTTCTTACTTCCAAAAATGTCTTCTTAGCCTTTCCGCTTACCCTTTGTTTTCACAAGCATTGCTTCAATCCAACACCACAACCTTAAGAACTCAGTTTTACAGAGAAAACTGAGGTTCTCAATATGCTAAAAGAAGTACATTTTGTATGATCTGCATACAAACAGCCACCACCAACTGATCAGGCACAATATACAGTATTCCCACAGCTGAGCAAAAATGGAGGGGAAAAGGTGCATTTAAGGTACTCAGTGCACTATATATAAAATGGAAATTACCGTATTTTTCGCCCCATAGGACACATCAAGTTTTTTTGGGGGGGAAATAAAGGAAAAAAAATTTATTTCCCCCCAGGCGCTTGTGGGGCAGGCAGCGGGGAGAAGCGTTCTTCTCCCCGTCGCCCGCCTTGAGATCAGGTCCGGGGACAGCGGGAAGACGCGCTGAGTTTCCCCACTGTCCCCGGAGCTTGTGGGGCAGGCAGCGGGGAGAAGCGCTCTTCTCCCTGCCGCCCGCCTTAAGATCAGGTCCGGGGACAGCGGGAAGACGCGCTGAGTTTCCCAGCTGTCCCCGGAGCTTGTGGGGCAGGCAGCGGGGAGAAGCGCTCTTCTCCCTGCCGCCCGCCTTGAGATCAGGTCCGGGGACAGCGGGGAGACGCGCTGCGCCTCCCCACTGTCCCCGGAGCTTGCGGGGCTGGCGGCGGGGTCTCCCCGCCGTCAGCCTCCAAACCACTTCGGGAGACAGCGGGATGGCAGCGTTCCGCCTCCCTCTGTCCCCCGACCTTGTGGGGCTGGTGCTGGGGCTCTCCTGAAGCCTGGAGAGCGAGAGGGGTCGGTGCGCACCGACCCCTCTCGCTCTCCAGGCTTCAGTGAAAGCCTGCATTCGCCCCATAGGACGCACACACATTTCCCCTTCATTTCTGGAGGGGAAAAAGTGCGTCCTATAGGGCGAAAAATACGGTAAATGATATGCTGCTAAGCAACATTTTAGGAAGACTGTCATTTTTCAGAGTTTCTTGCATGCTTCATAACAGTATATTTACAACATAACTTCTGTTTTCAATTATAGTGCAAGCATGCCAGCCACTCTACATGCAAAATTAAAACTACATCCTGTTATTTTATTGCAGAGAAGTATTTAACTTTCATTGAGATTTATGTCAAGATCAGCTGACTATACCAGATGTCATAGTGTTCAAACTGTAGGAGACATCCAATTTGCTAGTTAAATTAGGATGCGGTCCAACTTACCCCTAAACCTGAACTGCTTATATATTATAAAGGGCCATTTTGCTTTAACTAATACTCATTCAGTTTAGCTCATTTTAGTAGCAAGCAGATGTGACCTGCACACACAGAGACACAGTTAAAATGACAAGAGCCAATATATTTCATTGAAAAGCAAACACGTGGGTGTAGAAAGGCAAGATTTTTTTTTTAAAAAAAGTATGAAAGTATCTGCACAGTATTACTGAAATGCCTGCATTCACATTCTTACTGCAGATGTATTGTTAACAGCCAGGAAAACCAAGTCCCATGGTACAACTGCCTTAGTACAGCAGCTCCAGTGTATACACATTACTTATGAAGAGCAAAACTCCAGCTTTCCAAATTTATGTCAGTGTGTTTATACACTTGCATACAATCTTACATCCACGGGGAAAAAAGAAAATGGTGGGAAAGCTCTGTATGCACAAAAGTCCCATGAAGCATACATCTATACTGAGAATAAAAATTACATATTATACCTTTGAATACAAAAGGAAAAGTTCAAAACTTTTAACTGCCGACAAGGCCAAGCCCTTTAGGACAACAACTAAGCCAGGTTTCATTGGCCAATTCATAAAAATACATGTTCTAATCCTTAAAGAATCAAGAATTTCTAACTTTCTATCAAAGTAAAGGTTGACAACATTGTGACAATATATTCTACACTCAGAAACTAGCAGGTTGATCAATGATTAAGGGGGTCTACTTTTTAGTAATACACACCAAAATCCCTTACCATGAGAGAATATAGGAAAACATGCCTAATTAAGTGCCACAAGGTCAGATTTCCAGGGTATGCCTTTCAAACAAACAGGCTGAAATTTTATTTTAAATGGAAATTCTCTGTTCAGATGATATAGGCAATTAATGAAAATAGGATTGCAACACCACACATGCTTCTGCATATGTTTACATCCCAGCTTCCTGCTTAACAAGGAGTGATCAAGGTGGTTAACATTCAAAATACAAAACAATTAAAACAAAACAAAAAAAAAGAAGTGGAATAGCAGATAATTAAAACCCAGTCAGCTTAGAATACCAAAACAAATGGAAAGGCAGCCTGAACTTAGCACTGGAGACAACAACAACAACAACAACAACAAAAGGGGGGGAGAATGAAGAGCAAGCCACTTCCACTGGAAGTTGAATAAATAGTGCCATATCATTACTATTCTTTTGTTTGTTATTATGTTGTTATATGATCACTGCAGATGGTGACAGCAGCCACAAAAATTAAGAGACGCCTGCTTCTTGGGAGGAAAGCAATGACAAACCTAGACAGCATCTTAAAAAGTAGAGACATCACCTTGCCAACCAAGGTCTGTATAGTAAAAGCAATGGTTTTTCCAGTAGTGACGTATGGAAGTGAGAGGTGGACCATAAAGAAGGCTGATCGCCGAAGAATTGATGCTTTTGAATTATGGTGCTGGAGGAGACTCTTGAGAGTCCCATGGACTGCAAGAAGACCAAACCTATCCATTCTTAAGGAAATCAGCCCTGAGTGCTCACTGGAAGGACAGATCCTGAAGCTGAGGCTCCAATACTTTGGCCACCTCATGAGAAGAGAAGACTCCCTGGAAAAGACCCTGATGTTGGGAAAGATGGAGGGCACAAGGAGAAGGGGACGACAGAGGACGAGATGGTTGGATAGTGTCTTCGAAGCTACCAGCATGAGTTTGACCAAACTGCGGGAGGCAGTGGAAGACAGAAGTGCCTGGCGTGCTCTGGTCCATGGGGTCACGAAGAGTCGGACACGACTAAACGACTAAACAACAACAACAAAATGTTGTTATGTGTTGTTGTGTTTTTATATTGTCAACTACCCTGTGATCCTTGGATGAAGGGCATCATGAAAATTAAATACATAAATACTATATACAATTCACCCAGTGTATCACTTAGTTGATCAAAGACATTGCTTTTGCAGAACTTAAATCTCCTTGACTTGCCACCTCAACCTGAGGAAGAATTATGCAGAACTGAGTGTAGTGAAAGAACAAAGATTCTCTCACTGGGGAAGAAATACACTAGAACGCAGTGGACCCATATTATATATCTAAATGTTGTGTAAGTGATGCAATTGCACTTTCAGTACATTCAAAGGGACTTGTTTTCAGGACCACACTCTTTTGCACCACACTCCTATGTCTGTCTTCTCTTTAGGGAACTTCAAAGCTGAGCAAAAATCCTAAACTGGGATTTCAACACCTACACTCAGAATTTTAGCCACTTACAGGTTCTTCTCTGACAAAACTATCAAGTTATTTTGATGGAACTGTACGCTTTGAATACAGGTGGCCCTACTATACGTGGCTTGATCACCCCAGTCTGAATCTTAAAAATATGCTTAAGGCTCAAATGCTCCTTCTTCTCCCATCTTTTGCAGTAACCAGAGTTAGTCAAGATGTCCAAGACAGTTAAAATGCTAGCTGGAATAATAATAATGTGTTCAGTAAGCACTGTAAGTTCAAGAAGGAGGGGGCCTGTCTGATCACAACTGGGACGTTCCATTAAATTGGCCCCACAATACTGAATGCACAGTTCCTAGTAGATACAAACCATGGCGGAACACTAAGTGAATCCACCGAAAACCTCAGTGATCAGGAAGTGCTTGAGGTTTCCTTGATCCACGTTGTTAAGGCTTGTACATCGGTAGCAGTGCAAGTGTTTGAACACTGGAGTTATGTGCTAGAGATAGTCTGTCCCCATCAACCATCTAGCAGCAGTTTTGCCCCAGCTGGAGTTTCCAGACCAAGGAAAAGGGTAGCCTCACATAAAGTGCATTTCAAGGAATCACTGTGGCCCAACTATCCCTGTCCAAGAATGGTCATAGTTTGTGAACCAAGCATAGCTGCTAAAAGGCACTCCTAGCCACTGAGGCCACCTAAGTGTCTAGCGACAAACACAGATCCATGAGCAACCCCAAACTCCAAATCTGTTCTTTCAGAGGAAGTGCAACTCCATCCAGGAAATAGAAGGGAACACAAGCCAACAGTGCCTCAATCTTCTCAGGGTTCAAGTTCATCTTACTGGCCCTCATTCATTCCACTGTTGCACTCAGACAATGGTCCAGTTCATTCACAGTGTCTCCCCATTCTGATGTTATAAAGAAATTGCAGCAGCATGTCATCAGCATACTGATGACACTTTGCTTCCAAACTCCTATGAGAAGGCACTGGGTGTGGTCATTAGATGTTAAACAGCACCAGGGACAAGATTGGGACCCTGTAGTACACCATAGCACAAGCATTATGGGGCCAAAACACTATCTTCCATTTATACTTTCTGGAAAAGACTTTGGAGGTAGGAGCAAAACAACTATAAAACAGTGCCCATAATATTCATCCCACAGTGCCAGTCCAGGAGGATACCATGGTTAATGGTGTCAAAAGTCACCAAGAAATTGAGAAGCAGTCACATTCTCCCTGTCCCACTCTCTACTGATCATTTCCCAAACTGCACCTGAACCCAGAATGAAACAGATCCAGACAAATTCACATCCAAACCAGAACTGGAAACTATGGCTTCAAGTGTGTGGATTTCCAGATCTCAATGGCGAAACGAAGGATTGGCCATGACATCTGAACTACACATGCTTACCAACCAGGTGGGACTAACTTCTAAGTAAGTATGTACAAGAGAGGACTGCAAATGAGACATGTACAGAGTTGTGTTCTGGGCTCAGTTCAGATAGGACTATAGCCTCAAGCTTTCATTTCTGAATTGCTGTTTTGTACTGAATTGCTTTATTATATACCACCTTGGTGTTATTTTATTGAGCAGCAGTACATCAATATTTCAAATAAACAAAGACTTTGTTGTTGTATTCATTTGCAAAAATACTATGCTAACTGCATAGTTGAAGTTAAGCAACTATTAGTTCCCCGACCACAAATAGTGCAGCTACAGCAACTCTTAATTCCTCTTTCAGCATACCAAAGACTGCAGCTGTGTATACACTATAGTTTTAATGCAAATTCAAAGCACGTTCTCTCCCTCAGAGAATTCTGGGCACTATAGTTTACCACTTATAGAGATCTACTTCCAAGAACTGCACTAGGTACAGGGGGTATGAACAAGAACATGAACACACAACACCTACACTCATGATGATTGTACTTCCTGTTTACACATATAAGACCAATTAGCATGAAGTGAGGTAACCAAGACCATCCCAAAATAAATTTCATATTAACTGAACTGAGATTTATTATTACAGAGGGCTATTTCTACATATATAATCTTTGAATTATGAGTACATTAGGCTTATTTGTAGCACTCTATTTTAACCCGTGTTGAAGTGGGTTCTTGCCATTGTGCTGGAGAAAACTTTTTGCAGCACCTACAGCGCAAACCTAACCATGCTGACACATCAGTAACTCCCACTGAAATCACTGGGGCCTACTCCCAGGTAAGTGGGGTTAGGACTGCAACCCTAGTCTGTTCTGGGACACAGAAAAAATAACATGTTTACCATTGTATTAGATAAGTATGTACGGGGGGGGTCCTCATTTTTGTATTTTCTAATGCACCTTTTGTTTCTATTGGTTTTTCACTTTATTTTGTTTAACTGAAATTGTTTCAATTAAAAAAAATAAAATTAAAAAAGGAAAAGGTGTTTGCAAAAAGCGTATCACAGAAGCCAAAATGGAAAAAGAGAGAAGAACAAGGGCAGCCCAGTGAAAGGGGAATTGCTGCCTCCCCCCCCCCCCACTTTTGTCAACACTGTGCCCTGGCTCTCACTGAACTTGGGAGCCAAGGTTCTCTTCAAAGTGTTGCCACGGCTTTCTCCTTGGGAGTCCCATTGTTCTAGACACATTTTGCGACAGGGAATTTCATTAGTGTGAGCAGTTTCTGAGCTCTGGGCTGCACCTAAGATTTCAGATTAAAACTGCCAAGTGGAAGGAAAGGAGGACCTTTTTCTGCCTCCCTACTTCCAGCTGCTCTCTGAAGACTGGAGAAGAGACCCTCCTAAGAATATTAGAGGGGTGGGCAGGGAAAGGTCTAGACCATGTGAAAAATGAACACAATATTTTAGCTGCAGTAACCTAAGTTTAAGGTGCCATTTAGCTCCTAGCTTTCATATCTCAGTTTCTAACACTTCTGATCACAACTAGTGTGCAGGAATGCCCTGGCTCTGACTGAACTTGGCAGGAGCCAGAGCGCTTCTCAAAGTATTGCCTTTTGCGCTGCGTCTCCACCCGGGTGGGGGAAGACAAGTGGCAATGTTGAGCGCTGGAACACCTCCCTCTGGATGGCAGAAGCGGTGGGGCAGGCGGAGTGCACTTGCACTTCTGCCGCCTGAGGTAGCCGCTTCACCCCATGTCATGGGTGGGAGCACCTCTGGAGAATAAATATCAGGTATTAGGTTGGAAAGCAGTCCTACAGAAGAAGAGTCTGTCTGTCTGTCTGTCTGTCTGTCTGAATGCATGGAGTGGGGAATACAACAAAGAACAGCACAGTAGGTGAAACATGAGGAAACCCTACAGAGGGTTAAAAAGAAAAAGACTCAGGGAGCCATAACACACCCACCCCACCAATATTATTATTACTACATTTCTGGCCCACCTTTCCTCTAGGGAGTTCAAGGCGGTGTCCGTGGCCCTTTCCCTCCCCATGTTCTCCTCACAACAACCCCGTGAGGAAGATTAGGCGAAGAGGCAGCGAATAAACACAAAGTTTCCAGGGTGAGTGGAGCTTTGACCCCTTGTCAGCCCAGCTCCTAAGCCCGTCACTCTTCGCCACACCGGCTGGAGACTGACAAGAGCCGCGGAATTCCGGGCGCCCGCTAGACACGTTCTCTGCGTTACGAGCTTTGCGTAAGGCGCAGCCCACGTCGTCCGCTTCTGCGAAACAAGGCGCGGAGTCCCCCGTGGGAACCACCGGCGAAGTGAAGGGCGGCAGCTTTGGGGCAAACAGCAGAACTTGGGAGGAGGAGGAGACTAGGGAGGAAGACTAGAGAGCTTGGGGAGCACGGAAACAGGGGAGGCTGTTCATAAACAAGGCGCCTCCTCAGAAGTAAGCCCGGCTGGGTTCCAAGGGGCGTCCCAGAGATGGAGGGTGGGTGTTGCGAAGGGGGGCGCAGGCGGAAGCGCCCCGAGGGGAGACGCGGTCAGGGAAAGGGCTACGAGGAGGAATGGAAGCGGGAGGCGGCCAGGTCACAAAGGAAACTCTTCCAAGGGGAGACGGCGGGAGCGTGGAGGCGAGGCTTCCCGCGGCTGTCTCTCCCGCCCTAGCTAACCACCCCACTTCCTCCCCACCGAACGAAAAGCGAGCCGTCCCTACCTGCGTTAAGGAAAGATGAGCGGCCATGCTGCTTCCATCATGCACCGGCCGGACAGGGAAGAGAGGGCGGGAGGGGGAAGAGCAGCACCCAGGAAGGCCCGGCCCGAGCAGGCAGGCAGGCGCTCGCTGGCTCCGTCCCTCCACTCTCTGCCCAACTTCGGCAACTTCCCGAGCCACCCCCAGCCAGGCCCCGCCCTGCTGCGTAGCAAAGCCCGGCGCCCGGATCCCTTCCCGGCACGGCCCCCTCTGGAGCGGAGCCACCACCGAGCAACCGCTCAATTCGGCCTCCGCTCGGAGGAATACTATTACGCTCGCCTGGCCCGGATTCCCAGCCAGCCGGCCAGGAAGGGTTCGGCTCGACCTCAGTTAAGCTCGGCGGCTACGAAAATGCGGACTGGAGTTGTGCAGAGGGAGAACTTGGCAGAGCTTTCTAGTTGGGCGTACGCGCTGTGGTGGCTAACCTCGGTTGTGTGTGTGTATATAATACTCTATAAAGTAGATCTCGCCGTGTTCGGTGCTGTTTGCTCCCGAGTAAGCACGCCCTACGATGGCAGCCTTACAGGCCATTTCCTTGGTGAACGATCTGACAGCACAAATTGTAAGCCTTGCAAGCCACAAAGCATTATCCTTTCTCAAGGATAGATCCGCTTAAGCTCAAAAAGAATTGTTAGCGAATTGCGTTTCTTCTCTTCCTAAGAGAAGCTCTTTTATCAGTTAGACGGCCTGTATCTCAATCTTCTCTAGTATTCTGAATGCACATTATCCGGTTCTGTTTTCCTCCTGCCTCAGTATAGATAGCAGTTTGAGAACAAACACCTAAAACCCTATGCATATTTACTTAGAAATAAGTCTCATTGAATTTCGTGGAACCTACTTCTGACAGCGTGGGAGGGCTTTTTGCAGTTTCCCTTGTTCCTATTTTATTCAAAAGTGCAGATGCTGCCTGAATGGCTTCTTTGGACTTAAGTTGGATACAAAATACAAATAGAATCAACAAAATTCTAAATCTATACAACAAGGATGGGGAACCTGTGGTTACTGGACTACAACTCCCATAATCAAGGACTGCTTCTCCCCATATGAACTGACCCAGACCCTGTGCTCATCATCTGAAGTCCTACTCCGCGTGCCCCCTCCATGAGATGTCGAGAGGGTGGCAACCTGATAACAGGCCTTTTCTGAGGTGGCTCCCCGTTGTGGAATGCTTTCGCCAGGGAGACTCACCCGGTGCCATCACTACATATCTTTCAACACCAGGCAAAACCATTTTTTCAACCAGGCCTTTGGCTGTTAACAGTCCATGACCTTTTAAAGCCGATGGGTTGTTTTTAATGATTTCCCCCTCCCACACACACCGGTTTAATTAATGTAGGGGGTTTTGCTTTGTCATTTTGTTTTCATAAAGATGCCTTGAATTGCCTGCAACAAGAGAAGTAGTTTAATAAATTTAATAAATACTAATAATCATCCCTAACCCCTGGCTGTACTGACAGTGGCCGGTGGGTGTCTGACAATATCTGGTGGGAGAAAAGTTGTCCATCTGTGTTGTCTATCTTAAGAGGACTAATAAGCAATTTAGAATAAAATAATAATAATAATAGAATTAAAATAAAAAGGCAGCTGACTGTTAGTTTATTAAGAGACAGTGCCAGTGCAGGCCAGGCAATTGCAGTTCAAATTAATACAGCACCCAGCAGGCAGAGAAGAGCCTTCAGCAATGTGTAATAGTCCACAAAAGTGTCCCTATTTTTATCTGTGAAATGCTGGAGAGACTGTGATACTTCTGTACGTAGGCCAGGAACATATCTGCAGATTCCTCCATTCCTCTGAAACAAATAGAAGTCGCCCAGTAGCAGAGGTTAACATATTCAGCCCCAAGGTTGCCATTTAAAGTCACTACAAAACTTACAAACTTGAATAAATATCATATGACCTTCAAGCAATGTATAACTGCCAGAGGTTTAGCCAATGCTCACACACTACTCTGTAATGTACCCTGACAGAAATAGAGCATGAAATGATACCGCTTCAGAATCAGCAACAGCCTGCACACTAGCGCCGTAATGTTTATTTTATCTTCAACAAGCACAAGGATATTTGGTACATTCTGCTGAAAACAGCCTTTTCTCACTAAACACACCATAAATCATAGAAGTGGCGTTCTTCTTTATTTTACAAAGTTGCCCATGTAACACACTGAACTTTAAAACAACTGTCACAGTGGGGGGTGGCGCCAGTGAGGGGGCCGGGAACTGACAGTGAAAAGGGAAAAGATCCCCAGTTAGTTGCATGGACTCTAGGTTCAAATTAGGCAACACATGTGCACACATAGGCAGAGAGATATCTCCAACATGCATACAAAGTCAACACACTGTTGCAGCAATGTACAATAAAGTATTGGTTGCAAACCAGCTGTCCTCTGGAGGGCCAAGGTACATGCAACACAGGGGATCTCTGACTGGATCTTCCTATGGTTTTATTTTTGTCCGCAGCCTGGGCAAGGAGAGAAAATACACAAATGAAAACAGAACATTGTGAGGAATGGCAGATGTGCCCACAACATCCCAAGAAACTCTGCCACAGCCTACCAATTGGGGACAGTGCTGGCAACACAATCCATGTGGAAACAGATGCAGCCAGTCTCCCACATGTTGATCCAGGAGCACATTGCCATGTTTCAAACAGAAAAAATAAAGCCAAAAGGTCATGGAGCCCTGTTGCACACTTCGCTAAAACAAGCTCACTTGCTCAGGAGGTTGCTGCCATTGATCTCTCATGGCTGTAAGCACCAAAATAAAATGTAAACCTTATCTTAAACCGTGCTAGCTTTAAACTATAGCTAGAATATACTAAAAATTGTAACTGGTGGTTGAATCACCATGACCATTGTATGGTGTAGGGTCAGGACCCAGTAGCGCTTTTTAGCAGGATTAATTTCTGACGTCTTGTTTGATTTAAATATCATTATATCCAATGGTGAAAAGCCTCACAGAACCTTGACCACCTAAGCCATCAGGATACTACAAGGTCTCGCTGAGATGTGTTTGCTTTCCAGTCAAAGAAGCCATTTTGTGTTAATTACCTGCCCTGGAGTTTCTTGGAATGAGTTTTAATTTTTAAGTGTGCTTTTGGGTATTAAAGGGCTAGCACCCTCTGGGCAAGATCTTTATAAGCTTAGATTGTTCAATTACATTTATGTACAACTTCCTTCTGTAATGTTTGATTCTATTGTTTTATAAATAAAAAAGTTTAAAAATACAGTATTACTTCACTAATGCACAATGATGTTCAGACAAATAATATGAATTACCAGAATTTTAATGCTGAAAATTTAAGTGTCTGCAGTGATTCATTTGTGTCCTATCTGATAGGTTGCATGTCCAATTGAATGAGAATTACTGTGATGGCCGTGCTAATTATTTGACTCATGGCAAGAACAAAGGTCTCCTTGGGTGTATGTTAATGAGCTTACTTCTCAGGAAACATAGAATTCAAACTACACATAATGGTCATGCTGCCCGAGACAGGCAGATGTGTGCTGCAAAATGTCATGTATTGTTCTTTTGACAAGTCTGCTAATTCTTTTGCTGTTTTCCCTAGATAGCTTGGTACTGGAGTCCAACGTTGAAGGAAACCAGCTTGTGTATCTCTGAATGAGCCCCAGCTCTGGAGCTAAACATGAGCCTAGACGATCTGTGTGTTCAGCTGTGTGTGGAAACATGATAGCTGTCTTAACACAAGAAACTATTACCTTTCCATTTTACTTACTAGAAGAAAGAATTGTTGTGGCTGTGCATGTAATGTCCTTGCTGTCCATTCTGCCCTTTTAGGAGTGTCTTCCCGAACAGTGTCCCTTGCAATTCTGTGTACTACCTGCATAACAGTATAGTGTTGAATGTGATGGCTATGCCCAGGGGTGGCACGTCCTCCCATTTTGTCACCTGAGACAAACGGGAATGTAGTAGACAGTAGTAAAGCTCAGGCCTCAACTTTTCTGACCACCGGATGAGGCCCCATCTAGAGCTGTATCATTCAAATTTAAATAGTGGTGGCTTCCTCCAAATAATCCTGTGAAGGGTAGTTAAGGTGCTGAGAGTTATCAAGAGACACCCTATTCCTCTTACAATTTCCAGAGTAGTTTAACATTCAATCCTTCTTCCCAGGGAAATCTGGGCTTTTTATTTCTTTCTTTGTGTGTCTTCAAAGACATGCTGGGACATGCATTTATTTTTGGCTAGCAATGGATGCTGTGAGCCTGGCAACTTGTTGATACAAATGCATGTTCAGGAACACCATACAAACGTATCATACACACGTATACACCATATAAAAATAGTTTGAGAAGGGGCATGAGGTTGTTCACAGCTTGATTTGACCTTGGATTTATTGTGTAAGTAAACTGAATGCTATTGCCAGTTTGGTGTGGGGAGACTGTGAACAGATTGGTGGTGGTTTTAAGATGTACTCTGCACAAAGGATGATGACCAAACCAGTGTATTTAAAACAAGCTGGAATGCACATTACATACGAGAAAGGGTCTCCAGAAATCTCTCTCTTCCAACTACCTGAAGGCCTAGATTCCTGAGGTGTATGTTTTTTTTTAAGATCTACTTTTCACTTGGCATTTTGGTAAGAGTAGCAGTGAGTGGCTGGCTGGCAATGAAGCATTTCTATTTCAGGCTGAAGTTATTGTTATGGAAGAACTAAATACAGATTCTTCATTGGGGAAGCAGGTGCACTCTGTACATGCACACGCCATTTATTTCTGAGGCTCAGAATTCTTAATCATGTATTCCCTTGTTCAAGGTAAACCTCTTGGGACAGCATCACGTTTTGATTAAACATTGTCTGCACATTTACCTTCTCAGTAAGCCACCATAAAAAACAGCCCACCATAAGATATTGAGACTAATTAAGATTTTATCCTCTCTGCCACAGCTCAGTGTATGGCATTGGGTACATTGCTGTGGTACACTTTCAATCAAGGGGGTTGATCAGTTAGCCATGGCTTACAGAAACAACGAAACAATTGCATTTTAAGGCCTAGCAAATGTATTATTGCATAAGCTTGTGTGGATTACCAAGAAGGATGCATTTGATTAAGCGGACTCTGTGATCTACTTTATAAGGTTGCTGTGACGCTAAAGAGACTATAAACACTTTGGCAAACCTAAAATGCTATTACAAAAAGTAGAGGGGTGCCTGGGATAGTTCAGATGATAACTCAGTGTGCAGAGCCTATATATTAGTATGGGAGCACGGATTGCCACTGCCTGCACACCTCACCCAGGCAAGCCTGTCCTAGCAGATAGCCACACACTGGATTTGCCAAGGACCTAACATGTAAGGTCCAATGTTTATAGGCCTGAATATCCTGGTTGTATCCCAGATTATTTTTTCTTTGATTTCTGAATTGGGTTTATTTTCATGATGCAAGACCTGACCCCAACCCTCCAATTCAAAATCAGGGACAGGCAGGCTGGATGTAGACTTTTTATTATGATTATTCCTTATTTATCAGTATTGCATTTATATCCATTCCACCTTTCCTCCAAGGAGCTCAAGGTGGCATGCATTCATTTATTTCCCCATGTTATCCTCACAACCACCCTGTGAGGTAGGTTAGTCTGACAGTGACTGGCCCAAAGTCACACAGTGAGTTTTTAATGGCCAAGTGGCGATTTTAACCCTGGTGTCTCAGGTCCTAGTGCACTTAGTATCTCTATACCTTATTCCACATTCTTGGGAAAAGATAAAGAAGTGAGTAAGTGGGGAGAGGGTAGAATATTTTCCCATAGGTCTGGAAATTGATGGGGTCCTTTGTTAAGGCCTATGTGGCACCTTTAACTAATTCAAGCTGCAATCCTATGCATTTCAATCCCCATGCAATGTAGTTATTGTGGTATGAATCTGCACTTAGCACGTAAGTGCCTTACCTTGATTTAAGTATTAAAAAACTTCAATGCTTAAGTGTCCACTCTTTCTTTGCAAAGGGTAAGGACGGGGAGAACCAGAACAGGTGGAGGCAACGTAACTTTTCTCAGAGCAGTGAAGCAACTGTGAGAGAAGGAAGCCCTGAACCAACATAAGTCCTTTCTGTTTTGTTAAGTACAACTGTACTATAGTATATTTTTAAGGGAGGAGGATGGGCAGAAGACAGGAACAACTTGGGCATGCTTCTGTGACCTAGGAACCCTACACAGTCCAGTGGTCACTGCCTACTTATGCTATACATTGATAGTGGAAAGTTACATACTCGAAATATATTGGGTGGAAATCCAGGCAACTATCTCTCCTCTTAGTGTTGTGCCATATGACTACATAATGCTTCCATGTGCATTTGTGGTGGGAACTTATAAAGAATGGAACGATTCACAATAGTTCAGGAACCTCAGTGTGTGTAAGAGGTGCACATGTGAATTCTCAGCTGTAAGTTGTAGTTGAATTAGTATAATGGTATATGGTTGAATCACTATGATGGTCATGTGAGGTGCGATTTACACCTGATATCTGCAGACCTGCATGTTTTAAGCTTGTCTACCCAAAACATGTATAAAATAGAGGTTAGGTAGAGATTTAAAGGGGCAGAGTTTCAGCCAGAATTTTGTTTCAACTGTTGGATATCATTGTCTCCTTTGTGCAGAAGCAATGCTACAGTATAATTACAGAACCCATTGAAGGGCAGGGGAGATGTATGAATGAGAAAGTGGGAAAAAGCAGCCCATGCAACATTCCTAGTTTACAGCAAAGCTAGTCTCCATTTGTTTTACAATATGCCTGACTTTGGGGGGAGGGAGAAAAAAGCGATGTCAGGGGAAACCTGTAACCAAAAAAAGAGAAGGGGCACTACAATACAATTAGCTAACTTGGGGTGGGTAGTTATAGAGGGTCAACTTACCATGAGAACGGGCCTTCTTTGCTTCCATTTTGCTTAATTTCTAAAAGTTGGTGAGTTTTAAAAAGTTATTTTAGAAAGCTGAGCAGCCACCCACAACCACAGTGGGAATTCCCTCCCTGTAAAACCATTTCAGCAATAAAATTGCCACCTGCAAATGATGTAGTAAACTGTTATAGACATTTCAATCTATCCCTAGTTTAGGTATCAAGGGATATGACCTCTGACTGAGCCAGTGGTTCTTTGCTATTTTCTACATCCCCACAGTACATGAGTTGCATCCATCTATGTGTCTCTGTATGTGTCGATGTCCCCTCCGGAATTAAATAAGAAACCCAACCATTTTGCTTGTACCACCATTACCCACACTTATTAGCTTAACAATTGTTGTCAGAACTTTTTACTGCCACTGCATTTCAGTTTCAGTAACAGATATTTAGAAAATAAATACAATATTTAGAAGTTGAAAAAAATTCCACCATGAGTTACAGTAACTATGCAATAAAATTTGGTTGATTAGAGCTCATCTTTAACATTGCGATCTTTTTTCTTCCTTTTTTCTTTCTTGCCTTCTTTTCCTTTCGGTTCCTCGTTTTCATTAATTTTTTTATACACAACATCTTGTCCCTGTCTTCTCTTCCATTCTCTCTCCTGTTTATTCAAACAAGAATTGTAAAGCATGTTGGCAAGATGAAAAACCATGTTAAATATTAATATAAATAAGCTGCAAATAACTTATTCAATAGTATTCCATGTGCTAAGACCAAATGAAGGTTATAGGAATACATTACCTCGAGTCAATTTTTAAAAAATGTAAATGTCTCAGCCAGAATATGAAATGCAGACATTTACTTCTATAAGTTTCCGTAAGAGATTTGTTTTTGAAATCTGCCTCCCCTTCCTTCTTGGCAAAGAGTCAGTGAGAAAGAGGGCCTCAAACTGAAAATGTAGGTTCAAGCCTTAACTCTGAAGGTATTTTCCCCCAATCTAAAGTCACTATGAAAATTCCTAATAATCAGACGTGAAGCAACACTGAAAACTTTCCCACCCTCAGATATTTTTGTCACTTTCTTTAGTGTTGTATATACCTTGCTGGGCTTTTTGTTATTTTTGTGCAATCTGTACATTTGTACATTTATTCCTTAGTTTTCAGTGAGTTCTTCATAATTTCAAAAGAATTTAACTAGCTTCCCTTAACACCTAAAGCTTGTGTTTTTCAAGCAGATCTTAATATGTTTGGAACTACATCAGTTTTCTTTCTTACACTGTAATAATGGAAGCATGCATTTCTACAGTTCTTTACTGGCTACTTCTATGTATAAAAATATTATGTACAGTAGATATAGTATTGATTTTATGAATCCTGTTAGTGCTAGTTATGGTTAACTAAACTCTGCAGGATGTGCAGTCTAATAATTCTATTCATGTTTACACAGAAGTAAATCCTACTATGTTCAACAAGATTTACTTCTAGGTAAGGGTGCACAGGATTACAGCTTGCTCGAACAAGACTGACTGAACTTAACAAGATATAGTATCAAGCAGATATGTGTAAGGATCAGACTATAAGGAACTTGGCATATTTCTTGAATAGTAATGGAATATTGTGTACCCTCACAAATTATGCTTGCTTTACAAGCAAGCCCACATTTTCCTTAGTCCTTCAGGCCCAAGGATGGTGTACCTCAGACCAGCAAAGATACCCCATTGAATCCTGGCCCTGTTTTACCTTACTGTATTGCTAGAGGAATTCTCTTGTGAGCTAATGATAACAGCAACCAACAGCCTGGATCAATTCACAGGAGGATTCTTCTGCCAATGCAGTAGGGCTCAGGTGCTTCATAAAGCAATCAGAACCAGGTACTGGTATTCCTGGATACAAATCTGTGGTTAGAGGTCTAAGTGACCTCTGCTAGGAATGCCTTTTACCAACTTTGTCTGGTACACCAGCTATGACAATAACTGGATCATGATAACAGGAGTCCATGCATAAGTAACCTCAAGACTTGATAACTGCAGTATACTCTATGTGGGGAAGTCCTTGAGCCTGGTCTTGAACCAGGTAGTGCAGAATGTAGTGGCGAGACTGCTGCAGGGTTCAAGGCTCTTATGGTAATTATACAAATGCCTGGACACCTGGAGCTGTGCAGGTATACTAGCAAAAGCCCTTCTGCACCATCTCAATGCAGCCACTCTTGTAAGGTGATTACGTTACTTACAAATGTGGGACCCCACATTTCATTCCCAGCATCTTCAGCATATTGTTCATCATTTGTGATAAGAAAATTGTCAAAGATTGTGCCAGACTTTCCCTGTTGGAATTAAAAAGGTAGAAGGGAAAAATGAGTTACTGAAGTAAACACAATATAGCTAGATTTGTGAGCCATATATATTTGTGATAATGGAAGTCCAACTATGTGTACTCAGAAGTAAGACCTGTTGAATTCAGAGAAATTTATTATTAGGTGTCAGAGCTGCTTCAAGATCCTAGCTCACAGAGGATCACGCTAGCCAGCGGTCATTAAGTAAAAGTCTTTATTGAATTACAGTTTCCATTCTCACGCTGCTGTCTGCAACTCTACGTCTACTAGCTAGATCGGCGAGGCTCCGTCTGAGTCTCCGCCCCGTGCGCACCAACTTAATATCCTAGCCTTGCTCCACCTTTTCCTCCTGACTGTCCTCCTCTGGGTCCCTCTACCCCCCGGGGCTTCTTCCTTCCGGGATTCTTCTGACGCTGACCCGGACCCTTCTGCCTCCTTGCGCCGGGCTTTAGGACCTGGTTCCCTTTCGGGGCTGCTCACTGCGCCGCCTTCCTCTGCATTTGAACTTGGCGCGCGCGCCCAACCTTCCACTTTCCTCTTAACCGTTTCTTCGCTCCCCGATGGAGGTGTGGCCACTCCTGACTCCTGCCCTCCCTCCTGTGGTGAGCTGCCAGCGCTCCCCCCCTGGCTCCTTTCCTCTTCCCTGCTTCCTGGCGGTGACGCTGGTCCCGATTTCCAGCTGCTCCCCCCTGAGTCTCCTCTGGCTCTATCTTCCTGGGGTGCCTCTCTAGATTCCCCCCTTGCCCTGGCCACTGGTGCTCCTTTCTGTGAATCCTCTGATTCACTGGAAAGACTGGGAGATCTCGGGTCGTCGTCATCACTCATCCTTTCCTCTGTCTCCTCCCCTTCGCTCTCTGTTTCCTCCCTTGCCCGTGCCTCTGCACCTAAACCCCTGACATCCATCCCCCCCTCGAAGCCCCCCAGTCCCCCCTCCCCTCCTTCCGGTGCTGGAGCTGGGGGCTGCTGTTGCGAAGGGATGAACGTCGGATATCGGTCGCTTCCCGTGGCAGGCCTCCATCGGAACTCTTCCGGGTCTTTCTCCCTGCTCTCGTTGACGACAGTCACCTCCTCTTCCATCTCTGTGCCGCCGTGCTCGAAACCAGGGTCGTCCCCGAAAATGTCCATGTCCGTCTCTCCCGCACTTCCTCCAGGCGGCGTTGCTCGGCCGGAACAGTCCAGCCACTTCCTGCGGAACTGCTCCTCCGGCCTATCGTCCCACCAATACGAGGGTTCTGAGACAGATCCCGAGGGTGACCCCTCCGGGGAACGGACGTCTCGTGTCGGTTCCTCGTCCGAGTCGAACCCCCTGAACGTGCTGTCCGAAAGCGTGGGCGTGAAAAGCCAGTCGTCGAAAAAGTCCGCTGGCATAGGTCTATGTGGGAAGAGGGCATGAAACTCGTCTTTGAGCAGAGGTTCGTCTAAAGCGTAGCCCGGCACCCAGCTGTTCGCACTGGCCGGGGTGCCCTCCCTGGCGAGAAAGTATTCTACTCCCTCTTCCCCCCATCTGGAGTCCAAAATCTCCGTGACTTCGTTGATGCGCTCCTCCTGTGCCACTCCCGCGTGCCCCGTTCCTTCTCTGAGCGGACTCGGCGCCGTGCGCCAGTGTTCCAGATTCTTGTGGTCCGTGCAAACCTGCACCGTGTGCTTGGCGCCGATCAGAAAGTGCCTCCACGCCTTGAACGCTGCATGAATGGCCAGCAACTCCCTGTCCCATATGGTGTAGTTCTGCTCGGACTTGCTGAGCTTCCTGGAGTAAAACGCTCCCGGCCGCCACACGCCCTGCTGGTCCTTCTGCAGCAGGACCGCCCCCACTGCTCTGTCCGAAGCGTCTGTCTCCACCCTCATCGGCATGCTGGGGTTGACATGAAGCAGCTGCTCTTCCGACGCGAAGAGACGCTTGAGGGCCTGAAAGGACTGCTCCGCCTGCTCTGTCCAGATGAACTTCTTCTTCTTGGCGCTAAGGGTGTCAGTGATGGCCGCCGTCTGCATCGCGAAGCCCTTGATAAACTTGCGATAGAAGTTCGCAAAGCCGACAAACCGTTGGACCTCCTTCCGGTTGCGTGGGCTCTTCCAATCCAACACTGCTCGAACCTTGGCGCTGTCCATGGCGAGCCCCTTGTCAGACAGCTTGTAGCCCAGAAAATCCACCTCCGGCACGTCAAATTGGCACTTCTCCAGCTTGGCGTAGAGCCTGTGTTGCTTTAGCCTGCCCAGCACTTCCTTGACGTGCTTGTCATGTTCTTGCTGCGACTCCGAAAAGATCAGGATGTCATCTAAGAAACAGACGCACGTCTTGTAGAGAAGTCCCGCCAACACGTGATGCATAAATGCTTGAAAAACGTGAGCGCCATTTTGCAGTCCAAAAGGCATAACTCTGTATTCGTAGGTACCCAGTGGCGTGAACATGGCTGTCTTCCACTCATCACCCTCCCGCATGCGAATGAGGTTGTACGCCCCCCGCAGGTCCAACTTGGTGAACACCTTTCCCTTCCGTACCTTCGCCAGGAGGTCGTCGATGCGGGGCATGGGGAAGTCCGACGGCTTGGTCACACTGTTCAAAATCCTGTAATCCACTACGAGTCTTTTTTGGGGCGTGTCTCGCTTCTTAACAAAGAATACAGGACTGCCCCCCGCTGCCTTAGACTCTCGGATGAAACCGCGCTCCAAATTATGATCGATGAAGTCTTTGAGTTCCTGCAGTTCGTCCTCAGACATGGAATACAGCTTCCCTTTAGGCAGCGCCGCCCCCGGCAGCAGGTCAATTTTGCAGTCATATGGTCTGTGAGGGGGTAGCCTGTCCGCCTCCTTCTCGCAGAAAACTTCCAGAAATTCTGCGTACTTGTGGGGAATCGCTTGCAGCGTGCCTAGCAGCAGCTGTGACTCCTCTTCCTCTCCTTCCTGCCTGGGTACGATGCAGTGTTCAGCACAAAAGGAAGAGCCGAAAACCAGCTGCCTCTGGAACCAAGCCATCGTTGGGCTGTGCTTGTCCAGCCAACTCATGCCCAATACAATGGGCGTGTCAGACAGTTGAGTGACGTTGAAGCTGATGACTTCCCTGTGATTTCCAAGTCGCATCACCATTGGTGGCGTCTGCTTCACCACTTGCCCCCCTAGCAGCTCCCTGCCATCCACAGTGACAACCTGCAGGGGCAGTGTGGCCGGCAGCAACTGCACAGCGTGCCTGTCGACAAATTCCTGCCCTATAAAGTCCGCGTTGCTGCCGGAGTCGATGGTGATTGGCACGTCCATGGTGATTCCAGTGGGTAGCTGGAGAGATGCTGTGAGCCTCACTACTGGTTTGGGCGGGAGGGGGTTCACTGGCTGTAAAATCTCTGGGGACTGCGTCACTAACACGTCTGGCTGGGCCCCAGTGCCTCTTCCTCCAGCCAGACATCGTCGTTTCCCTGCTGTGGTCCTCCCTGCTGCGTTGCTGCAGTCACCATTGCTGAGGCTGCAGTAAGCTTGTGGGGCCTCTGGGGACACTCTTTCGCCATATGCCCTGGCTGCTCACAGACGTAACACTTCCTGGTCCCTCTAGGAGGCTTCGCCTTCACTGCTGCCGGTGCTAGGGCTCTGGTTGCTGACTGAGCCCTTGCACCTCCAACCTCCATAGGTTCGGCTCCTCCTCCTGGCGGAGGCGTGGATTGCGCCCGTGCTGCTTCTCTGGGAAAGAAGGAGGGGCCCCCGGCTGGTTCGCGCCCTCCACGTCCTTCGTCCTTGCTCCACGGACGTCCTTCCAGCCTCACCCCCACAGCCAGTGCCCTCTGAACGACCTCCTGGGTGGTTCGGGGTCTCTCCCCCCTCGCTATCTCATCTTTAATCGAGTTGTGCAGTCCCTCCCAAAAGAGGTCTCTTACAGGAGCCGAATCTCTGTCCCATTCCAGGGCGCTGACCAAGGCGAAAAAGCGGGCATGATACTGTCTGACGCTGGCCCTCCCTTGTCTCAGCCCATGCACCTCCTTCCGTGCAAGATCAATGTCAATACTTGATAAGAAACACCCATCCATCGCTTTAATAAAGGCATCCGCATTCTGGAGCGCCGGATCGTTATCTCTCCATAAATTGCGCAACCATGCTTTCGCCTCCCCATGCAGATGGGACATGATGAACCCCACTCTCTCCTGTTCATCTCTAAAGTCTTTATGCAACAGTTGCAGTGCGCACAGTACGTCGGCTCTAAAGTTGGGATACTGTTGCAGGTTCCCATCGAAGTGAGAGAGCAGTCCGCCTGTCCGTCTCGCCAACCCAATTCCCTCCTGCCGGGGTGTTTGCTTTGCCAGTACGTCTAACCTGACCTGGAGATCCCTGCAGGCGGCAGCTGCCTCATCCTCTCTCTTCCTGGATGCGAGAACCTCGGCGTTCAGTTGTGCCACTGCTTTTCTGAGGTCCTCTATCTGCTGCTCAGCCGTCATGTCTCCTGCCGTTCGTGAGCTCGCTAGTGGGCGCCTGTTTCTCTCCCCTCCTCGAGGCTGCAGATGCCCACAATGTGGAGACGGAGCCTACTGTCAGAGCTGCTTCAAGATCCTAGCTCACAGAGGATCACGCTAGCCAGCGGTCATTAAGTAAAAGTCTTTATTGAATTACAGTTTCCATTCTCACGCTGCTGTCTGCAACTCTACGTCTACTAGCTAGATCGGCGAGGCTCCGTCTGAGTCTCCGCCCCGTGCGCACCAACTTAATATCCTAGCCTTGCTCCACCTTTTCCTCCTGACTGTCCTCCTCTGGGTCCCTCTACCCCCCGGGGCTTCTTCCTTCCGGGATTCTTCTGACGCTGACCCGGACCCTTCTGCCTCCTTGCGCCGGGCTTTAGGACCTGGTTCCCTTTCGGGGCTGCTCACTGCGCCGCCTTCCTCTGCATTTGAACTTGGCGCGCGCGCCCAACCTTCCACTTTCCTCTTAACCGTTTCTTCGCTCCCCGATGGAGGTGTGGCCACTCCTGACTCCTGCCCTCCCTCCTGTGGTGAGCTGCCAGCGCTTCCCCCCTGGCTCCTTTCCTCTTCCCTGCTTCCTGGCGGTGACGCTGGTCCCGATTTCCAGCTGCTCCCCCCTGAGTCTCCTCTGGCTCTATCTTCCTGGGGTGCCTCTCTAGATTCCCCCCTTGCCCTGGCCACTGGTGCTCCTTTCTGTGAATCCTCTGATTCACTGGAAAGACTGGGAGATCTCGGGTCGTCGTCATCACTCATCCTTTCCTCTGTCTCCTCCCCTTCGCTCTCTGTTTCCTCCCTTGCCCGTGCCTCTGCACCTAAACCCCTGACATCCGGTAATGGAGTTATGACCGCTGCCTGAATTTAATACCAACAAGAATGGTGCTTCACCAGAAAAAGATCACAATATAAATTGGGTACAACATTGGATACAATGATTAAAGGTGATACAAAAAAATCCCAAAACCTATGGGTGGAATTCAATGTGAGACAGAGCAAGCTCCTCTCTTCTCCCACCACATGCTGTTCTGGGGGTTTTCCTCACCTCCTTCCATCCAATTTTAAGGGGCTGACAAGGAAAGGAGGAGGGAACCCCATTGCGCAAGTTGAAGTCCTTGTGCAGGGCTTCTGCTGACGGGGCTGGTTATGTGAATCCTGCCCTATAGCTACAATACAATGCTGCAAGAATGGGTGATACATGGTTTCTAGAAGTGAGATTGTACAAAGCTGCATTATTTTCTTCTCAAACCTGTATTAAGTGGCTATCTATTTATTTAAAATAATTTATTTCCTTCTGTATACTAAAATAATAATATAAAATATTATTTCCTGCTGTATACTAAAATAATATAAAATGTGAACAAGCAATAGAAAATGGCAGTGTGCATATATAATATTTCATTGTTATTTTGAAGAAACCTTCCTAGCTCACACATGCATAACATAGTAACCAATTCCTTCAACCAGAAATTCAACATTTTGTGACTGCAAATATATACAGTCCCAAAGCTGTTGCTTCATATCTATATTAAGTTTATATTTATTCTACTGTATTTATGTTTTCATTCTGTAGAATTTTGATTTTAAAAAATTTCAATTTCTGTTTGCCATGGACTAGGTAAAATGGGTTGGAATTTAACCATGACATGCAAAGGGTACGGAATTAGGTGATTGCCTCCATTTCTTCTTTAGAAAACTGTCTCGTTTTCTGAAGGCTAGAAGCCAGATTCAAAATGCTTCTATTTCCCTGTATCAGGAAGGCTTACCTATGTATCTAGTTATGGTATCTGGAGCCTTTTACAGTGGTACCTCGGGTTACAAACACCTCGGGTTACAAACACTTCAGGTTACAGACTCCGCTAACCCAGAAGTAGTACCTTGGGTTAAGAACTTTACCTCAGGATGAGAACAGAAATCGCGTGGTGGTGGCAGCAGAAGGCCCCATTAGCTAAAGTGGTACCTCAGGTTAAGAACAGTTTCAGGTTAAGAATGGACCTCCAGAACGAATTAAGTTCATAACCAGAGGTACCACTGTAATGAAAAATGATTCTCAGATTGCAGATGTCACAGGCTTTGCATTAAAAGTCCCACATTTCAACAATATACATGTAAGTCAAAAGTAAGTTCCACTGTCTACCAATTTAGCACGCACCTATTCTAATAAATTCATAATTAACATTGCATTCATACTCAAAGCCAATACACAGGTTTTTGTCATCCCATCAATCCAGCTATATCATAATCTTCTAATCTCAGAGGCAATTCTTCTCAAATTACTGTATCTACTCCACAATAATCCTACTCCAGAGTACATGGTGTGAAGATCACCACTGAAGCAGATTCTATAGATTACCATGCAGTGGTTGAATTAATTGCAAATGCTGCAAATGGGGAACACAATACAGTGCTACCTCGGTTTAAGAACAGTCCTGTTTAAGAACGATTTGGTTTACAAACTCCGCAAAACTGGAAGCAGTGTCCCGGTTTGCGAACTTTACCTCGGTCTAAGAACAGAATCTGAATGGTAGAAGTACATCGGTGTCAGGAGGCCTCATTAGGAAAAGCGCACCTCGGTTTAAGAATGGTTTCGGTTTGAGAACGGTCTTCCGGAATGGATTAAGTTCATAAATCAAGGTACCACTATATATCATATTTTCAAAATGAATGGGCTAATGCTATTTTAATCCTGTGAATGATTCAAATTAGAAAATTGGATAGCTTTTCCGTAATAATGGTAAAGAATACAACTAGACTCTGTAATAAGAATTATCTTTCCAGTTAAGGAATAAATACATACCTGTAAAATTTCTAAACCAATGACACTGATGTTGAAATACTTGTAAAGATTAGGATCAGGTGTGTATTCTGGATTATCAACTAATGGCTGAACCCATATGCCATTATAATTGGGATTTTTGATTATACGGGGCTTCCAAATTCCCTAAAAAAGAACAATTGAGACAAGCTTGAAGTTTATTTCCCCCCAAACCCAATTTAGTCAAAATAAATCTTGGCTAAGTCTAGTGAAAGAAAAATAATAATATGGAATGTATTATCATCATTTGCTAAATATGTACTGACACATTATTTACTGTTTTGAGTGTGGGCCTTTCATAGTGATAATGCCAAGAGAAGCTTTATTTTACAATAAGTAAAACCAATTATATACCATTGACTTGTACTTTAACAATGATTTCACTAGGATGGGGAAGTAGCCGTCCATATGTTGTTGGTTTCCCACTTCTCAACATCCCTTCCATACTATGTTGGCTGGGGCTTATGGGAGTTGGAGTCTAGCAACAGCTGGAGCGCTACAGGTTCCTCACCCCTGTCTTAATTTGAAGATAATACAAGCAGTGGCGGAGGAACCCTCTCCGGCACCTGGGGCGGGGCAGCCTGTATGGAGTGTGCATGTGCAGCATCTTGTATGGACTGCGCATGTGTGATGACTGTACGGGATGCTGCACATGTGTGGCAGCCGTACAGACTGTATGGACTGCACACACCCTTGGCCGCTCTACAGCTGGGGGGAGGCAGGGGCCATCTTGTCCCCATCCCCCCCCTGTGGCAAACCGCCCCCTCCGCATGCCCCTGAATACAAGTGGGAGAGGGGGACAGGAATGGAAACGGGGGGGGGGGGGAGCTGATGAGGTGTGAATAGAATGGAGAAAGCAAGAAGTGATGGAAAGAGAAGTGAAGGTGGAGACACAACCAGGGATTTGAGCTGCAAAACTAAAGGGTTGAAACTGATAATATAAGGTGGGGAGAAGTTCTGCAAGGACTTAAAAATACCATGTGACAATCGTGGTAATGGAAGAAAAGCACAGACAATTATTTCAACAGTGAGTAAAGAGTAGAAAAAGCAGACTGGAGACAGCAACTACTTGGAAGTGGTAAAGAAAGACAAAGAGAAAGAGGAATCCAAACCAGTGGGTCAAAAAGAGAGCAGCAGGAAAAACAGAGAAAGCAGTACCTATTTGAGGACTTAGTTAGTGATGGGATATAGCTGCTTGAAGGGAGATACTGGTTCAAGAGATGGCATTTAAGGATGGAGGACTTGAGAAATACAGACGAAGCCAGATGAAGGTAGATTCAGGAAGACTGAACAGGAGAGTAGGTAGTAAGATAAAATGCCTCAGGTTTAAGCATAGTACCTTTTTGGACCAGTGGGCACACTTTGAATTCTGAGGAAGTGCTGTGGGTGCCTGTTACAAAATGGTTGCTATGGGGGTATGGCATAAGACAAGATTAGAGAGTGGAGTCACTGCTGCTCCCTCACCCCTGGACCTCACACAAATGCCATATGTGTGACTCCCCACCTGCAAATACATCTCTCTCAACACAGAATATCACTGAGAAACCCCAGCCTTTAAAAAAGTTCCTCCATGGGTAAAGGAAATGCCTATTTTTTAAAAACAAAACCAAAAACCAATGATGCTCAAGGGAAACAAACTTGGCACCAGGTAGACAATCCCTGGACTAAGTCATACTCAGAGACTTACTGAATTCAATGGACTTGACTAACTTAAATCTATCCATTTAAATGGGTCTACTCTGGGTATACGACCCCTACTGTTTACCATCTAAGTCTCTGCATTTATTATTATGCAGACCTATACCAAGCTTACTCTGTACTCCGGGTTTGGAACCGATGGTGGTGCCCACTCTCCATCCATTTCTTCATCCCAGTCATCTGGCTTCGTGACATTTGGGTCAGGAATTCTTTCTGGCTGATCCCAATCCTAAAACAGTGTGCATTCGTATAATCAATAAAGATTGTTTTCTCAAACATGTATTTTAGCAGCAAGATAATCCTGACAGTTTATTAAAATGCTTGCTCATTTAATATCACATTGACCAATTAGTAAGTTGAGTTCCGTGTTGGAAGAGTAGCAAAATATAAATGTAAATAAATACATAAAAATGAGTATTGGTTATTATATTGTTTTCTGTTATCATCTAGCATTTCATATGTTACCACACTTAATAAGCTTTTAGGTTCTGTAGCATTCAACAAAATTCACTGCAACTACTACCAGGCATGGAAATTTGTTTGTATTAATCCCGTGATAGACATATACTGTATTGAACTTTGTGTTGAACCAAAGGTGAACTGTTCTAGAAGCACTGCAAACACCATCTTGGTAGTCAATATAACCCCACAATTAATTGGTAGTTGATGTAACACTGAGCTCATGTATGTTCATACTCACTTCCTTTGATATAAGTTAATTGGCTTGTTTTGATGTTATCCTTATCTGTGGGCTTGAGGTGCTGGGCTTTGAGTCCAGAATGGGGAACTATCTATGAGACTTGGGTATTTGCCATCTATGCCCTCATCTGGTCAGGTGAAGTAAGAAGTCCTAGCAAAAGTGACATATGCTGCTTTGTGTATAAAGAATGTATAAATGTTTGCTTGGGTGCAGACATTTGTCTGTAAAGGCGAAGACAAATGTCACTGAGATGCAGAATTGATTTTAGAGTTTAACCCAACTCAGCCCCAGGCAAGTAAATGATCATATATTGCCTCAGCTCCTCCATTTGCTAAATGGAAGTAATAATTAGCTACAATTGTGAAATTGACTGAAGTAAGAATTATTTAAGACAATGATAATAGAAAGGGAATGATAGATATCAGACTGTTGTTGGAGCAAATCACAGAATTATAAGCACAGCTGCAACGCCCACTGACTTCAACTGAGATAACAAGAAATGGTCAGTGGACAGAATGCAACTGGGGAAGTAGACAGTTTTAATGTACATATATATCTATATAGAAAGAGAAACCATGATACTGAAACTTTACATCTGGTTTCTTGTCCATGGGATCTTCAATAAGCTCCCTTTCATCCCAGTAGTCAGGTTTTGCCATTTCATGATCAACTATCTTCCTTGGAGGAAGGAAGTCCCAGTCATCTTCTAGATAGCCAGCCTCAGCAACATAATTATCAACTTTCACTTCATATGTTAAATCTGGACGTAGTATCAAAGTGTAGAGATGGGTAAAGTCATCGGTCTCGAAAAAGAAAAATAATAAAGATTATTACATAAGTAGGGAGTTCTTGTCTCATATTCCAAACTGACTGCTGGTTTTTCCTGTTAAATGTTGCAACAGAATATAAACTAAATGAAAAAAAATTGGCATACTGATTATCTACTCAATCACTGCTTGAAGAGTTTGGAGGCCAGAAAATTGAGGACATGCCATGGTACTTATTATTGGGTGATGAGAGCTTCTTGGGTTGTGTGTCAAAAGTAAATGGTGCCTAGGATGCAAGAGTGGCAACCATAATGATTGGTGCCCATCAGCCAAAGTTTGTTCTTGGTTACAGCTTGTGGTTAAGGAGAAGAGCTTAACCATGCCCAGTGTTCAGAGGACACATTAAGCAAAACTTTGGCTTAGTTGCTGCACCACACTTAGCTAAAAGGTCCAGGGAACAACAAAGCAGAACAAAGCTCCAGCATGTTTGCATGGTCCCAGTAACAATACATATCAACAAAAGAAATGGAATGTGAAATCCAGACTTGTAGTTTATTTCCCTGAAACAAACCTGCTGCTCATGTTCTCTCCAAACAAAGTACAATCTTGATTCAGATGACATAACATGCCAATGCTTGTAGCTTGTTTGTCCTGGTGCAGTGTGGTCAGGAGCAGCAGTGAATGAGTTGTGGTGAATTAATTGAGGACTTTTTGAGCAGCATGCACTAGCACTTTTCATTAACATTAAACTATGGTTAAACTATCCCTTACTCGCCAACATAATTCTAATATACGTTACTATTAATTCCAAAAACACTACTTGACCCAGACTTCAGTTATGGGGTTTTCACTGTTGCTTGTGTGTGGAAAGTAGAATTTCAGCAAGACAGAAAGATACAAAAAATACAATTAATAGAGGAAAACTAGCAGCAAAGATTAGAAATCAACAATGCTTCTCAAATACCAAAAAAATACTGATCATACCTCACATGTGATGTTTTTTTTGATCAAGTAATAATCATCTTTATAGTTGAAGATAACCTGCACTATCTTTTTGTCTTCCCCACATATATCTGGACCTAGGAGAAAACAACAGTGCTCTAAAAACCCAGTTGACTTGGATCAGAATTCCACCTGCACAAATATGTCAATGATAGTTTGAACACTGATTTAGAAATTGCTGTTAATAGTACTTTCTTCTTCTTCAAACGTGGAAGGTGACTTACTTACTTCCTGTCCCTTGCAACCAACATTTTAATATTTTAAAACCATTTTAACCCCACTACAACATACATGGGAGATGAAAGAGCGGTTTTCAAAAATTGTAAGT
This sequence comes from Podarcis bocagei, assembly GCF_964188305.1. Taxonomy (NCBI): domain Eukaryota; kingdom Metazoa; phylum Chordata; class Lepidosauria; order Squamata; family Lacertidae; genus Podarcis; species Podarcis bocagei. Next base: position 58,385,581 of record NC_138129.1, read on the forward strand.
AATAAGCAAAGTGTTAGACACATTGATTGCCAGTAAGTTAAAAAAAAAAATGTCAAAAGGGTTGATAGCTACTACTTTCAGTAGCTTTTAAAAAGTTCAGATTTATGTTCATGGTCTATTGCTGTGTATCTGTATAGCTAAATTCAATCTTCAGAGACAGTATCAAATGCTGGCACCATACAATGGGGCAGCGGAGTTGAGCTGTTGTCTTCATGCCCTGCTTGTAAGCTCCCTGGAAGACTTCACCCTGATCCAGCAACCTTGTCGTCAGCTCATTGAATATACTTTGCAAAACATAAGGAAGCAAAAACTGGCTATGTTTGCCCATAATAAAGGTAAAGGTACCCCTGCCCATCAGGGCCAGTCGTGACCGACTCTAGAGTTGTGCGCTCATCTCGCTCAAGAGGCCGGGAGCCAGCGCTGTCCGAAGACACTTCCGGGTCACGTGGCCAGCGTGACTAAGCTGCATCTGGCGAGCCAGCACCAGCGCCGCACACGGAAACGCCGTTTACCTTCCCACTAGAAAGCGGTCCCTGTTTATCTACTTGCACTTAGGGGTGCTTTCGAACTGCTAGGTAGGCAGGAGCTGGGACCGAACGATGGGAGCTCACCCGCCGCGGGGATTCGAACCGCTGACCTTTCGATCGGCAGGTCCTAGGCTCTGTGGTTTAACCCATAGCGCCACCCATGTCCCTTTGTTTGCCCATAATACTGAGCCATTAATTATGGTTTAGTAAGCTAACCAGTGCACAAGGTGCATGCTGGTGCATGCATCCCATGTGCTCCCACTCTGCTTCTTCCTTAGCTGAGTGGGGAAACAAACCATTGAGCTTAACATTCTCCCCAAACCAATTATTGTGGTTTTTCTCTCCAAATAAACTATGTTTGGGAAGTCAAGAACTTGGCTTCAGATTTTGGTTTTCTGGAGAAAAACAAACTACAAGACCTGATTCAAGTGTAATGATAAGCCAACTGCTCTGTTGTGTGTTTCCTCACTTGACTACTGGAAGCGTATGGTAGGCGCTCTTGAGCTTTCTGCACCAGATAGTTGACTAAACCATAAGTCATGGCACAGCATTGTGTGCAACCACTGATTCTCACTGATATATACAGTGATGCAGACTCAATAAATATGAAAACAGAAATTTCCTTATAGTGCTAAGCCCAATTCTCTCTTGGTTTGCACTGTAAAAATGGATATGCTTTGACTGCTGACTAATAAGACATGTTGAGAACTTACCAAACATAATATAATATTCAGAATCTTCATTCATAACCTCTTGAACCAGGTCTGCAGAATAAAGTTTAACATAGGCACCACCACAATCGACATGTTGGTCATATTTTACTGTATACTGAAGCACTAACGTCTGACCTTCATTGTTGAAGGGCGGAAACCTTGCTGACACTGCATAATACTTAGTGTCTTCAGTTGCCTTCAGACCTGTAAAATTAAATTAAAGATCTAGAACTATGGTTTAGACAACTTATTGTACTTTCACAAAATCCTGTCCTTACTGTGGTTATAATAATATAACCGCAAAGACTGTCTGGCATTATGTAGGATACGAATATTAAATAACCTCTTGCCAGTTATACTGTTAACAAGAGCAGAAACCACCAATATACAAAATACCACTGTTGATTACTCTGGGAAGTTAGAAACTTGCATAAATATTAGTCAAGAAACAATTTACAGAGCCTGTACATCGATTGGGAAATAGACAAAGAGAAAATGGAGATGTCTGGGAAAAGGGAAAACAAAAGTTCAAGCACTTATAACCACTGATTGTTGGTGCTTGAACAGAAAGCCCTGTGCAGCTGACAATCAGCTGATCATTGGAGCTTCAAAGTGCAGTCAGTCCCAACAATCAGCTGGGATTCGCTGCAATAGCATGCTTCCTATCCCCCCCAGAGGAAGCAGTCTGAATTCAGAGCACTGGAAGAAGTGCTTTAAACCCATGTCACTTTATACGTAGAGGGGGAAATGCTGTTTTTAGGAGCATTTTTCCCTCTGCAGAGACTTTGAAGGGACTCCCTATAACCACCAATCAACAGTCTCTTTGAAGGCATGCTTCCAGCTCCAATCAGCTGACAGTCACTGAAAGAGCTTGCTCTAACCACTTATCAGCTTCTTCTTTTAACAATGTCAGGGAAACAACTGGTGGGTAGCCTCCTACTGGTCAGATCCAGTTCCCCACTCCTGCCTTAAATCTACAGGGATCCAATTTATTATCTTTACTAGCACAGGTGGCTAGGAGTGCCTTTTGTCATTTTAGCTTGACCCTATCTTAGGAAAAAAGTAACACACTCACTGGTTGCATCCAGACTAGGCCACTGTAATGCTCTCTCTATAGATCTGCCTTTACATGTGGCTCAGAAAATCCAACTGCTATAGAACGCAGCCACCAGGATCTCATGTGATTTGGGCATATTGGATCATGTTACACTTATTCTACACCAATTACATTGACTGACTGTTTATTTATGGGCTCAATTTAAAGTGCTGGTTTGACTTTTAAAGAGCTAAATGTGTGGGATCACGTTACTTGTAGGATCCATCTGCACCCATACAAATTTGCTCAGATGCAGAAGCCCTGCTCTCTAGCCCACCACTAGGAAACATAATGACAGTTATGTAGATGTTTTGATACTAGCCAATATTGTGTCAATAATGGAATAAAAGTGAATGAAGGCATGCATTCAGTCACAAATCTCATTTTTCACAAACTGGGGGATGGGAGAAGGCATTATTTTACCTTTATCTTTTTCTCTATCTCCATAAAACCTTCCTGATGCAACACGAAATTTACCATAATCAGATCTATGTTTAGATTGAACCCACCGTTTCTCCCATTCATCTGAAAAAGTGAAAGAAGTAGCAATGAGGTATAGCAAAACAATAACATGCAACAATTATTTCACATTGTGTAAAATAGAATGAATATTTTAGGACATACAGTGGTACCTCGGGTTACAGACGCTTCAGGTTACAGACTCCTCTAACCAAGAAATAGTACATTCGGTTAAGAACTTTGCTTCAGGATGAGAACAGAAATTGTGCAGCGGCAGCACGGTAGCAGCAGGAGGCCCCATTAGCTAAAGTGGTGCTTTAGGTTAAGAACAGTTTCAGGTTAAGAACGGACCTCCAGAACGAATTAAGTTCTTAACCCGAGGTACCACTGTACAGTACGATGCAAATTAACTCGTGGCTGCACCACACATGGGCTTAACAGCCATATAACAAGCAGTAATTTTCTTGATATTTAATCCAAACCCTGAACTGTGGTCAATGTTAACTATGGTTTGTTTAAACCAACAACAAAATAACTTCATAGTTTGAAGGAGAGTTGTTTTAAACCAACAAAACTAAACATTAACCACATTTTTTCAATCTGCATAACACAACAAGCTGTGGTTAAGCAAAAGCAGAAGCAAACAGATTCTGAACTTCCCCTTGTGCTACTGTGCCAGAGGAAGAAAAGGGAGGGAAAGAGCATATGTATCAGAGGCAAACCATTGCTCAGTCTCATCATACTATACTGTGGTTTAGAGTGATATTTGAATGTGGCCACTGACAAGGAATAATACTAGAGCACTCATACTAGAGCACCTATGTCTTTCTTAAAGATCATTCAAGTGATGCAACCTTCATCATAGGCATAAAACCTGGCAGCAAACCTAAAAAGGCATTCTTGATATATCTTGAATTACATTTGGTTAAAAACAACCCTACAAAAAGTATTTTACTCAAGAATCCTTAGCTGAATATCACAAAAGCCTATATTTAACTCCATCTGGAGCTAGAGAAAACTGCTCAATGATCCCAAGAGACCACTCGCTACATGTTGAATCATGTTTGTGATTTGCCTAGTTTATGTCATGTTTATAACACTGAACATAGGGCTCAAAATTCAAACAAATGTAATATAAACCAAATTCAATTAATTTTCAAGCCATTTTGTAATGGACTTTCAGTACAAGACTGGCGTCATTTAGTATGTCTTCTAAAAAGGGTGCAAACAGGCACAATAATAAATAATAACACCTGTACTGATCTTCCCATGGGATAGAAATAAGAAATTGGAAGAAGGGAGGAAATTGTATGGGAGGTAGATGAGGACATGTAATATACTCTCTCTTCCTAGGAAACAGCACTAAAAACCTCCAAGAATGATTAACCAGAATCAAACTATTAACCAAACCCAGAAACCTAGTATTGTGAATGCATTTGCCTTTAGCTCCATATAGAGCAGCACTATAAATAAAACTGCAGTCTGCTTAGGAGTTGTTAAGAAGAGATATTGAAAGATACTGAAATTAGTACACATAGCACAAATTTTAAAGCTGTGCAGTCTCTTATGCAGGGAAACACACTATACTATATCAGGACATCAGTTGCTTCTGAATGTTTCAGAATAGACAGTAAAAACTATTTCTATCTGGGTTACCTTTTCTTTATATTTAAACAGATGAAACTATTAACTTTGGATGCATCCTTTTATAAATTAGCTGTGCTCTAGGATTCCAAATGCATCAGGACTGACTCCTCATGTTCAACTGGTTTATCTCTGTTCCTTCCATGCATCACTCACAGTGAAATCCTATGCATGTCTACTCAGATGTAACGGCCACTGAATTCAGTGAGACATATTGCCAGGTAGGACAGCAGAACAGGACAGCAGCCTCACAATATTTGCAAGACAACTGCTTTTAATTATTAGTTTTCCTAAACTTGGGGGGAAATTGCAAAAGGTCAGTCTTCTCTTTCATGCTTCTATTCTTTATTTTTTTTCTGCAATGGTACTGAATGTACTGATAGCTTAGTAGAAGGGATACCATACAAAATAGATATTTCATAGTGTTTTATCAATTAATTTTATTATTAAACAGTAAAAAAATGAAATCAAACAAGAATGCAACTCTATAGAGTAAGGCTACATAAATGAAAGAAGATTTGGAAGTCAACCGTTTCCTTCCAGAACAGAGAAACAGCAAAGTATCACTTACCTTCATCATCAAACTCTTCCCTAAAATACTCCTTTATTATTGTATGCTGTGGTGTCTCTAACATAGTGGAAGGGCTATCATCATTGTCATTGTCAGTTTGTTCCCCAAATACCAGTCCTATCAAGAAGGTCCCGAAGTAAATCAGCTGCATTACTGGTTTCACAGGAACTTAAGAGTTCTGAAAATGGTAGGAGGCTTCTTTAAATTGCACTAAGAGGACTATAGTAACACCCCCTCTGAAATATTGTCCCACTTCTCCTAATCTACAACCACAACAGTCATCACACTGATAATCATACTGAACAGAAGGGTCTTTTCCACTGGTTAGAATCCATGAATAATTGAGCTACAAGGACCAATCAGAAGGGACCACGCAATTGCGCTAGCACAGAAACTCCCTGGAATGTCTCAAAGGAAATGGATTCTGAAGACACAGGTGTCTGGATCTAATTCAGATCAATTCACACCCAGCAAGTGTATTGCCTTCCTACTCGACTACTCTTTGAAAGTATTGTTAGCATTCTGCCATTTGAAATATATTTGAGAACGTAGCAAGCAGAACTTTTTAGAATTCAGTACATCATAATAGCTCACTTTGTTTTTGTAAGTAAATATACTGTACAGTGGTACCTCGCAAGACAAATGCCTCGCAAGACGAAAAACGCGCAAGACGAAAGAGTTTTCTGTTTTTTGAGTCATTCCGCAAGACGAATTTCCCTATGGGCTTGCTTCGCAAGACGAAACGTCTTGCGAGTTCTTGCGAGTTTGTTTCCTTTTTCTTAAAGCCGCTAAGCCATTAATAGCTGCTAAGCCGCTAAGCCGTTAAGCCGCTAATAGCCATGCTTTGCAAGACGAAAAAACCGCAAGACTAAGAGACTCGCGGAACGGATTAATTTCGTCTTGCGAGGCACCACTGTATTCATCTCAGTCAAAATAGCCTCAATCCCAACTGAAATGTTACCATTCCCACACTAAATTCCCTTTTGAAAACAAACTAAGTGGTTTGCAGCATTCTAGAAAAGAAAAGAAAAAGCTGGTCATGACAGCTCATGACAATTTGACTACATTGTCGTTGTTGCGGTCTCTACTCCACATATTCAGCTAGTTATCAGTGTGTGTATATCCCACTCAAATAAAAAGGAGTAAAGCTGCAAAGCCTTGCATGAGTAATCTACAAGAGCAGGAAGTTGATTAGAAACTATGGCTGCAGTCCTAATTCCACTTACCTGGCAGTAAGCCATATTTAATTCAGTGGTACTTAATTCTGTGTAGACATAGCTAGGATTGCAACTTTAAGCAGGAGTAGCTAGACTATGTTCCTTCAGGTGCTGCTGATCTGTAACTTCTATCATCCACAAATGTAGGAATGAAAAATCACGGGAGACGAGAGAGGCAGGCGTAACATGAGGCGTCTGTCTGTCTTCCCTTTACACAAATACTGATTAAGGCTGATGGGTAGGTGGAGTCCAGCAATGTGTGCAGGGTCACAGGTTAGTCATCTCTGAACTAAAGGAATTAGAGCAGATACAAGCTTTATATCACTATGCAGAATCACTCCTCTACCATATAATTTCTAAACAAGATTGCAACCAAACACAGGTGGCTAACCAGAGGACCTCCAGATTTTTCTGAATTACCACTTCTATCATCGCTGCTCATTGGTCATACTGGCTGGGGCTCAGGTTTCCTAGGCCTGTTATAGTTGGTGACTATTCACTGTATTTCTCTAATTTGTATAAATCCAGAGTAATTCCAGTCATGCAAAATGTTCAGACCAATCTCATGCATGTTTACTCTGAGGTAAGTCACGAATTTAGGATTATAGCCTTAGTATATTAAAAAAACACCAAATTCCATTGAGCATGCTTAGGAGCTGATTAATCATTTCACATTAAAATTATGTTGGTTGTTATTATTAATTTGATTTATAAGCAGCCCTTCACCATAAGTTCCCAATTAGTGTGCACTAATTGTCACTGATTTCCAAAATAGCTTCCAAACAATATGTTTTATTCTAGCATTGGGGAAAGATGTATTCTGATCCTTTGCAAACTTTCTCAGAGATGAATTAACAATCACTGAGTGTGCACAGGATTGTCACCCTAAAGTTAAACAGGAACAAATGGCTTACATTCTCAAGTATTCTGACAACACGTAATGCATGGAAGCTTATGCCATAATAAAATTTGTCAGTCTTTAACATGCCACAAAACTTTGTTGTTTTGGCCTCTAATATAAATATAGATATGATCGGGCTGTGGAGGAGTGGTGTTAGTAGAAAGTTTTAATAGGGATTTCCCCCCATTCCAGCTCTGCAGTCCCAGGAATACTGAGCAAAAGGTCTGAGAAATCATGTGAATTCCTTAAGGTCTTTGAAACTATCAACAGTAGTACTAAAGCATATTGCCACATGCCAAGAAGAACTCTGACCATTACTTTCCTGTTTAGTGAACATGATTGCAAAATTGCTCAAATGCAGTTTGCTTCATGGTAAAGAACATACCCCAATCCAACTTTGCACTTTTCTAGGCTTGTCTCCATCCTCCTCTGTGCTGAATTCTACAAGGGAACAACCGAGAGTAAGGAGAAGGAAGCAGACAGCCAGAGCCACCAGTTGGACTGGCTGTATAGGAAAGCAGGCGGCTAGGAGGCTTGACCTGCTCCACTGAATTGAAATTTCAGCCTTCATGACATAGGAAAACGGCCAAGTAAACAGCTATTTTCGTAGAGGAGGGTCAAGATATTAACTGATATGCATGAAATATCATATATAGCTATATAATCCCTAGTGTAGTAAGGTAAGACCTTTGGAGCAGGCATTTTTTTAAAAAAAGTTTTTAATGAACCGCCCTAGTAGGGCAGTAATTGTTCCTTGACAATTTGTCACCTGATGATGGCACCTGGGTCAGCCTGTCCCCCGCCCCCCCTTCCTACACCCCTGCAGACGAAAAGCATAGTAGATTAGGGCAATCCAATCAGAACTAGAGTGTCTGCAAAATACCTTTACAGCTCCAGGGTTCCAAGAAAACTTGTCAGTGCTGAGTGAATTCCACATCTGTAGTGGGAACAGGATAATAAGCACCGTCTTTATTCAGTGACGCCCAAATGAAGTTCTGTAACTCCGAATACACTCGAAAGGAGTTTCAACGAGGCTTTCTTCCAGGTCACCTACGTGCAAGCAGAAATACAGCTTTCGGCACCTTTAATCCCATACTGGCAGCAGCCTTAAATGCTTCACTATACTTTAAGACAGCATCTTAAAAAGCAGAGACATCACCTTGCCGACAAAGGTTCGTATAGTTAAAGCTATGGTTTTCCCAGTCGTGATGTATGGAAATGAGACCTGGACCATAAAGAAGGCTGATCGCCGAAGAATTGATGCTTCTCAATTATGGTGCTGGAGGAGACTCTTGAGAGTCCCATGGACTGCAAGAAGATCAAACCTCTCCATTCTGAAGGAAATCAGCCGGGAGTGCTCACTGGAAGGACAGATCGCGAAGCTGAGGCTCCAATACTTTGGCCACGTCATGAGAAGAGAAGACTCCCTGGAAAAGACCCTGATGCTGGGAAAGATGGAGGGCACAAGGAGAAGGGGACGAGATGGTTGGACAGTGTCTTCGAAGCTACCAGCATGAGTCTGACCAAACTGCGGGAGGCAGTGGAAGACAGGAGTGCCTGGCGTGCTCTGGTCCATGGGGTCACGAAGAGTCGGACATGACTAAACAACAATACTTCCCCAAGACTTTTCCAAAAAACCCTCGTGCGCCCCCTAACGATTATTATTTTTTGGCCCCCCTCCCTGCACCTTGCGTCCCTCAGTACACAAGTCACGCCCCCTCAGTCTTTATCTCCTCCCTCTCGTTAGCAGCGTAGGCTCTGTGTGTGTGTGCGGTGTTTTTTTTCCCTTGCCGCGCCCGTCGCCTCTCTCCTCTTAATCTCGCGCCGCCTCACTCAGGCCTAGCCCACTGACGGTGCGCGCGCACCCGCTCGCGCGTTCTTTCTTTCTCTCCGTCCCTCCTCTCTCCCCCCCCCAGCCCGCCCCGCTGCTCCTCCTCCTCCTCCCTCAGCCCCGCCCGCGCGACCGGCGTTCGCTTCAGCGGGGCCGCTTGGCATCTTACCGGCTCCCAAGATGGCGTCCATCATGGAAGGCCCGCTGAGTAAATGGACCAACGTGATGAAAGGCTGGCAGTACCGCTGGTTCGTGCTCGACTACAACGCGGGGCTGCTCTCCTACTATACGGTGCGTGTTGAGGGAGGGGGGGGGGCAAACCGGGAGGACGGAGCTGTGGGGGTGGGGGGTGGGGCGAAGCGGAGCACAGCCAGGATGCCCGCTTGCCAGGGGTAGGGGTTTCTGAGAGAGGGAGTGTCGCGGTCGCGAGGAAGCCAATAGGGATGGCAGAGATTTTGGCGCTAGCCAATAGGGTGGTAGCGTTGGGAGATTTATGTGGAGGGGGGCGTGGGGTCGGGCCGCGTTTTAACTTGACTGAAGTGGGGTTTTTTGTGGGGTGGGGGGAGCTGAAGGGCCTGGTGGTGCTAAGTGCTCTTTACTTTGTGAAAGGGGGAGGCGGGTCTCAAAAGCTCAAGCCTGTTTTGGGTCTGGGGGCGGGCAAGCTGTACTCTCCTTGCTTGAGGAATGAGGGGTTGACTCCTTTTGGCAAGCGAGGTAGAGCTTCCGCGTGATAAACGTTGGCAGCCAAGGCTGCTTTTGTGCCGCATTTGAAGGCGGAATCCAACCATTCCCCTCTTTTGAAGTAGGGATAGACCAGAAAAGGGAAGTAGCAGTAACTTTCTCCCCCTCTCTGTCAGATGGTGTCTCCATCCTGAGCACCCAAACTTGAGAGCAAGTTTCATTGACGTTAGTAAACAAACAAAACACAGGCTCTGCTTATGGTCTTGCCCATTACTGTGTCTACTTCAGGGGAGACATCTTGATAATTGAAATCTGCACAGCGCAGGGGATTAATTAAAAGCGTAAAGAGTTGTTTGGCAGGATCAGACACAAGGTCGAACTACTGAGGTGCTCTTTCTGCAGCTTACAAACAGGACATTAGGGACAAAACTGCCTGTTTTGCAGTCTATACCACACTAGTTACACTATATCTTTGAAAAAACAGTAACACACAAATCTGGGGTTTACTATGTAACAATTGTGGCCTTAAAACAAAGTTTGAATAGGTTTAATTCAGTAAATTGTTTAAGATTCAGTTAAATTGAGTGTTGCTGCTTCGGATAGTACAGTAGTAGTCTTTGATAGCGGTAAACTTTGCAAGATAGCAGGTGCTTTGTGCGGTAAAACTTCTCATTAGCACACAACTTGTTCAATCCAAATTTATTTTATGGTTTCAATTAGAACATTATAGACAGGCAACTTCTTCAGGGTTAGTCATAGGTAGCAGTCTTTTAACATTTAACTGGGAGTAATTTGAGCTCAATAGGATTTTGTTCTGAGTTGACATGTATAGAATTGCACTTGTTTTGTTTTTACTTAGTTGCCACTACAAACATTTACCTTTTCTTAATAATCACCAATACAGTATACTATATATTTTGTGTGCGTGAACGTTATTTACTGAACAATCTTCAGGCAGAGGCAGGGGTTATTAGCTTGTGCCTGGGGGGTGTTCTTATTTTTATTATGTATTTTGTTTTTTTATTATGTATTTTTTATGTTGTGAACTTCCCTGAGATTTATGGATGAAGGACAGTATAAAATTAATAAAATGAAGTAAAATAAATAAGCCATAGTAACTGTAAGGTCACTCTATTGCTTCTTACTTATTATGGCTGAAAGGTGATCTATAAATATACTGACTTCAATGTGACTTAAAATAAAAATAAATAACAATGATTCATTATTAAAAACCAATTCCGGTCTAAGAACCAACAGGGAAAACTTCTAATCACATAGCAGCAGCATGGGATAAACCAGTGTTTCCCAAACTTGAGTCTTCAGCTGCTTTTGGTCAACAATTCCTACCATCCTTGACCACAGGTCTTGCTAGCTAGGGATGATGGGAGTTGAGGTCCAAAAACAGTTGGATACCCAAGTTTGGGAAACACTGGGATAAACAGTGTCAGAATAAACAACAGAGGAATACAAACAACTTAACCTAGCTGCAGAAGTTACAGTGAATAAGGTAAGTTTTATGACCACTCCCTCTGAGAAGACAGAATGTGCCTGCCAAAGTTTCAGTGGGAAGGAATTCCAACCACAACAGAAAAACAACCCTATTGAGGGCAGCCTGGCATCTTGACTAAGCTGCAGACTGGGGTTGGTTAGTAACATTTAAGACTATGACATGTTATAAGTTTGATCATGCGAGTGTTATGTGGAAATATGAGATTACCATTGTGGTCTTTGGTTGGAATAGAGGCATCTGTGTATTTTAAGGCTTACACCATAGAATTGCCATATGGGTTTAGTTCTGGTGACTGAAGTGGGGTGGGTAAAGCAGTAGGAATGTCCAGTCCTAATACTTTAATAATAGAACATGATGATAGCAGCTATGTTTTGAGGTAGAATTTTGAAGTTTGGGCAGATGAGCTAGTCCTTGGGGTTATATTGGGAAATTATGATCTCAAAGTATGTATATTGAGAGGGACGATAACCATTTAGGGGGTAATATTTAAGATAAAAGCATTCTTAAATAGAGTTGTCAGTAACTTTACTGTCTCCTTCTTTGGAGATCTTTAAGCAGAGGCTTGACAACCATATGTCAGGAGTGCTCTGATGGTGTTTCCTGCTTGGCAGGGGGTTGGGCTCGATGGCCCTTGTGGTCTATTCCAACCCTATGATTCTATGATTCTATGAGATGCTTTCTGCTTTGAGTGTGCAACAGGCTAGCATGTAAGAGCTGCCCTTACGAATGATACATTGCTGTGAAAATGTAGAGATTCTTATTGTTATATAACAAGGGCAAAGAACCTGTGCTAGGAAGAGGTGTTACTTTAAAAATAGGACTAACATTAAATACTACTTCCTGCTGCAGTAGTGCAAGAGGTATGAGGGGCTGCAGTTCTCCGATATGGATGCAGGAACCATTAATATCACTTCTTAATTTAGATGACCCTTTATTCTCCCCCCCTCCCCAGATTTTTCCAACAGGATGTGAATGTACTGCTGTACATTTGCTTACAAAGTCTACACCAATGCCTTGTGACCTTAGAGTGAGGGTGGGTAATAAATTGTAGTAATAATAAATTAAGTTGCCGCATCTGTCAAGACACTCAAGGCATTTTTATAATCTTGGAGTATTAAGACAAACATGTAAAGTTGGGTGTGGGGAGAAGACAGTCGGACTGGAGCAGGCACTGATGTTGTCTTTGCTTCTTTCCTTTACACTCTTCTTCCTCCCAAGAAGGAATACTATAAGGAACAATTAATATAGCGGGTATGGAGTAGTATTGTGTGGCTTCCTTTCTGGGTGCATGAATATAAGAGACTATATAAGAATGGAGATCTGTGTTTTGGTGTTCTGCTCTTGTGCTAATACTGTACAAAGTTTCAGTAACTGTTCATTACAGAGCTCAATTTGCACATAACTCTTAAGTCATGGTTTGTTGAGCACACAAACCCAGCCCAACAAACTAACCATGATTTGTTTTCTATCAGCAAACAACAATGTGGAGACACAACTTGTTGGCTTACAAGCCATGGCTTGTTTTAACTGAGGTTTTAGTGTTACTGTCAAACCCAGCAGCCTTGCTTAATCATGGTTTGTTTCATCATTGCACCTCAGACACTCACCAAACTACAAAGGCATGAGGCAAGAGCCACTGGAAAACAAACTAAGCTTTCAAGAAATAAGATGTGACTTGTTCATTCATCTGTAAGATGGTTCATGGTTTCTTCAACAAACCATGGTTAAAATAGCAGTCACGGTGATTCATTGCCTGAAGTAAAGCTGTAAAAGTACTTGCCTTGATGTTGGCTTGTGAATATATTCACTTTGCAATCAAACAGTTCAAATATGCTTATGTTTCAAACTCATATACACTGTTTAAAAATTTGAATTTGCCAACATGATGCAGTGTGATTGTCTTTATCATAGTTATTGTATCTTTTTTCTTAAGGTGTATGAGCTTTGAATAGGAAGGCTCTTCTGAAAGAAAAAGAGTTTAATGTGAGGATATGTTCACAATATGTTGCTTTCTAGTTGAATTCATTGCTTTCCAATTGAAACATAAGAACATAAGAACAACCCTGCAGGAGTAGACCAAAGGCCTACCTAGTTTAGTTTAGTTTCCTGTTTCCCACAGTGGCCAACAAGATGCCTACAAGGTGCCCACAAGCAGGACATGAGGTAACAGCTCTCTCCTGTTGCTGTTCCCCAGCAGCTGGTATGCAGAGGCATGGCGTCTCTGACTCTGGAAGTGGTATATTGCCATCTTGACCAGCAGACATTGATAGTCTTAGCCTCCATTAATTTGAGTTAGAGCTTAATTGGGTGATCCTGAATTCTAGTATTACAAGAAAGAGAGAATAACTTCTCTCTATTCCTTTTACACGTATATTCTTTGTCCAAAAATTTCAGGTTCTGCAGAACATTAAATTTTCATCAACAAAAGAACAGGCAAGCAATAGTGGGTAAATGTATACTCACCTGGTCTTTATAATTTTGCTGATGTTGGGGTGTTAAAGGTATAGCTCATCTTAAACCATTCCATGTACTTTGGAGAACACTGAAATTGCCATTTCTATGAGTTCATAAGGGAGAATGGAAATGCCTGAGAAAATAAAGTGAGCAAACCCAATGGCTGAAAGAGTCCTTAAGCAAAACTCTATTTCATTGCCAGCTGTAACTTTTAGTTCTGGTTTAATTTTTTGCCCCATGGATCTAAATTTTCAGGTGGGAAATGTACAAAGAATTTAATTGTATAAGAGAAATACATCAAGATCAATCTAGGCTTTCTTCTGTACACATTGCTGTAGAACAACAACCTCATGATGTCTTGTACACAAAACTGGAAACAGAGAACTCCACTGCAGGTTTTAGATACAGTTTCTTTCTGTTTCAGCAAGATGCTACTTTGCCACAAAGGAAAATAAGCACTGTACTGTTTACATAAATCTTCTGCATGAGGTAACTGCATTCCATTCTCATTTGGTACCTTGGACTCTCCCTCTGCTTGCAATAAGTAACCTGATACTTCACATCTGTTCAAAACAAGATTCTTGGTGAGCTTGTTTTACAGACAAAAGTATAAACACCTGTTAGGAAATCAGATGTGCACACTTCTGCACTGGATAATCTTTGTGATTTGCTTTCAGTCCTCAACAAATTGGGGGTTGAAATGAATCCTGAATGGGAGGGGGCAGATAAGCATTTTGGCAAGCTCTCTCATAATGCAGTAGTATGAGCCTGGTGAGCCTGGGGTTAGATGAGTATCTTCCTGCTTGTGTAGGCCTGAACTTTGGTAATTAAGTGCTGTAAAGGTAAAGGGACCCCTCACTATTAAGTCCAGTCACGAACGACTCTGGGGTTGCGGCGCTCATCTCGCTTGACTGGCCAATGGAGCCGGCATTTGTCTGCAGACAGCTTCCGGGTCATGTGGCCAGCATGACTAAGCCGCTTCTGGCAAACCAAAGCAGTGCACGAAAATGCCGTTTACCTTCCTGCCGGAGCGGTATCTATTTATCTACTTGCACTTTGATGTACTTTCGAACTGCTAGGTTGGCAGGAGCTGGAACCAAACAACAGGAGCTCACCCCATCGTGGGGATTTGAACCGCCGACCTTCTGATTGGCAAGCCCAAGGCTCAGTGGTTTAAACCACAGCACCACCCGCATCCCTAATTAAGTGCTGTAGTGTACCGTAATTACTGTATAGTGTTGACAGCTAAGGTTTATGGCTACTGCTTGCAAAATGTGAGAAGTATGGACCTGATAGGATAGTATATGGAGGATACCCTCTCCCCCTGTCTTCCAACTCCTATCTCTCGTGCTTTTCCTTTGCACGTAGCCAGATGGGCTACATTGCCTCCGTGTAACTACTAGTGTAACTGGGATAGCTCAGTCATGAGAGCATGAGACTCTTAATCTCAGAGTCGGTTTGAACTGCCTGGTGGGCAAAATATTCCTGCATTGTAGGAGGTTGGACTAGATGACCCTCATGGTCCCTTTCAACCTTCCTATGATTCTATGATACTCTTATTGTGATAGTTCACAGTGATAGGGAAATGCTCGTCATTATGATGGGTAGTTTGTGTTGCAGAAGCTTGTAGATTGCATGGTCTAAGTCTGTGTTTCCTGTTCTGAAATCAGAGGCACATTGGGGTGGGGTCAGACTTCTTGTCTCTGTGTAACTCCAGCTGTTGAAGATAAAATTTCATGTGATGTAGGAGATCTATGATTGGCTTTTCTGGTGTGTGCGTGTTGTTGTTTTTTAACTGAAACACTGTACAACCATGGAAAACTGCCAATATGATCAAAGAAGCAGCCCTACTGTATGTTCAACACTGCCTGCTCCATGTACGGTAAGTTCCAGGCAAATTGCTCCTCCAAGCTGATGCTTGTGTGAGTGTGATTTTACCCTGTGGGGTGAACATATTGCAGGGAAACTTTAACTCAGAGAACTGCATGGAAAAAGATTAAACATTATCCTGCCCCCTCCACTGTTCTGATCAAATTGCCTGCCCTATGCATGAGATTTAGTCATAGATCTTCTGAATAATGTGTACTTTGGTCGTGAGAATCAAACTTGTTACGTTCTGCATAACTCTGCACCAACTGCTGTTTTGGTCACACTGTAACTTGACTTAAGATCAGCCTCCGTTACTGAAGATTGAAAAGAGGCCACTGTAACATCAACTTAAAAAAAAAAAAAATCAGTGAGGATCTGGAAAATTACTGGCTAATTAGCTTAATGACTGTTCTAGGAAAGCTTTTCAAAAGCTTTTGTTAAAGTTTCTCACCAAAGATTCCCAAGTAAGCTTAATAGTCATGGAATGAGAGAAAGGGTCCTTATATGGATTGGTAACTGGTTGAGAAACAGGAAGCAGAGAGTGGGAATAAACAGTGTTCTCAGTGCAGGGATATAGAAGGTGGAGTCCCACGCTTGGTATGGGGATCTGTGCTGTTTAACCTAATTTAGTAGCCCTAGGGTTACTTGAGTTAGGGGTGCAGTAGCCATGCTTGCTGATGTTACCAAATTTGAACAAGTTGGTTAAAACAAAAAGAGGTTGTAAGCAGGGGCGTCACAAGGGGAGGCAGGGGGCGGTGTGCCCCAGGTGTCACACCTAGGGGTGTGTGACAAAATCCCCCCTGGGCGGGAAAGAGGGAGAGGCTGCGAGGCTGAGGGAGTGAGAGAGAAGCGAGGTGGGGGGGGGGAGAGAAAATGAGAGAGAGAGAGAGAGAGAGAGAGAGAGAGAGAGAGGAGGGCAACCGAGTAAGAGGGAAGAAAGGAAAGAGGCGCTCTGGGCAGTGGCAACAGTGGCAGCATCCGGCTGCTCCTCCCTCAGTGCCCTCCGGCGTCTATCCAGTCCCTGACATTGGCCACTGTGAGAAGAGTTCTGGATTATATCAGTCTTTGGCCCAATCCAGCAGGGCTCTTAAACATGTCATATAGTCCCAATATGTCATATCAGAGACCTGAAAAACAACTAAACTTTAATGTATTCAAATGATCTATGAGCTCATGAAAGATAAAAAAGTGAGTAGAAAAACAGAGATAAGTTTGCAGTTATTTAAAAGTGCTAAATTAATCCTTCATCATTAACGGAGATGTGGGTTATCAGTGCCTGTATTGAAATCTCTTCTTTCTCAATTATAGCTTAGGGCATGGCTAGTTCTGGGAATTCTTTACTGACCTCTTGGTTCAGGTCTCAAAAGGTGCGCTTGAAAATAACAAATTAAAAAAACTATCCTTACAGGCCTATGATTGTGACATTAAGCATGAAGTTGTATATTGTCTTAATCTTTTTCTCTACCTCTCACAAGCCTGGCATTATCTGGAAAAGTTAATACTGCAGTAAATATATTGCTATTGCTCAATAATGCAGATGGGAAGATATTCACAAACAGTGCTTTAATCATTTGGTCATTTATGGCAAACACTGAGGGAGTCAACTAAGTTCAGAAGGGCCTTACTCAAGGCAAGTGAATATAACATTACAGCCATAGTAAGTTAAGATGGTTTGTTTTTACTTGAAATTTATTCTCAAGGGTTACTCAATAAGACATATTTGCAGATCTATACAGTATTATAGTTCAGTAGTCAACTTACTTTCTCTTTCTAGAGAAATCTTTCCTGTTCCCATCCTCTGATCCCCTTCTGTTGGGTTAAATTAGGTCCTTCTGTGCTTTTAAAATGGATTTTTGTGGCTTAGCTTTTTTTGTGGAAGTCTCCTTTTGTGGCTTAGCTTTTAAAGAGGTTTGCCTTCATAAATATGCAGTGTATGCCTATATTAGTATATAGTCACTCTTCATTGATGTTATGAATTCTATTTGCTATTTTACAGAAATATATTGCACAAGAGGACTAGATAGAACTGCTGCTATTGCTTTGTGTATCCACAAGATGGAGACAAAATATGAGATTCTCCTCCTTTATTGGCTTGGGAATTTTAGGCCCATTGTTTTTGAGTTTCCTCTTCATGTCAATGCAGTGGAAAAATCCCAGGCAGTAGATTAGATTCTGAAACTGCTTCCATGTTAGTTTATTTCTGTCAAGATAGCAACCTTCATCTAGTAGTTACACTTACTTGGTAAATGCTTTCTTAGGCAAACTCTGCCCTCCAGATGTTTTGGGACTAAAATTCCCATCATCCCTGACCACTGGTCCTGTTAGCTAGGGATGATGGGAGTTGTAGTCCCAAAACATCTGGAGGGCTGAGTTTGCCTATGCCTGCTTTAGATTATTCACTCATTTTGCATATTTTCTTTCTTATTTCTAAAACCTCATCTCAAACAGTTATTTGATCATGGCAATCAAGCCAAAAACTAGTTGCGAGAGCCCTGCCTCTCCATTGATCCTTGACTTAGCGTCTTCTTATGAGGGCAAGAGCAATTCCTTGTTCTACTCTCCAGCTCTAAGTTGGGAAGTGGGAAGAACTGCAGGGGCTTGTATGCCTGGTAGTACTTCTGAAGTTCTCTGAGTTCCTTTGGCAATGCACTGGTTATATAATGCCAGCCTTCCTCCAAACCTTGATGCTAAATAGGATCTTTGTGCAAATGCAGTGATGGTTCTCCAAGGGTGGGAAGGCTGGGGCTTCTCACATTAACCAAAGGAATGAAGTTCATGTAGTGTAAGTTGACTGAAGAAGCAGCAGTTTGCTGTCAGCCACAGGCATTCTGGATACTGACACCCACAAGAAGAGTGGTATTTGTTCTCTAACTTTCACAGCAACTGTCTTATTAGTTGCATAGACTGCCCAAACTGTTCAGCCAGGTCTGAGCCTATACTGTACGTGCTTGAATAAACACCCCTCTGAAATGATGCCCAGTTAATTGAGTGCTCTATAAAAAGCCATCTACATGTCTTTAAACAATTGGTTAGATTCATTGATTGACTATTACAGACCTATTTTAGATGTTATCTTTCTTAACGTATGTGTGTAAGGATAAGGTGCCTGTTTGGAAAAACATACATGAAACCACTGGGTGGGGTTATCCAGAGGTTTGAAGTACGTTGTCAGCAGTATGCTGATGACACTCAGCTCTATTTCTCCTTTAAATCTGCAGGTGAGACAGTGGATGTGCTGGACCAGTGTCTTGCTTCAGTAATGGACTGGATGAGAGCCAACAAACTGAAACTCAGTCCAGATAAGACTGAGGCACTGTTAGTGGGTGATTCCCTAGACCAGATGGGTGGGAGATCACCAGTTCTTGATGCAGTTACACTTCCTCTGAAGGAGCAGGTTCGTAGTTTGGGGGTACTCCTAGATCCTTTCCTGTCGCTCAAGGCTCAGGTGGCCTCAGTGGCCCGGAGTACCTTCCATCAGCTTTGGCTGGTGGCCCAGCTATGCCCCTATCTGGACAGGGATAGCCTAATTACTGTTGTCTATGCTCTGGTAACCTCAAGGTTAGATTACTGCAATGCATTATACGTAGGGCTGCCTCTGAAGACGGTTCGGAAACTTCAGCTAGTGCAGAATTCAGCGGCTAGGTTGCTCACCGGAGCAAGATGGTTTGCGCATATTATGCTGATCCTGGTCCAACTTCACTGGCTACCAATTTCAGGCCCATTTCAAAGTGCTGGTTTTGACCTATAAAGCCTTAAATGGCTCAGGACCGCAATAACTCAAGGACCGCCTCTTTCTGTATGAACCTACCCGGACCCTGAGATCATCTTCTGAGGCCCTTCTTTGTGTGCCTCCTCCTCTAGAGGTCAGGAGGGTGGCAACATGAGAACCGGCTTTCTCTGCAGTGGCTCCCCATCTATGGAATGTGCAGGGAAGTTCACCTGGTACCTTCATTATACACGTTTAGGCGCCAGGCAAAAACGTTCCTTTTTAACCAGGCCTTTGGTTGATTTGATTTACATCCTATGCCCTTTTAAAATGTGGGGTTTTTTTGGGGGGGTTGCTATTGGGTTGTTTTCATTTTATGTATTTTATGGTTTTATATTTTGACTTTATTCTGTGAACCGTCCTGAGACCTCCGGGTATAGGGTGGTGTATAAATTCAATACGTAATAAGAATAATACATATGATCTAGGAGGACAGATAGTATGGTAGCAGAAGGTAAGGAAATACAGCCATTTCCATACATCAGTGGTCACCTCTTGTTGCTTCTTCCTCATATCCTATTAATCTAAGGCTAGTTAGTTCTGACAGATAGCAGGTGAAGTGGTCAGTGTTCAGCCATATCACTTCGGACTGTAAGTCTTCGCAGAAAAGGGTTGCTGCTTCACAAAAAGGGTTCCTGCATGTAGAAGAGGCTAGGCTACAACTCTTCTCACTGATACCTACTTTTCAATGTGCTAGACGGGGAACTAGATAAAAAAAGCATTCAGTTACATGAATCCTTAACTTCAGTTTGAAGTGAGGCAGCTTACTACAGGTTTTATGACTCCATCTGCTGTTTGTGAGAACCAGGTCTAAATCCTCTGGGCATAAGCACTGGTGTTGTGTACAGAACTTAGCACACTTGCAGTAAATAAAATGTATGATGGCATGGTGCTGTTGTTCCCAAGCTTGCTTGCAAAACACTTGAACAGAGGCATGAGTCTGCCTTAGAATACATTTTATCAAAATGAGCTCTAGCTTCTATGAGAACAGCCTTAAACTTTTATTTGCAGGTTTAATAGGAAGGGAAATAACTGATTGAGACCACTTTTTAAGTAAAGAAAAATTTATTTGAAATGGCAGCTTGCATCTTGCCTCGGTTTTTACTCTCTCTGTTGAATAGATTGTCATATGCCTCTGCCCTTAGAGCTAAATAGCCTAGTTTGCTTTTTGAATTCTTAAACACAAATAAGGGAGGCCCTCTTCTTGATTATTGCTTTTGAGTTTGCAGTCTTCTGTGTGGTGGAACATATTGTTCTGTATAGTTTTGTTTCAGTCTGTTAGCCTAGTTGCGACTTAGAACAAAAGGCTGCTAAGCATCTTTATTCCCCAGTCCTGGATTCTGTGGCTGATTACTAATTTTTCCGCTGACAGACAAATGTTTTTCCTGTAGTTTTCAAACTAGAGTGGCCTTACTAGAATGTCAAAGTAAACTATGATTTAACTTTTCTGAGCTGTTGGTTTCTTTTGAGCAATAGCAGACAGGAGACAAACAGCTAAGAAAGGCATGTTCATGGTAAACTATTAAATGTGGTTTACTGTGACATGCAAATTGAGCCAGCAGCTTAGTTCACACATAAACTGTGGTTTGTTTAAGCTGTGGATTGTTTACCAAACCATAAATTAACCCCAAGTTGTTCCACAGACAATCAAACAACCCATGTATTGTTTCTCCAGCATTTGTTTTCCAGCTGTTAATGCCTTATGCGCTTATAATTTGGTGAGTTTCTGGGGTGGGATCATCAAGCAAACCATGGTGCTGGGTTCCCATATAATGCTAAGCCATAGTTAAACCAAACCAAGGTTTGTAAGCCATTTAGCAAACAATGGCTTCCTATTGTGGCTTGTTGGCAGTAAACAAATGATAGTTAAACTACTAGGCAAGGTTTATACATATTGCTAATCCATTCGTTTAAAGTTGCATGGGAACTGGGCCAGTGTCATTTTGGGGCATTTTTATGGTATCTAGTGGGTTATAGGGCAGCAGAATCTGGTTTTAGGAGAACCCATAATTATTAAACAACAAATCGGGTGGATTACAGATGGACTAATAAAAAAGTAGAGGCATAATGGTGAGGTGTTAGGTAGCTTGACTCCTGCTCTGTAAGGATGCATGGAAGCGGGACTGGGAGGAGTTTATAGTCATAATCACGAGAGTGGGCTTTGGAACCACTTATTTGTACTCTTTA
Organism: Podarcis bocagei; assembly: GCF_964188305.1. Classification (NCBI taxonomy): domain Eukaryota; kingdom Metazoa; phylum Chordata; class Lepidosauria; order Squamata; family Lacertidae; genus Podarcis; species Podarcis bocagei. The sequence continues at coordinate 58,407,007 of NC_138129.1, forward strand.
GTTTATTCTTAACGTCTTTCCTTGGAGAAGAGTAAGAAATTACTATTTTGGAGCCACTTTTCTGCTCAATAGATCTTTATGAGGCACTTACATGATAAAATTTAGCATACACAATCTGAGTGCCTCATATCTGTGGTAAATCTTATGGGTTAAGTAGATACCTTTCATTTTTACATGTGTACATATTGTGAGGAATCACAAGACAGTTGGTGTGTAGATAACAAGAGTATGAACAATTTTGAAGCATTTGCAGTGGTGAAATTTTAATTTAGCTGACTTATTTTTCTATTTCAGTCAAAGGATAAGATGATGCGGGGATCACGCAGAGGCTGTGTTAGATTGAGGGTAAGTATCTGTTTTTATACATCTCTTAGATGTGTGCTGTGTGATATACTTGACAAACACTTTGCTAGCCTCTGAGATGGTTTTTGTTTTGTTCTGTCAGTGATCAATTAAAGACGAGGAACAAATTATATTTTCCTTCCATATCTTAAATGCAATCTATATTTTCTTCATTACAAAATTCTTTGAGGTCTATATGCCTTTAAGATTGGAATTGAGGCAGGTTGCTGCCCATTTTATGACAGCTCTGTTTGTGTTTTTGTTCAAAATCGACTAAAAAACCTATGGTGGTGATGTTAGCTTGACATTTCAGGCTTCTCAAGTTGTCTTTGGCATCACTGCACAGTTGTCCCTTTGAGTTATTGCTGTTTTCAGGTTTTATTGGTAGTTGACAGCCATTTATGCTAGATGTTGGACTGAATTAAGATATGTATGTTTGTGCATGTACGTATACAGTTGACTTGCAACTTGCCAGCAGAAATCACACAAATTAAACACATGCAAGGTGGAGAGCTTAAAAACACTTTCTGTGCCAGGTTTTTCCATTGCGGAATGAGCTTTTAAGCTCTCACACTTGCTTACCAGACTCTCGTGCAGGCTCTGGGAAGCTCCTGCAAGATCTTGTGGAGCTATCCAAGATCTTGTGACAGCCTACCAGAGCCCACATGAGACCTTCCCAGAACCTGAGAACTCTCAGACTTTAGCAAGTCTGAGAGCTTAAAAACTCTTTCTGCACTGGGTTTTCCCACCGTAGAAAGAGCTTTTGAGCATTCTGCCTTATGTACCAGATTCTGCTGAGCCGGCAGAGTTAACAGGGACTGCAGGAATGGAGAGAAGCATTGACTGGCTTCACAGTTTTTCCCACATTGTGATTTTTGCATAGCGCGCGCACACACACACACACACACACACATTATGATTTGTGATATATAGCCAGGTCATATGGACTTCAAGCTGGTTTCGGATGATACATTGCCCAGCCCTAGGTAAGGTCAAGGCCCATCTAGCTCATCCACCTAAGTCTCAGTAATGCAAGCCGGATCAGCCCGCTTGTCCCAATCAAATTGTGAATGAGCATGGTTTTCTTATGGAGTGATCTGGCATAAGCAGCAGCAGCAGCACCAGACTAGAGGGCTCAGGGATGGGGAGTTTCAGCTTCATTCAATATTATAGGATAGAAGTTATATATGATAGCTGTGTTTTGTACATGCCTTTACTGTAATAGTTTGTAATTCATGTTAGCTTATTGCAAGATCTTAGGTCCAAATAGTCTGATTTTGGAAGTTGGTTTTTAACAAAGGGAAAAGTTGTGTGGATTACTTAAACAGTTTGTTTTATAGCTGATATTAAATTGGTTTTGTCTCTGTCCTGAGCATATGTTAGCTTTTTGTAAAATTATGAATCCCAAAAAGGACATGGTAGAAGCTTTTTATTTTTGTCAAGAGCATGTTAGGTCATGATTATATTTTCAAGCAGTTTTAAAATACAATGGTATACAATGGGTACCTCGGGTTAAGAACTTAATTCGTTCTGGAGGTCCGTTCTTAACCTGAAACTGTAGTAAATAGTAAATAATTTGGGTGCTAATGTAATTAAGGCCTAACCATCTCTGGAATTTGGTAAGTCACCTGTGTGTATCTTGGAAATGGAACAGCAAAATGCTTTTTTTGTCATTTGTTGCAATATGGCTTTTCAAAATTCCTGATGTGCATACATTGTAAAAATAGCCTTTCACATACAAAACAGATTCCATATTGTAGTTCCATATTGTAGTTTAAGATCTAATTTCTTGCTGCAAAATATTCAGTTGTCACAGTTAAATAATTTACAATAGTGACCTTAGTTGTAGCTCAAAGGCTTCTCCATACTTTCACTTGACCCATATTTTGATTGTCTTGTGGACTAATTAATTCCCTGAGTCTGAGAGCTTTTCTCGTTTTCCATGGTTGTGCCTTGCAAAAATCTGATCTTACCCACTGAATTTGATCTTAAAATCCAAAGGGAGATTTTGCTTAAACAATTCAGGAGGTAGGATCAATTTTTCTCAAGGCACAACTGGGGAATAACAAGAAAAGCTCTTGGACCCTAGGGAATTAATCTGTACACAGTATGATCAAAATATAGCCTTTTGATGTTGAGCATTCTGTGGCTCAGTCTTGTGCATGCTTACTTGAAAATAAGTTCAAGTACGTTGGTGGGGCTTATTCCCAAGTAAGTGTGTATAGAAGTGCCTTAGGCTGCAGTCTTATATGCACTTAGGAGTAAGCCCCAGGAGTGATAAAAATGGACTTGCAGACTGGACTGTTAATGTATTTAAAATGAAACATGTGGGAAATATTAGAAAAAATAAATGGAAATAAGTCCAGTCTTTCAATTGTCAGTGGATTTTGATGTGAAATCTTCTCATTCTGAATAATGTGAAGTGTCCCCCCCCTCGATAAATACTGTTCCATAACTAGAACATAATAGTGTGTAAGCACATAAGAACATTTATCTCTGCTGGATCAGGCCAATGGCTAATCTAGTCTTAACATCCTGTTCACACAATGGCTAACCAATTGCCTATGAGATACCCACAAACCAGGACCTTTCATCTCTTGTACAACTTGTGGGTACATTTTTCTCTGTCCTTCTGTAAGCTGCATCATGCACTATCCATGCACTGATTGCCATTACTCTTGTGGCAGAATGTGGGTTATGTGTCGAGCCTGTGAGTCTCTACTGAATGATTTATATCAATTTCCTGCAGGCACAGATGATAGTTCAACCTGCTTTTGGAGGTTGAGCATCCTTGCAACTGAGAGGGCAGTCACTCATCTTTTTTGCACCTGTCATATTACACCTGCCACCCTCTTGCCACCGTTGCAACTTTTTTTAGACCTTATTGAATGGAATTGCCAGGAAGATAGTACCCATTCTGCCTCCCTATTCCATGGAAAATATATTCCCTGTTTTCACTTCTCTGGGACCCGAGAGTTAAGGATAGCTTTATAGGAGATGTTTCTGCTGCTGTGCATGGAACTTTTGTAGCCTAGAGTACATAATGAGAGATGATGTTTATTTTTATAGTTCCTCCTTTTTATAAGTCCACCTTTCATTTTACTGATCCTTGGGTGGGTTACAATAAATGCCAACATAAAACAGAACGAGTCTACACCCATTGTATTCACTAAATCAATTTGTAATACAGCATGCAAATATACTCAAATAATAACTGGTCAGCCAGTAGCCTTCACCTAAAGCTTCAGAGCAAAGAGGCATCTTTACCTGGAAATGAAAACTAAGTAATGTTGGTGCCAGATGCACCTTTGAGTGGAGGGCATTCCAGAGATGGGTTCCACCATAGATGTACTTTCACAATGGTAGAACAACAGGAAGGATCCCTCCAGTAATCTTAAAGTGCAGTAAAAGAGAGAAAAGATTTGGTCTCCCAGTCCAAATATGTTGGCTTCAACAGCTTAAATTGGGCTCAGAAATGTATAGGCAACCAGAGAAGGATCTTCATAATTGGTGTTATGTAGTTCTAACTAAGGGATGCGAGTGGTGCTGTGGGTTAAACCACAGAGCCTAGGACTTGCCGATCAGAAGGTCGGCGGTTCGAATCCCCATGACAGGGTGAGCTCCCGTAGCTCAGTCCCTGCTCCTGCCAACCTAGCAGTTCGAAAGCACCTCAAAGTGCAAGTAGATAAATAGGTACCGCTCTGGCGGAAAGGTAAACAGCGTTTCCGTGCACTGCTCTGGTTTGCCTGAAGCGGCTTAGTCATGCTGGCCACATGACCCGGAAGCTGTACGCTGGCTCCCTTGGCCAATAAAGTGAGATGAGCGCCGCAACCCCAGAGTCGGCCACGACTGGACCTAGTGGTCAGGGGTCACTTTACCTTTACCTAGTTCTAACTAGCTATGCTATTCAACAACCTGGCAGCTGTATTCTGCACTTGTTGCAGCTAGGCCTGGGTGATGTATCAGTACATCATCCAGGACAGGTCTGAGGCCCAGAGCATAATATACCTGGCGGTATATTGCAGTTGGGGCTTGCCTGCTGCCTGGCGCCTTACCTTCTCTGGCTGCCTCCTTTCTCTCTGAGCAGTGAATACCTTATGGTAAAGTGGGTGGTGAATTGTTTTGTGAACACCTTTCTCCCTTCAAAAAGTGGCCTCCTTTTTAGTGATGTGGTGGAGCGAGCGGTGGCAGTTTGGCTTCACCCCGGCACTTTGTGGGCCTAACGCTCCTTCCTCCTCCCTCCACGCCGGGCGCTGGCAGCAGAAGGAGCTGAGGCGATTTGGCTTCACCCTGGCACAGAATAATGCTCCCTCCTTTTCAACATGATGATGTATTATTATTTCACAATGTTTAGCTGGTGATACACTGCAATGTTGAAAAGCTGATATCACCCAGCCCTGGTCGGATCTTCCGAGCCATTTTCAAGGGTAGTCCCACATTATTTATTATTATTTATTAATTAAATTTATATACCACCTTTCATCTGACGATCACAGGGTGGTTTTAAAGCACATAGAGTGCATTGCAGTAATCTGATTGGGAGGTTACCAGAGCGTGGGGCACTGTGGTAAAGCTATCACAGTCCAAGAGTGGCTGTAGCTTGAGAACCACTATTGCAGAAAAACACCCCTAGCTATAGAGAACACTTGGAGCTCCAATGCCAAAGCAGATCCAAGACCAACTCTATATCTGTTCTTTCAAGGGGAGTACAATCCTGTCCAGAACAGGCCATCTACCAAATTTCTGGACCTGAGAATAAGTAACCCATAGTATCGCCATCTTGTCAGGATTCAGTTTCAATTTATTGGCCCATTACTGCCTCCAGGCAATAGTCCATCAACTGTACAACTTCACCTAGTTTAGAAAATAGGGATCTTATGCATTGTCATCTTCATATTGCTGACACTGCTTCCATCCTCACAGCACTTCAACCCTGCTGATAACCTCCCCCAGAAGCATCATATAGATCAGGAGTGGGAAACCTCCAGCCCATGGGTCAGTCTTGGTCCCTCAGGGGTTCCAGGTTAGCCAGTAAGGCCATTCCCCTCAAACCAAGCCTACTTGTCAATTGGCTGATGTCACTCATGACATCTGCTAATGGATGGGAGGGGTTCAGTTCTGCAAGCCTATAATAGATGTTCAATAGTATGGAAGAACACGATGGAACTTTGTAGAACCTCTCAGCACAATTGCCTTACATTGCAATGTAAATTCTTTTTTGAAATTTATACACGATGGTGTTCTCAGGTACATGGAGCTGCATGATTTTATGCAAAAAGTAACAATAACAGTGTTGACTAATATTAAACGTTCCATCTTAAATAAATACTTTTATTACACCAGTCAAAATGTCTCAAAAGTAGTGTGCAAGCTTGGTATTTTCCAGGCTGATGAAGAGTCTTATGAAGAACTATTGAGAACTAAAAAGCTTGCACATGAAAGCTGTGTGATATTTTGGTTGGCCTAATAAAGGCATTGCACTGATATGGATGATTATATAGGCACTCATAGCTCTGTTTTATAGATTGAATAGCAGAAATTCCCAGAGGCTTTCTTTAATTGTAAATTTGTTTCCTTTATAGAATGCAAGTTTTTAAAGTGCAAAATTCCTTATCCTCTTATGAAAAAGCAATGCACATGGGGCTTTAACTAAAGAAGGAATAAAACTGTTTTTGTAAATTCCTCATTTAATTTAATTTAAGTATTGACTCTGGAAGCCTTGCAAAAATTTGTTCATGAATTTTGCATTCTGGTCGTGTAGCAATAGACTGCATGCTGCTGATGTCACTGCTCTGCCTTATCAGAATTTTTGCTCTTTGTTTCACAGGGAGCTGTGATTGGTATAGATGATGAGGACGACAGCACCTTCACAATAACTGTTGATCAGAAAACCTTCCATTTCCAGGGTGAGCTGAAAGAAGAGGATTTCTTATATTAGAATAAATCACAGAAAATTATATTGAATTACAGTTCAGTGGGCTAATTTTAAGCATTTTATAATCAGAACTGCATGAATCAATGTACAGGGAACATTCTGGAGTCAGGAGCACTGTGGGTTAGGCAGGGATTTATATCTGCAGTGTATACATATGTGCTAGAAAGGACGGTAGCTTTGGCAGGATCTGGAGATTAAAAATTTAAAGGATATATCAGTCGGGGGGAGAGAATAATGGGCTTTCGTTGATGGGTTTTGCTTGCAAAAAAAGCACCACCGATCTTTATTATCAAGATGTTCTGTTGTGCCTTTCTGCATGGAGAAAGCCACGAGATTGCGTGAGGTTGCAGCTTTTGTTGATATTGAACTTAAAGGCTTGAATATGTGAGGAGACCAGAGGGAGCAGATTTAAAGGTGGATTTTTGCTTCAGGATCTACAAGTTCTCATTCATTTCATCTCTATTTCTTTGTTCTTGTCTGCCAAACATCATTTTCCTGCTATTTTATCTTTTTATTCATATTTACAACTCCAATGCCATCTGTTACTGCTATGTTTCGTCATTGCATGCTATGGTTCACCAGTAGAAAGGGTAAGGTACTGTATTTTTCATTAATTCCTTTTGAAATTCCTAATAAATGGTCTTTTTTTAATAAAATGCTCCCATTTTTTTGGTTATCATCTTTCCTTTAAATTGTAATTTACTCTGCTTTTGACATCTGATATTTTTCTTTACTTTTCAGTGTCAGATGAGTTGCAGATAAAATGCTTTACTTGAAACAGTGAGAATTCAGTTGTAGAAATTAGATTGATTCATGATATTCTTTATTTAGTTTTTGTGAACTGCAAACTGTTGTGGTGGTTTATCTTCAGCACTATTATTTAGTACTGAGGATCCTAATATTCTGGCAAAGTATTCCTCAAATAGTTCCAGTGATAAACCTTACGCTCCAAATTGTGTATATGTTTATCCTCTGCTATGGTGTCTTAATGACTCTGCTGTCATGTGGCTTTTTAGTAGCTGCATTAAGCATCATTAATAATTTTTTACAGCTCCACACAAAAAGAGGACATATTCTTAACGTATTCTTGAGAGCAAACTAATTAATTGTTAATACAAACAGACCACATCACATGCATTCTTCAAAAAGTAGCAGCTGTATTGTGTATCATGATGCAGATAAAGGATGAAATCTGCAGTAGAAAACTGCAGCTATTAAAGGAATACCTTCTGCAGTTCTAATTTTGCAGCAGTTCTCTAGCTTTTGTGTTCGCTGCCTGCAGAAAGGAAAGCCTCTTGAGAGATAAACACCTTATAGCAGAACAAAGTAGTATTTAATAATGTTGCCTTTAAATAACATATTCAACTTACGTGGTATCTAAAGGGTCTTGGCTTAATTCATTGAAATTTATTTTTACTATGATTTGGCATTTCTGCTGGCTTGTGTAGGTATTGAAGATGATGATGCATTTTTTAGAAGTAAATTATTTTAGATGGCAATCCATAGTTAGGAAATTGCTCTTATATGGATTAGTGGTTACTGATGTGTACTAGAAGTTACAAATATCAATGGTGCATTATCAATTTAAGACTGAATGTAAAATAAAATGCACATTAAAAAATCGTATCTGTATGCAACACATACAGTTTGTATGATGACATGCATCCTCTATGGAATGCATTTTTATCAAATGTTGGTTCACTTTAGTATATTTACAAGAGGTGAGATTACAAGTACAGATTTATTCAGAGTATATGGCCAATGCTGATACTGAATATTGTGTGCCTTTACCAATGTAACCTTATGCCCAGTGTTCCTAATGTTGGGGTAGTCTCCCCCACACTGAGGCAAGTGGAGAAGAGCTTTATAACAGGGGGTTAGTGTGCATGTTACTGTTTCTGCACCACCAGGAAACTGCTGGATCAAGGTGCTGGTTAATACTGAATGCTTGCATTCACTGCATGTTCTAGTAGGCCCTTCCCCATAGTAAAATAATAAAAATAAAATACTAACTTGCTTGAATCACAGTGCTTGCACATTATTTGCAAGTGGCAGAAGAACCACTGTATTTTTCGCCCTATAAGACACACTTTCCCCCCTCAAAAAATGAAGAGGAAATGTGTGTGTGTCCTATGGGGCGAATGCAGGCTCCTTGGCTTCAGTGCTCCGGAGGCTTCGCATTGCTTTCGCTGATGCCAGGAGAGTCTGCTCTTTGAGGCTGGCGGTGGGGGAAAGCAGCGCTTCCCCCCACCGCCAGCCCCACAAGCTGGGGGGGGGCAGCGAGAAGGCGCTTGATGCCTTAGCGCTGCTCCCCGACCCGGCTTTGAGGCTGGCAGTGGGGGAAAGCAGCGCTTCCCCCCACCGCCAGCCCTACAAGCTGGGTCGAAAAACCCGAAGGAGCGACGTAGCCTTTAAGGAGCACGCCGCTCTTGGGGGCTTTTCCCCAAGGAGGGAGAAGGGACTGACTGGCCGAGTCAGTTCCTTCTCCCTCCTGGTCGAAAAGCCTGCAGGAGTCGCACGCAGCTCCTGTGGGCTTTTGCGGGAGGTGGGGTAATTCCGCCACCTCCCGCAAAAGCAGGGAGAAGGTATTGGAGTAGCACACAGGCTGCTCCCAGAGCTGCGGGGGGGGATCATATTTTTTTCCTTGATCCCCCCCCCCGAAAACTAGGTGCGCCCTATGGGCCGGTGCGCCCTATAGGGCGAAAAATACGGTACTTAACATTTGAAAGTATGCATAGTATTTTATGCTGAATAAATGTAGAACTTTATGTCCTATGTACATTGTTTTCTTGCTCTAACTTGTGAGGTCTTTGTTGTTGGAAATCATTTGGCCTTACTCATAAGGAGGAATGATGTAACTGTGCCTAACCAATTTAGTATCCTGAAAGTTTCTTTTTATTAGATGGTTGTGAATATAATTGGCCATTTGTATGTTCAGACCCAGAGACCTCCCCCCTAAATAAAGACACATTTGACTCAAATTTTAGTTTGGTTTTTGGCAGAATTTAGGCCACAATTTTATTACAGAAAGTGAGTGGTTGCATAGGCTCTGGTTCAAATAGCTCCCTGCACCCTTGCAGGTAGCGCTGACCCAGAGCTCTATCATAGGTCAGCCAAGGGTGAACACCTGAGGTTGGCGGAAAGCCTGGGAACGGACTATGTCCACTCCCCAGATGTTCCCCTGGACTCAGGCACGGGCACAACCTGCGCTCGGTGGTTGACCAAACCGAGTTGAGTCCCTGGATTCCTTTAATGGAATACCCTTCACATAGGGATGGCGAGACAGTTCTCCCATCCCTATCACCTGAACCAGTGCCTATCTGCAACCTTATGAGTTGTGACGATTTGCTACGTGGCAGGCGAAACCCAAATGGCAACAGCCAATCAGCCAAGTGGGGAAAATTCCTGCCGTGCCCCGGTCCCAACGACAGACGACACACGACGGCATAGCAAGGTCAGTCGCAAAATATCCTAAATATAGGGAGAGGTGGACGGGTGTTCCGATGCATGAGCTGAAAGAGGAAGCTCTGGGTCATGTGCATAGGCTTATATAGGTCCCTCGATCCATTTAGACTGCACCCCATTGGCCAGATTATTATTTTTTTAAAAAAATAATATTTATTACTTTTCCAACAATTTAAACACTACAAAAAGAAAAGAACAATACAATACAATACAAAAACACTACATAACACTAACATATTAAACTAACAAAACAAAACAAAAACCGTTTAAAACACATCAAACAATTTCAATATCTTATCTTTCATTCACTTATTTCAACGACCTCCTCACACCTCCCTTTTTGTATTCCACTTCTGTTAATTGTTTCAGCAATTCCTTTCCATCTTCCTCTGTTTTCTATCCTATAACTATCTTGACACATTCTAACCTTATTTTTTCCTTTAATATTCTATTAATCTATTTGTACTTAGTTCCTTATAACATTTCTACTAAAGCCATATAACTTCATTCCAACATTTTTCTAACATTCATTAATTTTACAGTATTTCTGTAAATAGTCTTTAAACTTTTTCCAGTCTTCTTCCACCGACTCTTCTCCCTGGTCTCGGATTCTGCCAGTCATTTCCGCCAGTTCCATATAGTCCATCAACTTCATCTGTCATTCTTCCCTGGTGGGTAAATCTTGTGTCTTCCAATACTTGGCGATAAGTATTCTTGCTGCTGTTGTTGCATACATAAAAAAAGTTCTATCCTTCTTTGGCACCATTTGGCCGACCATGCCTAGGAGAAAGGCCTCTGGTTTCTTCAGGAAGGTATATTTAAATATCTTTTTCATTTCGCTATAAATCATCTCCCAGAATGTCTTGATCCTTGGGCATGTCCACCAAAGGTGAAAGAATGTACCTTCAGTCTCATTACATTTCCAACATTTATTGTCGGGCAAATGGTAAATTTTTGCAAGCTTGACTGGTGTCATGTACCACCTATAAATCATTTTCATTAAATTTTCTCTTAAGGCATGCCGTGAATTTCATACCTGTGGTCCATAACTGTTCCCAGTCAGCCATCATTATGTTATGTCCAACATCTTGTGCCCATTTAATCATAGCTGATTTCACCATTTCATCCTGAGTGTTCCATTTCAACAGCAAGTTATACATTCTTGACAAATTCTTGATTTTTGGATCTAACAGTTCTGTTTCCAATTTTGATTTTTCCACCTGGAAACCAACTTTTTTGTCCAAATTGTATGCCTCTATTATTTGGTAATAATGGAGCCAATCTCGCACTTTGTTTTTCAATTTTTCAAAGCTCTGCAATTTTATTCTGTCTCCATCCCCATTGGCCAGATTAAACCCAGCAACGAGGGACCTACCAATCGGGTGTTGTGGCTTGTCCAATATACCCACCCACAACAGTCTCCAGGTCTCACCGCAACACGTACCCTCTTTGAGGGAGGACACGCTTTACTAACGTTGGAGTGTCTAGCTGTCCTTCCTCAGTGCCTTCATTTGAATTTGATGGATTGGGGTAAATGGAATAGGAATGAGAATTCTAGTCTCTTATCATAATGTCATTCCTTACCTGTACATCCTCCCTCCCTTACTACAACTGGAGCCAGATATGAGGGCCCATTTGCTTTGCCAATCCTGGCCCTGCTTATGCCCAACTGAACACTACTTTTCTAAGAAGAAAATGGGGAACACTTCATCCTTTGCTACGTTGTAAATTTTTTGTCTGAAAATACTTGTATGGCTTTTGAAATATGGTTATTGAAATGTGTTCTGATGTCATCCTCAATAACCTTCCCTTATTTGGTTATATTAGGCCTTCGGATAGATAAAAGCTTGCATTTTTAGCACCATAACTAGTGTCACATTTGTCATTGGGTTTAAAGACGATCTTGTCTTCTCTGCAGATCCATTGGAGGTATACTTTATAAATGTCACAGTTACTGATACATGATGGTCCATTGTTCAGTAACAGAGAAACCTTTATTCTGAGACAAGATTTCTGTTGATATTTGGAGGGATAAACTGAAGTAGAGAATCCTTGCAGTGAACTTAGTATACATTAGGGATGAAGAACTCTGAAGGGGGCCTATTATTTCAAGGGCAATCTGTTAAGAGCCATATGTGAGCAGTGGGTAGAGCCAAAGCTAGCAGTAGGTGGGAAAAGAGCTCAAAGTGCATAGGGACACATGAAATTAGACTACGGGTCACAGATTGCCTACCCCTAACATAAATCTCTGAAGTAATATTCTCAAATCTGAAATATATACATTAATCATAATATATTCACTAAAATTATCTTATTGTAACATTAAATGTAGCCTGCCCGCAGAAAATGGATCCTATACATATTGTTATACTAGAAACTTCTTTTTGGGAGGAGGTCCCCCTAATATTACCTGCCTTTCTGCTTGCTGAGAGACCACACGGCCCTCTCTTCACTCTGAGTTGTGGCTAGATGTGGGACTTCTGCGTTACCAAAGCATCAATATTAATGACATAGGAGGCGTAGACTTGTTCTGTTCATAGAATCAGAATTGTTGAGTTGGAAGGCACCCCAAAGGTTATCTACTCCAACCCCCTGCAGTGAAGGCAGTGTCTATGAATTCTGTCCACATCCTCAAGCTATGCAAACTTTAAATAATCCACACACCAAGCAGTCCTCAATTATACATCCCCTGAATTTGTAATTGCTGTGGAAACCAAGGTGGAACAACTTTGTTCAGTGTTTCACAGCATAGTCACAGTGTACTACAAAGTAGTCCCTTTATCGCCATCATCCATTTATCCTCCCTTTTAAATAGTCCCTGAGAATTGATCTTAGCAGCCATGCAACAGGCAGAAACCATAGCTAAAGCCTTTCTTGCAATGATGGGAGTTTGAGACATGTCAGTTAATGACATCAGGGGTCACTAGAGGAAACATGTAAGTCAATGGCTAATGCAACACCAGCCCTGCTTGGTGAGAGACAACTAGGGAAAACTGCTCCTTTTGGGGGCGGGGGGGGGTTTACAAATGTTTTCCTCCAGGAAGCTTAGGGCATAAGCTTCTAATTATGTGTAAAGGAAATTAGTTTTCTTCAGTTTCTTTCTGTGTTATTTTCCAAAAGCTGTCTTTAACTAAACAATTGTCTGCATGAAACGAAACTTCTCTTTGCCTTTCTTCCTCCTGTACACTCATCATATTTACTCTGGTGGTTCTACTAATCATCCAGATTAGATTTGGGGACAATGCTGGGGTTGTGTAAGGAAAGAGAGCAAGAAGTTCCAATGTTCTCACAGAAATTGTTCCATGCACACAATGACATAGCTGGATACAATTCCAAATGTGTACTTTGTGCCTTTTGGCATAAACTAGGAGGCCTCTTAACTCAGATATGGTTCAGTAATGGAAATGATACTTTGATCATGGAGTAGTGCCACCTGTATGTTAATCCTCAGCATGGTGAATACCAATGGGCAAGTTTAAAATATTAAATCTATATCCTTTGTCTCAAATTGATATGTAGGGCTTAGGTGCTACTGCAAGAGTTCTCGATCATGATGCTCACACTACCTACCTTGAGATGCAGCTTTTGTGCAGTTGTGGGCACTGGCGGGGGTTAAATGAGATGGCTTTTGAGTTGCTCTTTTCAGGATTGCTAACATTCATCACTTGATTGTGTGTCTGAAATTTTGATGCTGAGGCTGAGAAATCTATTGGGGTGGGGTAGATTTCCAGTCTGTGCCTGCAGATTCCTGGGAGGGAGGCCCCAGTGAGTAATGGTTGCTTATCTTTCCTGTGCCAAATTTGCAGTGTTTGCTCCTGTTTCCAATCCTGTTAAACAAGTATATGATGCTGCTGGGTGTCATCATTTCATCATCTGACTGACAAAAGAGCTCAGTATCACCACTTTTACATGCCCTAAGACCTATATTATCTGTGTTTATTCAGTGGTTGGGACTAAAAGCAAGCATTTTTGTTTAGTCGTTTAGTCGTGTCCGACTCTTCGTGACCCCATGGACCAGAGCATGCCAGGCACTCCTGTCTTTCACTGCCTCCCGCAGTTTGGTCAGACTCATGTTTGTAGCTTCGAGAACACTGTCCAATCATCTCGTCCTGTCGTCCCCTTCTTCTTGTGCCCTCCATCTTTCCCAACATCAGGGTCTTTTCCAGGGAGTCTTCTCTTCTCATGAGGTGGCCAAAGTATTGGAGCCTCAGCTTCATGATCTGTCCTTCCAGTGAGCACTCAGGGCTGATTTCCTTAAGAATGGATAGGTTTGATCTTCTTGCAGTCCATGGGACTCTCAAGAGTCTCCTCCAGCACCATAATTCAAAAGCATAAATTCTTCGGCGAACAGCCTTCTTTATGGTCCAGCTCTCACTTCCATACATCACTACTGGGAAAGCCATGGGTTTAACTATACGGACCTTTTTTGGCAAGGTGATGCCTCTGCTTTTTAAGACGCTGTCTAGAAAAGCAAGCATACTGAAACTAAATTTAGGAAGACCAAGAATCAGTACCTTTGACAATAGGGATTAGTGGAACACTGGTTTATAGTTAATAGAGATGAACCTCCATTAGTTAGTTAGTTATTTGAAGTATATGTGGCTCTATTGTGGTACCTAGAAATCAGGGTTTTAATGGTGATTAGGTGCTCTTTTGTCCAACCCTAGCCAATGAGAAAAGTGCTACCCTTTTGGGCTGATTCAGACCTTGTAGTACTTATGCATGTCTTCATAATTTCTAACCTGGTCACAGTAACATATTTTACTATGGGGCTGTTGAAGTCAGTTTGTAATCTGCCCCCTCCTCCATGTGATATATATGTAGTAAGATGACTGTACTGACAGACATCCCACCCCTGCTCCATTTCATAGGCTGCCACTTGTGGAGATGAGGGAAGCTTGACATCATACTGACATAATATCAAAACTTTATCTCTAGTTGTTATGGTGCCAGAGGGAAAAATGAGCTGTGAATCATACCTCAGTTTTAATGCTTAGTTCTAGCTTGAGAAGGCTGCTGGCTCTTGGCAGTCTCTAGGGATTCGTGATGTTTATCTTGGTTTTGTGGGCCTGTTCTGTCTACAGTTCATCTATTCCCTCACTGGGTAATATGAACAACACTGTAATATTGCTTCCATAAATTGAACTGTCACTTAGCTACTACAAGGCTGCAATATTGATGCAGTACCGCAATAAAATATGCACTGATAATTAAAAGGCTGAACATACCAGGATAAATCTGAATATTTGCAGTAACGTAAATAGCTGCTTTGATGTAATTGCTCTGACAAATATGAATGTAACATTTGTTTACAGCATTTTGAATCTACTTAGTTTACTGACTTTTCATCTCTGTGAACACTCATACACTGAGCTTCATGATCAAGCAGTGATTTGACCCTGTGAGCTTTGCAGGACCTAGATGTGTGTAGTAATAATAATAATAATAATAATAATAATTTATTATTTATACCCCGCCCATCTGGCTGGGTTTCCCCAGCCACTCTGGGCGGCTTCCAAAAGAATATTAAAATACAATGATACATCAAACATTAAAAGCTTCCCTAAACAGGGCTGCCTTCAGATGTCTTCTAAAAGTCTGGTAGTTGTTGTTCTCTTTGACATCTGGTGGGAGGGCGTTCCACAGGGAGGGCGCCACTACTGAGAAGGCCCTCTGCCTGGTTCCCTGTAACTTGGCTTCTCGTAGTGAGGGAACCGCCAGAAGGCCCTCGGTGCTGGACCTCAGTGTCCGGGTAGAACGATGGAGGTGGAGACGCTCCTTCAGGTATACTGGACCGAGGCCGTTTAGGGCTTTAAAGGTCAGCACCAACACTTTGAATTGTGCTCGGAAACGTACTGGGAGCCAATGTAGGTCTTTCAAGACCGGTGTTATATGGTCTCGGCGGCCGTTCCCAGTCACCAGTCTGGCTGCTGCATTCTGGATTAGTTGTAGTTTCCGGGTCACCTTCAAAGGTAGCCCCACGTAGAGCGCATTGCAGTAGTCCAAGCGGGAGATAACCAGAGCATGCACCACTCTGGCAAGGCAGTCCGCGGGCAGATAGGGTCTCAGCCTACGTACCAGATGGAGCTGGTACACAGCTGCCCTGGACACGGATTTAACCTGTGCCTCCATGGACAGCTGTGAGTCCAAAATGACTCCCAGGCTGCGCACCTGGTCCTTCAGGGGCACGGTTACCCCATTCAGGACCAGGGAATCCCCCACACCTGCCCGCCTCCTGTCCCCCAGAAACAGTACTTCTGTCTTGTCAGGATTCAATCTCAATCTGTTTGCCGCCATCCATCCTCCAACCGCCTCCAGACACTCACACAGGACCGTCACCGCCTTCACTGGTTCTGATTTGAAAGAGAGGTAGAGCTGGGTATCATCCGCATACTGATGAACACCCAGCCCAAACCCCCTGATGATCTCTCCCAGCGGCTGCATGTAGATGTTGAAAAGCATGGGGGAGAGGACAGAACCCTGAGGCACCCCACAAGTGAGAGCCCAGGGGTCTGAACACTCATCCCCCACCACCACTTTCTGAACACGGCCCAGGAGGAAGGAGCGGAACCACTGTATGACAGTGCCCCCAGCTCCCAGCCCCTCAAGACGGTCCAGAAGGATGTTATGGTCGATGGTATCAAACGCCGCTGAGAGATCCAGCAGAACTAGGAAACAGCTCTCACCTTTGTCCCTAGCCCGCCGGAGATCATCAACCAGTGCGACCAAGGCAGTTTCAGTCCCGTGATGAGGCCTGAATCCCGATTGGAAGGGATCCAAATGGTCCGCTTCTTCCAGGCGTGCCTGGAGTTGTTCAGCAACCACTCGCTCAATCACCTTGCCCAAGAATGGAAGATTTGAGACTGGGCGATAGTTGGCCATCGTGGCCGCATCTAAAGATGGTTTTTTAAGAAGCGGTTTAATAACCGCCTCTTTCAGCGGGTCTGGGAAGGCTCCCTCACGGAGGGAAGCATTCACCACCCCACGAAGCCCATCGCCCAGCCCTTCCCGGCTAGCTTTTATAAGCCAGGATGGGCAAGGATCAAGGAGACAGGTGGTTGGTTTCACTCGTCCAAGCAGCCTGTCCACATCCTCGGAGGTAACAGATTGGAATTGATCCCACACAATTTGACTAGACAGGACTCTAGCACTCTCCCGCCCCGGCCCTGCTCCCACGGTGGCGTCTACCTCTTCCCGAATCTGAGCGACTTTATCTGCAAAAAACTTTGCAAAATCATTGCAGGAGATCATGTGGCCCGTACTGGGCCCCGATGTGGCAGGTGGTTCCGCTAAATTGCGGACCACCTGAAAAAGTCTCCTGCTGCTGTTTTCTGCAGATGCAATAGAGGCGGCGAAGAGAGCCTTCTTCGCCGTCGCTACCGCCACTTGGTAGGCTCGACACTGAGCTCTAACCTGTGTCCGGTCAGCTTCAGAATGGGTCATCCGCCACCGGCGCTCTAGCCGTCTCAACGATTGTTTCATTGCCCTCAGATCCATGGAAAACCACGGGGCTGTCCGGGCTCCATGCAATCGGAGAGGGCGCTTCGGAGCCAAACAGTCAATAGCCCTGGTTAACTCCGCATTCCAGCGGGCCACCAGGGAATCAGCTGAAAGGCCATCAACATGGGATAAAGCATCCCCTACCACTCTCTGGAAACCATTTGGATCCATTAAGTGGCGGGGGCGGACCATCCGAATTGGTCCCACCTCCCTGCAGAGGGGAAGGGTCGTGGAGAAGTCAAGTTGCACCAGGAAGTGGTCTGACCATGGCACTTCTTTTGTTTCGCTTTTACTTAGTGTCAGAACACCAACATCCATGGAGGTAAACACCAGGTCCAAGGCATGTCCGCGGCTATGGGTTGGGCCAAACTTATTCAGGGACAGCCCCATGGAGGCCATGCTTTCCACGAAGTCCCGAGCGGCCCCTTGTAAGGTTGTGTCGGCATGGATATTAAAATCCCCTAGGACAACCAAACTAGGTGTCTCCAGGAGAACATCCGCCACAACCTGAAGCAGCTCGGGCAGGGAATCCTTGGTGCAGCGGGGAGGTCGGTACACCAAAAGGAATCCTGTACTGCCCCTATTGCCCAACTTCCAGAACATGCACTCAGAGAACTGGGTCTTCCCAATAGGACGCCTGGTGCAAGCTAATGACTTCCTAAAAATCACTGCAACCCCCCCTCCCCGCCCACAAGGCCTGGGTTGCTGTGCGTAAGAGAAACCTGGTGGACAAGCAGCGGCAAGAACAGGCCCATCTGCTTCACCCAACCAAGTCTCTGTTACACAAGCCAGGTCAAATCCTCCATCCATGATCAAGTCATGGATGGCAGTGGTCTTATGAATCATTGACCTGGCATTGCACAGCAGCACCTTCAGGCTATGTGGGTATCCCTTGCTGATTCTAGTATCCGTCCGGACAGGACCAGACCCGGAGGCAGGGATAGTCCTCAGACAACGACTAAACCTGCCTCCTCTGTAATGACATGGTCTGGTCTTAGCGTAACTCCTCCTCCTACCCGTGATCACTGAGATCGGTTGTCCCAGCGCATCCCCCTCTGTGGAACATACCCCAGCCATTTTGATGGCTGGGACCCACTCCCCGGCAGCCCTGACCCTTCCCCTTAAGAACAAAATAAGACCTTAAAACAATCAAAAACCCCAGAAAACAAAAAACAATACAAATGAAAAACTATAAAAATTACAAATCCATTAAAATCAAACAAATTCCCAACCAAACATCCATCCCACCCCCATCCCCGTCCCCGCATATACAAAAAAGAAAAAGAAAAGGAAAAGGAACATTTTAAAACATCTTAAAAAGAACTCTGCGCCCCTCCGGATCCCCCTGGGCCGCAGCAGCAGTGACAGCAACCGTCCCTGTGAGTCCTTCAGGCCCCGCCCTGGGCCAGATGGTGAGTGGCAGGGAGGAGCAGGGCCCTCAGACACCCACACAGGAGAGTCCTCCTGGGCAGCAGAACGCAGCAGTCCCTGTGAGTCCTTCAGGCCCTGCCCTGGGCCAGGTGGTGAGTGGCAGGAAGGAGCAGGGCCCTCAAACACTCACACAGGAGAGTCCTCCTGGGCAGCAGAACGCAGCAGTCCCTGTGAGTCCTTCAGGCCCCGCCCTGGGCCAGATGGTGAGTGGCAGGGAGGAGCAGGGCCCTCAGACACCCACACAGGAGAGTCCTCCTGGGCAGGAGAATGCAGCAGTCCCTGTGAGTCCTTCAGGCCCCGCCCTGGGCCAGATGGTGAGTGGCAGGAAGGAGCAGGGCCCTCAGACACCCACACAGGAGAGTCCTCCTGGGCAGTGAACGCAGCAGTCCCTGTGAGTCCTTCAGGCCCCGCCCTGGGCCAGATGGTGAGTGGCAGGGAGGAGCAGGGCCCTCAGACACCCACACAGGAGAGTCCTCCTGGGCAGCAGAACGCAGCAGTCCCTGTGAGTCCTTCAGGCCCTGCCCTGGGCCAGGTGGTGAGTGGCAGGGAGGAGCAGGGCCCTCAGACACCCACACAGGAGAGTCCTCCTGGGCAACAGAACGCAGCAGTCCCTGTGAGTCCTTCAGGCCCTGCCCTGGGCCAGGTGGTGAGTGGCAGGAAGGAGCAGGGCCCTCAAACACCCACACAGGAGAGTCCTCCTGGGCAGCAGAACGCAGCAGTCCCTGTGAGTCCTTCAGGCCCCGCCCTGGGCCAGATGGTGAGTGGCAGGGAGGAGCAGGACCCTCAGACACCCACACAGGAGAGTCCTCCTGGGCAGCAGAACGCAGCAGTCCCTGTGAGTCCTTCAGGCCCTGCCCTGGGCCAGGTGGTGAGTGGCAGGGAGGAGCAGGGCCCTCAGACACCCACACAGGGGAGTCCTCCTGGGCAGCAGAACGCAGCAGTCCCTGTGAGTCCTTCAGGCCCTGCCCTGGGCCAGGTGGTGAGTGGCAGGAAGGAGCAGGGCCCTCAGACACCCACACAGGGGAGTCCTCCTGGGCAGCAGAACGCAGCAGTCCCTGTGAGTCCTTCAGGCCCTGCCCTGGGCCAGGTGGTGAGTGGCAGGAAGGAGCAGGGCCCTCAGACACCCACACAGGAGAGTCCTCCTGGGCAGCAGAACGCAGCAGTCCCTGTGAGTCCTTCAGGCCCTGCCCTGGGCCAGGTGGTGAGTGGCAGGGAGGAGCAGGACCCTCAGACACCCACACAGGAGAGTCCTCCTGGGCAGCAGAACGCAGCAGTCCCTGTGAGTCCTTCAGGCCCTGCCCTGGGCCAGGTGGTGAGTGGCAGGAAGGAGCAGGGCCCTCAGACACCCACACAGGAGAGTCCTCCTGGGCAGGAGAACGCAGCAGTCCCTGTGAGTCCTTCAGGTCCCGCCCTGGGCCAGATGGTGAGTGGCAGGAAGGAGCAGGGCCCTCAGACACCCACACAGGAGAGTCCTGTAGTCTTTATATTAATTACATATATAAACCTAACAATATTAGAAGCTGCTTTTAATATTGTAGCTGCTCCCGCTACAAAAGCTTATGCCAGAATAAACTTGTTAATCTTTAAAGTGCCATAGGACTTGAGGAGACTAGTTTCAGGATGCTTGAAGTGTGACCACATCCTTCCCATAGAAGTGTGGGCAGTGTTTAGGAGTAGACTAAGTTCCTTCCTGGCTCACATATCACATGCTGATTTTTTCAGTTTCTTGGCGAGTATTGACCTACTTCATCTGTGAAACAGACAGCTGTGAATCTTTGAGTTAGGGTGACTGGACTGGAGGCAGGCCAATGTTTCAGCATCTTTGCTTGCTTAACTGTGATTCTTCCCCCAGATATCTATTGCACTGAGTGAGCTATTTTGATTACTATATATGTGCTTGATTCACTGAATGAAAACAAAATCTCACCATTTGAATTATTATTGCCCACCTTTGCACTTTGAGTTATTTACGTACCCATTTAAAAAACTTTTTATTGCTTAGAAGTGTGCAGATGTACTTCCAATAAACTCTGAAGATCCTATCAGTTTCAATTTTGACTCAGTTATCATTAATAGCAGAATGTCAAAACCACAGAGGGCCTCAGCAAAGGAGGTGCCTATAGTGCAGGACTGCTGATAGCATATTCATGCTGTACCTTCTCCACTTTCAGCTATTCCCAGATTGCAGCTTGTTTACTTTGTTCTGAGGCAGCTGTTACCTGCATAGTCCCACCTCTTAATCTGCACGAACTAGTCTGGAATTCATGTTTCTCTCATGCTAGATTTGTGATATCTTGAATGCTGGAGCTTGCTTTTTATGTATAGGATTTTTTGGATGCATTTAAAATGAAAGTAGAACCGCTGGAAGTTACCATGTAAGTGAACTATGTAAAAACTAGCTCCATTCTCTAAAATAAGTAATATAATGTGGACTAGAAATATTATAGACAGGATGGGAGCACTGCAGCTGTCTGGCTGTCTTGTCATTTTATAAATGGAGAACCTTGAATCAGTTCATTTCTTCTGTTCCCATATATTTCCATCCTTAAGATGGCTACAAGCACAAGTTGATAGCTATTGCTTGGGACATACTAGTATGAAATAGTGAATTATTTCAGTTTAGCTAATATTCAGGAGTATTTGTACTGTAGTTGCCATAAAAACTGTGTTAGGATTTCAGTCATGTACTTATTTTTCACAATATCTTCAAACTTTCTCATTAGCTATAATGTAGGCTTGTCTCTCAGCAAGCAATTTTCATTTGATTAGCTTTGCTTAACTAACAGGACATTTTATTACTCACCTGGGATTGGTTTAAGTTTCCAATTGTTTCTTTAAGGCCACTTAAGTATATTTTTAATACTCTTCCAGCTCGAGATGCTGATGAGAGAGAGAAATGGATTCATGCTTTAGAGGAAACCATCCTTCGTCATACTCTTCAGCTTCAGGTGCGTTAGTCAGTTTAGCCTAAGCTAAGCATATGTTCTGCATAATACCTGTGTAAAATGTAATCCATACTAATCTCTATTCCATGAGTGTATATTTGTTCTTACATTTATTGTGAAATTAAGCCATATGTCATGTCTCCATCTTGCAAATATAGCACCTCAGTTGATAAATTTTACATTTATTATTGCCGGTCTGTGAATGAGAAACCTTTGTAACTGAACTGGAGATCTAAGAATACAAGGACGGGAAGATTCCTGTGATGATTGTTATGTGGACTCTACTCAACAACCTGTTCACAGTTTTAATTTCTATTTTCTTTACCTGAAACAAAGCCTTGGATTAAAAAACAACAACATAGAATGGAGGCAATGTTAAGATCATTACAGGAATCTTCAAGTCACTGCACCTCTGGATCTCCAGTTCATCCAAATAATGAACCTGTACTCTTTGCCAAAATCTTGCTTATCAAGCATTGCTTATGGTAGCATACAAATACCACTGAACTATACAGAAACATATCCCAACTCCTGTGTTTTTGTAGTGCATAATGATGGAGAAATTAGTGCTGTCTGTGTTGCACATTGGCAGAAGGGGAAAGGGAACCAAACAAAACTAAACCTGCATATTTTTGCTTTGAAGCCTTTGCTATGTAAATATTCCTCCTGAGAATATTAGCCACTCCAAGGTGCTATCACAGAAAGGGATTGCTTTGGAGACACTGGCACCAACTATGGATAACAGCAGGTGCACTTTAATATTGAAGCTAATGAGCAAATGCAGAGGCATATTATTGGGCATCAATCATAGTGACGTTTCAAGTGAGAAACGTCTGAAAATGGCAGCTTGGCACTGAAGCATGCTTTACTTGGGATTCAGCCGCATTCAGGCCAGGTGATGTTTTATTCTCCCTTTCCTTCTCATGGCTGCTCCGTGTGTCGCCTCCCCCCCCAAAAAAGGTGTTGGAAATCGGGGGAACTAGATTTTCCTTTGGCCTCATGCTATGGTGAAGATTCCTCTGACAGGAGCAGCTTTCCAGGCAGTGTAAGGGGCTGCTGGGCGGAAAACCCCCGATGCGCAGAGTGGAGTTGGCCTGGATCCACGCCAGTGATACCTAGTTCCCCAAATAGTCAGGATTCGCAGCCCTAGCCTTGCGATGATTCTTAAATGGATTTAGTATTCTGCAGAAACTATGCACACGCTACGCTTAAACGCGGTGAAGGACAGTGAGCTACAGAAATCTAGGCGGATGCGAAAAGTTAGTCTTAGCATCTTAGCCATGCCTGCCTGCTCAGAAGTAAGTCCTCTCGTAGGTAAAACGGGGGTCAGGATTGCGAAATGGAAAAGAGCGATCGGCGCTGTAGCCAATAACAAGAAAGCTGCCGGAGGCATTTCAGATGATGCAAGAAGGCAGGGGGCGGGTGAAATATCCGGATGAGCCCGTGTCCTCCGTGGCGCTGCGCGTGAGGTTAGACTCCAAGCAGCCCACTGGGTAGCGAGGCGGCGGCCGAAGTCAGTCGGTGCTGCGGATGCCAAGGCAGCCCTTCCAATCAGGGCTTCCTTTCAGCGCGCGGCGATTTGGTCTTCCTGCCCCGATTGCTGGGTAGAGGCTACCGCTGAAGGCGGGAGATTCCCGGGACGAAGGATGCTCTCGAGAGAAAGCGGGAGGAAGCCGGCGGCGCCAGCTGGAAGGAAGCAGCCCGGTGTGTATGGCTATTATGCGTCCCCCTCTCAGTCGGTGCGCGGGGCGGGGGAGAGGAAAGGGCCGGGCTGGGAGGCACCTGACCCGCAGCCAATCGGGAGCCGGCTCGGTGCGAAGGAGAGCCTCGCTGCTTGCGAGCGGTGGGCTGGCGCCGCGGCTTCCCTGCGGGCAGGGGGCCCAGCCGACGACAGACCCCGCCCGGCAGCGTGCCCGGGAGGGGAGGAAGCATGGCTTGCGTGAGTAGGGCCGGGCGTTGGGGCGGCGCAGCGTCGACATTGGCAGGAGGGGGCGCCCTCGATCTCCGTCGGCCTGCGCTTACGGAGGCCCACCCGGACGCCTGGGTTCTGTGGTCGACCCCGTGTATAATCGGGGTGGGTGGGGAGGAGAAGGTGCGTGCTGCGAAGCCCGCGGCCCTGAACCTGTACCTGCAGCCGGGGCCGGGGAGCGCACGCAGCTCTAGCCATTGATCGCTGGAGAGGAAGAGCGCGGCGCTTGTGTGCGCGCTACACCATGGGGCGCACTCACCCCCCTCCCGCAGCTCTGCCTGATTTCAATCCGGCAGGCTCCATTGTCTGCCACTGGTGGAAGTGGCTAATTACTGCCACTGACTTTGCTGTTTAAAAACAAGCAGTTCCAGTTTGATCACCTCGACCGCGATATAGGAGATCGTTTCTAAAACCCACTCGATGGTTAGCCTAGTTCGTATTTCGGCTGCAGGAAAGTTAGTTTTCCTTTCTTTACATCCCATTGCAATCAGCTTCTTTCACAGTATGTAGGTTTGAGTTACGTTTTATTTAGAAAAGGATTTCTATACCGCTGATTCATAGAACATCAAAGTAGTGTACACTGTTAAAGCATACAACATTATTCAAATAAGAAGACATACTGAAATGCATGTTACTTCCAAGAGGTCATAGAAACTTGGTCCTGTAGCCCAAAATGGACAAGGAAGCCAATCTCTCCCAGTGATTAGAAATGCTTCCCACAACTAAAGGATCTTGTGATCCTTCCTTCCCTCAGCATATGCCCAACATGTTTCCATGACTCTCTGGAAAGTGGGTGTATTTCTTTGTAGATTAGGAAAATTGGTACTAGAAACAATGGGGAGAGGGTGGGCACTACAGTTGCTGTATAGACCCTGATATTTTTCTAAAGAATTTCAAGAGCCAAATACTTGCTGGTGAAGAAACGTTGGGCAGGTAGCATTTGTAGTGTATTTCTTGTAGTGGTCATGCTATGTCCTAAATGTTACATAATGTGGGGCAAACATCCCAGTTCATTTTAAGGATCATTCAGACTTCTACAGGAAATAAGGTATGACTCTTAACAAGGATCATATACCTTTAGGCATTTCACAGGAAGGAAAGAGTAACAAATGTACAGGATGCCCAAAGGGACTCAAACACTGTTCTGTGGCCATTTTGAGCATTCAGCGTGCACTTGTGTGGTACTTCAGAGGGAATTTATGCATTTCAGAGGGCACAATTGGCTCCCATGTTCTGGTGAATGAGCTTATAAGGCCTCTTTTATATAACCTGGTCAGGTAGAATTGCTTTCTAATGAAAGCTGAGGTACTTAAATAGCCTAGTAATCATACTAGTTTAAAATGGAATGTAGTGCAGAACTTGTAACATAATGCTAATAGCTTAATTACTTGGTTTTTTAATACTTCTAAGACTTGAGTATATTTAACTTCGTTTTCATTGGAAATAATGCAAATGCTCACTGAAATACATAAAATGTAAATGAGTTAACTAACATTTAAAATGAATGAAGTTTGTAGCATTTTATGTCATTTACATGCATGTGATAGATAACTATGATAGAAGCACTGCACGTATTTCACTAGAGGTCACATTATTGTGGAAACAGATGCAGGGAAGTGAAAGTGTGACAGTTTGGATTCTGTTAGGATTCTTCTGTTCCTTAAATATTTTTTGTTAAAGTATGTGTCTTCTAAAATTGCTTCTCTTAAAAGTGAAGGTTGCTTAGCATTTAAAACACCTACGCTATAGCTTTTAAATTGTGAGAATTGAAGACATAATGAATTTCTGTTTGTCTACTTGTCATTTGCAATCATAAAACCTAGAAATTTTAAACTCCCCCCATGTAATTCCTAACAAGGGGTCTTGACATAGTGAATTATAGATTTACATGTATCAGTTTATGTGCTTGATGTTCTGTCCAAAGTGTGCCTTTCTAGTTGGCAATAACTTTTTAAGCCTTATATCCATTTTGGAAGGGATGTAGGTGGCGCTGTGGTCTAAACCACTGAGCCTCTTGGGCTTGCCGATCAGAAGGTCAGCGGTTCAAATCCCCACGATGGGGTGAGCTCCCGTTGCTTGGTCCCAGCTCCTGCCAATCTAGCAGTTCAAAAGCACACCCAAAGTGCAAGTATTATCTACTTATAAATAGGTACCGCTCTGCGGGAAGGTAAACAGCGTTTCTGTGTGCTCTGGTTTCGGTGTTCTGTTGTAACAGAAGGGGCTTAGTCATGTTGGCCACATGACCTGGAAAAACTGCCTGTGGACAAATGCCGGCTCCCTCGGCCTGTAAAGCGAGATGAGCGCCGCAACCCCAGAATCGTCTGCGACTGGACTTAAGTGTCAGGGGTCCTTTACCTTTACCTTTTTATGCATTTTGGAGGAGGATAAGAGAGGCTGTTTAAATGAAGTAGATGAAAAAGCAGGAAAAAAGCAGAGGTGTGGAAATACCCTTTCTTCTTGATTCATCTGTGGTCACAGTCCAGTGTAGATTTTCAGCAGTCTTGTGTGTGTTTATCCTGGGGATATGATCTATTGAACACTGTGAGACTTCTTTCAGAGTAAACACGCATAGGCTTGAACAATTGAGCAGCTCTGGATTGTTGCTTCTATTTATATTATTTGAGAATTCATTTGTAAGGCCTGGTTTTACAAGGAAACTTCAGTTGGGAGAGTATTGGATGCTTCACCTTAGTAACAATTTTGCTGTGATGTGGCTTATGTAGCAAAATAGTTAACCTCACAAGAACATAATATTTAGGCTTTAGAATAGTGCCAGGAGACGCCTAGTCCTTGCAGTGAGTTAATCATTTCACTATGCTGACATATATCTGTAGGAATAATACAATGTTCTAGCCTTTTTCATTCTTTAAAGTGTATCTAGGCAGGTTATTCTATGGTTTTGAAATTTGCCCAGATCAATCTTGCAGCTAATGAGGTGCTGTTCTGTGTGTTCTGTAAATATGTTCAAATGTAATGCGTTTCTGTTACATAGGGTGTGGATCCTGGATTTGTTCCCAGTGTCCAAGATTTTGATAAAAAACTTACAGAAGCTGATGCTTATCTACAAATTTTGATAGACCAATTGAAGGTATGTTGAACTTGCTATTGTAACCGGACTTTACAATAATTTAGTAAAGATGCACTTTGATTTCTCCCTAACCTCCATGGTATAAATGGGTTATGAAAGATTGTCATCATTGAAGCTCATTGATCCATGTTTTTGTTAAGTAGTTAGATGGGTTTCAGAAATTTAACAGCAGTTCCTGCTAAAAGACTATATCTCTAGGGCAGGCATGTCCAAAGTCCATTTTGGGGGCATAATCCGGCCCACCAGTCAGTTTAATCCGGCTCCTGTGGTAGTTTATTTCCTGGGGTAAAATCCTAACTAAACTAAAAAACCCTCAACTACTTCAATCCTTAGAAAAGGTTAACAAGTTTGGTTGGCCCTTTGGTTGGCCCTCACAGCCCTTCACTTCATCAAATATGGCCCTCTTTGAAAAAAGTTTGAACACCACTGGCTAGGGAGTCTGGATGAAGATTTCAGTATTCAAGTTCTTCATTCCTAACCTGTTCCTTAGAACAGTGAAACTAAGCTAGGAGCAATAAGTAGCTTGAATACAATCTAATTTGTGTCATGCAATCTTTAAATTGTACAATACTGAATTAAAACTAAAAATCAGGCAAAACCTAAAATTTCCCAGTCATCTATGACACAAGTCAACTGTAGAGACATGGATCACAAGCATACTTGAAATGGTTTCAGGTTTTTTTTAAAAACAGTAGTTCCTGTACTGTTTATTATATATATTGGGAGAGGGAGAGAGTAAATGTTGCCCTTGTGATTTATCCTAGATATGTTTAACATATTTAATATTTGAAATGGGGTAAGCATTTGAGAAGTAAACATATGTGCAAGAGAGGTTCTGTTTTGCATGCCTTGAAGGCTTAAAGCTTATTCAGTCATTTACAGAGTGGTGGCTAGCCTGTAACCTTCTAGATGTTGTTGGATTCCAACTGGTACCATCCCTGATCACTGGATTTGTTCCCAGTGTCCAAGATTTTGATAAAAAAACTTACAGAAGCTGGCTGGAACTGAAGGGAATTATCATTGAACTCCATCTGGAGGGGCATGGAGGGGCACAGAGTCTCCATCTCTGCTTTACATGCAGCACATTATTTTGTGTTGTAAAGAAACTGTCTAAAGATCTTTAGCTCAGACATTATATTGACTGGAAACAGATAATTAAGGAGACAGAAGCAACAGAGCGCAGAACAATTTTAAGCACTTTCTTTGGATTTTTAAAAATGTAATTTTGCAATCATAAAGAAGCCCTCATCCCCTCCAAATAATTTCATGTTTGGGGTAAAGACAAAACATATTTCCTGACTTAGTAGGTGATATTGATTATTATTTTTGTGTGAAATACTGATGATTAAGACCACTAATAATTTAAACATGTATCTGGTAAGATGGAACCAAATGATCAGCAGACTTTGGATTTTTTAAAAATAAATAAATAAATAAATTGCTATCCTGTTTGCATTTTAAAAGCTTTACTAGCAGTGTTTGATACTGTGTGCCTTTTTCTTTTTAGCTCTTTGATGAAAAGCTTCAGAACTGCAAAGATGACGAACAGAGAAAAGCAAGTATACTTTTTATATATTCTTCCTCTCCCTGAAGTTCACTTTTCAGCCTTCCTGTAATTGACTAAAATGCAATTTAAGCACTCCTTTTATATACAGCTGATAACTTACATTCAGCGTTGATATATATATATATATATATATATATATATATATATATATATATATGCAGGTTTTGGTGTCTTCGGGTGTCTTCCCGTGTAAGAGTTGGGGTGTCTAGGCGACGTTTCGACGAGGTCTCACTCGTCATCTTCAGGCTGGTGCTTTCGGCTTCTTGTTACTAGAACAGAGCAGGATCTCAGTGTTTGAGTTCCTATAAATACTGTTGAGGGGGTGTGGTGTATAGCCTCCAACGTTCTGGGCAGAGAGGAAGTTCCCAGGTTAGTGTGCCTTTTCTTCTTTTGTTCCTTAATTACTTGAGGGATATCTTGAGTGATTTCTTGAGTGATATTCTGAGTACCACTTAGGAGGGTCATTAGGTGTGGATTAGTTGCTAAAGCTTTCGTGTCTTGACCTCTTGAGCTTGTGAAGAGTTTTTCTGAGAAGATGGCTGTACTGCACTTAGTTGTGCTCTGGCTTGGCTTCGTGTATAGGGGCGAGCTGTGGTTTTGTGCCCTGTGCCAGCCAGATCTGTGTAGGGATTGCAGGGGGGTGCAGCATCCGGAGGTGCCACTATGGTTTGGCTACTGGATGGTGTCTGTAATTTATCTGTGGAGAGGGTCTGGGTTTGGGTCTGGTGTGGTTGATTGGAGATGGCGTTCTGTGTGCCTCTGGTTCTGGTGTCGGTTTTTGTGGGGAGGGCTAATTTCCAGATGTCTGGCAGGCGGGACGTGTCGTCACGCTTGTTCATGTTGTGAGGGTGTTTCTCTATCTCGATGGCTTCCATGGTTATTCTCTTGTGGTGATGTTCCATGTTAAAGAGCAATTTGGAATCTGCAAAATTAATTTCGTGTCCTGTTTCTTTCATGTGTTGGTAAAGAGAGGAAGTTTTTTCTTCTTTTTTGACGGCATTCTTGTGTTCTGCGATACGTGCATTTATTCGTCTGTTTGTTTGTCCAATGTACGTGGCTGGGCAGACTTTGCTCTTTAACATGGAACATCACCACAAGAGAATAATCATGGAAGCCATCGAGAACGACAAAACCTGCATATATACCCACAAAAACCGACACCAGAACCAGAGGCACACAGAACGCCATCTCCAATCAACCACACCAGACCCAAACCCAGACCCTCTCCACAGATAAATTACAGACACCATCCAGTAGCCAAACCATAGTGGCACCTCCGGATGCTGCACCCCCCTGCAATCCCTACACAGATCTGGCTGGCACAGGGCACAAAACCACAGCTCGCCCCTATACACGAAGCCAAGCCAGAGCACAACTAAGTGCAGTACAGCCATCTTCTCAGAAAAACTCTTCACAAGGTCAAGAGGTCAAGACACGAAAGCTTTAGCAACTAATCCACACCTAATGACCCTCCTAAGTGGTACTCAGAATATCACTCAAGTAATCACTCAAGATATCCCTCAAGTAATTAATGAACAAAAGAAGAAAAGGCACATTAACCTAGGAACTTCCTATCTGCCCAGAACGTTGGAGGCTATACACCACACCCCCTCAACAGTATTTATAGGAACTCAAACACTGAGATCCTGCTCTGTTCTAGTAACAAGAAGCCGAAAGCACCAGCCTGAAGATGACGAGTGAGACCTCGTCGAAACGTCGCCTAGACACCCCAACTCTTACACGGGAAGACACCCGAAGACACCAAAACCTGCATTCCTGTACCCGTGAAAATCTACGAAAGCAAATATATATATATATATATATATATATATATATATATATATATATATATATATATATATATTTAGTTGTTGGGACGGAAAACACTTGTAATAATAATTGCTAACAGGTCTTCAATTGTTCCATTACAGTGGAATATAATTAAAAAGATGAAAACAAGCTTGGAGAGCCATAGAAAAGGTTTTATCCTTTTATTTCAATAAGTTTCATGCTGCAGTTGTTTTAAATATTTTTTCTCTGTGAGCTTCCTGGAGAAGTCAGTTATTGGAAGTTCAGTTAGCAATGCCTTGTGCCCTACTCACTTTTCATGAACTATTGTACCATTAGCATAGTTCATAGGGCTTAATGAAATAAGTAATGGAAGGATGAAATAAGGAGCATAAGATGACAAGGCGTCTGACTGTTAACCAGAAGGTTGGTGGTTGCAGTGGGTTTGACTAGATGGCCTTTGGGGTCCCTTCCAGCTCTACATTTCTATGATTCTGCACATGTCAGGTAAAATTATATATCCAATTCGAATAAAATTAAGTTCACGCTTTAGTCAATTACTGAGAAGTAATTGGGCCTCTCTTTGCAATAACTTCCAGCACTGTTAGAATGATTCTAAACCAACTAGCAATGTGGCTGGCTTTTTGCGTTCTAGAACAGGGTAATTTGCTAACTGTACTTCATATTTTAGATTGTAATCTAGCACTTGGCACTGTCTTATCATTATACAATCTTGCTGCTGGGGTGTGACCTTGTACTTGTTTGGCCTCTAGTCTTAATTTGTTGTAATGGCAGATTAGTGTTGCAACGGATGAGCTGTTTTCTTCCTGATTTGTTGTGGCATTCAGTATTTTAAAGCTGCTTCCTCTCATGCAGAAGGAAGAGGTTCCAGTTACACTCACCCCAAAGTATTTCTGTAAAATCGGCGTGATATTATTATTATTATTATTATTTATTTACCCTGCCCCTCTGGGTTGCCCCAGCCATTCCAGGCAGCTAACAACTTCAGTAATGCTAGACATTTTCTGATTAAGCAATAAGGTAGTTATTTCCCCTGACTCAAGACAACTAGCAGCTGCTTCCTGTAGAAATGTAGTTTAAGGAAATGTTGCTGGAAACCATGACATCACTTCTCTTTTCCTTTTAATCTTTATGGAAAGCTGTGTCAAAAGTGTCACATCTATAGACCCTGTAGAAAAATAGATGCCACAACAGGACAACACATAACGCTAAGCCAAACAATGACATAGAGCGAACATGCAGGTTCCTAGAGGGGATCACAGCTGCTGCACTCGTACCCTAGTCCTCCTCCTGCTGCTGCACTACCCAGAGCTAAATCATGATTTGGATTAGTGTGTCACTTGTAGTTTATCTTTCTTCAGACAAACCTGAGCTTTGACCAAAGTTTGTTTTTGGTCTACATAGATGGGGAAAAGGCAGACTTGAGTCTTCACTGTATTGGACAAGTGTGTGGCAGTTTGGAACAAACTATGACAATTAACAATATGAAGATGAATCACCGCTGTCTGAACAATTCTGTACTTGCATGATTTCACACACAAGTATAGGAATACAGTGTCTGAACTGATTCAAATGCAAATATATCACTTTCAGTTGGGATAAATGTGGAATGAAGATTAAATTTTCTGGATGAACATGTTTCAGTTGAAGCCGCCTTGTACAGTACTTGCTTTCAAGCTTTCTCTTTAGACTATTTATCTGCAGGGTGGGATGGGAATGTAAACCAAGCATTAATAATCTTTGGTTGTTCAGCAGGGCACGGTTTAACAGTGCATCATGCTAGAAAAAGCACTACCCTTACAATTTGCACAACACACCCTTTGCTTAAAGTCGTCTTCTAGTGCTGTTGGGCAACCTTTTTCTAAAGCAAATTGCATTCCTGGTACTCTTTTAATTATCTAGAAATGGTTGCAAAGTGGTCACAGTGTAATAATAGAATATGTCTGCTTTGATTGCAGTAAGGATCCTGTTGTTTTCATTCAGCAGGATCCCGGGTGCAAGAGGCAGCGAAGACATTTTCCCTCGATCTTGGAGAGCTGTTGGAATAGACAATACTTAGTCCATATAGCTCTGCACAGTGCTGCTTCATATATTAAGCTTATATTTTATGTGACTGTTTTAAATAAACAATAACTAGCAAGAAGCAATCTTGAAGATGAATAACTTCACATTGCTAAAGACCTTGCTTTTCTTTTCTTTTCCTCAGAAGATTGAAGACCTCAAAGAAACAACCAGTGTAAGTATGTGTTTAATCATTACATATTTTAAAGCAACTTAAGGGCTTGGCTTGGATCTGTGTTAAATTCCTCTTTAGCTACTTCCTCTGCTGACAGGCACTTAGAATGTAATGGTGGGAGATCAGTTGCTCCCCAATCTCCCAAGTGGCCTGCTGGCAAATGCAGAGAACCTGCTTCTCCTTATGCCACCTGCTTAGAGTAGGGGGAATGGATTGTACCATATGTTCAGGAGGGAGGGGTCATCCTCTCACTTCTGTGGTCCAAATTATCTTCATATTTGTCTTTTGATGGAAATGGAGATTGAGATTGTGCCCTACAATTATGTTCCGTGTTTGTATTAAATAGAAAATATAGTAGTGTTTTAGAATATTTTTATGCTCTATGGTAACCTGCTTAACAGTCAGGTCTTTGAAAGCACGACACAAAATAACTTGACACATTTACTAGTCCTGTTGCTTTATGGAGTATATATTTTATTGTATTTTCATAACTTAATGATAAAATCTGAGCAACAAAAGCAGCTCTAATCTTTCTGTTGTGAAGGTATTGTTTAGGTATTGTCAACCTAGTGCCCTCCAGATATTTTGAGCTACAGCTCCCATTATCCCAGGGGATTGGGACCAGTGAAAGCTTTTGTCCAAAACCTTTGTAGGGCACCGGTGGCTAGGCCGGTTTAGACAATATCTTGCTTGCGCAATAACCTGCAGGATGTCAGTTAACTTTAAAGTTAACTGCCCTTAGAACAAGAAGTAGCTTCTTTCACCCATCAAATGTTCCTTCCCTGTGTGGCTTTAGCTGTATAAATTGGGGAAATAATGATCCATTAAAACTATTAGCAAAATAGTTACTGATTTTCTCCACCCTGTTCACTCATTCAAGTGCAGAAATGTTATCATAAATGAATTCTTACAAGATATCTCTGGCAAGTAAGTACTAAACTGATAATGAACATACTAACCAAAGGAAGTACTTTGCTTCCTTAACACTCTATTCTAAGCAGTAAAAGTTTTGTAGAAATACTAACATGTTTATTTTTGCCCTCTTTAGAGCATGGTTGAATCAATAAAACACTGCATTGTGTTGCTGCAGATTGCTAAAGTAAGTATCTCTGTTGGAAAATACAATAAAAAGTGTTTGCAGTATAATGTTGTTTTCTGGAAGAAATCGTTCTGTGCTATTATATTGTAGAGGCATTGAACCATCAAAGTTAATAAGAATTGGAAGGTATAGATATATGTACATTTATATGACTTGATTATTTCCCCTCCTGTTGCATTCTGTAGGTAGATTGATAAATACTGTAAGTAGATTGCCAGGGGTATATGAATGTACATTGTATAAGTTATACAATGGCATACTCAATGCTGTGCCATTCTTCATATTAAAGTGGTGATTATACTGACCTATTGATCCTGACAAAGTGGTGTTTACCATAATCTCAAATGTTGTGACTGTGCTCTTCATGCTTTGTTTGAGCGTACATAAAAACAGATTCTTTATGTCAATGCCTACATTGGTTTAATTACTTTTAGTGTTTTAAACATTCACAAGCAACTATTTTGTGGAAGCCCCCAAGTTGGAAGTATGGCAAAACAAATGTTTAAAAAAACACTCTGCTAGGTTGTATATGAACAGTATAAATAACAGAATTATAGTCTATTAAAGATTGATCTTGAAATTTGATGGTTATTGTGCCTTCAAAAACTCATCTTGAATAGCAATGTCTGATAATTGAGTTAAAACATGTTCCTCCTTTAACAATGGGCCTTGGATAGAGAATTGATAAAATGGAGCAATTGTTGGCATGAAAAGATATTGCATATGTATGGTTAAAGCCCTTACTCACCAAATGGGTTTGCATGTACTAATCCACTCTAAAATTTTGGATTTATTCTCTAATCTTAATAGGCCTAATAATTCCTAACCTATAGCACTGAAGTTCCTTCCATATCAGAAGTGAAAAACCCACTAAGTTTTTCTGGGCATCTTAAAATCCTAATCGTAAACTGGATTATGGAACTTTTATACATGGTCAGAGAAGGTGAGCCCCAGTGCGCTTGTGCTGTAGTACAACATTGTAACAGGTTTCTCCAAAGAGACCTATGTTTGTATATAGCTCCCATTCATAATGGACTAACAAGGTGGAGAAGAGGGTGAGACTTGCTTGTGGTGTAAGGATACTTTTTGCTCATTTTCTTCTGTGGAAACATGGGAGATATGCATGCCTCACTGCTGAAGAGAGAGTGTACCACCTGCAAAACTGAAGATACGCATAAATAAAACAAAGTTTCTGGAGTAACGAAAGAATGTACAAGTGTTGCTAGCACTTAAAAACTTCAGGAATAGCCTGGAAGAAATCTTTGGCATATGCCGCTGTCCGGTGAATCTTTGTGACATGAAGACAAGCACATTCTACACTGCACACAACTTAAAATATTCCTGCATTGCAAGGGGTTGGACTGAATGACCCTTGCGGGCCCTTCCAATTCTACCATTCTATGATTTTATACTCTAAAATGTTATTTTGGTGAAGAAACAGAACACCTTCAGTTCTGTTTGTTGCCCATATATCTCTGGCCAAGCTTGCCAATTTACTAAAGAAAAACAAATGAGGGAAAGGTTGTAGTTTAGTGATGGAACCCATGCTTTGCATGTTTGATTTCAAATTCAGTCCTTGGCATCTGCAGCTGAAGGACCTCTAGTAATAGGAAAGTCAGGAAATATCTTTGTTGGCGTCCTCGGGGAAGTCTTTGCTGGTCAGGGTAGGCAGTTCTGGGTCAGATAAACTGTTGATCTGCCTTGAAATAAATTGGATTTATAAACATTCTGTTCAGAATTTTGAATGGGCAGTTGCACAAGATTGTAAAATGCATCTATTAATAATGTATCTGATGCTTAGGCTTTTTTCCTTTGATGTCCAAATTTCCCCATACACATGCCAGTTAAGAAAGCTTCCATAGAAAGTGCAAAAGGAAAGACGGGGGAAGAGAATATTTGAGTCATTCATCCACAAAAGAGACCTTTGCTGCTGCTCTCTCTCTCCATAACCCATTTGTTATAATGTTTAGTGCACCCTTATCCCAGTTTTGTTCTTGGAACATACCTTGCCTTGCAAACCTATGCAAACCTGAGGCAGACGGTACTGAAGGCTTCTGATCTGGCAGAATTTTGGGAGGCTTCTTTTGCTAATTCTATCTTTCCCTTTAACCTCAATCCAGTGTCCCACATCATTCTGAGGGTTCTGGGGGCTGTAGCAGAAGGGGAGAGTTGGCAGAAGTTGTTCCCTTACCACCAACAGTAGGAGCATCCCCTGAGTGAAACGCCACTCGAGATACTCCTGCCTACAGCCGTAAAGTCTGGATCCAGCTCAGTATCTCAGACTCCAATGCATTAAGATAGGGATAGGGAACTTTTTGCAGCTTGTGCCACATTCCCTAATAAGCCTGCTTCCATAAGATGCATATCAGAGGTAAAGGAGGTATGGGAAGAGGCAAATGTGAGTAGAGACACTCACCTTTTATAGGCCTCCTAGCCACACGATAGGCAAAGGTTTCTATATACGCATCCCTCCACTTCCAGTCAGATGAGCGAGAGGCAGTATCCCAATTCAAGTGCTCTGTTGAGGCTTTGGAGCAATGCCGGTTTGCATTGTATGGAAAGGGGGCATTGCATGGGTAGAGTCCTGTGGGCCAGATAAAGAGATGGCGTTCCTACTAACATAGAATTGTTCATAACTCCCTGCCAGCCTTATGTCTTCTCAATCCGTTTATAATATTTTAAAACCATCAAGATAAAAACTGATGTTTGAGGCCCTCATCTATTCCCTCCTAGCTCTAAAAATAGTGCCATGCTTTGAGCAGTATTTACTTGAAAGAATTAGGAATTCAGCTCCTGCAAACCCACAATAGGTTCCATGGGAAATGTGCAAGAGAAATCAAAGTAGCTAGGTTTTTTTCTGACTCAAGTTATAAGACCTTGGTTGACTTGGAATAATGGACGTTGTATGATTATGCTTTAAGGTTGAGAAAACATAAAGCTACCTTTGTTTTTGTAGCAGCTTTATTTTAGCAAAATGCAAGCCTTTTCCTGTCCCTGGTCCACAAAAAAAGAGCGTAGCGCATGATCAGTGTGCATTTAATATCTGTGTGTGCGTGTTTCAATGAATATTTGGGATTCGTGTAATCGCCTTTGTCATTACATGATTATGCATTGGATCTTCTTTCCATTCTGTGGATTCTGCAATGGATGATTGGCTGTACTCCACCACGGAGTTTGTATATTATGTTAATGACTTTAATTAAGTTTTCAACATTAAAAATTTCATATATTCTTTTAGAATAATCTGATTAGGAACTCTCATCTCTCAAGTATATGCATATGCCACAGATTAGGAGATATGATAGCCATCTGCAATTATCTTAAGGGCTGTCACATGGAAGAAGGAGTCTGCTTGTTTTCTCCTGCTCTGGAGGATAGGACTCAAGTTGCAAGAAAGTTTTTCCAATTAAACATTTGGAAAAACTTTCTGACAGTAAGAGTTGTTCAGCATTGGAACAGACTCCCACAAGAAGTGGTGGACACTCTTTCACTGGAGGTTTTTAAACAGAGGTTGGATGGCCATCTGTCATGGATGCTTTAGCTGAAATTCCTGCATTGCAGGGGATTGAACTAGATGGCCCTTGGGGTCCCTTCCAACTCTATGATTCCGTGTTTAAGTATTAAATAAAATACTAATATTCATCATTTAATTACAGTCCCAATAAAGTTGTTAATGCATGTTATGATTGGTTCCCAGCATTCTTCTGTTACCATATAGTCTTCAGTATGGCTTTTGATATACTGGCAGTTTTATTCAACATCACCTCCATTGTTTAGAGCTGCTTCTGTATCCAGCTCTGTCCCTGGAGGCCCAGGTTTCATCAGTGGCTAGAAGAGTCTTTTACCAGCTGTGACTGGTGCTACAGCTATGGCTCTTCTGGACCACCAGAGCTTGACCACGGTAGTTCAGCCACTGGTGACTTCAAGATTGGATGGCTTCAGTACACTCTGTGTGGGGTTTCCCTTGTGCTTAATCCAAAAGCCTACAGTTCATGAGGAATGTTGCAACACGGTTGCTGCCAGGACTGAGACCCTCTCAGCATGTAACATCTCTACTCAGAGATCTGCACTGGTTGCCGGTGTTACTGTTAGTATGTAAAGCCTTTAGCAAGTTGGTACCACTTTACTTGCAGCTTCATCTTGCCCCATGTGTGCCCACTCAGCTGCTTTGATCCCCAGAACTGGCACTGTTAAAGGTGCCACATAATATGCAATCTTCTAGTGTGGGAGCAGTTATACTTTGGGACTCGCTGCCTAGTGACATCAGGCAAGTAGGTCCCTTCACTGTGCTCTTTTGGTACCTACTCAATGATGAAATTTTGAAGTAATTTCCAGCTGATATTTCTGGTTGGCACTTCCTCAGTTAAACCACGTTCAATCCCTCCCCCAACCATGAAGCTTACCGTGTGACCTTTGGCCAATGGTGCCTACTCAGCCCAACAGGGTTCAGCCCATGAAACTAATATGGGGTGGGAAAAGACAACCATGGACTCCACCCTGAGTTCATTGGAAGAAGGGTAGGATAATTTTGTTTTGTCTGGTTCATTGTTTGTATCGAGGAGAATCCTAGACTTCATAAAAGGAAAATCTGCTAAACGTTGGTGTACTCTGGTTAACTACGGATTATTTGTACTGTATAGGGAGATGCAGTTTGAATGTAAGATGAATTACAGTTCATTCACAGCTAAGGTATAGCTGAGGAGTAGGATGGAACCTTGCACCTGAAAGAAGGGAAAATATATGATCCTACAGCCTATACCTAATCCCTTAACCATTTTTGAAGGGTTGGCTAGCATTATACTTACTCTAGACCACAGAGATAAAACCTGTGGTAGGAGAAAGCATACACCTGTGAGGGGTTTATTTAACTGGTACTGAGGCGTTTAGTCATGGCCAAATAAACCCTTCGCTATCATGCTTTTCTTTTAAGTGACTTGTAATTTTTTCCAGGTGATAGTTTCCAAAACGTCAAGGAGCATGTCACAGAAATACCTTGCATGTCACAGAAATATCTTGCAAGTGTCTAAGCATTTGTGCAGGCCTCTTCATGATACTTGGCAATAAATAGAACTAGTAGATACATAGCAGCATGCCTCTTCAGTGTTATATTCATCTGACAGAAAGCGCTTTTCAGTATTGATATGTTAGCCTTTATTATCTTCAGATGATAGCAAACGTATCTAGTTATTGTAAGAAGATACCAATGGATTATAAAGTGCAAGGTTTCTAATGGTTAATCGGTTTCTTTTCCTTCAGAGACATTTCACTTTCAGAGCATCTAGTAAAAAATTCTGGAGAGAAACAATTATTCTCATATAAGCAAAGTCATGGCATCTAGTAAAAAAATTGATATGTTAATATTTGTAACATTTTTCCTTAAGGACCAAAGTAATGAGGAGAAGCACGCAGATGGACTTATAGTAAGTTTAAATCTAATCTTTCAATCTCCCTTTATTTCGGCAGAACGTTAAAGCTGCAGTCATGTGGCCACAGGGGCTTGAACTTCCATTCAATTTTGACATTCTTTTTCTTAGTCACATCTTCTGGTGTCTCCTCAATATGTTGTCACTTTCCTTAAGCTTCAAAAATCACAATTAAGAATATTAAATTCCAGCTTCGCTTTTATCACCACTATTTCTTATTAATGAAGTAAATTTAAACCCGCAATGGGGAAAAACTGGGATGATAACTTGGTCACTCTTCTTGTACCTGAAATGCACGTGCTTTCAGAATAACATTTCTTTATAATACTGCTTTTGAAATACATGCTAGAAGTTTCTGTCACGTTGCTTTGTTGTATATACTTCATGTAACTTTACTTCTGTCTTCCATTTGTATACATTTTCCTGACTTCTGAGTGTTTGTAAATTGGTAGGAACTTACATTGGCATTTTAGCTTAAACAAAAGCAGAACAGTTATGTGAAGTAGCTTGTTTTTCTTATTTTTTAGTTGACCCTACATTTTAATAACTAGTTGGGACCTTTCTTCATGGCCCATTTCCCTCGTTGCTGAAACTTAAAAACACATTTTAAGACCCTTAGAACTACAGGAAACAAAGTAGTGTTGGACCCCATGAGACACGAGTGTAACTGCAGTCTGGTAGGGTAAGTGTAGGTCTATTTCTAAGAAAATCCTCATCATGCCATAAAGTTGGGAATATAAAGTACCTTCTATATACTGTATATGATATCACTAGTGAATCACAAGACAGTCACAGTGAGAATTCCCCTATAAATAAAGAAAAGTTGGTGAACTAGT
Organism: Podarcis bocagei; assembly: GCF_964188305.1. Classification (NCBI taxonomy): domain Eukaryota; kingdom Metazoa; phylum Chordata; class Lepidosauria; order Squamata; family Lacertidae; genus Podarcis; species Podarcis bocagei. The sequence goes on from NC_138129.1 coordinate 58,446,652, forward strand.
TTGCAAAGTTTAAGGATACAGTGGTGCCCTGCAAGACGAATGCCTCGCAAGACGAAAAACTCGCTAGACGAAAGGGTTTTTCGGTTTTTGCGTTGCTTCGCTAGACGATTTTCCCTATGGGCTTGCTTCGCAAGACGAAAACGTCTTGCGAGTTTGTTTGCTTTTTTCTTAAAGCCGCTTGAAGAGGCGCAGTTGCGACGGACCATGCTTCGCAAGACGAAAAACATCGCAAGACGAAAAGACTCGTGGAACGAATTAATTTCGTCTTGCGAGGCACCACTGTAGCCTCTTAACTGTATGAGTTCATGTGCATTTATTAATGGTCTCAAAGGAGATTCTGTCTTATAAAAGTGGAAATTCAAAGCAAGTTCTTCCTTTCTGCTACAACAAGTTTGAAAATAAGATGTGGGTGCATAGCATCAAATCAATAGATTATAAATACCGTATTTTTCGCTCTATAACACGCACCTGACCATAACACGCACATCGTTTTTAGAGGAGGAAAACAAGGGAAAAAATATTCTGAATGAAACAGTGGACGTATCATTTTTGTGCTTCATGCTATGGCCACAGACATGTGATCTGATGGTGAATTTGGGGTGACCCAATGCAAAAATCCTGAGAATCCCTGTGGATCCATGCTTTGTAACCACGTTTTTGCACCATTGCAGCCCCAGGCAACAGTGGGTGCGTGATTTTTTTGGGGGGGCAGGCTGTAGCCATGGACATGCTATGTGCTCTGATGGTGAATTTTGGCTGACCCAATGCAAAGATCCTGAGGATCCATGTGGACCCATACTTTTTAACCACGTTTTTGCACCATTGCAGCCCCAGGCAACAGTGGGTGCGTGATTTTTTTTGGGGGGGGGGACAGGCTGTAGCCATGGACATGCTATGTGCTCTGATGGTGAATTTTGGCTGACCCAATGCAAAGATCCTGAGGATCCATGTGGATCCATGCTTTGTAACCACGTTTTTGCACCATTGCAGCCCCAGGCAACAATGGGTGTGTGATTTTGGGGGGGCAGGCTGTAGCCATGGACATGCTGTGTGCTCTGATGGTGAATTTGGGGTGACCCAATGCAAAGATCCTGAGGATCCATGTGGATCCATGCTTTGTAACCACATTTTAAGTGGGGAGGGAAGGAAAAACACAGAAGGCTAAGAATGCAGGAGAGGGCTATAACGTGAGGAAAGGAAGGCAAAAGTTTCCCCCCACCAACCCACCCAAGCCAGCCAGCGTGCTCTCTCTCCCTCTCCCTCCCACCAGCATGACAGAAGAAAGCATTTTAACTGCATTAAGAACTATTTAGCAGCGAAACCTAAGCTTTGCCATCCCTTAAGAGGTACAGACACTGTAATCTTCCAGATCGCATGAATTTACAGGCAAAACACTGTTTAAGGATTTCATCCTTTTAAATGGAAGAAAGCATATTTGAATGCTGTGTGTCTCCAAAAACAAAAAGCAGGAAGTCAAACCTGTAATCTCTCTTCCCTTCACAAATATTGTTCCCTCCGGAGCAGGGAGAGGATAGAAGGAGGGACGCTCCTTTCCTTTCCTCTCTTCTTGCCTGGAGGGGAGGGGCTTTCCCTGCTCTTTGTTCCGTTTGAGCAAACACAGTAACGGAACAGAGAGGGTGGGCAGTAAGACCCTAAGGCAGAATGCAGGAATGCTGCCACTTCCTCTCTCACGGAGCTCCCTTCTCCCTGAAGCGCGGTTTGATTTTTGCCTCATTTTTCGGCTCCAGGGACCACACATTCGCTGCATAACACGCACAGACATTTCCCCTTCCTTTTTAGGAGAAAAAATCTGCGTGTTATAGAGCGAAAAATACGGTAACTTCTAAACCCTGCAGCATTCTGGGAGCAATGGAGAATGCAGTTTTAAGAGGAATAGTAATTACTCAGGAATGGCAGATCTGCAGTTAAGGAACTCGATTGCCAAGATTTCTTGTGATGAGCATAATAAACGAGGCCTTGGCCCTCTTGAGTTTTCAATATAAACAGTACTGAGCTCCTACCAGTTCTCAAACTTACTTGTACTGTATTACGATTCAAAATATTTCCGGTCATGTTTATCTGTTTTTGCTTGAACCCTTAGATACACAATGTATTAATCTTCTACTTTTCTAGTGTTTTAATTGGTGTTGCTTGTAGATTAATAGGAGGCTGGCTGTGAAGACTGGATGTTGAAACTTTGCAGAGTTTATAATTAAATGAAAGCTTTTCAAACACATGGAACACAAGATGTTATTTCCGATAAGCTTGAAATCAACATAGCATAACACACCTTTTAAAAATAACACTGAAGAGCCTGTAGAAAGGATTGAATGTCCTTAACATGAACAAGTTATTTCTAAAACATCAACATTGAATGATCCAGTTTTATTTAGTTTACCTGAAGAAAACATTTGACTTGAAATCCTAGAAGCCTTAATTTATTTAAGCCATTTATAGATTAACAATATATCTCGAAGCAGTTTACATAAGAAAAAATCCAGGTACAATAAACGCAACAATTTTAGAGAGAAGAAAATCCAAGTACTATATATAAATATACAGTACAGCATAATATCCAAAGATGTAACAATCATCAATATAAAATGCTGAAAAAGACTTGTTAAACTTTGCATTTGTAGGCTTGATTTAGCTATCTTTTCTGTTTGTACAGATTCTGGTTCTAAACCATTTAGTGCACTGAAGATAATAGCTGGCACATTGACTTGAAACTTGATGCAAATTGGTAATCAGTGAAGTTGGTAGAGGATAGGTGCAATGTGATCTAAAATGGACAGCTCCCATCAGAACCCTCACTGTTGCATTTCTGACCAATTGAAGCTCCCAATTGTCTCAAGGGGCAGTGCTATGTAAAGCAAATTCCAATAATCTAACATGTAAGTTGAAAAGCTATAATGCTGTTTGAGGAGTTCAACTCTATCCAAAACAAGCCGAATATCTGGTCCGTTGTCCTTAAAACTCCAGCCAATAGTGCTTCTAACTTGTCTGAAATAACTTTCAGATGAGTATATTGTAATTTAAAATGCATTAAGAGTATCTATGTTTTAAAAACATACCGTGATATTTGCAGGGTTGAATTAGCTTGATTTTTTTCCAATATGAAAGCCTCCTAATCATCTATTGTAGTTTTAATTTTGAAAACTTGTTTCCTGATTGTACTCATAGTAAACTACATGATTCTTTAGTTCTGTAACAATCTGACTAGTCTTTTTCCCTCAAGTATGTAGTACAAATCCTCTAGTGTACCAATATAATCATAATGTAATAAGGAACTGAGGTGAATGAAATTGAAATGCCTGAAAATGAATATTTTGGTGTCATCACTTCAGATGTCTGAAAGTCTGTCAATGTTCTCTGTTGAATTATCACCAGGTTTTGATAATGTCTTTCAAAACCTTGACTAGATTTGACGACTATGGAATCAACGCTTTTGTGTTGACATTACGTAGTGTTTGGTACAAGGACTGAGGAATTAGTATTCCAGAATTTCCCAGTTCTTTGTCCCAACTGTTTCGTCCTTACTGCTGTTCTTCAGGCACACCATTCACAAATACTCTTCTGAGATTAATTAGAGATAGTATTTATTAGAGTGGGAGGAGAGGACCAAGATTTCTCCTTTCCTATGGGGAAAAATATTAGTAACTAACCGTGCTCGTAATTATACCTAATGCCATGGTAGTTAGCCATCAAACACATTCTCTCAACTGGCATGATTTTTGTGTTAGTAGAATTAATAATACTGACTTTTAAACACAACTCATTTTGACACTGAACAGTAAAGCATTATTTCAAAGATCCATAAAAGTCTTTAGAATAGGAGTGGGCAAGCTGTGACCATATGTTGTTGACCTCAGATTTCCATCAGCCCTCACCATTGGCCATGTTAGGCAGGATAGATGGGAGTTGGAGTCCAACAACTGGAGGGCCACTGCTTCCCCACCCCTGCTTTAGTGCAGTGAGGATCTGGGCAAAATATCAAGGCGAAATATATCAAGGCGATCATTCCAGTATGTTGGAAGTTAGAGGCATAACAAACATTCATCTTTGACAGCAGATTCTATTGTATAAAGTCAGTTTCCAAACAACCTCAGTGCATTTAAAATTAGAGTCAAATGCTATTTTATAATAGTTAAAAATGATAATGATCAAAATAATTTCTAATTAATTTCATTTACTGACAGCAATTTGGCCTTGTCCAGTATTTAGGGTGGTATCCAATACTGTTCACCCACTAATGAAAGGAATCCAGCCACAGAATAGGAGAGGGAGGCAACATTTGGAGATTCTCTATCCACCCACGTTGCCTCTAAATCTGCTCTGGAGGGCCCCCCATCCCCCAGAACAGATTTAGAAGGCTGGGGGGGGGGGGGAAGGGAGATTGCTGAAGATTGTCTCGCTTCCCATTCCACTGGCAGATTCCATCCATCAGTGGATTGATTGCATTGGATGCCCTCCTTTACTGTTGCTTAAATTTATTGTGCTGCATAGATTTAAAGCTGTTCCATATCTAGTTCTTCCTCCACAGGAAGCTAATTCCAAAGTTTAGCCATTGCCATTTTAAAAGCAGGAAGAGATTACTTGCTGCAAGAAGCATTTCTTGCCCCTGAAGTTACCGTATTTCTCAAGTTCTGAGTTGTTCCCATATAATATCACAACAGTCCTTCAATGTGTGTGCAGAAAACCAGCTAACACTCTTGCTAATCATTTGCAAAGGAAAAACTTATCTGCTTGTACTACCCTCAAATGCTCCCCTTCTCTTCATATCTTCAAGGACTCCTCATTATTATTTTTGTTGCTGTCCTACTTTTCCAGAAAGAAGCTCATGTTCGGTTTAGTCTGTGTCTAATCTTCTTAGTTACTGTTTTTCTAGGTTTATCTTTCTTTGATATGAAATCTTGTACAATATCTGGATTTAAATGAATCTTATCAGATTGTGTTGTCTGCCGAGTTTTCAGGTTGCTGACTGCTCTAGCCTTACCTTGTTTTCTTTCTGACCGTGTGCTCTGCAAATGGCGGGATTGTTTTAGGTTTAGTTTTTAAATATCAGTAAAGGTGATTTCAGTTGTATTTAACCCACACATTTAGAACTCTGCTGACAGAGTTTGAACAAAATGAAAAGTCAGCTGTTTCCCAAAGGCATCACTTGCAGTTTGTTTAGTATGGTGGATCTTGGCATGCCTTCACTTGTACCACATAACATGTGACCAGAGCCCCACATCCGTACCCATCATATACCCAACTACCTTCATTTTTCTACTCTTTGAAGCAGATCTATCCTAGTAGATGTTACATGTATAATGAGGGCACATATGATAGGGTTGCCATATTTCAAAAAGTGAAAATCCAGACAAAAATGTTGTTAAGCTTTTTTTTGTTTTTGCTGAAGTTGTGTTGTTCTCCCCCACCCCCAAATCTAAATAAACAGAGAGGCCTTTAGCTCTTTTTAATGAAATTTGCCAAAATCTCCCATTTCCAACATGGGCTGCCATATGTCTGGATTTTTCCAGACATTCCAGCAATTTCTGCCTGGGCGCTGTTTAATAGGGCCGAATACCAGCTATGTCTGGGAAATTCAGGATTTGTGGCAACCCTAACATATGAATACCGAGCCCGCCATATACTGGAAATTTTCAGTTTCATCAGTTTTTCAACTTGCTGAAAGTATTATAGTCTTTTCCCCTTTAAAATAGTGACAGTTGGTGCACTATGTTAATTTCCTGTCCTGATCAAAGTGACATCAGTCCTGCATCAGAATCTGGCAAGTGTGGTAGTGTGTGAAGAGGTCTTAAGGGGTATTATTATTAAAGGGACAATTGCTTTTCTGAAAAAGAAAATTGAAGGTGGAAAGATAAACGGAACTGTGTCTCAACGTAAAATGAACTAGTGCGAAACAAGATCAGACAGTGCATTATGCTTTCCCTCAAACTGCAAAGGAGCAGAATGAAATCTCTGAGTCATAAAACATATTCATAGTGACTCCTGTTCAAGATTCTTGACAAATTCTTATGGCACCATGTTCAGTAGTACTTCTGGAATTGTTGAGTATCTTTTCTGAAAGCAGGAGTAAACCACAATCTCTAGATTGTCATCTTTTAGGGTTGCTATCACATCAGTACGTTAAAAATTAAAGCTGGGACTCCTGGGTTTTATGATAAGATTATTTATATTTACACTTAACTAAATTCACTTTCAACTTGCTACTACTATTCTGTACAGACCACTAATGCTTGGAGAACATTTGCTGTACTTCTGTCACTTTGCATTTCTCTCAGGAATTTGCTATTGCATTAAGAAAGTTCCTGCACGGAGCACACACCACTGTGGTTCTCAAAAAAGGTTTAATTTGTTTTTTGTGTCGTAGAGCACTATTAATCCTGTTGATGCAATATATCAACCTAGTCTATTGGAATCTTCAGTGATCAGCACAATGCCTACCCAAACTGTCTTACCTTCAGGTATAGTATTTGTAAACTACTTGTGGAAATGTTTGTTTCTGAAACTTATGAAAATTTAATGTTTAGTATTAATAGTAGATACCCTGTTTCCGCTCAAATGTGATTTATTTTATATGCACTTTCTCCCACTCCCCCCGCATCCCTTTATTTCTTACATACATGCATAAAAATGTTAGGCTGCCGCCACACCAATTCCAGCATGATGAACAGCATGCAGACGGGCTAGCAGTGTGGGTGGCAGGTGACCCAAGGAAGCTGTTTAATGAGGGAGGGAGGTGCTTCACGAAGCAGTTTGGCTAAGCACCACCCCTTTAAAAGAGGATGGGGCTTGGGGCAAGCGGTGAAGGGATAGTTGAAGTGTAAAGGGAGGAGGGTTTTGTCAGGGGTGGGGGAGAGGGAGTTGGCAGGTACGTGGGGTTGTTGAGTGGAGCTGGCAAGGACAACCACCCCAGTAGAATGCATATACAGTGGTACCTTGGTTCTCAAACTTAGTCCGACCCCCGAAACGGTTCGGAAACCAAGGCATGGCTTCCGATTGGCTGCAGGAGTTTCCTGCACTCAAATCGGAAGCTGTGTCGGACGTTCGGCTTCCGAAAAACGTTCGCAAACCGGAACACTCACATCCGGGTTTGCGGTGTTCGGGAACCAAGGTACCACTGTATTCGCTGAATGTGGTTGCATAAAGGACGTAGCTTATAAGCTGTTTGTGCTGTGCTGTGCTGTTGCTGTGGAAATGAGCTAACTTTATTCTCTCGCTGAAGTATATTTGACTCTTTCCTCTTGTACTCAAATTAAATGATTTCTTTTTACAAGTGGTGTTTTTATAATCAGTTCACATAGTAGTGTGTTTGCATTCCCTATCTTCATTGCCTGTTCTTTGCATTAAAGATACTCAACTAAACTAGGAAATGTGGTAGAGCAGTGAGCTTTCATCTTCCCACACGGAGAGTAGAACAGCAGAATACATTCTGTTCCTAGGATGATACTATGAATACGTCAGGATTTTTGCTTACACAATTTCACTTGTCACTTTGTAATAACTTTTAGAACCAACCCAGCTTTGCAAATCAGAGCAGCGACCTTCATCCTTGGCAGTTGGACCAGTTGTAGCATTAATTGGAAGTCACCAGACTCCAACACCAAATAGTACAGGTATAGCACAAATGCTTATCTTGTTTCAAAATACACTCCCGCAGTTTGGTGGGAGTGGGGCGCCCGTGGGCCTCCAGATGTTGCTGGAATACAACCCCCATCCTTTCTGACCATTGGCCGTTCTCTCTGGAACAGATGGGTGTTGTAGTACCGCAACATCAGGATTTGAATGGTACCCCTTTTCATGATGCACATGCTTTATTGGTGATTTCATAGGCTCCCACTATTTCCAAGTGGATGGAATAAAACCCTGGTGATGTTCTAGACCAAAGTGGCTAACCTGGTGCCCTCCAGACATTTCTGGACTCGAACTCCTATCCGCCCCAACCTGCAACAATCAGGAATGCTGGTTGGTGTGTGCTGGTTGGGAGAGACATGCCTTACATCCAATCACCTCTGTTACAGGTCTCTTCCATTCCTTTGATTGTTGTCGTTACTTTTTAAAAGATACTATGTTTAGATCTATTTATAAATCATTATTGATCTTGAACTTCATGAGCTAATAAAAGTTCAGCTACTTATGTTTTGTTTGAAAACAACAAACTGGTTTTTTTTTTACATTTATATGCATAATCGTTACAGGAAGTGGCCAGTCAGCACCTAGCAGCAGTTTAACTTCTCCGAGCCATGCCAATATTTCTCCAAATACAGTTCCAGATTTCTCTTACTCCAGCAGTGAAGATGAATTTTATGATGCTGATGAATTCTATCAAAGCAGCTCATCCCCAAAGAGATGTTTGGAGTAAGTAATGGGAAGCCTACGAACACTATTTTCCCTTGAGAACTGTCAAAGTCGGTACATATACTGAACACATTCCATGCATGTAGCAGAAATCATTAGGACAGTGGTCAGTGCTCAGTGATGTCCTTCTGCTTGCACAACAGGACTTATGGTTTCTTACCTCACTCCTGCAGCTGCCTCTGTGCCCTCAAAATCTGTTCCACAGGATCCCCAGACCCTCCGGAGCAGATTTTAAGAGGGTGCAGGGGAGCGAGAAAGGAAAGATAAGCTTCATTGTACAAGTGGGCAACAGATCAAACTGTGTTGGATTTAACCCAGGATTTTTACTCCACTTTCTCACTTTCTTAAAAATACAAATTGAGAACAATTCCGATTTTTTAAATTCATACTGTGAATGAAGCAACTATAATGTGCCAACATTATGCCCTGCGTGGATATGAAAATTGCACAATTTCTTATACAAGCTAATGGAAATTGACGTTTTATTCATGAGCTGCTGTGTGGTGCACAGAGGTGTTCCTCAGTTCATAGACTTCAGCCATCAACTAAGTAGTGAGTTGCCTATAGCCATCTAGCCTTTAAACTCTGCTAAATCTGACCCACCATATACAGGCCTAATTTGGCCTGGCGGGTGTCCTAATTTGCTCAACAGAGACAGTTCCTCCCACCCCTGATGTCAAATGTAATGGCAGTCAAAAACAAAGCTGCAAAGGAACCAATTAAGAGTGCTCCTGGCAGGCAGAGTTTTAATTTGGTGCCCTTTAAATTTGGTGCCAAGTACAGGCTTCACTGGGATTGGTTCCACTTGGGAACTCCTGAGGGCGGTCCCTGCCAAAAGTAGGGGTTTCTATCAGCACTAAGTACAACTCCCACTGCAGGTATTTTCCTTGTAAGGAAAGAATCAGTGCACTTTGAGTGTGCTCCAGTTTTTTTCCTTTGTAGTTGGGCCACTATGATGTCAGGCAGTTGACCTGCCTGTCAAAGTGACCAACAACATAGAGTAATGGCAGGTAAATTCTGATAATATATGTAAAGAACTTTTATTTATAAGTTAAGGAAGTGGAAGGCTGCTGAACACAACAGAGGTTTCCTTTTTTACCCACTGCAGCCCCCTGTGTTCCCTGAAAAGCCTCTCTTGTGGGTCAGCAGACTCTTGGAGGCTTAACCTCTGGCTACAATGCTTAAACCTTTTAAAATGCTAAATGAAAGTGAACTATTGGCCTTCCTTTGGTCTCTTTTCCATACCTTAAAGCTGCTCTTTATCGGCCCTGGAATTTAGTGTTTCTCAGCCATTCCCCAAGTGTGGGAGTTCTTCACATCCTTATTGTGTTTGTAATGGTCTAAAATGCTTTGTATCTTTCTGTAGCTCTTCAGGGCCTGGGGCAATCCTAACTCGTAGCAGCACAGGAAGTAGTATGAAGCGCCCAGACACAACAGAGTCCCTCAACTCTTCCATGTCTAATGGGACAAATGATGCTGGTAAGAGAAGTCCGCAAACCATCCAGGACCCCAACAGCGCTTTGCTACAAATTGCAGCATGTATAGATACTACAAAAGACTCCTTTTTCTTCTCTATGCTAAGTAGCGAGGATAAATTAATCTTTATCTGCATGCTTGCTTTCAATATCTCTGCTATTGTTAAGGCGAAAAAACAATGTTTGCCTATCTTGGCGTATTTGATAAGGTGTGGGGAACCTTCCCCCACTTGGGCTGACAGTGGGGGGGGCCCAGAGCCCTTGTTTTCTCTCCCTCTTTTTGCCACCTTCTTCCTCATTTTCTCTCACACACATGAAATTAAGGCAAACAGGTTCCCCACCCCTTAATTAGATTTTAATTATTTGAATGTTTTCTACTTCTTCAGTGAAGCATGTGTTGAATGCAGTTTATTATTACAGATCTGTTTGATCCCCTTGACGATAGAGATGACGATAATGAAGGGGAGTCTGTGGAAGAACACAAGAGCGTCATCATGCATCTTTTGTCACAAGTTAGGTTAGGAATGGATTTAACCAAGGTAAGAGTCAAAAGGAGGTCCATGGAGTTTGAGCAGTTAGTGGCTTTAATTGCTTTGAGTGCAAGAGTATTCCGTCATCAAATAAATCAATTTTGCATCTCCTCTATCCCAAATCCTAACTATGATTGTTGAATCTGCATGTGTTAAACCTGCACAAACTTGTTTGTAAGTAATCTCTTCAATGGCATGGATCGTTACATGCTCAAATTCAACACATGGTGGCATCTAGTTGCTGCACTCTTACAATGATATTTGCACAAGATGTGCTGTTCACACTGCAGCCCAAAGCTCTCCCTCTCCTAAGGGTTCCTGACTTTGGGGGGGGGGGGTGCCATAGAACAGCCCTAGTTGCTTCAGCATTTAATGTTAGGCTTGTTTCAGTCTCATTGAAATTAATTTGACTGGAGCACTGAACTTGATTTCATGGAGACTTAATCTTACGGTTTTTTATTGATCTCATCCACATGTGATAGTAAGTCATAGTCTTAAAAAACCTCACAAGTAATAAGTAAAGAATTTTAATACGAAATTCAAAAATTACAAGGAGCAAGCCTTGGTTTCTGCTCATGGTGAGTGCTGGTTTTTTAGTAATGCTAAGCCAGTTAGCTGGCTGGCTTACCATTACATACTGAAGAGCAAATCAGGCCCAATTGAGCAGCATGTTCATTATTTATTGCCTTTAAACTGAGATAAGTAGTGATTTCACACATCTCCAAACAGGTGAAATGAATAGAGTTTCCAATGTTGTTTCTGTTTTGGATTATCCCCCATGCTCAACATTCTGGGCTGTTCTTTTAATAAACAATGTTAGGCACATAATAGGTTCCTTCTTTTGCAATAGGCTGATCACAAACCAGAAGTATATTATGTCCCTCCTTTTAAAGTTTCTTGGATGTATTGTGTAAAATAATAATAATAATCCTGTATTGGAAAGGACCATCTGCCTTTTAACTAAGTGTGGTACCATCAGTAAGTGCGGACCCTTACAAATGTCAAATTATGCTTAAGCAGTTTTGAGCAGCATTAAGACTTAAGTGTTTTTTAGATAATCAAATCCTTAAGAGTCTTGTGTGTTTCTTTCCTCAGGTGGTTCTTCCAACTTTTATTTTGGAAAGAAGATCACTTTTAGAAATGTATGCGGACTTCTTTGCACATCCAGACTTATTTGTAAGGTATTCTCAATTTTGTTTTCATACAGCTTATATACCTGCAGTAGTGCAAGCTTTATATTCATTTGCACGGAATCCAAGCACGTGGGTGCACAGCTCCATTTCAGTGGATGCATTTTTGTCTACGGACCATGATCTAATTTGAACATATACATGATTTGCTGCCTACTTGTTAGGCAGATCCAGCTGCCTCTAGCAATACAGTGGTACCTCGGGTTAAGTACTTAATTCGTTCCGGAGGTCCGTTCTTAATCTGAAACTGTTCTTAACCTAAAGCACCACTTTAGCTAATGGGGCCTCCTGCTGCCGCTGCGCCACCGCTGCACGATTTCTGTTCTCATCCTGAAGCAAAGTTCTTAACCCGAGGTACTATTTCTGGGTTAGTGGAGTCTGTAACCTGAAGTGTATGTAACCCGAGGTACCACTGTATTGGGACTGAAACTGGGCAGCTAGTTTTACATTGCTGGTAAAGCATTTTATCTTACAGGTAGGAATGGTAAGGTCTTTTATGTGCAGCTAAATCATCAGTTAGTGGGACGCGGGTGGCGCTGTGGGTAAAACCTCAGCGTCTAGGACTTGCCGATCGCATGGTCGGCGGTTCGAATCCCTGCGGCGGGGTGAGCTCCCGTCGTTCCGTCCCAGCTCCTGCCCACCTAGCAGTTGGAAAGCACCCTTAAGTGCAAGTAGATAAATAGGTACCACTTACCAGCGGGAAGGTAAACGGCGTTCCGTGTGCTGCGCTGGCTCGCCAGAGCAGCTTCGTCACGCTGGCCACGTGACCCGGAAGTGCCTTCGGACAGCGCTGGCTCCCGGCCTCTAGAGTGAGATGAGCACACAACCCTAGAGTCTGTCAAGACTGGCCCGTACGGGCAGGGGCACCTTTACCTTTACCTAAATCATCAGTTAGATTTTTTTCTCTCAGCCCAGTTTTAAACATCTTGAATAACTTTTTTGTGGTTTCAATTTTTTAAAAAAATATCTTTTGTTATCCTGTTATGTCTTCTCTAGTATTAGTGACCAAAAAGATCCAAAGGACCGAATGGTTCAGGTGGTAAAGTGGTACCTCTCAGCTTTCCATGCAGGAAGAAAAGGGTCTGTTGCTAAAAAGCCTTACAATCCCATCCTGGGAGAAATATTCCGGTGTCACTGGGTGCTGCCAAGTGTGGAACAAGAAGAAACTTCGGTTAGTAAAAATTACTTAACAGTTTGTTTACAAAATGCAACTTTTTTTAATCTCAGCCATTTCATAAGAGCTTTAACTCTCATTTCCATTTTGTTGAGAGGAAGGGACAGTTCACCATTTTTAAGTTCAAGGTGCCTTGAATAACCCAGAGCTTGAGAAATTTAATTTTTCTTATTCAGCGTCAGACCTCATACTGTCTTTTGATGTGCCATCTGTCTTTTGATCACTTTCTCAGGATATCTTTCTAAGTAATTTGTCTAGCATTTAGTTCAGTTATATTCCACGTTTCCTCCAGGCAGCTCTAGACTACATACATGTTTTTCCCCCTCCCATGTTATCCTCACAACCCTGTAAGATAGAATAAATAGTGACTGGCCCGTGGTTACCCACTGAGCTTCATGGTTGAGTGAATATTTGAATCTAGGTCTCCCCGAGTTACATTATACTTTATTGACCTATGCAGTCTAGGACCCTTGTACCTACGGGACCGCCACTCCTGGTATGCCCCATGGAGGACCTTAAGGTCCACAAATAACAACACTTTGGAGGTCCCAAGCCACAAAGTGGTTAGATTGGTCTCAACTAAAGCCAGGGCCTTTTCAGTACTGGCCCCGACTTGGTGGAACGCTCTGTCACAAGAGACTAGGGCCCTGTGGGACTTGACATCTTTCCACAGGGCCTGCAAGACAGAGCTGTTCCGCCTGGCCTTTGGTTTGGACTCAGTCTGACGCTTATGTTTCCCTCCCCTTATGGTTTTGTTTTATGGGCTACTATTAAAATGAGGCTGCATTTTAAATGGGGGACTTGTAGATAGCATTGAGGGCCTTTCCAGACTAGTTTGCTTCACATTATTCATTTTGGGAGAGAGCACATTTTCTAAATGATACTTCATATGTGGGCAAATGCAATGACTTTTCCTAGTTGGTGCATCCAATCTGAGAGTAAATTTTGTGGAACAAAGTTTGTCCACCACTGGATGATGCCTTCTAATCCTATGCAGACATTTCCCACACCACGCATGGTATTTGACCTGGAATGCTCAGGCCCGCCTCCCTTGTCATACCCATAGATGCTGATTACATAGACCATACCCATGTGATGTCTACACATCATGCTGTAATGCACTTCCTCTACTATGCAAGTCATACTGTGTGCCCAAATTTATTTCAGTCTCTTCCTAGGCATACAAATCATGCACATCCTAGGTAATAGCATACATTGTGCCCTTGTGTATTTTACCCTTTATTCTGTGCATCCTTGGAAGATTTAGGTAGGGAACAGATCTGAATACCTCAGTATACGTGTTTAAAAGACTGTATATCATGTAACATTGGAATACCTCTTTATAGGAAACTCTGGCAGATGGACCACTTCCATGGGTTACTCAAAACAGTGTAACATTTGTAGCGGAACAAGTTTCTCACCACCCTCCAAGTAAGTGAAGAAGCCTATTGCATATTATTAAAACCTCTGTTTTAAGGCTGGTGTTTAGTCAGTGTTGGGTTTTGCTGCTGATTTTTTACTTGGGAAGTAAATAATAAATATCAGTTTGTGCTTTGCAGGTGTTTTATGCTGAATTTATTGCTTTATAGTTTACCATTTCTTTCTGTCCTTAAGTTTCAGCATTTTATGCAGAATGCTCTAGCAAGAAAATACAGTTCAATGCCCACATCTGGACTAAGTCAAAGTTCCTGGGAATGTCTATTGGCGTTCATAATATAGGCCAAGGTATGTCTAAATATTCTCTAAATAAATGTATTTATGAGAAAGTATTTGATGAATTATTTTTTCATGCTGGATAACATTTCTCATTGAAGGCTGGTGGCAATCACAGCAGTAGTCACAAACCAATACAGAATTCTTTGCGTCTTGCTTTTCATTATAGAAAATGTCTCACTGTATACTGATTGCCTGCAGCAATGTTTGCAAAGGCTCCAGCCCATCCTGATACCATGTATTTTTGGCTTTAAGTCCACAAGGCATCAACTGACCCAAGAGAACTGAAGTCACAATATGACTGGCATTAACTATGGGGCACATAGTTCAGCAGGTGTATTGTCTGTAGAAGATCCCCATTTCCAGTTTTAAGGGGGAAGGGAACCACTTGGGCCGCAGGGATCAGAAAATCGTCTGCCCAGACCTCATAGAGTGCAGCTACTGCAATTGATAATATTAAATGTATGGCTGTTGTTGCACTGTCTTGCATGTTTGTTCTTAAAACATGGCAACAGAGCAAAAAGTAATGGGGCAAACAGGAAATAGATTTATTGGACCTTTGGGGGGAATTCAGAGAACAATGATTAAAGATTCAGATATGCTGCCATTTCTTTTCATTATGCTATCATAAATTAAGAACTGCAAAGGTGGTGGGAGAGGGAACTGTGAAATGCCCAAAACATTTCAAGGGGCAGGAGCATAGGTTCTCTTTTCTGGTTCCATTGGCTTAGTTCTGCAACGGAAAATAACTTGCAGCCAAGATTTTCATGGCAGCATTTTTATTCTTCTGTGGTCCTTTGTCATCTTATTTCATATGAAAATACTGTCTTATTCTCCTAATGCCCTATTCTCTTGCAGGGTGTGTATCATGCCTAGATTATGACGAGCACTATATTCTAACATTCCCCAATGGTTACGGGAGGTAAGTCACTTCACACTTTTCGGCAATTTATTTTATGATAGCAAATGTTTCTTTTCCTAACTCTTTAAGGGCATCTTCTGTTACCTTGACAGATCTATTCTCACAGTGCCATGGATAGAGCTGGGAGGAGAATGCAACATTAGCTGCTCCAAGACAGGCTATAATGCTACCATAATCTTCCACACGAAACCTTTCTATGGTGGGAAAAAGCACAGAGTTACAGCAGAAATCTTGTAAGTATATTCAGGGGTTTTAAGCAACAAACTCATTTCATACTTGTGGTAGTAAGAGAATAAGACACAAGACATGAATACTATTAGTAGTGATGGATCCTGTTTTTTATCTTTTCTTTTAGTTCTCCTAATGACAAGAAATCTTTCTGTTCAGTTGAAGGAGAATGGAATGGTGTCATGTATGCCAAACATGCAACTGGGGTAAATCATCCCTTTTTCTGTTTTGTTTTAATCAATAGGCTAGACTAGAGGAACATGTTGTGGCACTCAAAGAAAATACTGATTATCCAAAGCATGTCATCTGAATGCCTTTTCCTGTTGCTAGTAAATTGGCTTCAGCCCAAAAGCCTTTTAATGGATTTAACATCCCAGGGGGCCAGCCGAGTGAATTGCGCTTCTTGCTGGTTGAGGCTCAGCATATTTGGGGGCTGATATTGATGCTAGACCATGGCAGCTGACGGCATCTCTGCTGTGAAATTTAATTGCGCCAGAGAAATTTTGCAAAACTTAATGATAAATAAAACCTAGATGGTGAACAAATTGAAAAATATAAACAATAATAGTGCTATTCTTTCTTTAGGAGAATGTAGTCTTTATAGATACCAAGAAAATGCCTATCATTAAGAAGAAAGTAAGAAAACTAGAAGATCAAGAAGAATACGAATCCCGCTGGTAAGCATAACTCTTCTTCCTCCCTACTAAAACCCAGACCTTCAGGTAAATAGAGGTTAGTGGCCTGTATCCTGAATTCTTGCCAGCACAGTTTCCCTCACATGACACTCCTACTGGAATTAACAGGGAGGGAAAGGTGGTGTGTTTGCGGACTCCTCCTTCCACCTAGGTCCCCTGAAAACAGAGGAGTGGGGCAGGGGACTGGTTACAGAGGAATCACCAAAATGCTTCTCCCTTCCTCCTGCAATAGCCGCTGCTGGATCTGTCTTTTCTGTAAATGGGATCCCTTATATTTGCAGAAGAGACTCTGGGTCTCATAAATCTAATTTGCTTGAAATTAAATATCAGTTACTTCACCTCTATATTTTGATAGAACAAGTGCATTGTTTAGCTGTATTATGTGAAAAAAAATTCACATACTAGGAAATAAATCATTATTTATTTATTGCAAATAATGTGGATTATGAGCTGTAACATGGGATGAATGTCAGTCATCAAGGTTTTGAAACAAAATTGGCCATCTGCCTATTTATGTTCCTTCGTGGATTTTTCCCTCACCTTAGTTTAAAATCTTTCTCCTAAACCTGCAATAAGAAATGAGTTTTGTATCATGCTGTATAAATATTATTATTTTTTTAGCTTATGGAAAGATGTAACTTACAACTTAAAGATCAGAGACATTGATTCAGCTACTGAAGCAAAGCATAGGCTTGAAGAAAGACAAAGAGCCGAAGCCAGAGCCAGAAAGGAGAAAGAGATTCCATGGGAGACACGGGTATGTTTTAGTCAATAATCAGTACCTTTGTAAATCTCCCTGCTCCTCCTGTGACACTATTAATTGAGTACTCTTCTCTTCCAGCTATTCCATGAAGATGGCGAATGCTGGGTTTATGATGAACCACTACTCAAGCGACTTGCTGCCAGTAAATATTAAGTGGACCACCTGTATGAAGTTGAAGCCTTGGCTTAGTGGCGATAGTTGTAACTTTCAAGTACTCTTCTTTTGGAGAGCCTGTCTCCTCCAGTTACAGTTCCTATCTCAGGGATACTGGATTCACTGATGCAGCGAACAATTAAAACAGGAAGAGCCTTGACTGTGTAGCAGTAATTTATATTGGCCTTTCCTGTCTGACCTCCCATGCTTCTAGAAGAATTAACCTGGGCTTGATCCCCATCATATATGTTTTAACCACTGCTGTAAAAGGTGCAATGGGGCATTTGATTCCAGTTACATATGATTCTGGCATCCTACAAATACATGACTTTATTTCATTAGAGCCAGTTAATTTGTGTAAATATGAGGATTCACTCTGCCAGTTTAGAAAATGCAAGATTCTAATCTACCAACTGGTATGTTTTGGGTTTTTTTTAAAGAAATCATTTTTTTGGCATTTCATTGTTTCCCCAAAATAACTTTGGTATTTTTAGAAACTAAAATGTAATTTTAGATTACCATTTGGTTCCTGCTGGTGCATCTATAATGCTTCATAAAATAGATTTTCAATTGTATGCATTGTTTTATTCCAGAGTAAACCTTTTCACAGCAGTAATGCTTTGAAAGAGCATTATATTCAAGTTAAACAATGCTAAGAATGTGTTTTGCTGTTAAACAGGGATATACTCATATGCACTTGAAAACCCAGGGCAATATGTGAGATACAAGCAAACAAAAGCAACCTCTTATATATACGGTTGTCATCTGAAATATGATTACAAACACAGTCTAATTAACCAGGTTCTTCTGTTCAGCAGTGCTAGTAGTTCAGAAGATGGTTGGTCACAATTTGACCCAAGCACTTGTGTTGAAACCAATTTTACTGCATTCCTGTTTCTGCTAATTGCGTTGAACGCAGTCGGCTGGCTTTTACTGGCCTCTCTTTTTCCTTGGCCAGAAACATTATATAGGCAATAATAGGCAAAACATAAATGCTCTGGTAGGGTGACCAACCTATCTAAGACCAGTTATGATTAAATAGCAAAAAAACCCTACTGCTTTAATATGTGCTGTATCCAGAATCAAGGTAATCTGAGTGACTTGTGCTTTTACTCTGGTGCTGCAGCTGCCTAATACCCACTGTAGAATCACTATTGAAAACTCTTGTGGTACTGGGACAAATGTATATAGTCAGTTGTTTCCCTTATGAGACAGTCTGTGAGTGCAACAGGCTGAGTTAGCTAGGTGAGATGCATAAGAGCTGATTTGAGTAGGAAAGCTGGGTGAAGCAAGCTGATTAAGAGTTGTCATGGGTTGCTCTTAAATTCTGTGCAAAATCACTGCCTCATTTTATAGTCTTTGTATAATGGGGCTATATAGCATATGCAAGCTTGTGTTTTGGGTTTAGCAGATTCTCTGAGGTGGGATGGAGCCAGACAACCCCTACTCTGCACTGAAAATGGGTGGTAGGGTTATTTGAGGCATCACTTCCTTCTGTCCAGTCGCTTACTGTTGTTCTACTGGAGGACGGGGACTGACTGGGTAAGAAGGTGTACATTACTTTGCCTATAGAGCCTCTTCAACCCCAGCTGAATGCACTGGTGTTGCTTTGGCATATAGAAGCTGCAGATAGGCTAGCCTGCCCTAGGCACCCTATCCCACCCATTCTCTCAGTACAGAATGGGCTGTCTTGAGTTCTCCTTTCCCTTAAAAACTCAGTAGAACTGTCTGGCTTGGTTTGGTCTTTGTAAAGCTTTATATGACAAACTGTTATCCACAGGAGAATCCACATTTGAATGTGTCCCATTGCAGGCAATCAATTTAGAAAATCTAAATCTATGGGGCCTGAGCTGTATATATAGTTGTTTATATAGGGAGGGTCTTGTGAGCTGAAGTAGGCTGTCTTCCAAACTTGTAATCAAATTAACAGCATTGCATTTCCTTCAACAAGGGCTACACTTTCTAAAATTAAAGTTAATGCAAAGTTAAGGGGTTCTGCAGTCCATCTAACAGCCTGTACATAAAAAACCAGAACTTGAGATCTCATTAGTTTATTGCACATGGTATCTGAGTACTCATCCTGAATTCTCATGCAAATGGTTCTTATTTCCTTTTTTTAAGGCCAAGGATGTTGTCACAGACAGGCAGATTTATTAAGGAATCAACTCCTCTCCAGAGAATCCTGTTAAATCACTTCTGTTCCCCAAACAAAACACAAAATGTCTTGGGGACTTGATACCCGATACTTCAACTTGACCCCATTTTATCTACGTAAATAGCACTCCAAACAAAAAGACCTAATACATTAGATTGCTGGTGGGTCCAGCCCTTTATTTTGATGTAAGATTTTAATCTTCCTATATTTTACCCACTTCACCAAGAACACACTTGCTTATGCCTTCTCTCTTCAAGGACATGCATGTAGCAGATTACTTAAGACAGTGGAAGGTATTATGCTACGTATTTTCCAGAAAGCATGATAGGTTGGATTCATTGTAGTAAAGCAGACTCCCCAAGCTGCTCAGTAGAGAACTTGTACTACACGTTATAGCACTCCGAGATGAGTTATTTTAATATCTTATGGTATGGGAGAACATTGAGTGCTGATGTATACACTTTGATGTCCTTGATACAAGTGATATCGGTCAAAGACGAAGAGTCCAAAAACATTAGCTGAGGTATTTCATTGCATGAGGGACTGTGAACATTAGTGAGAGATGAAGCTTCTGTATCACCTTCATGTATTCCAAATCCAACCACCTGCAATTTCAAAATAGCAAAGTTACCAGCTGATAAATTTCACAACAAACAAAATGCAGCCTTATCTCCATAACTATGATTCACTTTCCTAAATTCACCCTAAACCAGGCATGGGTACCTGCATGATCTATGACTCCTACAAGTGCTCTTTACTCAGCTGCTCTGCATATATACAATTCTGCATCCAAGCTACTACAGAACCAGGATTGTAACGCTAAACCTTTGAGTGAGCCTTTTGGTTGCTTCTACTGTTTACTGGAAGCTCAAATGCCTTGTACCTACTTGTCCACCCCCAGCACCCCCACCAAAATACACAATCCATAAGTAAACAAGTATTGTGGGGGTAGATTGAATGCTTCTTTCTAGCCTTGCAGAAACAACAAATATGTGCTCAGCCTCTAAGCCAGGTACTTCCAACACAGATTAGTCTCGGCTGACCCTGACAAATACATTTTTAAAAGCATAAATACTCACATGTACACTAAGCACTTTCCTTTCTTTACCTCTGTGTGCTTGAAACCAGTCAACTAGTTCTGACTGTGAAAGAGATTTTAGAGCTTCAATCTGAAAAAGATGGAATAGTTTAAAATGATAACACCCTACTTAACATGCAACTACTGTACTGTATCTAAATTAGCCCAAAGCATCGGCCATTTTCTTTTATCCGTGAACTCTGTACAGAATACAGTTGGTTGAACCTACCATCATTCTTCTCACTAACAGATAGTGAAGAATTTTATTTTTTTGGGCCAATTTACCCTTCCCCTGCAGCCTCCAAATGTACCCTCAAAATCAGTTCTAGAACATCAGAGGTCCAGGGAGAACAGTAAATTGGCAAAAACTCTTCCCCTTCCATCGAAGGGGGAAATCCTATACCTTGAGCTCCTTGCAAAAAGGCGGGCTTTGAATTAAATAAATTAGCAGAAACATTCTGCTGGCTCATAGACCTTTGCAGTTGTTCAAGGTCAATGCTGGGATACAATCCTGTAAATATTTAAAGTGGATGCCTTTGAGTTGCTCTTCTCAGGACCGCTAACATTAGCTAAAAAAGACAATAAATTGTGTGCCCATGCTCCCCGCATCAGTAGGAAAAAAGGGGTCTACATTAGCAACCACCATACTCTTCACAAAGAGAAACTGTTGCTCTCCTCCAGATGGGCGGAGTATAAATTAATTATTATTATTATTATTATTATTATTATTATTATTATTATTAACAGAACAGATGGAGGGTAGGTTGTCCAGTCCTGTTTAGCTTGTTAAGCATAGCATGCTCAATGTCAGAGAAGCCCAGCCAGTGCAAATGTATGTATGTGGATTTATGAAGGGGTGCTTACTGAGACCTTTTGTGGACACACTGGCACCATAATGGCTATAATTCCAGTAGCATTAGATACATTTATTTAGAGTACTTGGGGATTCACCTTAGTCTGAAGAGATTTTAGAAACCTGAACCACGCAGGAATTCTGCTGTTAAAAAGAAGTCACTTACTTCCCGGACTAGTCTGTCAAACAGATATTGCTGAGTCACTACTTCCGTCCAGTTTCTATCTACCTCCTCACCAAGATGAGAATCTTCACATTCTTTTAATTTAATGAGAGCTGTGACCTGGGGTAGAAAAGACAAGCCACGCTAATCACACACAGTCACCGTTTCTACAAAAAATACTGAAGATGCCCCATTCACACTAATTCTTCTCTTGGCTCAATTCTGGCCACTTGCAGTACAGTTCTCAGACTCTTTGAGAATTTATTGAAAAGAAATATAAAAATACTTTAAGTAAATGAGTGGAACATATGGACTAAACTATCTCCTTGCTGATGCATGTTCATAGCACCACCTTATGTTTCCAGCCATATATCTGTAAGAAATTATAGTATAGTAAGACAATTTTGACGCGGGTGGCGCTGTGGGTTAAACCACAGAGCCTAGGACTTGCCGATCAGAAAGTCGGCGGTTTGAATCCCCGCGACGGGGGTGAGCTCCCGTTGCTCGGTCCCTGCTCCTGCCAACCTAGTTCGAAAGCACGTCAAAGTGCAAGTAGATAAATAGGTACTGCTTTGGCGGGAAGCTAAACGGTGTTTCCGTGTGCTGCTCTGGTTCGCCAGAAGCGGCTTAGTCATGCTGGCCACATGACCTGGAAGCTGTACGCCGGCTCCCTCGGAAATAAAGCGAGATGAGCGCTGCAACCCCAGAGTCGGTCACGACTGGACCTAATGGTCAGGGGTCCCTTTACTTTTACTTAAGACAATTTTGAGAAGCTGGTATATGGCTGAGTAAGGTATGTATTATTTGCTGAGCACACTACAGCAAAAAGAGTAGTTACAATGTAAGGTAGCCTGGAGCTAGGTTTCCTTTTTTTAGTCTGTATGTCCTCTACTCACATCATCAAAAACAAAGGCAGCAAGAGGACTCTTGCACACCTAGGCATTTTATGGCAGTGGAATGCTCCACCAGACAAATACTCCTCTTTGATTTCTGCAAATCACCAGCTGTGAAGTTTCTGGTCCTCAGATAAATAAAACAAACCTGAAACTATTACTGGCACATAGATGGATATACAGAAGAGCATGACCTGATCAAGCTGTCCTTTTATTAGTTTTCCAGAAATGTTTTCCAATAAAGAAGCATCTTATTAAACCCCTTACCTGTGTCTTGAATGCTTCTTCTGACATTTGTTTGAGTTTTTCTTCAAAGCATAAAAGAAATTCTTCTATCTTCTTATCCACTAGTTCAGAGCTGAAAGCAAGAACAATTTATATTCAAACATCTATTCCTTGTGGCTGTTGCATTCAAGAGTTTAGTTCCACAAAACGGAAGTTGAATTCTACTAAAAGTATAAGCCTATTTTTGAGAAACTGGAGCACTGCTCTAGAATTTTGCTTTTAAATGTTATCAGAATGTTAACTGTGAATACCAGTTAACCACAACAAATTCCCTTGTGGAAACCACCATCTCAATTGGGAGTAGAGAGAAACTATTTCCTGCACCATGGGAAAATTGAGCTGCAATCCAGCATTCCAGGAAAGTAACTCCTAGGTAAAATAAGTTCCTAAGTTTGCTTTACAAGGCTTAATTTTACATTAGTAATCCTGTGACTGGTGCTGATTACCAGCGGAGGTTATAAAGGAGAAGCTAGACAAGTTTTACTGTTGGAAGAGACCTAATCTAACCCTTAAAATAGTAGGACAGGGCTACCTGCAGTCCACATTCAATATCCTGCCACTAACATATGCATTTTCCCAGTGGTTTTCCCAGTAGTGATGTATGGAAGTGAGAGCTGGACTATAAAGAAGGCTGTTCGCCGAAGAATTGATGCTTTTGAATTATGGTGCTGGAGGAGACTATTGAGAGTCCCATGGACTGCAAGAAGATCAAACCTATCCATTCTTACGGAAATCAGCCCTGAGTGCTCACTGGAAGGACAGATCATGAAGCTGAGGCTCCAATACTTTGGCCACCTCATGAGAAGAGAAGACTCCCTGGAAAAGACCCTGATGTTGGGAAAGATGGAGGGCACAAGGAGAAGGGGACGACAGAGGACGAGATGGTTGGACAGTGTTCTTGAAGCTACCAACATGAGTATGACCAAACTGCGGGAGGCAGTGGAAAACAGGAGTGCCTGGCGTGTTCTGGTCCATGAGGTCACATAGAGTCGGACACGACTAAATGACTAAACAACAACAACAACCATATGCATCCAAGCCTCAAGGCAGTGTAAGTCAGGGTTGGCACCTGTGTATTGATTTGGGCTGAACAGGTGGCCTGCTCACTATAATACATCCCCATTAGAGAGCTAAGATCAGCATGCCATAAGTTCTGCCCATAGCCTGGTGGGGCAGGATGAACCAGACACATACTCCTAGCGCCAGCAGGGTCCCTATTTGAACCAGCTATGTGGAGTTAATTGGCATCCACTGGGCTTAAAAGTGCTCGCATTGGCAATCACTAAATTCCAGTGGAAGGAGAAGGGCAACCCCATGCTGTTTCTGTCAGACTCTTATAACCACAGGAAGACCCTGGACTGGGAAGAATGTAGAAACAAGGAGACAAAGAGCAAGTATTTATTCCTCATTCTGCAGTTCATGATTTTTTTAAAAAAAATTCTTTTACTGATCCTTATTTATAAATTACAATACATTACAGCAGCAGACAGTCCATACTCAGTTAAACCAAGAGTAAGCATGTAGGTATGTAAGTTAACAGGAGTGAGGTGGCTAGACCATTGTCCTATCAGAACCAAAGGTGAGATGGATAGCCTGTGGCTCTCCAGATGTTGTTGGACTACACCTCCCAGGATCTCTGACCATGCTGGCTGGAAGTTAGAATCCAACAATCTCTGGAAGGCTACAGGGTACCTATCGTTGGAGTAGAGAGGTACATGGCACAGATACTGTAAACTACTCTCACAACAAAAACAAAGCCACAGTGCTGTCAAATACGATGTAAAGACATTTTAAAAACAGGTGTGTGGAGCAGAAGCAACAAATAAATGAGTAGCTCATGGCCATGTCTGTCCTGAGGCAGGCAGTTACAGAAAAAAGGAAACTTTTATGATTAAAAAAGCGGCTGTTGCATAGGCAAGATAGAATAAAAAACTTTTTTACTTACTGCACTCCCCCCCCAAAAAAATTGCATTATATTATTTTGTAGGATGAATACATTAGAATATGCAGGCCAGAGTTTGTATTTCTTGTTTTGAGAATGCTGTATCTAAAATGTCATGTCTGAAGAACTAATGAGCTTACAGGGCCTGATGAAAACAGTGAAATTAGTTTTAACAGAATGTGCAACTCACTTGTATTTGGTTGCCTGTGTTGCTACTGTAACAGAGAAACCAAGAATTCCAGATGTATTCCTGCAGGTTGGGTACACATGGTATCTAAAGCCCAAAGAGAAGATGGGGAGGCAAAAAGGAGAGCATTCCGTAAGCATGATTCAAAACATCTTAAGCGAGTTTCATGTGAATGCTATAATAATGAGCTAAGAATGCTAACTTAAGATTCCTGTCCTCAATGCTTCATCAGTACACATGCCACCTAAAAAATATCAAGAAGGAAGACTGCAAAAAACCCTCAACATTTTAGTGTTGGCTTTTAATTTTGTTACTACAGATAAAAAGTAGAGAGGTGAAATCAATCTGCTATTGACTCTCAGGTCTCTCCATTCCATTGGAATCAGGAGGGTCAACTTTTTCACCTCTTTTCATCTTTTTCCTGGTCAGTCACTGCCAGTTCTATATGGACTTTTTTGGCCTCAATTTACATCACTTTTCACTTACAGAAACTGAACCAAATTTGCATTTTCTGAAGCTTATCCACCCAGTTTGGAAACTGCTCTCCCCTAATACCAATACCCATTGTGAGAATGGTCCATCTAGTCTCTGAATACTATACTGTACCCATTTACTGATCCATAAGAGATCCTGCCTTTTCATCCCATGACTGCTAAAGCTTACTCGGGAGTCTTTGGTGTGGAACTTTATCAAAGGCTTCTTGAAAGTTCAAGTACACATTGTCTATTGGATCACTCCAATCCTTCTTGACGCATCTCACTTCCACAGGGCAGCTGAATGGAAACTTACCCCAGGGTCTGCTTTGTTCGCAGGAAGTCAAAACAAGGCTCTTCCATGTACATCTGAAACGAAGTATTTCAATCACAGCAAGATTTTTGCATTTTCCCTCCCACATAAAAAGCAGTATTTAAGGCTCAGGGCAAATGAAACAAAATGAAGCAATGATTTATATTTTTAAGCCAGTTATTAGAACAGCTGGTCACCCTAAGATACAAAATACTTGCCCCCCCCAAATTTGCACTATATCACTTGCACTATATCACTTATGTCTAGTCCCACCTGTGCTAGGAAAGTTTGAATCTTCACAAAACAGGAAGTGAACAATCAGGTTGTAGGCTGTGTTCTGGAAATGCACATTGACTATGTAATGAACTGATTATTTGGGAAGACCCTTCAAAAAGGTCAAGAAGGTGTGCTTCATGTAACAGGAAATGGCCTTATGATGTGCCAAACCATTAGGTCTAACTAGTTTAGCACTGTCTCTACTGCCTAGCAGCAGATCTCTAGAACCTGGGTGTCTCTCCAACAGACACCAGGGATCAAACCAGAAGCTGTCTGCATGCCAAGCATGTACTCTATCACTGAGCCATTGTCCTTCCCTTGTATAACAACCAGTTCCCATATTAATCACCCTTTTGCCTCTCCATCCACGCTCTACTATCCCTGCACAGTTTCGGCACAAACATCCCAAACATGGGCTTCTATGGTTTGATTTGCAACAACTATGCTGTCCAACTGAATTTACACTCAAGTGCTGTGATTTTTATAGTTGCACTTAGAAAGGTCAGATATTAACCTATTTCAGTTTTTAGAAAGCAATCCAAACTTACCACAAGCAATTCCATGAGAGAATATTCTCTTAAACTCCTAGCTCCGGACTAAAAGGGAACAGCAACAAAGAATTCATTCACTATAAGGCTTGGGTTTTAAAGTTCTGCTATATGTTTATCTCCAAAGTGGGAAGAGATGCTAAAATTCTCAAAATCACCAAATACATGACAAATAGATAATAAAAGGCCCTATTGGTACTTCAGCCTCTCACCTATACCTAAGAAGTAGGATGCACGGGTAGGGAGTAAAGCATGCTAAACACAACGCATGGAAGCTCTGACTACACAGTTAGAAGTTTTCTAGTTGCACTGTAAGGAGAGGATTACCAGTTTCCTGAAACAGCTATGAAATACAGCTGACTTCCAACTTAAACTGCCTAGGGTTATGTTCCGGGGATAACACAAAAAGCCAAATTCCAAAAGTCAAAACACATCAGGATCAATGGCAGGTAGGATCGTTCAGCCCGGCCACTGAGATCCAGCACCGAGGGCCTTCTGGCGGTTCCCTCATTGCGAGAAGTGAGGCTACAGGGAACCAGACAGAGGGCCTTCTCAGTGGTGGTGCCCACCCAGTGGAATGCCCTCCCTTCAGATGTGAAGGAAATAAGCAGCTATCTTCTCTTTAAAAGACATCTGAAGGCAGCCCTGTTAAGGGAAGTTTTTAATATTTAATGTTGTATTGTTTTTAACATTGATTGGAAGCCGCCCAGAGTGGCTGGGGAAATTATTATTATTAATTATTATTATTGTTGTTGTTGTTGTTGTTGGATTGCCAAAGTGTTTTTCCCCAGATAGCCACCCCATTTCAATTGTATTTTTTGCCAAGCATGTAAAGCTGCATGCGCAAAAGCTAAATGCGAGTTAAGTTGTGAGTTACCCGTACAGAGAAATAGAAGACACAATGGACAGGGTGTCACCATGGCCCCCCAACCTCTTGGGATTTCCAGAAAGTTGTAGGGCAATGGCAACGCTCAGCTAGAGACTACAGGCTCCTTATGTGTTAAAGCTGCCATGTGATAAGTTTTTTTTAAATGGCAGTCAAATGCTCTACCACTGAGCTATACCCCCTTTTTAAATGGCTACTGAATTTTGTAAACACCATAGACAAACTACTGGCATGTTTATGTCACTCACTTTCTTGTAAAGTTTCTATGTTAGATTCCATTCTATAGTAGAGTTTAGCAGCAAAAGTTATTCCTAGCTACATGTTTACACGTGCAAAGTTTCCACCTGCTTGCAGAAGCCCACTGTATTTGCCATGTCGGTGCAGCTTATGAAACAAGTTCTCAAATTATAAAGGAGGGTCACATACTATGACGAGCAAATGCACAATAAAGGAATTAATACACCCACTCTTTGCACCACAGCACCTGGTAGTAGACGGTCACTTCAGAATTTGCATCCCCTTTGTTCAGGGTCTTCACTTTGCACAGCAGATGAGCACCGGGCAAGTCCATCACCCGGAACTGAACTGGACAGGGATGTACCAAAGGAAGGAATCTCAATGTTCTGAAAAAGTCCACAGATCAAAGTGTCAGCTGTCAACTCACTCCTTAACCCAATACACAGTATGATCTAGGCTCAGATATCATAAACACGTGAGCATGTCTATTTCATAAAATACAAAAATCTCATCGATGAAAACCCTTAAGAGAAAAACTTAAATTTGAGGCAGTTGCTGATGACCCATATAGGTTGGGTCTTAATTTTAGGAAGACGGTATGTTTGTAATAGGGCTGCAGTGTTTAATAAATGAATTGGTTAGATTCATTTAGAAAACCTTTTAACTGAAGAACAAGTGTCCAAGTTGATCAGATAGTGTGTATTTAATATAAACACCATCCTAAGAGAGGCACTGCTACCTTTTTTTCACACAGGTGGGAACACCTCTAAGATGACACCTGCTACAACACTTGTATGCCACCTAAAACCCAAGAGAATATGCTTCTGGCTTCAGGAATACTGTTTTTATTCATATATAATTTTATCTAATAGGGTAATCAGTCATATTCACGAGATCAATTAGCATTCTTTTCAACTGGTTTGTAGTCCCAGTTTTCAGTGGTCTCTCTTCCATTCAAGTTTTGGTCATGCCTCACAGCCTAATATATATTCTAATATAATGCATAAATATACTTACTGAACAACATAATCCAGAAATTCTTTTGATTCCTTAAAGATAAATGATATGTATTTTAATTTCTAAATATATGTACCCAATGCCAAAATTAGTCCACACAAAACTAAAGTACTTTGCTCACACTTAAATCTGGTGTTCTCAGCACTGAAGAAATAAACTGGATAGAAACAATTTGTGATTTCTGGCTCCAAGAAACAACTAATGCTTACCACCAATATACAATCCTTAGTCATTTTCCAAATTATTCTTTACTGGCCTTTACATAAGCCTATTAAGAATACTTTCCGACCATGAAAAAAAGCCCTTCCAGTATTACATTGGGGGTTTTTTTTGCCTCAAAACTTTGAGACCAAGAGACAACCCAATGGCCACTCTGTGTAAACACCAATTGTTTTGTCCCAGACCACACAACAAATACTTTGTGAGAGAGCACACTACAGCAGCAAAGCTTCATGGATTCTGAAACATCCTGCAAATCCTTCTCTGAACTTCAAAGAAATCTGACTGATGTCTCATGTGGAAACACTTTCCCATGTATCAGTCTAAACACATGCAATATAAGCAGAGTGTCATCACTCCAAGAGTGGCATGAGAATCTTCCAGGTACTTAGACCAGCACAAGCAGAGGACAGATAGCAATATGAATTCACTTCACATTAACTGCTTGCACAGAAAACTAGCCTTCCTTTGAAGCTGCACAACTGCTCTCTCACGTTGAGTGGATTTGCTAGCCATAGCCTTTTGATGGACTCTATTCTGCAAGGTTTGGTCCTAAGGCAACAACAAACAGATACCATCAACATGGAGGTTGCAAACACTAGCTGCTCTGCTGTGGTACTAGCGTGGCAAGTCATAAATGAATAAGCCTATGCTACTACTAGCTGTTAATCATCAAAATAAAGGATCATTCAGAGAGGCAGATGAAGCTGATAGATCTGTACTCACAGTGCTTGTGAAGTTTCCTTGGACAAGGCCTTCTGCAAAAAGCTGGGATTTGAAAGCCTTCACAAACAATAGTAGAGAATCTATAGAAAGGCCCTTCATAAGTGTCTCATATTTGTCCGTCATAGACCACCTGCCGTGCTCCAGTATTAAGAGGCGTATATCTCTGTGACCAATAAGAAACACAGCTGAATGCATGATGATTGAAAACAGATGGCCTCTCAAGTCCCCTCCATAAGCCAATCCGAAATGAAGCAAAAAAATGTGCAACTGCACTCATTTGAAACACGGATGCTCAAATCTTGCTCCTTTCCTCTTTTTCATTAAAAGACCAAAATCTCCCTTAGAACAGAAACCTGCCATTCCTTTTACTCAATGAACCCTGCAGCATGCATGAACTATTGTACGTAAATAACAATGCTAAGAGTGGTAACCTTCCAAATGCACATGGAGAACTGAACTATTTGTCGGTGGGAAGAACCATTTCCTCAACAATAACTGTAACAGGTGAAGAGAGACTAAACCCACGGGGCTGGAAACGTAGACCCTGAATGCCATCTCAGTCTCTCTTTGTCCCATGGCAACCGTTAGGGTATGAGAGTCCGCCCCCCCCCCCAAGGTTTAACACCCCTTCCATGCCAATTGTGATTCTGATGGTGTTAGGTAAATTTTTTTACAGTTGCCATATGTTTTATGTGCTTTTAATTCTGTTGGGAACCGCCCAGAGTGGTTGGAGAAACCCAGCCAGATGGGCGGGGTATAAATGATAAATTATTATTCTTATTACTTCAAGAAAAGGGAGAGGGCAGACCCATACCACCCCCTAAAGCAACTGGTGAGGAGGTGGGTCTTGAAGCTCCTTGTGGTTGGGACAAATTATTTCCATTCCCTTCTCAGGGTTCCCTATCTGCATACCCACCCCCACCCACTTCCAAATATATTCCTGCAAAGCTAAGGAATCTTTACTATCAGTAGCGATTTCCCCTCCACTGTGGACTCCCAGCCGATGAGCCACTTCACTAAAAGACAGAAAGACAGGCAATTGCAAAGCTAATTCTACTGCAGATTCTCCTTGTCATGGACTCTGATTCATACAGCTCCTTTAAGGGTGACAGATGTTTGCTTTCAGGTCCACTACACTGCAAACCTCAGCCCTTCCCAAAGGCAGCTTATCAGACAGCCCAGGAGGATTTCAATTTGGGCAGCAGAAGAGATGGGAATACAAATGATCCATCGTGTGCATGGAGCAGGTCACATTGCTTTCTGGATCACAGCCATTATGCTGCAAATGCAGCTGGTAAACAAATCACAATGATATGTTGCTGAGAAAAGCATCAGTACAGGATACCCGTACAATGCGCACAATACCATGGTTATCAGAGGTTGACCCCCAAAATCAGACGTTCATGCTGCACCTGTGTTTCAAACTACCTTCAGAACACCTAAGGGCTGGAAAGGCACACCATTTTCACAGAAAGCATGGAAGGGGAAGCACAGCCTCCAGGTGTTCACTAGAGTCAACACATGAACACCCTCAAAACTTCCACCCCCCTGTCTTGACCCCACAGATCTCCTGCTCCTTTCTTGTTCCTATAACCCAATTCCTTGCCAAGAATGCCCTACAAAGAACAAGGAAAATGGACAAAAGCAAAGGAAGCATGTTCGTTCACATTTCCACAATGACATGCTCTCTTCCCAAATCAACAATACTGTATATGTTTTTATATTGTTGTAAACTGATGTGATACAGTGGTATGAAAATATTTTTATTAAAAAAACCACAAATAAATAATAAAATCAGAACTGGGACTTCTTGCAGAAGGTAAACCCAAGCCTGCCTGTACTGTTTCAAACACTTACTTGGCCAGAGTCTCTGGCTTGATGAGAATGTTGAAGTAAGTCTTCTTCAACTGCTCAGTTATCATTTCAAAAACTTCTGGAGTAAAACTGAAGTCTGCTAGGTGGTCAATGATGAGTTGAAACAGCAGCTGGGAGAACAAAGTAAAATGCTGTTTCCCTAGAGCAGTAGACTAAATAGGATCATTTTCCCAAAAGGAACCCAAAGGAAAAAATCCCGCCAACACTTACAGGAAGCTTGTGATTGAATCCTTTTACGCGAATGATCAGTCCATGCTCTCCAGCTACCAGCTTGTATTCCAACTGAGCAACATCCGCCTCATAAGCAGGCTCAGCGAGGTTGTGTGCGAGGATGTTTACAAATGTATCAAAGAGCACAATGCTGCACACAGCAATTTTTTGGACGGGAAACAAAAGTAAGAATGTGAATGAGAGTCCTTCATGGAAAGGCTCTGTGGAATTATACCACTCATTCAAAAGACAAATGTCACTCATTAAATTAACATATATAGGAGTATACAATCCCAGACCCTTTTAGACAATTACCTGCACACTTGACATTATGGTTTATGCAATCAAACACAGCATTTGATATTTTACCATCACCCACCACCTAGTATTCCATGTTTATTAGTAACAGGGATGCTCTGAAGCACCACAGATGCTTGTTACAGCAGAAAAATAAGCTAATCAAAAGGACAGACAAAAAGACTGCAACCCTTACTTCTCGGCAGACTGCTGGATCAGCGGTGAGATTAGATGGAAACGGATATAAGCTGAAAGAAATGGTTATAATGAGCTATAGCAAACAATGGGGAGCTTTCGTCAAGCCATTATTTCTCTTTGGGACCTCCTGACCTATGGTTCCCAATCTCTTTTAAACAGATTATTAGTCCTACCCACTGCTGATTAAATACAATGAAATCTAAAGGGCATGCTAATATACAGCCAGAAAGCTTTTGATTGGCAAGTAGTCTCTCTGAACAGTGAAAAGGAATGGGGTCTGCATGTTGCTGGCTAAAGAAACACAGCTTCCTACCCAGTACAGGAAGGGTGAGTCAGCACCTCCGCCACTGGCTAGCAGAAGGCAGCTGTAGAGCAGTGCCATTCCACAGATCAGTGACTGAAACACTGCCCAAAAATTCCCAACCATGGTAGCCAGAGTTAAACATCCCAAGTCCAAACACAATGCTTAGATTAACAACTGAAATGTTTCACATCTTCATTTTCTAAAACTCCAGACACCAACAAGCTAAGGTATGTAGAGCCAGCAAAATGAAAATAACTTGGTGCTTTATGATGCCAATATACTGCCTTGTCTAGTCGAAAGAAGGGACGGAGAGCCTGTGGTCCTCCAGATACTGGCGGACTACAATTCCCATCATTGCTGACCACTGGCTTTATTGGCTGGGCTGATAGGGTTTGGATTCTAACAACATCTTGATAGTGACAGGTTCACTACTATTGGTGTAAAGGCTGCTACTGTTTGATTAAAAATGTATATACAAACACAGAAATTCATTTCAGGAGAAGGATCTCAGCACAAGGATGCATGGTCATGTCATTTAATTTTTTTATCTATGTCACTACTGAAACAGATGTTCTAAAGTTGCATCTGGATTCAATGTAAGGATGTGTGTCTGCCTTAAAACAAAAACAAAATTCAAAATAAGCTATATGAAAAGCCCCAAGGAGATAAATGCAATCTGGAATGTCCTGTGTTTTGTAACCTAGAAGTGTATTAACAAGTTTCATTAAGAGACCTTTAAAGGGGTTACCTTTAGGGATTTTGAATTTATCATCCTTCTTGTACCACAAACAGCCTTGTTGGGTGCTCAGTATACTGACTGGATATTCTGTCTGTGGGCAGTCAGGAGCCTTCAGAGCAAAATCAGTTGCTAAAATTAAGGAGGAGGAGTTACTGTTGCACACCCACATGTCAATGTATCAAGTACATATCAATCTCAAATAAATTATGCAAGCTGTGTGCTTAAGTGTCAAAGCATCACTGTAAGGATTGAAGTGTTACTAGCTTAACAGTTATTCATGGTCTGCTGCACAAATGGATTGCTGATCTGATGCAGCAACATAAATTTCTGATTCTGCTGGATAACACTCCCTACCAGTGCTTTTCCCCTAGAAAAATAGGTGCCAGTAATCACCATGAAGTTCTTACAGTAAGTGCTACACTTTTTAACAACAAAAAAGAGGTGCTGGTACTGCATACCCTCAAGTATCCCTGAAAAAAGTACTGCTCCTTACTTTTTTGAGATACAACATGACAGAAACCCAACTACATAAATCTGTTGAATTCACTTGTAACTGAAGAGGCAGCCTTCATTTAGAAAACCTAGGACAGCTTATTTAACAACATGTAAGCAAAAGAATCTAGTCACATTCAACCCTATTTTAGGCATGTATGAAGTCATAATTCACTCACCAATGTATCTATTTTCTTCTGGTGGGTGCAAGTCAGGATTTAATGCAAAGTCACTGGCCCACATATCTTTCCAGTATTGATCAATATCTGAAAATTAATGATAAAAGCAGACAAACTTAGTACAACTGAAGCCAATGAAGATGTTATAAAGGTAAAGGTAAAGGGACCCCTGACCATTAGGTCCAGTCGTGACCGACTCTGGGGTTGCGGCGCTCATCTCGCTCTATAGGCCGAGGGAGCCAGCGTTTGTCCGCAGACAGTTTCCGGGTCATGTGGCCAGCATGACTAAGCCGCTTCTGGCGAACCAGAGCAGAGCATGGAAACGCTGTTTACCTTCCCGCCGGAGCGGTACCTATTTATCTACTTGCACTTTCATGTGCTTTTGAACTGCTAGGTTGGCAGGAGCTGGGACCGAGCAACGGGAGCTCACCCCGTTGCGGGGATTCGAACAGCCGACCTGCTGATCAGCAAGTCCTAGGCTCTCTGGTTTAACCCACAGCGCCACCCAAAATACAGCTGCAAAAAGCTGTATTGACAGGGCACACAGCTCCTATCCTCCTCTTCTCTAATGCACACCCCTGGATTTCTACACCATAGCAGCAGCAAGGAACTCATACACCTGATCTAGACATAATCCTTCACCATTCATAGATCCAACATGTCATTCTTTGCTAACCATGACAGAAATGTCATCTTCTCACTGCCCTCCAACTCACATCATACCTAACCATTGGTCAGGCTGGCTGGGGCTGGTGGGAGCCAGAATTCACAAACATCTGGAGGGCCACAAGTTCACCACCTGTGGCACTGAAGTTCCTTGATTATTAGGAGACTTAGTGACTTATAGGCCAACCTCACTCCAACATAACACACTGCAGTTCCTTCCATAGCCTCCCTCCACCTCTGAAATTCCTTTGAGGAAGACTCAAAGTTGTTGTACCTTCAACACCGTAGTGTGTACCAAACCACTTCTCCTTCAGCTGACACTGAGCTTCATGGGCAGCAGAAAGCAGAATAAGGTTGGCTCCCTGAGGTGTCAGCTGGTTAAGAGCTTCAGCAATGATCTGCAAAGATGAAGGATTCAAATATATTCTTATGTGTCCCTATTTGTGCAAAATTAAGCAGCTTTGTTCTACTACTACTTTGTAAGCAGAGCGTGAAGGACTGAAAACAAGATTCCCTAATTGGTAGAATTGGTTTCTTAATCATCTCATCTAGTAAGAAGCAAGACCTAAAGAGTGCACTTACTTCTGGTTTGTATTCAAAAAGAAGTTGGTCTCCTGTCAGAATGTCCTCCTTTGGAAACAGCTGCATATTCTCACAAATACTTTCAACATATTCAACTGGGTCAGTCTGTAAAACAAACAGTTCTATTTCACTATCTGATCATTTGAACATTTCCCCCCTTAACCTTACTTCTGGTTAAGCTTAAAGGTGAATCCAGGTCATCAATTTCCCCACACAATTGTGCACTGACTTTTGCAGTTGTTTTGTGCCAAGAATCAAGTGGAACTAGTGAAGAATCCTAGATTTTGGCTGCTTTCCAAATGTGCTTTGGCAGTTGTGCCAATCTTCTGCAGTAGTCAATTCATTTGATTCCCAGATGCATGACAACTGCAAAAATCAATGTAGATTTTGGACAAGAAAACTTGTTCCTTGAAATCCCCATTGGGCTCATTAAGAATCAAAGTTAAGAAAAAGAAGATTAGAGTTTCATTCATGTTGGAAAAAGCTATTCATTTGAACGGCTTCTAAACAGGGCTCCAAACTCAAGTTCTTAGCTCTGAAGATTGAAGACGCACATCTTCAAAAGCAGAAAGTCATCACAAATCATGACTGTTTCAAAAGCATCTCAGTAAAATAATCCCATATTATTAAAATTAGCAATGAGCTTACTATAGTCACCACAATTAGATTCCCAGCTATTATTAGTTTCCATAAGCAAAGATAAAATGATGGGCTATAAAATGGTGTTTGAAAATATTCAAGGTTGAGGAAATACCTGTTCTTGATAATGAAATTCATTAGCTTCAATCTTCTGGATTTCTTCCCAAATTCTGTGGAGGATGACGTATGTTTCTCAATAAATCAGTCACATTTGTCAAGAAAGGAACCATTTCCAAAAACAAGGTTTCAGAACATTCCAAAAGATTCCTTCACCACATGGGGTTGGACTAGATGACCCTCCAATTTTACAATTCTATGATTCTAAGGCTATTTCTCAGCAGCCTGACCAACAGGCCAGAGCAAACATTTTGTCATTTCCCATCCTAACATGGGACTGAGGGCTGACCCCATTTCCTTTTGCAGCTCTTTAAAAAGATTCATTCTGCTGCTACCACCTCCTAGGTCAGAGGCTGTCTTACTATTAGTAAAGAATTATGAATGAATTGTTTTGAGGTTTTATTATGTATCTCTTATGAAACTGTTCTGCATTGTTTTTATTAGGAAGATGACACGGATAACAATGTACTCTTTATGTATTTCTAAGTTTTTGAGAACCACTTTGAAATAAATTTATATAGAAAAGAAGTATATATAGTAACTAATAATACTTCACATAGAGAGAACGTTTCAGGATAGTGAATATTCCCCTAAACCAGAGTTTTCCAAACCGTGTGTTGCGACACGTTAGTGTGTTAACTGCTATGTGTAGGTGTGTCATGCGAAAGCTCCCCCCGCGGCTGGAAATGGGTTTGTTTAACCTCTGGTTTGCTAGTAAGACTGAATTACTGTGTTGTGAAATGATGCATGTCTAAAAAGTGTGTCACCAACATGAAAAGTTTGGAAAGCTCTGCCCTAAACCAATTCTTAAATCATCAACCACCTTAATAGCTAATTTTCCTTGCTTTTTCAGAGGGTTGACATTTTAGGGTGACTTTCAATTCCTCCAGTTCTTTTTAACAGCCATTTCCTCCCACCTGCTACTTCTGCTCACATTTAGGAATTTAAAAAGTTCAGTAACACCAATAGCTCACTAGAATCAGGCCTTAGTTACCTTTGCTCTGGTCCTGTCTGCTGCAACATTTTCAAATACTGGAATACGACATGAACAACCTGAAAATGGAAACAAAGCACATTCAGGTATCTGTTGTCTGCAATAAGCAAGAACAACAAACACTTCAAGCTGAGCTCAAATTTACCTCATAGAAATGATTGTAACCTTCATCTGTCAGAGTCACACAAATACTGAAGACAGAGTATGTAGAGTTCTGCTCAAATCCTGTCTCACCATTTCCTCCATACAATGCAAGAGCCCAGAATCTATCAGAAAATATTAACACATCAAAGATAGAGCTATTGATACATATTTCCAATATATTTCTGGCTTTTAGCAAGAGGAAGTTTTGCCACCCCTGCTTTAGTATGCAGAATAGATGACATATTTCAACTAATAACCTAGGCTGGGGTAAGCAGCAACATAGTCCAATCTATGCGAGTAAAGGGTTGCTTGTATCACTCCCCCTGTCCCAATGGAATAGGGAGTTACCAATTTCTGATTTTTCCATCTCCTCACATGATGGAATCACAATATAAGCAAAGGGTAGGCACTATGGAGAAACTTTTCAAAGTGCTCATGTCAAGTCTATCCAATGTTTATGTTGCACAATATTTGGGTTATAACAAATACATGTTGAACTTGGTCACTAACTAAGCTGACATGTTTCTCAACTGTCTGCATTACACAAGTAATAATAATAATAAATAATAATAATAATAATAAATTTTATTTATATCCCGCCCTCCCCAGCCGAAGCAAAGGCACATGGCATATATATTTTTTAAATGTGTCAATGAACTATTAAAACTATTAAAACTGATTTTTTCATACATACTTTTTTCTAAGGAATGAAAGAACACTGCCTTTGCCTTCGTGTCCAACCAGCCATGAAATATAGTGAAGAGGTTTGACCCTGAAAAAAGAGGGGAAAGTTTAAAAATGGAGGTCATAAAACATGCCTTGAAAATATTGGTTTCCAGCCATTATACAAATTAGCAAGTAAAATAAGCATATCCAAAATGCTGGGATTTAGTGATGATCACATTACAAACTACTACAGCTACCATAAACTATGTGTGGTATTCAGTGGTGCTTGGCTGCTGACAGAAAGGAATCCATCAACAGAACAAGGAAGGGGCCAATTTTTGACAACTGTCTGCTGCACCCTCCCAAATCTGCTCAGGATTCCCCCAACCGTCTAGAGCAGATTTAGAGGGAGCACAGACCACTGCAAAGGGATTGTTTAAAATTGTCTCCTTCCACATTTTGCTGATGGAGCCCCTTCTATCAGCAGAAAGCCACTAGTGGCTGCTTTTTCTTTTATCAACAATTTAATTTGTTCAACTAACTCAGTTTCCTGGTTCCCCTCATGAAAGGGTTCCACCATAACAAGAGTTTAAAATTTACCTGTAATGTTGTTCTTGTGGAGGAAGAGCCCAAGTGATATTTAAAGAGTGTGTTTTTCTGATTGGAACAACTAAAAATAAAGAAATGTTTACTGTAAAATGCAAAAACATGATTATCTGCCTTCATCAACTTTCTCATAATAATTTTTCTCAAAAAGAAAAGTGCAAAGAGCAGTATTTAAAACTTTGAAAGTTACAAAGTTTAGAATGCAATATGTATTCTTAATCGTTAGCACTATAGGAATTATTCATTCCAATTACTCACCTCTGTAAAGTTTCTGAAAATCAGGTGTGTCAAAAGGTTCTGTCAGGTGGCTAAAAGTTGGTCTTGGTAAATCACTTTAAGAACAAAAGAAAATAAGTTATGCATCATTGTCCTAATTCCGTTAGGATGCTTCCCATATCACATCACAATCCTGTGTATCAATGACTAATCTGGATATATCCTTCTGTACCCAGCACTCATTGCGGGAACAGTACTAATTCCAGGGACTGGCTCCTCATGTGTTGCAACAGGTGATTATTGTGTTGTATGTCTGGTAGAAAACTATGAACCGGTATCTACAGATTGGGATTAACATGCTCATCAAAAAGATTACCATATTTTTCCATGTATAAGACACCCCCATGTATAAGACGACCCCTATTTTTCGGAACCCAAAATTGAGAAATCAATATTTTAAACATCAAACAGAACAACTCTGTTATTTTATTAAATAATCAAAGCACCGGCACTGGCATAGCAACCCCCACCAAATCTGTGCTAAGCATTCATTTTGTATGTGAGAAGAGAAGACCCAAGTCCTAAAGTAGGTTTCAACTAATGACTTCTGACAGTGGAAGCCATGCATGAGGGCTTACACTTGTGCAATGGGGCTTCCCTACCCGCTCCCTGCAAACACCCCTCAAAATTGGTTCTGAGGGTCAGGAGAGCACCCACATCAGTGCATGGGAGGATGAGGGGGTGAATCATTCCATCTGGCCAAACTATCACCTGGAAAGAAGGGGAAAGGGTATGAAGAAGGAAAGGTTAGGGATAAACAGGTGAAATCATATTTGTGGTCTTCTCATATGACTTGAATGCAGAACTGTGCATATAATTTTACATCTTACTTATGACAAAAATGGTAGAGGGGGGAAAATTCTTACTTATTTGGAATCTCTGAGAAGATTTCAATCACCCATTTTTCCAGAGTATCCAAGGTTTCTAGGGAGGAAGGGAGAGAGAGAGAGAGAAAGCTCAACAGCCAATTCACTGAAGAAGAAAGGCTTGTTCTCAGTAAAACAAAGGTAAGCTGGAGAACCTGTTCATTCTCAAGAACCCAATGAGCTAATTAAAGAAGAGGTGCAAACATTATAAAGTCTGTAGGCCCAAAGGCTCAATTCTCTCAGTATACCTAAACTGCACATGCATTTGGCACTTGGATTATTTTGGGGTGTGGCTGCACCAGTACAATTTCTGCTTCCTATATCAGGCATATGTGGCAGCTGAGCTTGCATTCTTACAACCTCCCAAGCTGGTTGTATCAGTTAAAACTTACACACAACAAAATTACGGCTGGTCTCCGTGATATGGGCCGCGCCCAAAAGCTATCTGAAACAGCCTCCACAATAGATGCTTCTGGCAGCATAGAAATACTCCTTGTGATGGCAGCCACACTTAAAGAAGCATCCATGTAGGAGTCGTGCATGTACAGATTGGCCCCTTAGGGCAGGGTTGGGAAGGGAGGGGCAGGTTTCTATCCTTACTGAGAAAAAGACATCATTAAAATGTCAGTAATGGCAAACAGAGAAAATTCACATACCAAGACTGTTACTGGAAACTCAGAAAACACTGTATTTGGCTCAAGATAAATCATAGCCTTGTTTACAAAGAGAAATAAATTATCTAATATTGTGAACTTCATTTAGACTAATAAGGACCAAAAAGAGGGTTAGGTAATGCAACTAATGAAACTCATAAGAATTGCTAGGTCCAAAATATAAACCTCTATTTTAAAAGGTGACCAGACACTGAAAAAGAACACCTATTTCATCAAAATGAACTCAATATTTAAATTCAGAAGTAGAAGATTGAAAATATTTAGCTAGATACATCTAGTTTTGTTTTTATTTTAGTGGAGTCATATGTATAGCTGATCAGAAATACGTCCTGATTCAGTGGGGCTTACTTTCATTGTACACAATGGCAACCCTACTCATTTTCCTGAGCACAAGCCCCACTGTATTCAACAGGACTTACTTCTGACTAGAAATGTAAACTATTGTGGCATTCTTTACATTACAAGCAGACGCAGAAGAGTTTTTATAGCTCTTGAAAGACAATAATCACGGCAGTGTATCACAGTTTACACCTGTAGCTTCAAATTAACAGATGTTACCTTTAGATTGCACAACTAAAGTCATATAGTGAGCTGAGTAATAGCGCTGCCAGAATTCCCTCAGCCTGGTATAAGTATCAATGTCATTTTGCTTCGGCTCATGTTTCAGCGTGTCTGCATTACCTGTAAATAATGTTGAAAACCAAGGTTGCTTATTATTAAAAATTCTTATGCTTTTGATCCAAATGCTTAATAGGGTTATAATTAAAACTAATAGTTCTCATAGCAAAAGTCATTAAAAACATACTGTGCATTAACAGATTAATATATATCTTGCCAGTCCACGTTTTTCCTCCTTCGCCCAACTTGCTGAAAAATAAATTTTAAGCTGCAACAAAGTGGTATCCCCCTCATCTCACTATCCTTCCTCTTGCTTGCGTGCCCACTATGTGCCTTCCTTCCTTCCTGCCCACAGCTTGGAACAAGCTGTGCAGAACATCAACACATAAGCACTTATGGTGGGACTCAAAGAGAAGTGGTATGAGAGAGGACAGGAAATCTCTGCACACCCACATACGAGGTTCAGGATAATCTGTGTGTAAGCAGCTTGTGGGAAACAAGTTATGTCATCTTCTCAGTGTACTGCACTAACTTGGCCACATGTGTTCTCTATCACCATACAAGATCCAACAGGTTCTCTGTGCCACTGATGACTAGCCTGCAGGCCATACCTGGCCCACCAGCTCACAGGAAGGAGATGAAAGTGCTCTGCCTGATCTTCAGAAAGAAATCTAAGGAGCAGGTAGAGTTTCTATCTCTGCACTGAGATTAGGAAAGAGAAAAAACTCTGGCTGTTTTTTAGAGACCGTCCTTGAAGACCAACCAGAGGGAACTTTCATTTAGCCTTTGGGCTAAAGCTAGTAGCAGCCGCCATTCCATTACCGAGACAGATGGGAAGCAGGAAAACTATTAAGTAAATCGAGAGGCCTGCTCATTTTAGCTCCTCGCCTCCCTAAACCATTGCAGACTGAACCCGCAAGGAACGCGGGTGGCACTGTGAGTTATACCACAGAGCCTAGGGCTTGCCGATCAGAAGGTCGGCGGTTTGAATCCCCGCAACGGGGTGAGCTCCCGTTGCTCGGTCCCTGCTCCTGCCAACCTAGCAGTTCGAAAGCACATCAAAGTGCAAGTAGATAAATAGGTACCACTCCAGCGGGAAAGTAAACAGTGTTTCCATGCGCTGCTCTGGTTCATCAGAAGCGGCTTAGTCATGCTGGCCACATGACCCGGAAGCTGTACGTCGGCTCCCTCGGCCAATAAAGCGAGATGAGCACCGCAACCCCAGAGTCGGTCACGGCTGGACCTAATGGTCAGGAGTCCCTTTACCTTTGCTAAGAACTTTGTAACTTTAAGAACTGGTACCTAATTTTGCTTTTAACTCTTTCCCCCTTTTTCCTTTGTGTTGTTTTTAGGTGGTATGCCTGAGGGTAGGACCTGTGTTCCTTTTTACTGCTCTGGGAGCCTTTTCAGCTGGACAACAGGATAGAAACACTTTAAAATAATAATAAATAATACTTACCCCAAAAGAACTTCTTCATGGGATGGCCAGACTTGGCCAGACTTCCAAACAACATCTCTCTTCGGTTTGCATCAGAGGGCCTTGCAAGCTGATATTCTGTTGTTTGTTTAATAGAAAGGTTTTCAGATTCTAACTAATATAGACCTCCAAACCAGCTTTGACTATAGGAATATAACAAAGCCATGCGCATTAAAACGTTCATTTGCTCAAAACAGCACGAACAGATCAGAAGGACTATTGCCAAAACTACTTAACCTAGCTTACTGCTTTTATGCATGGCTTGTGTGTTTATTTTTACATCAAAAAGAACAACAGTCAAAACTAGTAAAGGGCCCTGCTATAAAAAAAAACCCTGCAGATGCACTGGCTGAAGAGGGTTCACTTTGACAATGTCAGCCATGTGGTTGATGGAAATGTACACAGAGTCAACTCAAAATCAATCCCAGCAACATGCTGCTCTAACTGCCTAATGCAGGGTGCTTTTTTATCATCTGCAGCACCCTTCTGAATGCATAAGACCCATTCAAGAGAATGAGTGGTAAACATAAGTCAGCTCCTGTATGGAAAATGCCCTTACTGGATCAATATGCAGGTTTTACAATACCTGCTTCTAGTCAACTTAAGTGATGAGATGAGGAATTTTTCCTTTATGCATTTTAAGTTGGATATATGTAATAAGATAACATCAACAACTTGTCTGTCCATTTTGAAAGATCCACCTTCCTTTCCAAGTTAAAATGAACTTCTGAAAAAGATACTGTGAATCCTTTACTACAGGTAGTAATCAATTAGAAATTCAAGTTCCTATGTAAGTTGTTGAAAACCTCAGAATGCATCTTATTTGTCTGGAATATTTGGAATCCATGGGCAAATTTGAAAAGCAGAGAAACTGTTGTGGGCGTCACATGCAACCCTCAACCAAGCATACAACAGAATGCTTGGGGAAGGGACCCTGTGGGTGCCAGGGAAGGCCTCTGTGGGCACCTGTGTGCCCGTAAGTACCACGTTGGTGACCTCTGGGTACTAAAATCATGTAGAAATGCCCTGCTTCATGAAAGATGCTTTCAATACTTTTATGCCAAACAAAAATTTGTTTTTTCAAAAAACTAAATATAAAGTGACAAGAGAAATCAGGATTCTTACCACTATCCACAGCCTCAACTTCCCGATCAATTGCATCACGGATCATTAAAGGGTGAATGAAAAACTGTGCCCACCTGAAACAGAAAAATATTGGATGTATGTTTTTCCAGGCAGTCTGACAGGCTTGCACAAGTTGCCAAGTGTTGCAATTTAAAATATTTAGCAAGTTCAAGTTTTAGTAATAACATTTTTAAAAGTTCTTCTAGCGTCTGTGGTTAAACTTTCTTTCTTAAAGCAAAGGCTTAAAATATTTGTTACATTTTTATTCCCAATGGAAATTATGCTTTGATGTGTGTCTTGGTTATCTGCTCTAATAAAAATCTAGATTGGTATGAATTCGTTTTTGAATTTTATGACCCAATGTTGGCAGTGAATGATATTTCTTGCCAAAAATGAATTCTTAAGGCAAATGATCCACAAAAGTCTCAGTACTCAATGTAATTGTACCCCATAGAACTATTTATTTTTAACATCCTTTACAAATATATCATTCTTCAATGAAGCATATTTTTTACTAATATTTACCTGAAGTGTTTCAACCTTTGGGAAGTATCTAGGTCAGAGTCAGACCATACTTACTGAAACCAATAGACTTGTTAGTCATTACTGCAATCCAGAAGTAAGTCCTACTGAATTCAATGGGGCTTACTCCCTGGTAGGATTGCAGCCTAATTTATGCAGTTATGGGTCTACTCTGACTTAGTGGATACCATCCAAAGTTTTCAAACTACTTGAAAACTGGAAAAAAAATCAAATGCAGCAGCAGCAACAACTACTCAAATAGGAAGCAGTAAATCCAGCTTTTTATTCAGAATAATCAAAATACCTATCAAGAGCCTCCTTGAAATATTTCCTCTGTACATCGAACTGAAATATTGTTCGTTCACAGTCTGTTGAAGCATTGTCACTGCCTCCATGTTTCTTCAAAAATGCATCAAAACCATTCTCATCTGGGTATTTTGCACTGCCCATAAAAACCACTGGGGGGAAAAAATGAAAGTTAAAGAGACAGGTATTAATTCTAATGGAAAAAACTTGAAATTCCCCAAGTTC
This sequence comes from Podarcis bocagei, assembly GCF_964188305.1. Taxonomy (NCBI): domain Eukaryota; kingdom Metazoa; phylum Chordata; class Lepidosauria; order Squamata; family Lacertidae; genus Podarcis; species Podarcis bocagei. Next base: position 58,490,910 of record NC_138129.1, read on the forward strand.
AAAAAGAAGTTTGGGCGTATTAAAGGGAAACAAATGGAAATAGACTAGTTGCATACGTTTGACAACCTTTTTTTTTTTAGATCAGCAGGGCAACTTCTGGTTTTAAGATATCTATTGCTATTCTATGGACATATCATATCTAACTTTGCAAATATGCAAGCAGGAAAATAATGCAGCTGACTCCTACATTGCTGATTTTCAGGGTTTTATGTCAAAGAGCTCCACAGATGCAAAACTATAAAATTTAATTTTTGCTAAAACACAGCAAGGTAACATTGAACAACAAAAAACATACTGTGTTCCAGAAAATGTGCCAACCCAGGCAGATCTTCAGGGTCAGAGAAACTGCCAACAGCTATACAAAGTGCAGCTGCAGACTGGGAAAAGAAAAACAAGAACAGCATTTTAAGAAAACAACATTACTATCTTATAAGATTACTAAATTGCCCACTATAAAACAATTCTGCAAGGGAATCACGAAAAGTGATGTAAACACTGTTCAATTCTATACAAGACAGAAAACAATCTGAATTGTAAAACTGCAGAGGATGACCTAAGAATCTGTTTAAGGCAGACACAAAAGTAATGCTTTCTTTATCTGAGGGCCAAAAGCCTATCTCTTCTGCAACTCTGAAGTGAACCTGCCAACTTAACATATTATGGCAAGACATCTTCTGAAAATGATTTATTGGTTTTTTAAAAAAACTCTCGTCACTCACTTTGAACTTCTCTTTCATTAACGTGTTTTCCTTTGGAATTTATTTGTTATATTGTTTGGGTTTTAGCTGGAATTTTATACACCCTGTAGATGTATTTTATATGAGTTTCCAGTACAGAAATGAATAAAATATCAAAAGTAGCAATGCGTTTTTTTGTCCTCTGCACCAAACCACTCATGGTCAGTTGTTATCATTATTCAAACCATACCTGTTTTTCTGTGCTATTCCTCTTCCTCGTTTCCTCTTTCTCTCCTAGCTCTTCTAATTCACTGTCAGGGTCATCAAGATCCTCATCATATCCACATTCATCATCATATCCCTCTTGGTCATCTTCTATTTCTGCTCCAGAATCATCATCTTCATCCGTGCCTTCCTCAGAGTCATCCTCATCCTCTGACACTGCACAAGGGCTACCGTCTGGGTTATTCAAGTCCGAAATCAGCAGTGCACATAAGCCATTTTGCAGTTTGATGTACCTACAAAGTGACAGGTAATATTATCATCAGGATGATGACCCTTTCCATTGGCTTCTTAATGCCTTAGGAAAATAAAATAAAATGGAACATCCCTGTATTTGCCTCTGTGTCTCTGCAATCATTACTATTATCATCATTATAATAATTATTATTAATTATCTACTTTTCACCCTAAGGTCTCAGGGCAAGTTACAGCTTTAAAATACAATATTAAAAACAATTTAAAATAACAACAAACTTTGTTCTTGTATAAGGGTTGTATCATGATGACTAACTTGAGTCTACATTTCAATTGCCTATTGAGTATGACTTGGTTGTATACTACCCATTAATATTTGCTAAACAGTAATTCTTGCCTTTCTGAACTAATTAAAAATATGCATTTACCTTGGCAATTACATTGCAAGACAAGACACAATGCTGCCAGGACTGTTTTGGTGTTAATGAAGTATTCTACATTAGGGCACCTTACAGAGATATAGACAGCATAACAACAATGGAAAAGGAACAAATTCTACTTGGGGGTTTTGGGGAGGAATGGTGAAGGCTCAACAGCAGCCTGTAGGTCACATCTGTTTGCATGGATGGCCAACTAGCAGCCTCCAAGACTAAAAGTGGTTGGATTCAGAATGTGAGCTGCACCACTGCTTCTTTCCTAGGAGATGCTCCTCTCACTTCCTGGGAGAGGTGCCTTAAAAATGATGAGGGCAAAGCTGTGCACTCACAATTCAGCACAGGCAAAAGTGGTAAGAGCAAGGAGAGAGTTACACACAATCCTTCCCGATTGTTCTGCTTTAAATCAAAAGTGTTACCGCTCTAAACTCCAATGCAAGAAAAACAAAGCTTTCATCACAGAAATGCAACTACAGCGCGATGCTCTTCTATTCATCCACACAAAATCGCAGTCAATCACAGCTTTCTATTTAATACTGGAAATTCAGGTTAGACCTTTTCTATCTCTACGGCAGGTTGTTTTCCATAAGACAAAGTAGATGTAGCATTTATACTCACATTCACGTTGCAATTTCAATGTGAAGATTTACATTTTACAAGTATAATTACATAGGATGCAATTAAACATTGCACTAATATAAGTGTTCTGTCAGTGCAAGCATTTCTGGTTGCCAAACAAAAAATTCCTCTTTCCTTCCCTCATGCACAGTTCTGGAAGTTCTTCTGACTCTCTAGAGAGGATCTATGGGAGGCACATAGCCCTGCTGTACTTGCAGGATGCCTTGTGCAGGCTTCTGCAACCAGCACAAGGGTTAGCTGACCTTCGGTTTTGGCTTCTGAATTTATACCTATTTATTATTAAAGGGACGTGAGTGGCGCTGTGGGTTAAACCACAGAGCCTAGGACTTGCTGATCAGAAGGTTGGCGGTTCGAATCCCCGCGACGGGGTGAGCTCCCGTTGCTCAGTCCCTGCTCCTGTCAACCTAGCAGTTCAAAAGCACGTCAAAGTGCAAGTAGATAAACAGGTACCACTCTGGCGGGAAGGTAAATGGTGTTTCCGTGCGCTGCTCTGGTTCACCAGAAGCAGCTTAGTCATGCTGGCCACATGACCCGGAAGCTGTACGCCGGCTCCCTCAGCCAATAAAGCGAGATGAGCACCGCAACCCCAGTCGGTCACAACTGGACCTAATGGTCAGGGGTCCTTTTACCTTTACCTTTATTATTAAAGTACACTGATGTTTATGTTTTTAACAGGCACTTGGTATTTATATATTTATATATTTACAAGAGTGCAGTTTTACATTTAATGGTTGGGATAAAATTCCATGTTTGTAATACATATGCAATATTTTTTTTTACTTTAACCCCACAAGCAGGACTAGAGGACAACAACCCTCTCCTGCTGTTGTTCCCCAGTAACTCAAAACTTTCTTCTCAGTTCTATTTTACCAGCAGATCCAGATAAAATCTCAAGACTATGACTAAAGATTACTTGCTAGAGGCAACAAATATGTAAGAAACAAAAGTCCTTATGAAAGTCCTCTTTCTGTAAGTTGAGAAGTGGAACACAACATACTGCTAACACAAATGGGGAAAGAGTGGGTAATCTCACAGGAAGTTACTGGCTACAATTACCACCACATATGTGCCTTATCCCATTTTGTTCTCAAAATGACCATGAGTATGACTTGTCTAAACTCACTGAGTGAATTTAATGCCTGAGTAGGGAACTGACCCTAAGTCTTGTTTCAACTACTGCAGACCAACACAGCTACCTACCTGTAACTGGTCCGATCTAATTATCTCATCTAACACTGGCTCTCTACCAAAGAGCACCTGCTGGAATTGAGCTGACAAAGGTGGCAAGCTATTTTACGAATACAGAGTACGTAGGAACCCTGTGGGATCAGAGTGAAGTCCGCCTAATCCAGAACAGTGGCTAACCACATGCCTTTGGGAATATCACACCATTTGGCAGTCAGTGATAAACTGCTTCTGAACCACAGCTGTCAAGGTTTCCCTTTTTTAAGGGAAATTCCCTTATTCCAAATAGGATTCCTCGCAAGAAAAGGGAAAAGTTGACAGCTACGTTCTGAACATGGAAGTTTCATGTTGCCATCCTGGCTAAGAGCCACCCAATAGAGTCATGCGGGATATGTCTCCGCCAACTTCGCCTTTTAATGCATCTAAGCTAGCGGCCAGTAGCATCTTCTATAGCACATAATGCAATGGCCTGTGGCTTGCGTGACTTTTAAAAGAAACATGAATATATTTCCCCTGCCCATAGCTGTCAACCATCCCATTTTTTGTGGGAAATTCCCTTATTCCAGCGCCGTTTCCCGCTGCTATCCCGGATTGTTAGCTATCCCGTAGACTGTCCCTGGGACAGGTGAGGCTACTGATCCCTTATTTTCAAGGCTGCTGATCCCTTATTTTCAAATCTGAAAGTTGACAGCTATGCCCCTGCCTCTGATAACCGGGCCTACCACGCCGGAAAGCGACATCCCTTCTCCCCGGGATTGCTTTACCCAACCTCCCCAACCACCAACCCTCTGGCGGCCGATCAGGATAAAAGGAGGGGAACTACGGTGCTGACCGGCACAAGAAATGTCTCGTGTAGTTCATTTACGCTACGCTTGACGCACCTGAGAGGCTCTTCCCCATCCTTACGCCTTCGCCCTCCCCTTTCCTCCTCCCCGCGCCCACCTGTACTGCTTGGGATCGCTGGGGGACTTGACGATCTCGGGATCCCCCACGTTGGGGCTGGGCTCGCTGGCGGCCTCGGCCTTGTCTCCTTCGCCTCCCGCTTCCGCCTCAGGCTCCTCTTGGGCTGTGCCGGCCTTGGCCCCGCGACTGCTCTCCAAGTCCTCAGGCTGCTCGGAGCCGCCACCCAGCGAGGCCTTGGCCCGGCCAGGCATGACTGAGGGAGAGCGAGGCCCGCTGAGGATCCCTCGGGGCTTGGCTTGAGGGTTGCCGGCGCGGCTGCGGAGGGCTGGTCCTGCTCGAAGGTGGCTCGCCACCGAGGTCCCGCGCGGCCAGGCGGCTCCCGCCCTCAGCATCCACGGCGGGCCCAGCTCCGGCCCAGCAGCTCCAGCCCTCAGCCGCAGGCCGGTGCTCAGGACCGGAAGCCACCGAAGTCGCCCAATCAGGGCCCGGCTCGGCATCCACGCGCCGGACGCCCGCAAATCCAAGCTTCTACCGGCATCACTTGACTCTAACAGGCTGCCTGGAGCCTGAGGAGGTGGGAATGGGGCAAACCATTAGCGTTAGGAATGGAGGGGAGACGGAGAGTCGGGGAAGGGGAATAAGGTATTGTAGGATGGAGTAGTAGGCTTATCTCACCCCTGCTTCCTTCAAAACTGAGTTTTGAGGTTTGCCTTATAAACGTCTTTCTAAAGACGAGTACACCTGGATTGGTTCAGCAAGCTCTCACTCGTAGAGAGGAGCCAATAATCTGTGACAGCGAATGAGGGAGAGCTACTACGCTTAGAACGTCTGGGAACCTTTCTGCGCTTCCTTGAACTGGGGATATATAAAGTGCAGAAATTGAGCTGCTTGGAGCTAAATGACAGTGTAGTGAACTTGGTTGCTGGAAGAGTAGGTTTGAAAGTGGTTTAAGGGTTTGTTTTTTTTCTTTTCTCTCTCTATATACACACATACATGCATATGTATCTGTTTGGCTTGGAAGTAAAAATGATTGTGTCTGCTGTTTCTCTTTTTGTCTTTTGTAACTTTGTTCCTTTTATGTTCTAAAGGTTTTTGGCATGCAAACTATGGAAGACTGTGGTGTTGTAGTTTGCATTTTCGAGTTGCTCTGGTTGGTGGATCTTGGTGTTCTAGTAAAAAACAAAATAGATACTGTAAATTTGAAGTCTGTCCGAGCGATCCACCTTGCGATCTCCAAGATTAACATTGGTGATACTTGCAGTCACTACAGTTTGATTTACGTGCCTGCACCACTTCTACAACCTTTAACTAACCTATTAGACAACATTGTTGGTCTTCCTAAAACACTCGAAGCTGCCCTCCTAATCTACAAATGACTAGCTGTATCGCGGACACTGAATAGTGGGTAGAATGGAAAACTAGACAATCCCATTTCACAGGAGTTGCAAGTAGCCAGGCTTACGTAGGTTGGGGATAGGAAGCTGGTTTCCCGCACCATGCTAGAATTGTTTGCAGTGGGTTATCCTCTGTTACACTGGACTTACCAACATTTCATTGGATAGCCAGGACTGAACACCCAACCCTCCTTTCCATTGTGAACCATTTGCTACGGTACATATGTAATTCGGATATTGTACTTGTGAAAAAGAAACTGCAGTAAACTATTTACCATTTCAGCAGCTAATCAAATCTGGAGCCAGACTGATTTTGGGACAGGTACACTTCCGGAGGCGGCGCGAACGGCAATGGCGGTCTCCTTCACTTGCTGAAGGGGAAGCTCCGCGGAAACGGGTCGTCCGCTACGGCCCGTGATTTGCAATGATAAAATAGGGGAGAACCATAAATGCCACCTTTAGTTCCTTGGAGGAATGATGGCATATAAATGTAATAATAAATTATTTGATTTAGACATTACATACTTTTCTTTGTATCATTAATTGTCCTTATATTTCACTGCTGTTACACTCAAAGTTCCATCAGCCCCTGTAAACATGGCCAATGTTGGGGATGGTGGAAGCTGAAGTCCAACAATATCTGAAGTATCACAAGTTAGCCACCCCACCCCCCCACAAATTAACTGAATCAGTGCTATTTTTCTAGAAAAAATAGGTGCCGGAACTCACCATGGACACCTTTGTTCTCTTAGAATAGCAATGGTGCCCACCTGAGAGGTGCTGGAACTGAGTTCTGTTGAGTTCCAGCTGAAAAAAGCCCTGAGTATAATTAAAAGTGGGCCCAGGTTATATTATCTGGAAAGTAGCTCAGCAGCCTATGTGGATGAAATAGTATCGACCTATGTTACAGAACTGAAGTAACAATTATTGATGCAATGTATGTGAAGTAATTTGAACAATCTAATGTTCAAATGGTAATAATATGTAGCATTATTTTTATAAACTTGCTTAGTCTGCCTATCAACAACAACACTAATAATAAAAGTTCTTGATAAGCATTATAACCATGGGGTTTCACAGTGATACAACTGAAAAACTAGACGAGCTATTTATGTCTATTAGCAATGTAAATTAATACTCAAATCAGATCACAGTGACTAAATAACAGCTTTATTTTGTCATGATTTCATAATTAGGAACATGTACATTCAAACACTACACAGAAAGTGCCTGCTAAACACCAAATCACAAATGTGCAAGAAAATAGAACTTTCTCATTACAATTAATACAAATTCAAACTCTCTACTAAACATATTTTGACTTACTAACACAGTTCAAATTCCTACTATGACAAAGTGGAGTTTCTGTGTGAACATTAACAGTGCAATCTTATATGTCTACTCAGAAGTATGTTCCATTGAGTTATGTGGGATTGCAGTCTTAAGGTAGCTGCAAGATTGTCAAGGGCAACTTTCAAATGCCTGATCCTGCAATTACAAAGAATTGCTTCCTGAGCTTAGCCGACCTCAGTGAAGGTAGAGGATATTGGCAGGAAAAGTTAAAAGTGTGTCATTTTTAGTAGCCTTTGTCATTTTCAGTAGCTTTTATGTGCACATGTAATACATGCCGTTTATGATTTTTAATATATTAAATAGTATAGGAATGGTCCTAAATGATATATTCTGATTAAGTGAAATTTATTTCACAAAAGCTAATTGCTATACAAAATTTGTTAGTCCTTAAAGTGCCACAGAATTCTTTATTTCAATCTTTTCCCAGTTACATACGTCTTTTCTTTTCTTGGGAACTAATGTACTTCCACAAGTGCAAAAATAGTTAAACAGTCTGAATATTTATCTGTAGAGCAATTAAGCCATAAACCCATTGAATGGCCTTGGATGTTTATCACTGTCGTACTTGCAGTCTAATTGAAACCATGTCCAGAATTCCATGCACATACCAAGGCTTTTCAAATGCTGCTTTATAGGATAAATACTCCTAACGACTTGTTCCCAGTGTTTCTGGCAATATGCTCCTCTAAAGTTCCACCCTTTCCTTTTGACACATGCTCATGTGAATGGTGTGGTTACTGTGGTACGGAGTGACTGAGCTTGGTGGTTTTTGCCTCAATGAAAATAACTGGCTCAAATGAAACAAAATAAAAAAAATCCTTCCAGTAGCACCTTAGAGACCAGCTAAGTTAGTTATTGGTATAAGCTTTCGTGTGCATGCACACTTCTTCAGATGCATGCACAAGAAAGCTCATACCAATAACTAACTTAGCTGGTCTCTAAGGTGCTACTGGAAGGATTTTTTTTTTATTTTGTTTAGACTATGGCAGACCACCACGGCTACCTACTTGGTTTAAATGACTGAGTCTAGGACCTTCTGCATGCTCTACCACTGAGCTACAGCTTTTCCTGTGCAACTCTTATTAAGCAAAGATACCAGTTAATTACACAAAGAACAATATTGCCTCTCCCTTCTGAAGATCTTTTTGTGAGATAGCTCAAACTGCTGTCGTTTCTTTTTTTAATTAATTTTTTGTGCCATAGTTAACAGTGGCCTCTAGCTAGCAGACGCTAATAAAGTGTGTCTGAGTCAGGATTACCTGACTGGTGGCAAAACAATGGTAACACTGAGAACCACACAGAAATATGTGACGGGCTATATAAACTACTTAAACCGTAGCATAACTTTTCACTGGAACACTAGCTGCACTTGCACTGTTTTTGTATAAAATATATAAAGAGACTTTGCAAAACATCAGACAAACATATCCAGCTCCACCAGCACTGAAACATCTCTTTTAAAAGCTCTACTGTTCCTGCCCACTATCCTGCAACAACAACTTTCTTAGAGATTTTGAGGCATTAACAGGAGCAATTCTGCTGCAGTGGAGGGGGGCTGTATGTGAGATGCACGTTCTTCCCGGCAGTAGTTGTCCTAGAAGCTTCCGAATCCATGCTCTCCGACATCTTTTCACAGATGATGTCCACCAGGCGCTCAAAGACCTGTCTCACGTTGACATTCTCCTTGGCGCTAGCTTCAAAATAATCGAACCCTGTTTTTTGTTTTTTTTAAAAAGTACACAAATCAATATCTGCTTATCCCAAAACTGCTTCTCATGTAAAACTGGCTTTAAATTTTCTGTTGGTCATATTAAACAGTTCATTTTAGTTTGCTTGGTTTTTTTTAAAAAACACACCAGATGTCTAAGTTCAGAATAGATAAGGAGGTTTTATAAAAAGTGATGCTGCATAAATCTCTAGTTTACGGTCTATAAAATAAATAAAATCAGTTAAAGTTCAAAAAGATCTTGCACCATATGAGTGTAGCCAGTGTTCTTTTTCTAGAAAAAGAAGTGCCAGAACTCTCCATGAACACCACCCTCATTCTTAGAATGGCAATGGCACCCACCTGAGAGGTGCCGGAACTGAGTTCCAGTGAGTTTCGGCTGGAAAAAGCCCTAAGTGTAGTGCAGCTGTAAAGGGGCTTTATTATTATTATTATAAAACATTGGGTATGTAAATGGTCCTCAGGTTAGGTGGACTGATTTAGTTGATGTGTGTTGTATTTGTATAGTCTTTTGGGGTGGATTTGTTTTTATTCTTTTCTATTGTATTGCATTTTTTCCTTGCCCCATTTTTTTTTTAAAAAAAACATATTTTATAATTTTAACACATCAAATATTAAATACATAGCTCTATTCACATATTAAAATAAACAAATCTTAAATCAGGCATTGAAGCCCACGAAGAAAAAGCCTACAACTACTACTAACAATATTCAAAGTTACAAAACACTTTTAAAATATTGCTGTCTTATAATGTCTGGATGCAGGTAGCAGCAGAGTAGTAGATAATATCAGCTTGGTAATCATAAAGTCATAGGAACCAGCTAAAATTAGGAATATAGTTTTATTGTGGTCCTTTGTTTTTAACCATGTTGTCAGAGGTGAAGATTTGGGAGTTGAGAACGGGGTTCAACATGAGAGGTTTGAATAAAATTAGGAATTAAGGAATTTCCATAAACACACTGATAACTCTTCTTACAAAAAAGCAAATGTTAGCAGTTTGGAATGCTCTTAATCTGGTGTTTGATATACTTCTTGATGTTCTAAAAAAATCTGAGAAAGTATATAAGGAAGAGGCAGAACAAAATACGCTGCTGAGAAATTATGAGCAGTGTTAACTGTCATAGTAATTTGAATGTTGAATGTCGTGCTGATTCGTATGTCAACTACTAAGAATGGAAAATGGAATGACTTAGCTGAAATATTTTCATAAGGTTATTAACAGGGCTGCTTCATCAGACCAGTTGTTTGAAATGAACAATCAGTGTTAACACACCAACCAATGAAAAGCTAAATGAGGAAAATTATATTTTATGCATGCCTGGGTACCTCTAATCCTCACTGCTGTGAAGCTCAGAACAGCTCCCAGTGCTCCCAACTATTTGACAAACAAAGCTGTGCATCTGCTGCAAATAGTAGCAGCAGAAAGATAAATGATGCTTCCAGACAGGTTTTTATATTAGTATTGGTACTGGTCACTCATACAAGTTTTTCATAGTGCCTACACAAAATGCCAGCCTTGCCCACCTCAACTGAATCCAGATTCATCATTTTCACTGAAAATACAATCCATTAAAAAGCCTCTTGCCCATGACCTGTTTGTGGTATATAAATGAAAGCTCTGCAACATTATACCTCGGTCTGAAAGCACCCAGTAATTAGAGTGTCAGGCTAAGACTGTGGAGGCTCTCTCCCTGAGCCATAAGGCTCTCTGGTTGACCCTTGTTCAGCCACTCTCTTGACAACACTGAGAGTATAAATAATAGGGCATGAAGTCACACATCACTCATAACACCCACAAACATTCATATCCCACAGTATATTTCATTCTCTCTTTCACACACTCACAGTCTCTCATGATGCCATCACTCCCAAAGACATATCTCAAAACAGCCATTAAGTCTCCATCACTTAGCCATGACACTTGAAAGCCAGAAAACACAGTATTTTTTTTTTAAAAAAAAAAACCTCATTCTGCACGCTTCACTCCCTAGGAATACTGGAATTACCAATATCCAGCCAGTCAATATACAAAACCAGATTGAAACCTGACAAAACTCACTTCTCCTGCACCCTCACACATATACAGACAGCAAGTCACACAGGAATCGGAGCAAACATCCAGCTAACAGAACTCAACAATAGTGACATACCGGTATGTGCCCAAAGGAAAAAAGATAGGAAGCAAAAAGTTCAGCCGTGACCAAATGGGACGTTCAGCTTACAGTTCAACTCAGTTCACTTGGGTTGCAGGCAGGTTTGGACCAAGACATTTTACTGGCTGAGGCAAAAGGCAAGATGGTGCCCCTCCCCATTCCACATAAGAGAAGCCTATTAGACCTGCAGTTGGATTGTAGTTCAACATCTTTCACTGCAACTGAGACAGTAGGCTAAACAGAGAGGAATGGTCAATGGGCTTATTAACAGTCTATGTCCCTTTAAATGTTTTTTTTTGGGGGGGGTTATTGGATTATTTTGTTCTTCTTGTTTTTATCCTGTATTTTGTGTTTTTATTCTGTATTCTTATGCTGTTAACCACCCTGGGATCTTGAGGTAAACGGTGTTACATTCATTTAATAAAAAAATAAAATTGCATAAATAATAAATAAATATTATAACCCAATTATCTGAGAAAGTAGATGAGGCTGCAATTAGGATGCAACTAAGGGATATGGAATCTAGCCCTCAAGATGATACTGGACTACAACTTCCATCATCCTTGACCATTGGTCATGCTGGCTGGGACTAATGGGAGTTGGAATCCAACAACATCTGGAGGGCCATTGGTTCCCCATCCCTGCTTATAACTGGAGGGAGAAGGGATCAAAAAAAGTAAAATGGTAACATGTACCCAACTGATCAGCCAGATGTTTTCCCTTTTCAAAAGGAACAATTCTCTCATCCTCCATGTCACATTTGTTTCCAACCAGAATGACTTGGGCATTATCCCAGGAGTAGGTCTTTATTTGAGTAGCCCTGTGGGAGAAGAAAGGATTTGCGGTGAGAGTAGTAGCCAATAATGTGTCACAGTGTGAATGCACTAAACCTCTACTCCCAAATGACAAAACACAAAGACAATATTGACAGTTAACATATTGTTGATTTTGCAAAAGCAATGCAATCGTCCAAGTTTATGAATTTCAATGAAATTTTTAAGCCAAAACCTTTGTGCATTTCAGTGGTGTGCAGTCAGTGGACCAGAGGGACTATGCTGGTCCCTTCAATGATCTCGCTAAATTAAAGTATTAAAGCCTGGTGCCTCCTTCCCAAAGCCTGGGAAACTTCTGCTGGGCTTAGGGCCAGAGGCTCATGTGTGTGACACCCCCCTCCATGGCCCTCGCAAGCTGGTGCCTCTGATCCTAACTGTTCCCCTGTGAAAAATTTCACAGCACACCACTGGTGTGTTTGCTGATCCCTGTTTTGAGGAATATAATATGGAAAAGTGTGCTTTGAAAAAAGATATACTCAGCCTTCAGCTGAGCTGCTGGCTTCTGACAGTTCCAGTTCTGCACCTGAAGGTTTAGTTAGGAAAGCTTATAATTATGAATAAAAGTTGCCTGTATATTGAACTCAGGTGTTCAGCTTTTCTTGTAAGATTTTTCAAAGTATGGTGCTGTCCCTCTTCAGCTGAAACTAGATCAGAGCTCCCAGATGTGCCTAATATTCCATGTTTTGTTCACACATACACACACAAATGCATTATAGCTTGCCAGTGACTACTTATTGATCCCATTCATTTTAACTTGTGTTTCTGGGAATTTGGAGTTTATAGGTCAGTCACAGTAGCCTCAGTGCTTTCTAGATCAGTTTCAAGGATTTGTCCTAGGTTGTATGAAAATATCTTGAAGCTGCACCTTTTTAAAACAATCATAAGCTTTCATTAGGTTGCAATCCTAACCCCACTTACCTGGGAAGAAGCCCTATTGAATTCAATAGGATGGTTAGAATTGCTCTGGCAATTTTGTTTAGTATATTAACCAACTCAATTTTTAGTTGAAGTTCCAAATTAATGGCTCACTTGTTTACTGTATTTTTGAAGCTGTTAATTTCCGCTAGTTTTTGGTATCTTGTGGATATCTTTAATTAACTAACTAATCTGAAGATTAATCAATTAAAAATGTTAATAATTTAACAACATTTCTACATAATTTTAGGGTGGTTACATATGCATCTCCAAAAAAAGAGAGGAATCTTATCACCAAAAGAGACTGCAAAAGACAAATATTTGAATGAAATTTGTCTGTGCTAATTTATATGTATCAATTCAAATTTAGAAAGAAATTGCTATAATTTAAATAGAAATGCAGCACCTCTCAGCACAGTTTTGGCTTTGGAATGCATCTGTGGCCAAAGAAACAAACCAAAGCATCCCAAATCCAGCAGGGGGAGCTAAGAGATATAAAATTGATGAATCATCTTCATCCCAAATTCATTGCTATCAATTAACCATATATATATAATTCTATAATTCCTCATGAGAAGAGAAGACTCCCTGGAAAAGACCCTGATGTTGGGAAAGATGGAGGGCACAAGGAGAAGGGGATGACAGAGGACGAGATGGTTGGATAGTGTTCTCGAAGCTACCAGCTTGAGTTTGACCAAACTGCAGGAGGCAGTGGAAGACAGGAGTGCCTGGCGTGCTCTGGTCCATGGGGTCACGAAGAGTCGGACACGACTAAACGACTAAACAACAACAATATAATTCTAATATATTGCATTACAGTGGAATATTCTATCACAGTTTGGAGGAATCTTGAGTTGTTGTAGTCATACCTAAACATATGGTCAAAAATGTTCCTTTCATCTTAAGAACATAAAAACGTCAGAAGAGCTTATGTGGTCCAGGAATCCTGTACTCACAGTGTTCAAATGGATGGTTATGAGAAACCCACAAGCAGGCCATGAGGGCAATATCCTATATTCAGTGCTCTCCCACTTGTGATATCCAGCAACTAGGATACAGAGGTATATCATTTCTGACAGCGGAGGCAGAAACTAGCCACCATGGTTAGTAGCCATCAATAGCCTTATTTCTTCTACATCAAGCATAGGCAAACTCGGCTCTCCAGATGTTTTGGGACTACAACTCCCATCATCCCTGACCACAATAGAAACTGTCCTTTCATACTGCATCACGGTGTAGTATGCTGGTTTGACATCAACTGATAGGAAGGTGGAAGGAGGGTGGTGAATACAGCACAAGATATTATGGGCTGTCCCGTGAATCCGCTGGATGAAATAGCAGACGAATGTTGCCTCAGGAGAGCGAGGGAAATTCTCAGGGATCATTCACACCCTGGCAGGCCATGAGGGCAATATCCTATATTCAGTGCTCTCCCACTTGTGATATCCAGCAACTAGGATACAGAGGTATATCATTTCTGACAGCGGAGGCAGAAACTAGCCACCATGGTTAGTAGCCATCAATAGCCTTATTTCTTCTACATCAAGCATAGGCAAACTCGGCTCTCCAGATGTTTTGGGACTACAACTCCCATCATCCCTGACCACAATAGAAACTGTCCTTTCATACTGCATCACGGTGTAGTATGCTGGTTTGACATCAACTGATAGGAAGGTGGAAGGAGGGTGGTGAATACAGCACAAGATATTATGGGCTGTCCCGTGAATCCGCTGGATGAAATAGCAGACGAATGTTGCCTCAGGAGAGTGAGGGAAATTCTCAGGGATGATTCACACCCTGGCCAGCACTTTCTTGAACTCCTGCCCTCAGGCAGAAGATATAGAAGCATGATTAGTCACACCAACAGGGTAAAGAACAGCTTCTATCCGTGGGCTGTTAGGCTGCTGAATGAAAAGATAACAACAGGGCAACTGACTTTCGGGTTTGGTGGGTGGATGTCAGTAAACGAGGGGAACCAAGACTAAGAGAGCTGAGTGTGTGTGGGGGGGGTGCTCGTGTAATCTCACTGTATACAAGTTGTACAAGTGACAATAAAGTATTTCAATTCAATGGGAGTTGTAGTCCCAAAACATCTGGAGGACTGAGTTTGCCTATGCCTGTTCTGCATGAAATAGCTTTATCCTCTTTTAAAGCCATCCAGGTTTGTGGTCATCACTACATCTTGTAGGAGCGAATGTCAAAGTTTCATTATGAACTTTTGTCTGTCCTGAATCTTTAGTTTAGGCAAATGCTGCTTACTGCTATAAGCAGTGGTCTCTGAACACATAATGCACACATTTCCTCAATAGTATTTAATGTTATTCTTGGATACATCCCTCTCAGTGATATGGAGCTCAATCCACTCAGCATATCCCCTGTAGGGAGATGTTGGCAGTGCCGTTTTTGCTGTCCCCCCCCCAAAAAAAGCATTTATTTATTTTTTTGCAATTTTGCTTAAAAAAGCTCAACAAATTTTCACTGTTTGAAATATGGCAACCCTATCCCCCTGTATCTCCCTGTTCCCATTTATTTCAACAAAGCTTGCACCAGTAAGACTGCTGATGGATTATGCCTGTGGAGCCTGATTTCTGATTCAGAAGCAACCTCCACCTTCCGATTAATTCCTGACAATGTTTAATTACTTCTGGACAGCCCACATCATGCCTCTCATACCAAAAGCAATGTCAGTCAGTCAGTCCATGAATATTCACAAGGCAGGATGCTCTGTGATGGATGGCAAAGCTTACCTTAAATAAACTCCGCTGCGGAACGGAATTTGTGGCAGCTAATCTAAAAAGAGCCAGCTGCGATAGTTTTCAAACCAGAATGCTAAGATCATCTTCGCACTTTCAGCAATCTGCAAAGTGTCATTAACATCAAATATTTGTGGTGTGTTCCCCTCCCCCTGCCATAATCCTATAGAAGAAATGAGGGGGTTAGGATCCTACAGATTCAAGACCACCACTGGCTGGCCTCCAGAATGCTCTTCGGGTTCTATCATGGGCAGGAACACCAATGCCCACATTCTCTTCGGGTTCTATAATGGGCAGGTACATCTATGCCCACAAACATTCTGATGTCATGCTGACAGTGGGGGTGGGGGGTGGGGAGAGGCTCTGGGGCAAAATACCAACCTATCAACAGACCTGTCTCTCCATGTGAAGTGGCACCTCCACTGCATATTGTGGCTCATCGGCCAGCACCTGAGGTTCCTTAGGATTGCTTCCTTACCATGTCTGATCTTTAAGAACTGAATGAATGAATGAATGAATGGCTACGTTCCAGTTGAATGGCTGCTGTGGGAACAACCTAAAAATGGCATCCAAACTGATAGAACCTCACAAGTTTTGAATTCCTCACACACGTGTATGTCTTTTGATTTGAAAACTGCAATTCATCCTCCCCCTCTGTATACCTTGGGTAGGCTCATTCAGTATGGAACTGAATGAATGACTGCTGCCCAGTCCAAAGAAATCACATTATGATTAAGCTCTCTTTCCTGCTTCACCAGTGCAAAACTGATGGGAAAGAGCAAGTAAAAACAGTGATAACCTGGGAGAACAACACTGAAGGCACCTAAACAGTATAAGCAGCCTTCATTGCTGACTATGGGAAGAATTATAAAGCTCTGATACTCAAAGGTTGGGCTGGGAGCCTATGTAGCTCTGCTGAGCTGGCTTAGCTCTTTAGCATAAACCAAATCCAGTGGTTTCAGTGTTTAGCTCAGTTTAATCAAACCTTGATTAATTTTAACTTTTACTAATACCAGGATTTATGGGTGTCTTGCACCCAGACTCTGACCCCCTAAACCTTATAACATTATGCATTGACTCTCCATTTCTTTCAAGAGCCTTTTCAGTCTCTTTTCTCAGCTCAGAACCTTCCCTTCCCTTGCCATCAGCTGCTGTTTTATTTCTCTGAGGAAGGCAGAGCCTCCTCCCCATGACTTCCTGTCTGTCCCATTCATTTTCTGGGCAGTCTGCTGGGTTTTGAGAACGCTGGAGCAGTTACTGCACCCACCATTCTGCACACACAAACACAGGTGTTGTGCCTGCCATTCTTCCTATGCACACACTGTTCTTCACACATAGCTATGCTTGCTTCCTCCCACTCAGCTGTCCTACAGCTGGTGGGGAGCAGCGAGCGGACCGTTTGGGCAGTGTGGAGCCTGCACGCGCCCAAGCCACCGCGTCTCTCCCAGGCTCGGACGCACTGCAGGCCCCGTGGTGAGTGCTGCCCGGCATTTTGTCACCGCCTCAGTGGTGACACCCGGGGTGGTCCGCACCCACTACATCCCCTTTCCTCCACCCCTGAGTAGACCACAAGCTTAACATGGGTCAATGGTGTGATGCAGCAGCACAAAAAAGCTAATGCTATTCTAAGCTGCATCAACAGAAGTATAGTGTCCTGATCAAGGGAAGTAACAGTCCTGCTCTATTCTGCCTTGATTAGACGGCACCTGGAATACTCTGTCCAGTTCTGGGCACCACAATTTAAGAAGGATATTGACAAGCTGGGATGTGTGCAGAGGAGGGCAAGCCTTATGAGAAACGGCTGAGGGAGTTGGATATGTTTAGCCTGGTAAAGAGGAGACAGAGAGAAGTTATGATAGCCATCTTCAGATATCTTAAGGGTTGCCACATGGAGGATAGCGCAAGCTTGTTTTATTCTGTTCTGGAGGCTAGCGCCTGGACCAATGCATTCAAGAACAGAGATTCCAACTAAGGAGGTTTTTAAGCAGAGGTTGGATGGCCACCTGTCATTTAGCTGAGATTTCTGCACTGCAGGGGTTGGACTATATGGCCCTCACAGTCCCTTCTAGCTCTACAATTATATGATCTGCCACTCTGCTGTAGAAGCTCTATTTGCCATTCAAAAAGCAATACTTTATATACCTGTATAGATAATACTGCTTTTGTTTCTCTTTTCTGATTCCAATCTGGTTTAACACATCAGCTATAGCATGCTTTGTTTTTTATTTCGGCACCATCACACATTCCATCCCAAGGTGTTAACCCATAAAATTGTATGCAAGCCACCTGCCTCCATTAAAAAAAACCCTGTCTTCAATACAATAGTCATTTCAAAAGAAATGTTTTGCTTCATAATGGCTTAAAATTTCCATCCGTTATTTTTCTCAAAGTGTGCTCCCCTGATTTCTCAGAAACAAATTAAGTTAAATCATACAAGAGTGCACCAGCTAATTTACAGGCTTTTAATGTTTTAGCTCTGAAACGACAGATTTCTTCAAGGACATATGGCAATCTCTTACAAAGCCATTAAAAAGCTCACATCACAGGAGATAGAAAACTGTGTGAGTTCTCTCAAATAGCTTGCAGAATTTTTTCTTATATACTGTATAGGCAAAATGTGTAGCTGTTTTCCGAAGTTACTTAGAATGCTATGTTTTCAAAGTTGGTTTGATAGGTCCCCTGCTGGCTTTTGGTTAGTGAAGTGTTTTTAGATTTTATTTATTTATTTATTTTTCCCCACTGCCTTAGGTGTCAGCCAGCCTTCTGTTCCTTCTGGGATTTGCAACCATCTCTTTACAAAATCTTGTACATGTGGAGACAAGAGCGCTGCATTGTCAGCCAAGGAAAGGAAGCTGGCACTTGAGAGAGGAGAAATAAGCTGCGAGCAATAGTTGCCCTTGCCTGAACAATCTCAAGTCACTTCCACAGAATGACAAGATGATGAAACTGAGAAATGAATTTGGCCTTTGCCATTATTCATTCGTATCATGTGCTTTTCCAGCTCTGGAAGAAACCGCGATGTTTGGCGCATCTTGAAAACTGACTGCACACATTTTAACTTTATATAGCAAGAGGCGCTACTTGTGAAGTGTGTGTCCTATAAACATTCAGGATGCTTTAGCCTCAGACTCATTTTTGTCTTGCAGGATTTTGCTTTTATTTTTAAATAATCAATCACTTCCCCATATCTTGTGCAGTTTGAAAGATGGCTACATTTTGGTCTGCATGTTGTTTCTGAAAGTGCGAATTAGGTGGGTTTGCCTTTAAATGCAAGCTGAACTGAATTCCCTCCCCCACCTCTAATAACAGCACAATCCTATTCATATCTACTCAATGGCAAATCCCACTGAATTCAATGGGATTTATCTCCTGAGAAGTGTATACAGCAGTGCAGCATAAGACTGGCCCTTAATATTATATTTCAATTGAAATGGATAGAGCTTACTTCTCTACTGCAGATATTTCTCTTCCCTACCTCCCTCCACCCCATTGTTACATGATGGAGACACGGTAAACAAAATCTACCCTAAAATGCCTCAAATTCGATTACAAGCAATACTGTTTTGTAGATTACATAGGCTTCAAATAATGTTGCACGGTGTATTTCTGACGCCGACTAATGGGGAAGGTTTGACTCTGTCTGCATGCATTAGAGAGGGCAGTGATCACTTCATCCTAATTGACATAGTACAACTGAACTACAAGAAAAATATTTCTCATTTAATGAAAGCCATAGCTCTAATTAGAGCTGCTACTGTGCTGTGTGGAATAATTATTACAAGGAGGTGTGATTTAAAGGAGAAAAGGATGTCAGCTTCTTGGGAAGTGTTATATTGGCAGTCACAGAGACAGAGTTGCTACTTTTTTCTGGTTCCCATATCATTAACAGCTGTCTGACAGGCAGAAATTCAATGGGTGTACTTCTCCATGATGGGGTAAGCTGCACTTGTTGAATTTTTGTCTTTATATACAAAGGTGTTTTAAAAGTCAGAGGAGTTTTAAAACAATGTGGCAACCCTATAATGGAAAAAAGAAAAGCAGTTTGTCAGCAAGCAGACACTTTTACTAATTTGAACTGGCTTTTTTTGGTGCTAGAAGAGAGTTGGGGAAATAGACTAATAGTCAAGTTTTCTTACTGTAATGCATATGTACTACTGTCTGTCAAAGTTGATTGACACCATTAAAACAATCCTATATATGTCTCATTGTCAGTGTGGCTTATTCCCAGGTAGGGATGGGAAACAAATTTAATTCAGTTCATATTTGGAGGTGAATCAACCAAATCTGCACTTTCCAAAGCAATACGCAAACCGAAATACAGCCATTAATAAATACACACACACACACACACACACACACACACACACACACACTTTCCTAACTTTTGCAATATACTTCTCCAGTCAAGTGTGGCTATGTTTCAGTTTGCATATTGTTTCATGAAATGCAAATTAGATATGTTTGTCTTTAAATGCAAACTGCATTGGATTTCTCTGTCATTATTACCTGTGTCATTTGACGGATGTGTAAATCAGCTACAGCATCTCTTGGCCAGCTACACTGGTGGCAGAGACAAATGCTGCTGTTCTTAGTTGGCTAGCATGATAGCACAGAAGGCAAGCTCCTTTGATCTGGCTACTGATGTCTAACAGCACAATCCCATCTGTATTTCCCCAGAAGTCTAATGAAATTTGATGGGTCTTACTCCCAGGTAAGATTAATTAGGATTGAAGCCTTGTTTAGGTACTTTTAAGGAACCTAGCTCAAGATGTTTAAAGGTAAAGGTACCCCTGACTGTTAGGTCCAGTCGCGGACGACTCTGGGGTTGCAGTGCTCATCTCACTATACTGGCTGAGGGAGCCGGCATACAGCTTTCGGGTCATGTGGCCAGCATGACTAAGCCACTTCTGGCGAACCAGAGCAGTGCACGGAAACGCCGTTTACCTTCCCACCTATTTACAGTGGTACCCCGCAAGACGAATGCCTCGCAAGACGGAAAACCCGCAAGACGAAAGGGTTTTCTGTTTTGGAGGCGCTTCGCAAGACGAATTTCCCTATGGGCTTGCATCGCAAGACGAAAGCCCATAGGGAAATGCTGGCGGTCGGGAGCAAAGACTTTCGCCCACAGCCGGCCTTCAGAAGAGGACCTCTTCTGAAGGCCGGCGGGGGGCAAAAGTCTTTGCTCCCCCCCGCCTGCCTTCCCCCCCCCCCCCCGCCTGCCCCGGGCGATCTTAAAATGCTGGCGGGCGGGAGCGAAGCGTTCGCTGCCGACCACCAGCATTTTAAAATCTCCAAGGGACAGCAGAGAAGTCTCTGTCCCGGGGAGATTTTAAAATGCTGGGGGTCGGGAGCGAAGCGTTAGCTGCCGACCCCCAGCATTTTAAAATCTCCCCCTGTCCCGGGGAGATTTTAAAATGCTGGGGGTCGGGAGCGAAGCGCTGCCGACCCCCAGCATTTTAAAATCTCCCCGTGTCCCGGGGAGGTTTTAAAATGCTGGGGGTCGGGAGCGAAGCGCTGCCGAACCCCAGCATTTTAAAATCTCCCCGTGTCCCGGGAAGGTTTTAAAATGCTGGGGGTCGGCAGCGCTTCGCTCCCGACCCCCAGCATTTTAAAACGCTGTTCCGAAGGGGGGGCGGGGACACCTGCCCCAGCCGCCCCACTTCGGAAAGCTGTTCCGAAGTGGGGAGGGGGGGCGGGGACACCTGCCCCAGCCGCCCCACTTCGGAAAGCTGTTCCGAAGTGGGGCGGGGGGGGGCGGGGACACCTGCCCCAGCCGCCCCACTTCGGAAAGCTGTTCCGAAGTGGGGAGGGGGGGCGGGGACACCTGCCCCAGCCGCCCCACTTCGGAAAGCTGTGTCCCCGCCCCCCCGCCCCACTTCGGAACAGCTTTCCGAAGTGGGGAGGGGGGCGGGGACACCTGCCCCCGCCGCCCCACTTCGGAAAGCTGTTCCGAAGTGGGGAGGGGGGGCGGGGACACCTGCCCCCGCCGCCCCACTTCGGAAAGCTGTTCCGAAGTGGGGCGGGGGGCGGGAACACCTTCTGAAGGCGGGCAGGGGGCGAAAGTCTTTGTCCCCCCTGCCTGCCTTCCCAGGGGCTTTTAAATCGCCCCGGACAGCGGAGAAGTCCTCCGCTGTCCGGGGCGATTTTAAAATGCCGCCCGCCAGCATTTTAAGATCGCCCCGGACAGCGGAGAAGTCCTCCGCTGTCCCAGGGTTTTTTAAAATGCTGGGGGTGGGAAGAAAAGCCCTTGCCCCCCCCCCAGCCTTCAGAAGAGGTCCAGGGGCAGACTGTCCCCGGACCTGGTCCGAAGGCGGTTTCCCTAGGAACGCATTAATTGATTTTCAATGCATTCCTATGGGAAACCGTGCATCGCAAGACGAAAAAACCGCAAGACGAAGAGACTTGCGGAACGAATTAATTTCGTCTTGCGAGGCACCACTGTATCTACTTTGCACTTTGACGTGCTTTCAAATGTATTTTGCTATAAGGGCTAGTCATTTGAGAGATCCTGTAAGTTGGAGTCTTGGCTGGTTCCAAGCTCTTTGACCAGTGGTATAAGACATGCTTCTCCCTCTGAATTTTACATCTAATCAGCTACACTGGATCAGAATCAGATGGTTAGAATGAGAATTATTTTTTCTGGAAAGGTTGTTGCAGTGTTTGAAGGTTGGACCACGTACTGTCACACAGATGGTAAAGTGATGTATAGCTTCTGGTAATACATAAGCTTTCTGCATAATTGGAATGACACTGTGATCTCATAAATAAACATTAGATAGGACTGATGTTCACTGACATTGTGAAATGAACTTCAGGCTTGTCAATTAATGCCATCAGTAGAATAATTTGGCTGAAAAATTGTTCCAGGGTAGAAAAACTGTCCTGATGTGCAGTAATGGAGCATCTTTGAGGATAAGGCTGAAATCTTGTGCATATTTACTCAGGATGAAGCATTAGTTCTACTAAATTCATTGGCAGCTATTTATGAGTAAAAAAATGCAGGACTGGGATAGAAACTTTTTAAATTGTGCATGTGCATTTTTTATAGACTCAGGCAGAGTAATTAATAGTAGTATTAATAATTTGATTGCGATTATGTTTTGTTAAGCTCTTGAGCTTCCTTCTTTCCTCTTATAAGATGTGGTGTGAGTTGATCACTGAGTGGATTGCATGGTAACCGGAAAATGAAACTATCACAGAAAGTAGCAATTATCTGTTCCTACCAGTCCTGAATAGCATTGAAGGACTCTTCACAAGTAATATCGTACATAAGGATAAATCCCATTGCTCCTCGATAATAGGCAGTGGTAATTGTCCTGTACCTTTCTTGTCCAGCAGTATCCTAAACAACAACAAGAAACAGAAGCATTAGGCATCAAGTACTCTTGCTGAAAACAGCATAAACCCATTGATCTTATCAGCATGAGGGGCACTTCATAAATTAAGTTTTACTTATGTAGAGGCTATCTCTTTGTAGGAAAATGGGCATTTATTGCTTTGTCTGAATACGAGTATCAGTATTATTCTTGTACATGAACTGGAGAGGTCAATAAAGATAAATGTTGCATAATGCATTTTTCCTATACTATGATCCATGAAAGAAAACATAACATAGACTCATACTGGCCTGACTTTGAGGTATGGTAAACTTAACCTCACCAACTATTTTCTTCTTCTTCTAACGTCCAGTCACCAGCATGCAAGCAACTTGTATACTTATGTGTACATCCTTGATTTTATTGTATGCTCTGTCTGCCACAAACAGCAGAGGGCCTGCCACACTTCTTTCCTTAATGAGGTCATTGATTGATTGATTGATTGATTGATTGATTGATTGCTTTAAGGATTTCTAAACCAGCTTCCATAAAAAATGGAAATGGAAAACAACAACAAACAAATTACAAAGTTATCATAAATACAATACTAGATAACAGATATAATAAAACCTTGCACAACAAAGAACCTAATCAGACCTTTGTCAAAAAGTGTTGTGTTTCTTGGAATCCTCTCAAATCATTTCTGTATTGGCATTTTGCATCTATAGGTTTTTTTGGGGGTTTTTTTTAAATGATATTTATTACTTTTTCAACATTTTCAACACAACACTACAAACAAACAAAAAAGAGAGAAAAAACAATACAAATACAATACAAAAATGCTACATGAACTAACAAAACAAAACAAAAACCAACAAAAACAATTTAAAAACACCTCAAACATTTTCAATATCTTATATTTCATTCACTTATTTCCAGCGACCTCCTCACACCTCCCTTTTTGTATTCCACTTCTATTAATTGTTTCAGCAATTCCTTTCCATCTTACTCTGTTTTCTATCCTATAATTATCTTAACACATTCTTACCTTATTTTTCCTTTAATTTTCTATTAATCTATTTATACTTAATTCCTTATAACATTTCTACTAAAGCCATAGAACTTCATTCCAACATTTTTCTAACATTCCTTAATTTTACAATATTTCTATAAATAGTCTTTAAACTTTTTCCAATCTTCTTCCACCGACTCTTCTCCCTGGTCTCAGATCTTGCCAGTCATTTCCGCCAATTCCATATAGTCCATCAACTTCGTCTGCCATTGTCCAACACTTCAGTGTTTTCAAGAAGCAGCCATTCTCTCAACCAGCAAAAAGCAGATGCAGTGGTGCCCCGCAAGACGAATGCCTCACAAGATGGAAAACCCGCTAGACGAAAGTGTTTTCCGTTTTGGAGGTGCTTCGCAAAACGAATTTCCTATGGGCTTGCTTCGCAAGACGAAAATGTCTTGCGAGTTCCTGCGAGGTTTCCCCCCCCTTTTTCCCAAGCCGCTAAGCCGCTTATCAGCTGATCCTAAGCCGCTAAACAGCTGATCCGCTAAGCCGCTTATCAGCTGATCCGCTAAGCCGCTTAACAGCTGATCCGCTAAGCCGCTAAACCGCTTGTCAGCTGATCCGCTAAGCCCGCTAATAGCGCTAATCCGCTAAGCCGCTAATGGGCTTGCTTCGCAAGACGAAAAAACCGCAAGACGAAGAGACTCGAGGAACGGATTCTTTTCGTCTTGCGAGGCACCACTGTGGTTCACAACGAAATTTAAAGGTCTGGCAGGGCAGGTCCACCTCCTTCTTTGGCATCCATCAATATCTTAAGTTTTACTCGAGGCTTCCTGCCCTGCCAAACAACTCTAAAAACATCCCTCTGCCACCTCCTGAAACAATCCATCCCATCCAAAGCTTGCAATGTTTGAAACAAAAGCAACATCCCCAGCAACACAGCAGCCCTCATCCCCACCACAGTAACTCAGCCCAACAGTAACAACTTCTGATTTGTCCATATTTCCAAATCCCCCTTCTCTTCAATCCAACATCCTTCACAGTTATCCTTGAACAGATTCACATTTTTGGCGATCATACTAACCCCCAAATACCTCTCTTTCTCAACCGATGTTAGTCCTGTCGCCTCCTGAAACTCTGTCAAGCTTTCCTTTTCCAGTTCAGATAGGGCTCTGGTCCTCATATTCATCTGTTCTTCTTTAAGTTCAATCATAACGAATGCCAGCTTATGTTCATCAGTTTGTATGGATGGGACTCTCCTCTCCAGTTGAAATGCTTTAAATTCAGCAGTAAGGTTTTTTTCCCTGACTTCATCTGCAGTTTGCCGTATCAGAGTAGATTCCTGTGTCAGTTTCTGGGTGGTTTCTGAATTGGTATTCACCTTTTGTCCCAAGTTATTTAAACTTTCTACGATTAAATCAATTTCAATATTTGCAGCATCCATTTTCACATTTATCACATCTGTTTTCTTGTGAAGTTGTTCCAGCGAATCGTTTATTTTCAAT
The DNA here is from genome assembly GCF_964188305.1 of Podarcis bocagei. Classification (NCBI taxonomy): domain Eukaryota; kingdom Metazoa; phylum Chordata; class Lepidosauria; order Squamata; family Lacertidae; genus Podarcis; species Podarcis bocagei. The sequence continues at coordinate 58,516,186 of NC_138129.1, forward strand.
AATGCAGCCACTAAGGCCTCTTCTGTTGACATCCCGCCTGTTTTTTCCTTTCCGTTTGCCATAACACTTAAGAGATTCAAGGTCAATTCCAAAGTCTCACACTTTATTATCTTGCAGCTGGAAATTCCCCATGTCTATTCTCCTGTAAAGGAGAATAGACTAGGGGAATTCTCCTGTAAAGTAACCAATCTCAAAAGCTTCCACTAGGGGAAAACAGTTTCTATTTGTATCGGTCAGTATGTCCTCTTTTAAACACAGTTTCAATAATCCATAGTTAGTTTCACTTTTCAGTTACTTTCCTCCTTTTTTTTGAAAACAACTGGAGACAGTAGAAACAATGTATTCTCTTGTTCAGCTACCTGTCAATGAACGTGCTAAACGCTGTCAATGGACGTTCCAAAAAAACATCAATCCTGCTAGCAGCCCGTTTCCAGGGTCAGAGCGGCGGCATTTTAACTCTCTTAACTCTCTCCTACAGGCATATTCAGTCCACCACTCCCCCCCTCTTCTCCTGTCTCCAAAAAAGGGGGGGTTAGTTCTTTACCGAGGGAAACTTAGTTTTTTACAAAAGGCTTTCCAAGACTTTAGCTTGCAGCCTCCTTGCTTCAGTTTATCTACAAAAGGGGAAGGCGGACTTCCTGTATTGAACCTCCCCGTTTCGATGCCAGATTAGACGTTTAAAAATCCAATTCTTCCCAATTCAGCTCTACTCACGGGTAATTACTTTAGAGTCAAATTGTCCACAGGAAAAAGTCAGTGCTCTCCGACAACAGCTATGCAGCTTCACTCCGTGGAAGAAGCAGACAATTCGAAGCACCGTGCCACTCACCCCACATCGCTCCGGATCCCCGAAACTGGGTTTCCCCGCGAGTAGGGGAGGCGCAAAAGGTGCCCGCCGAATCCCACGTTCACAGGCTTCTCCCGCCTGTGATTTTTACGGGTCTCCGCCTTCGCCGTGGCGGTACAGACCCAAATTCCCACGGGGCAAATTCCTCCCGATCAGAGGAATTCAGCCATTGCCGGAGGCACCAACCCGGAAGTCCCCCTTGCATCTATAGGTTTTGTACAGGATAAAAACATGACTAGAGCACTGAAAAATCAGCCCTGTCCAGACTGGACCATAGAGCTAAAAACATTATTATTATGTGAAGGCTGATTATCAGTGAATAAAGATTTAGGGAAGGGAGATGGGACACCATTGGGAGCTTTCATTGGTATTGCTAATGGCAGCATGGGAGTGATTTCCACCAGGACTGTGGCTGGGCAGTCATGAAGTAAGGGGCAACATCCTCATGTGGATCAGGAATAGGTGAAGTAATAGGAAGCAGCGAGTAGGACCAAATAGACAGTTTTTACAATGGAGGAATATAGAAAGTACAGTTCCCCGAAGGATCAGTATTGGAACTTGTGCTTTCTAAATTGTTCATAAAAAACCAAGAGTTAAGGGTGACCAGTGAAGTGCCCAAGTTTGGTGAAGATACCAAATTGTTTGGCATCATTAAAATGAAAAGAGATTGCAAAGCGCTCCAAAACGGCCTCTCCAAACTCAGTGAATGGGAAGTAACAACAAATGAAATTCAATGCAAACAAATGTAAAGTAATACATACAGGGGCACAGATAATAATAATTTCACATATATGCTCATGGGGTCTGAACTGGCAGTGTCTGATCAAGAACGAGACATCTACAAGTCTTACATATGACTTATTATATTGCTGTTCAATTGACACCTTTTTCCTGTTTACGGCAGAAAGGAAGTTAGAAGAATCTTGAGGTGAACCCCTGTCATTCTCTCTGTGAGTGCTTTCTCACAGCTCCGTTGAAGCCTTTGTACCTGGTACAAACTTTGGTAATGAACGTGACTTGCACCCCTTCTGCTGCCTGCTGGCTGGGGAAACAGAATGCCGTACCAAAACAGCAGAGTGTGCTAACTAAGAATATTTATACAGTATAGTCATGCATGGGGGAATGCTTTTGGACCTGTACTATCATGCTTGGTCATAACTTGCTCTAGGGGTCCAGCATTGCGTGAGCAGCTCAAGTTTTAATTCATCTGATAGAGGTTTTGCTTTTTATCTATATCAAGCTTCTGCCAACGCTGAAGTTGCAAAGTAGTGGTAACTGCCTCAGTATTTTCAGTTGGGATGTTCATTCCCTGCCCACTGCCTGTACCTTGATATTTTCTGTCTCTTTTAAAAGAGACATATTAGGTGCCACTTGTGCAATATCTGACAAAGTAGTATATTTAGTATATGTCTGCGAATATCCATAGTTAAACAAATAGAAACAGCTCTGCTCCTTTGATTTCTCTCCCTAGCAACATTATACAGAAAATCATTGTGCCTTTCTTTCACCCTTCAACCGATAGCACTGTTTCTGTTTCCCAATAAAATGATTTTTGTTACCCATTTCCTGAAAACCCTTTTAGCATTTTTAGGTTTTCTTCTCAGCCTACCCTTCAAAAAGGAGGACTGGGTCCTGCAGTATCCCCAAACTCTTCACCTGATCACAAAAGGCACCACAACTCCTCTGTTTATGTTATCATTGTATTTGTAGGGTTTCCAGATCTTGTAATATTTGCAGAAGCAGCGTCATCAGAAGAGAACAAGCAGCATTCATTTGAGTGACACCGTCTCCCTACCACTTTATTTCCCCAATGTCTGGTTAAATGAGCTACTTGCTTCCATAAACAGTGACTCCTGAGTGTAAGTCTGCCAACCTCATGGCCTTCTTACGACATCAATACACTGCTAGGGAATTCTGATAACCTATTGGGTTATGGAAAGCGATAGAAGTATACATGCCATGGGAAACATTTCATGAGATTCTTATTTTGCTTTGAGGATTAATCATACGTATATTATTCTGAGCACCTTTGTGCCTAAGCAAACACTGAATGTCTCCAGTGAAAAATTAAAAACAATACAGTACTTCAAAATTAAAAAGCAAAAGACAAATAGTATGTTTTCAGATAAGGTTTGCCCCTTATTGCTATCAATATCTGTTCTAACTAGGAATGTCCATGTTATACTCTAATAATCACATCACTTTGGACTGGTGTCTGGTAAAAGAAGTTAATTTTCCACTGGATAATTTTCCATACATGGCAACTACTATAATAATTCAGTCTGCCTGTTGTTACTCATGAGAACGTAAAATGGAAGACCTGCAGTTAGTGTTTGGCTGTTGAAGGCAGATATGTTTTACCTTGAGGTAATCTTGGGGATGGGCGGGATATGCAGAGAAATCATGACACTTTTGAGGACAACCCAGTAATCCTATTTCCTAACAGTTATTCAAAGTGGTTGCAATTAATCTTTCTGGCCTTCACGGTGCCTCAAGAGGTGATGGTTTGAAAATATTTGAGAATTACTGGAACAGAGTGCTTAGCAGTTTTATGACAATAAGGTCTTGTTTTCTGAGATGGCTCTCCAGCTGAACTGGCAACCTAGAAGTGAGAAAGCTTTGACAGCATTTTAATCTGTTTCCCCTCAAAGTGCAACCTAGTAGACCAGACATTCAAAGTGTTTACATGTTTGCTTTTTTTAAAATCCATTTGCACATATTTCATCCATCTCTCAGCAATCAGAGAGATGCTCTGAAACAGCAGCAGAAAAAAAACGAGGGCCTTATCTTGGAGGCGCACACCTGATGTTTACAGCACCTTTTCTTCCCTGCTGTGTTCAGGTTTGTGCTGGTGGTATTTTTAAAAAATCAAATGGCAGTGTACAGGTTTTCAAGCTTCGCTTTTTAAAAGGTTTCATGCACTGAATATGATTAATGGAGAAGTCTCCTCTTTCTTCTACCCACTCCAGGGGGTGACGGAGACTGAAAGGTCCTTACGCCTCAGATAACTTAGCCAGGAAAATCAGCAACTGCCGAAAGAGCTTTAAGGGCAGGCGTGGCAGAACCTGTGGCTCTCTGGTTGGAGAATAATTCCAATCATCCCTGACCATTGGTCATGCTGGCTGAGAGCTGATGAGAGCTGTGGTCTATCAACATTGGATTTAAGTGCAATTTTCTGCTAATAAACACATTTTTGTATGCTGTTTTGACTAATGTACGCTTTTTTGTAAGGAGTGGAGTTCCTAAGATGATTGGATGGCACATTGTTTGCCTCCTTCCATCAGCTCCTGCAGCCAAGCTGGTGCCAAATGTATTGCTCTGCTTTCCTTTGGACCACATCAGTGAGGCCAAGAGGTGGGTATTCTCGTCAGGGCAGCACACTGCTCAAGCTTGTACCCTAGAGAGATCAGTTTGGTGTTGCTAACGCAGCAAAAACAGCATAGGAGGCTGCAATTATGAGATATCAGTCTCTGCAGACACAGCAGGTGCTGTGATTCTCCAGCTATTTGAGTTCACCCCCAGAAGTACACTCCATTTTATTGATATAGACAGAAGCCAACAATAATTTTTTCAGACAGCGCAGATTTGATAGATTTGCCCTTGAATGCAAACTCAACCAAATTTCTCCCCAACTACAGTGCTGATGTTTCAACAAGTGGCCTTTGTTGCCATGCTCCTACTTCTGTAATAATAAAAGCAAATGCTTAATGCTCTGAATGTAGGGGTTACGCATGTGCCAGACTTTCTGTAGATTAAAGTAATTTCTCTCTCACAGCCTTCTTGAACTGATGTCCAACTTCAGCTTAAAGCACCTTGGAATCCAATTATGTTGCTGAAAAAGGGAAAGGAATCTCATCAGTCCAGCCTCTTTTCATCATTCTCCCCCAAATATCTCCAAAAGACAGACACTAACTTACTCCAGCAGGCCTCTCCAATGCCGCAGGAGACTTTTGGAGAGATTTGAAAAAAAAACAGCAAGATTCAGGGCTGATTTTAATTCCCCTCCTTCGTCTCATGAACATGACTGAATCCTAAGGTTCATGAAGCTGAAGTTGGATATCAGTTGGCGAAGGCTGGGAGAGAGAAATTATCTTAATTTGCAGAAAGCCCGGCACACAAATAAACCCAACTCAGATCACCAAGTAGCTACAGTTTGTTTTTAATATTACGGATCATTTGCAATTCTGTTTAAAAGTAATATATATTTATTTAAAGAACAAACTACAGTTTACTCCTGTAAGCTAACAGGAAGAGGAAGGGGAGAGTGATCAAGGGGCAGGAGGTGGAGGGGGGCATGAAACACTTGGCATATTTTCTGCTGGGTTCCACCCACTGGTGTGAATGGAAAGCAGCAGAATATGCAATTAATGTGTTGAGTGAAAACACATAAGTGTGCTGACCCTAATGTGCTCTTCACACATACATTAAAAAATGGATCTGAATGACCCATCTGCAAGATAATGCCCCCATGTACACAGCCTTACTGGAAATCCCTTTCAGTTTGAATATGAATACTTATCCAATCAAAGAATGTAGACCTTGGTTTTATATATATGTGAACCTCTGCTCAGCTGTTAGGGCTTCCGCCAATTAAAGAAGTGTAGTTGATTAATTGAATGCCTTTAAGCCAATGAATTGGTTAATTCATTGCTTTAAGTTTCTTCACCAAAACCTCAATATGGGTGCTTTTTAGAGATCCTGAAGGATGCTAAACTCAGTGTTCGGAAGATAGGCCATCTTTCATCATTTCATTGCAATTCTCTGTTGTGGTGACACACAAGAACCAAAACAACCCAGCCAATTAAAATTCACCCTTATTGATTAAAATAAGCCCATACCTATTAATCAACCAGCTTGCAGTCCCTAGTGATGGTCCCACAGAGTCCACCTTTAAAGGTCTGAAAATAGGACTTTCCCCATAATTTGAGTGAAATGATGGATGTGAATCCACTTCATATAGGTAGTGGAAAGCACTACAGAAATTCTTCATTCACACACTTAAATCACACTTCATTTACAGCAAGAGGAGGCATTTGTGGCAGCCGGGAATGAAATGACAAAAAGGACAAGCCACACTTGCAACAGAATGGATAAAAGCAGGAGTTATACACACACCTGGGTTGTTAGGAAGGATTCTTAGTGGCAGACAGGCATGCATTTGTGGTGGTAGCAGGAAAGATATATATATAACTAGACTGATATAAGCCTATACAGTATGTTTTTCACTTAGTATATGTTGGAATGTCAAGTCCAACTACTCACAACCATCCCTTAATTCTCATCTCTCCCATGATGCCTTGCTGTCAGGAGCCAAAGTCAGAGGCAGCTGAGCAATAAAACATCTGGTGTCAGTGAAGTTAACTCTTTATTCAAAGAAACCAAAATCACACAGACCGAGTGATCGCAGCAACACTTCCCAGTAGGTCTTGCCCCACTGAGGCAGTTGTGAGGACTGAATGTCCCTGCCCTCCCACAGCTCTCTAAGCTTCCTCCCCCGGTTCCTCCCCCAGCAGCCCAAGGCTCCTTTGTCTTATCTCTCTTTGCTCTACCTTCTCCATTCCCCCATTCCCAGGGGGAGGGGAGCTGGTCACAGCAGGAGGGGGAAACTCCCTGGCTTCTTCAGAGGCCTGCCTCCACTCTGCCTCTTGGCGCCCTGCCCCTGCTTCTGCCTCCGATACTGAACTGTTCTCTGCCACAGGCTCTACCTGCTCCCTAACCCTGCTTCCGACACCTCCTCCTCCTCTTCCTCCCAGTCTGCTCCTTTTTCTCCCACTGACTACTCATCGCCATCCCACCACCAATCCCCTGGCTCTGAGCTGCCTTCCCTTTGGGGTTCCCCAGCTGGTGCCTCCCACCACTGCTCTGCGTCCAGTCAGTCCATGACACTTGCTTCTTAAGTGGCAAGTGAATACAATAGCTTTAGCATTTTGAGGGGTTGTTCTCTCTCAGATGGGAAAACAAATGGATATTCATATGGAGAGAGATGGAATGGAAGCTGTGACTCAGGCGGCCTCAGTCCACTTCTAGCCTTTGTTGTCAAAGGTTGCTCAACTGGAGTTCTCTACAGTGACCTTCCTTGCCCTGTGGACCCCTTTACCAGACAACACTCTATTTTTCCAAAATCCACCTTTGCTTTTGTTCGAAGTGCAACAGCAGCAATCATTCAGTTTATAACTGTGTTTGCTCATGTCTTGCCACTTTTGCATCTCCCTTCCCTACTGCCTCCCATTGCCTCTTCCCCCACCCCATGCTTAAAATGTAAATTGAAAGCTCCTTTGAGCAGGGACTTGTTGTTGGGGTTTTGTTTTTGTTTTGCTCATGGTACTCTGCAAAACCCAAAGGATGCACAACACTAATAATACGAAACAGCATACCAAATGAAACATTTTAAGTATTCAGTTTTTACCGTACAGTACTTGGATGTCCCACATTGCCCTCACCGAAATCTACCAAATTAGCAACAAAGAATTATGTTGGTGGGCACTGGTCAACCTTTGTTCCTGCTACAATCTAGAAATAGAAATGTTCAGGGGAGGGGAGGATGAGTCAATGGATACTATGAGAAGCAAGTGATGTTATGAATCACTTTGAAAGCTGCTTTCTGATTTCACCTGCCAGCAGCAGCAAATTAACCCCACACCCACCCGGTCACTACCAGAAAATGTCAAAGTCGCTACAGAGCTTAGCTCTCCTGAAAACACTTCATTTCAAGGAATTAATTGTGTGATTTCTCTCTTTCTAACAACTAATCATTCATTTTCACAAAACCACAGGGAGATCAAGCAAGGAGGCTCAGTGGTTTAGACCACAGTGCCACCCGCGTCCCCTACTAATGTGTATATAGCCACAGATTGGTCCAACATGGGAGATATGGGGGCCATTTTTGTCACATGGAAAGTAAACACAGGTCAAAATGGTAGTTTGTTTTCTCTATTTCCTCATTTTAAATGCCACAAAATCAGTACAAAGTTGGGCCTGTGACAATGAAGGGATGGGAGTGACTTGTGAATATAAAGTACAGTACTTCTCTTATCTCAATACAGAACTGGACTATGAAAATCTGATTAAGACTTATCACACAGAAAATGATTTAGGGTTTTTTTAGCGGGGGGGGGGGGGCGTGCTGCTGCTTTGAGAATACAGAAGGGATTAGCTACTGCTTGCCAGTTCAGCCGATCAAACAGCAAGTGAGGTAGAAAATACAGCTGCTTCCTTCTCAAACATCTTCTGACACTGATTATCACTTTACTGGCCTGTTACAGATTTTATAGGATTTATGAAACAGTGCTGTGAAGAAAAAAAAACTACAACAGAATACATGGTGAAGTGTGTGTATATGTGGGGGCAGATTTGGGTCATAAAACCTACATATGCGTGAAAATAAATTCCTTGAATATCAGTTGAATTGGCATCCGTGAGATGAATTTAGGATCAGACTGTAAGATTGCTGCTCTTTCTTTAATGCTGATTTCTAAACTGATTGAAAAGTGGGTTTATACACAGGGATTAAAACTCCAGCAATTTGAAATGGATGCCATTTTCTGTCTTCACTATCAAAGCACGCTGTGCCACAAGATGCAAAAATACATTTTGATTCTATTCAGAATCTGACTGCATTGGTTTCTTTTTAGCACCAAAGCACAATGGAAACTGTTAGCATATACAAGAAATGAGCAGTGCGGAGGGTGAAGCAATCAATGCGAATGATCAGTTTGTGACTAGGGTAGTACAAACCATGTTTGGGTAAGTAATCATTTCAAATTCTGAAAGGAAGACATAATAGCAGTATTAGATACAGACATATTTTTCCTTTATTTATTTAAAAATGCCAAGCCGCCACCCGTCTGAAGCAGGTAAGGGATATTGATTCACACTGAACAGATGCAGCAGTTATACCTGTAGGGAAAACATAGCTGTTGCTTGCAGTTTGGCACCACACTTTATAGTATTTGGGAAATTTCTCATTTCAAGCTAAAGGCTGGTTTAAATTGGACTGGGAGATGCACAGGCCCCAAATATATATAGACAAGAACAGGTTTTTGCAAACCAAAAGGCCCCACAGGCCTCTCTATCCACCAAGCCACACCCCTAATGGGCCTTGCTCTGGGCCTTCAAGTGCTCTTGCCTGGCCAGAATGTGTTCTTCAACTATTATAATGCCTCTTTGCTGACTTGGATGGAGAAAGAAAAGAGATGTAGGCATGGCAGGGCAGGAACATAGCCCTCCCTACAAAGGGAAGAGTCACATCCACCCCAACCATCACAGGCACACAGCCCCCAGAAGGTGGTTCATGAGGGAATGAGGCATTTTGGCTGAGAATGTTCCAAGCTCATCCATGTTCAAGAGGGTCATAAATGAACTCGGCCCACACTCCTCCTCTGGGATTTCCAGTGGCAACGCAGAAGCGTCTCCTCTCAGTTCTTTTAAGTAAGCTATATTTTCAGAGGTATTAGTTATGAAAACCTACAGCTGGATGTCACATATTATTTACTTAGTATAGGGGTGGGGAACTTTTTTCCTTCACGTCCAACTTTCAGGGAGGTGCATGTTGGTGGTGGGCAGAGCGAGCCAGAGGCCAAATTGGGTGGAACAGTATATGTGATTTTTATCCTTGTATGATAGATTGCATTCCAGCCAGTACCACATACTAGTGTGTGTCGTGTGTCATGGCACCCTGGGGTGTCTTCAATGATGGTTGGGGTGCTGCGGACAACACTGGCCTCTTTCCCTCTTTCCTTCCCTCTGATGCCCTCTCGTGTCTCTGCCTCTCAAAGGCTTGCACAGATCTTTGTTGCAACAGCCCTGGCTACAAGTACCCCAGGCGAATGGTCCCTCTGGGGCTGGCCAGGGGTGCTTCCCAGGCCCCTGTGGGGTAGTGTGAGGAGGCAACTCTCTTTGGGGTGGGGGGCAGCTCAGAGACCGGGGGCGACAGCAGCAGCCACCCAGAGGACTCCCAATAATAATAAAATAATAATAATAATAATAATAATAATAATAATAATAATAATAATAATAATAATAATTTATTATTTATACCCCGCCCATCTGGCTGAGTTTCCCCAGCCACTCTGGGCGGCTCCCAATCAGTGTTAAAAACAGTACAGCATTACATATTAAAAACTTCCCTCCCCCCAAGGAGAGGGAAGAGGAGAGGAGACTGAGGAAACACTCCTCAAGGGCGGGTGCTCGAAAAGAGGTGAAGGGCTGCCGGCTCTGCAGGTAAGGGGTGACGTAACTGGGCTCCTGAGCCCCACAGGGGTGCCGCAGAAAGAACGCTGTTGGTCAAGGGAGCCATGGACCTCAAAAGGCTAAAAACCTCTGCAATACACCATTGTCAAAACTGCTTCTGTCCCTTTTCAACCATTTGGTTCAGAGGCTATGTTTCAGCCTGCCATGTGGTTATTACTGCCTGTGGGGATATGGGAAAGATCTGTCATTTCACAGACTATTTTAGGCAATTCACCTTTACGTTGATGTAATTTTTGTCTTTCTATTTAAAGCTACCTTTGTGAAAACCATTCCCTACATATTCTCCACCCAACCCCTCCAGTTGGCTTAAAATAAATGACTGTTTTCTATTTCCTTCCTAGATCTGTGAACATCTGAAACTTTGCCTGGAACTTTCTTTATTGAAAATTCTATTCTAAAATAAGATCTATCTTTGACAAGGGTAGTCAAATGCTGGGACCAAAAATCTCAGTGTCTTAAAACAGAAGCATCTGAAGCATTTCCCCTGCTTTATAGATTAACTTGCCTTAATTATTGACTGTTCCACTCATAATTTCCACCTTTTCTTTCTGCTATCCTAAGTCTTATTTATTAAACATGTCTCTTCTGTGTGCTCCCAGGAGCTCCATTCTCACTTCCTACAGATTCACTTTACTCTTGTGTATACTGTGCAGTTCTCTAAATACACTCAAACATCACAACTGAATTCTACAGCTGAAGAAGAACTAAGAATTGTGCACAGACTACAATTCTAGTTTCAGTTTTTATTCACTGAAACTAAGAACATTCTTAACAGGGGTGATCCTACCATCAGGCAGCGTGAGATAGTTGTCTCCGGTGATGGGTGCTGTGGAGCAGTGTAGTGAGGTGTCAGGAGACAGAAATGTGTGTGCACATGCCTAGTAGCCTGATGCCCTCAAGAGGATGCTGGCCCATCAACCATGTCAAAATAAGCCTGAGCTGCCAGTCTGATCAGCTTCTTTATGTCAAATGAATGGGACGTGATCTTGTCCTTTGCCTCAGGCAGCAAAATGTCTTGGGCAGTTTTGGCTCTGAAACAAAGCACAGGGCAGTCCATCCAAATCCCCACCTCTTTTCTCCTAATAGGAGGAAACGCTTGATCTATCCAGGTTGAATTCCGTACTCTGGAGGAAAAGGATGCTGGCAGTGACCTTTGCAGGATCTTTAGCTCTGACTGTAGTTCATTTCCAGGCAGAATGATAGATGAGTTCAAGAATTGTGAGTGGCAGAACACAAGATTGTAGCCCTAGTGGACTGAGGTTTGAAAAGAGCTCTATTAGCCAGGGGCTCTTTCTCTTTTAAGTCATTTCAGAACTAGATTTGCCTCTGGCTTTCCAGTTTAGCAGTTAGAGGAGTAGTAAGCACACCACTTTTATACGTTGGTTGAATAGGACTCTTGACATTTTCCCTTAGGCACTGTTTCTGTTACAGGACTATCAACTTTTCTTCAAGTTCAAACGGCAACATTTCATGAGTCACTCATAAAATTCAGTGTGCTGTATCAAATGGTAGTTCATACTCAGAGCAGACCCACCGATATTCATGGACGTAACAAATTTAGGTCTATTAATTTCAATGGGTTTACTCTGAGTAGAACTTAGTTGGATACAACCCAAACCCTCCTCCAACTAGGGTGCTTCAGCGTACAACTACAGCACTAGTGCTTAACTAGTATTTGTAGTTAAGCTCAAAAAGAGATGAGAGTCATACTTCCCCATGCAATGCCCCAACTTTTCAGGTAACTTTATTTCATTATTTCATTACACTTCTACACTGTTTAACACCAGCACCAAAGTGTTATCGGAAGCCTATATAAACATGCTCACCCAGAAATGCTCAGTGGGAAGGCTAATTTCCCCATCTCTCCTCACAGTAAGGCTACGCACCACAACCTGCATGGTCTGTCATGTGCAATCAGGGTATTGGATCAGGAGTGGAACTCACTCAAGTTATTCTGATTGTCTGAAAAGCCCTTTAAGACTTGGATACTTAAGAATAACTGCTCATTTAATAAATAAACTATAGGTGAAACCAATGGATATAGAGCAGATCCATCAGTCCTAATGTCAACATATTGTGGCTTATCCATTATGTTGAATGAAATTCATCCTGCACTGATTACAAAAATGATATCTCTGAAGCTTCATTTAAAATGAGCTCAACAAGGCTCATTAGCATGTTGGACTATGTTTACTCAATTTTATTTTTAATGAAACAACTGTCTTGTCTGAAATGAATCCTTTGAATCACAGGAAATGTGCTATAAAACACAAACCACTTCCACATATGTTCTCACTCATCATTTAACATATTGGAGTGTCCTGATCTGATCTCATACTGGGCATCCTTTTATCAGGTGTTTACCACTTTTGAACTAAGCAGAAGAAATGTACTTCTGGAAAATAAACAGGAGATAGTGATAGAGGGTGAAAGAGAAAAAATAAGAAGCAGTAGGAAAAAAGGCAAGCCACTTGACTGTAGAAGAAAACCTCAAAGCAGTTAACAAAAAAAGATAAAATGATAAAAATTATCACTAAAAAATAATAATTACAGCCATAATTTAAAACATACAAAAAGTTAAAACCGCAATAGAATAGACTAAAACAGAAAAATTGCAGCTGTTGAACAAGAGACTATGATTAAGATTGGAATACAACTGGAATAAATAAGATGTTGAAAGCAGGAAGAAAAAAAAAGAATTACTGAACCTGTAATCCAGCAAGCAGGAGGTCACCCAAATTATATAATTGGATATTTGATTAATTGTTATTTGATTTGGTATTATGATTTGATATGCATATAATGAGGTCTGTTTTGGATTTTTTGTAACTGAAAACTAATAAAAATTATTTGGGGGGGTGGGAATAGACTAAAACAGATTCATAACGTAGCTGCCAGGGTGCCAAAAAACACTATCCTAATGTTACTCTCTGGACTTGGTCCAGAAGGTATGACTGCAGCCACTTCCCATTCCCCAGAACTGGTCCAGGAGGCACTGGCAGAGGAAGAGGAGTGCGGGGGGAGTGCACTGCCCCCGGCAGCGCGATCCCAGTAGGGTGCCATTGCGGCTGCCCCTGCAGCCCGCGCTGGACACCACGCCCCTGCAGGCGGTGTGCCCCGCCCCCTGGACGCGCAACAGCCCCCCCCCGCCGGCTCTCCGCCCCCGCCCCCGATGTCGGAGCATGAAGCTCTGCCGCTGCCAGGAGGATACTATGGTTGATGGTATTAAAAGCTGATAAGAGATCAAGAAGCAGGAAAAAAGTCACACTCCTATTGTCACATCCTCTCCACAAACTTTACTCCTGCAACTCTTCCATCCTCAGGCACCTGTTCTCTTAAGTAACTCTGCTGTGTTCTCAGAGTAACTTCCAGTATTTCCCTTTATCCAAGGAACTCCAGTGTGACTTCCCTCTTCCATCAGTTCCCTTGTCCAAACCACCTTTTCTGGGAAGGCTATGGCTGAACTCCAGAGTCTCCATTCTCTAACTGTGGATTGGTGAGCAATGAATTATGACAGATTGACAATCAAAGATGTTAATTTCAAAAAAAGGACTGGATTCCTATAGGTGCTGATGTAAATATACAATAATAATACATGTATCTGTGTAAGTTAGCCTGTAGGGATACATGTGTGTGTGTGTGCGTGTGCGTGTGCGTGCGTGTACACGCACACACACACCCCTACACAGACACATATGCATAATGTTATGTGAGAGTCCTCAGTGTAGACACTAACAGCAACAGCCTGCCATTTCTACCATTTTTAAGTCTTTTCATTTAATTCAAAAACACGTTTCTGGCTCTGACACTTCGGCAGCCACTTCAAAAACAGGAGCCAAATATTTGATATAATGAAGCCTGCTCATATTTACTTGTGATTATACAGCCTAGATCAAAAGCTCACAGGGTCTAGATTACATTATTCATCAGTTTTAAGTCCTGTGACACCTGACCTTTTCTCAAACACTACAAAACGCATGCAGAGCTTGAAGGTCAAAAGACAAGTGCCAAGCTTCACAGTGGAGAACCCAGATGTAGAAAAGGAAAGGGTGGGGCAAGAAGTATAATGAAAAATTGAGATCAGAGCCAGTGGCCAGGTGACCTGAATAGCTGGGCATTTTATTTTGACACCACTTTTCCCATGGATGCAGCACTCACTCCTGTTAATTTTGGCCTATGACCCTATCTTCATTTTAGCCAAGTGGAGCTTGTAGTTCAAGAGAGAATCAAGCCAGCTGGGAGAAGGTGGAAAGAGCTCATGCTCTCACCTGTACCCTTAGGTCTTCTTTCCAATCTCATGTGTTTTTCTAAATTTACCATCTGTTTTCAGTACCAGAGTTCAACTTTAGAACATATGAAGTAAGAATATTAATATTGCAACCACTGTATTGCTTTCAGTGCCTGCTAAAAACTTTTCTGTTTAGGCAAGTCTACTCAGATATACAATTTTACTTTTAAGATTGTTCTTTTTATTGGTATTTTTTCATGAATATTTTGTATTATTTCCCGTAAACTGTTCAGTGCTTTGTTTTCAAATTAAGTGATATATAAATCTTGTTAAATAAAATATATTAAAGTGCTTCTCAACAGGCGTGAAGTGTGCTGCCCTCACTTCTGAGTAATTCCTGCAAGACTTGAACCCCAACTTCTTTCTCTAGAAAATTAACAGTAGCTCAAAGCAAGCAATGTGCCAGAGGTAGCAACATGGTGGGTCTGAAACTGGACACATCCATGGCCTCATTTGGATGCTACACTAAACTATGTTTTAGCATTATGTGTACAAGCCCTGGTGTTTTCAGCTCCTTCAGTATAACTAACTCCCTCCATCCAGCACTGGTTCCCTGTAAGACAGACGAAAAGCAGCTTTCCTTCTTCCACTGTTCTGGATAAGCTACCCTTCCTAGCTTTTCATGTACCCAAGTTCTTCGTAGCTCTCACACAGTTGTGCTGAGGAACATCTGCCTGTATCACCTGCCCCTCCCCTCAAGCCTCCTGCCTTTGTGTGGTGAGTTGGGCACACAAACATGGAGCCTTTTAGTCTCATTATAAAATGCATTTGAAATGCATATTTAAGTCTCATTAAAGTATGCATTTCTAAATGTGTTTTATCCTAAAATGCTCATCTTGAGATACATTGATAGATGGTCATTTTGTGATTAGACGTGAACTTTCATAGATTTTTTTTCATCATTACAGATTAATCTGGAAATGGGCTGGAGTGCCCTTATGAATGAACATAAACAACAGTGACATGGGCTAGAAATGAGACTAATATGTCCACTTTCTGGTAAGTGTGGTGTATGTGGGGAAAACCCTGCAGCGCTATCTAAACTTCCTACACAGACCTATCAACTGGCAACCAACACTGTGTCCTCGGAGGTGGGTGCTGAGCTGTGCCGAAGACTGAAAAGACAATGTCTTGGGGCAGAAGAGCTCTTTAAAGCATCCCACTCAGCACCCTCTCCTAACTCAACAAGTTGGGC
Source organism: Podarcis bocagei (assembly GCF_964188305.1). NCBI lineage: Eukaryota > Metazoa > Chordata > Lepidosauria > Squamata > Lacertidae > Podarcis > Podarcis bocagei. Next base: position 58,531,765 of record NC_138129.1, read on the forward strand.
TTGCTCCTGCCCCTCGGGGATGTGCACAAAAGCACCACCCTATCTACCATAAAACTAGGGGTAGAGTAGGGGTTGGCAACGTTTTCTGAGGCCGGTCCAGTCCACTCCCTGGCAGACCTCTTGGTGGGCCGGAGCATGCGCGCCCGTGCGTGCGCTCAAGCTATTTCCGGCACCCTTCCAGGATGGAGGAGCGCCTATGCACATGCTATTTCTGGCGCTCTTCCAACCCAGAAGTCGGTCCCCGCGGCAAGAAAAAAATGGCGCCGGGGGGAGCATGGAATCCCCACGCCAATCCATGGAACGGCCGTGGGCTGGTTCAAGGAAGCTCATGGGCTGGAACCGCCCATAGGCCTTAGGTTGCCGACCTCTGGGGTAGAGGGAAGTGATGCCACAGACTTCTTAACTAGGATTTGTTGAAAGAAGCATGCTTCAAATGGTGGTTTATGAAGTTGGCTTGTTTTCCAAAGCCATAGATTAACGTGGTTAAGATGAAGGGTTGAGACACAATGATAACCTCTGGCTCAGTGAAAATGGAAATGAAAGCTGCTGCTTCTTATGACCACCTGGGAGTGGGGTTTAAGGTGATGACACACGAGCCTGAAGCTCATTCATGTCAGACTAAATTATAAATGAGAGTTATGTCCAAACTGAACCTATAAATCATCCCATGAAGGAATTCTTAGTTAGAAAGAGGAGCAGACCTGTCCCAAGAGTAGGAAGGCAAAGGTTAAAGCTACAAGAGATGTACCATGAGAAGCATTAAGCAAGATAGTAATGTGTCATGTAACACAGCAGGAGAAGAAACTTCTAAACCATCCTGTCATTGATAAATTATAAGTAGCACTTGGCTGTCCCCCCCAATGTTTTTTTCAAATATGTTTTGTGGGACATTTTAGTCTATTTTTTATAAAAAAACAGAATTGCAGCTTAAGTCAGGACAGTGTAGAAAAAAAACTATTAAGACTTTCCAGGAACCCCATGCTTTAAAATTTAATATTTTCCCTTTCCAGATTCTGTCAGTTTTCTTGTCCTGTTATCACAGCTAGGGGATTAGTGAGTAATTGCCTTAATGAGTTGTTTGTTCAGGGATGGGAGGGTGGATGGTGGGGTAGGAAGGCTTCAATTGCTGATTTCCAATTTCTTTATTTAAAAAAGAAAGATGCAAGAAGCCCAGTATAATTTGGTTAATTATTTGATTCATTAGTCACCCTTTATCAGTAATGATTCCAGAGCAGCAATTAAACAGAAAATCCCCAGCCAATAAATTCATAACAGATCAGCCTCAGTCTCCTGTTAGGGAACTATTGGGCCCCACTGCTTCACACAGGAGAACCAGAGTGAAAATGGAAATCAAGGAAGAACACTACCTTGAGAACATAAAACCAGGATCAGATTATAAACTTAATCCCAGGAACGTAAGCCTTCAGAAAAAAAATTCCTGGATTGAAGTTGCTTCAGTTTTGGAAATCCGAATCTGACCCTCTATTTCCACCCTGCAATCAATATCTTAAGGAAGCTAGTGTGACAGAAAAATCTTGCATCATTAAAAGTAATACCTCTTCATAAAAATAGTGATACATATTGCCTGTTGTTTCTGAACATGAATTCAATCATCTTTTGAAATAGGTATGCCTGAGCAAACTTCCCGGATTTTAATTTCAAAGGCAATATTACATGCTGTTTTCCACAAGTAATATAAGATATTTTCCCCAAATAATGTTCATGCACATTCCCTTTCGTGACTTCTATTAAAAATCCATTAGTCACCCACACACAAGTGAATAAAAATCCTACAGGTATCCTTAGTCTCAAGTTCATAAAGTGGGTAGGGGGAACACTCTGAAGATACTTATAAAAGGAGACTTCAAAATCGTTTGGTATTGTTAACTACCATGACAACATAAAATGAATTATCATTCATTTACAGAACCATTTCCAATACATTCTTATTGGATTTGAAGGCACATTCAAAATATGATCTGAAGTCTTGAAATAACAACCCAACCTGGTAAATTAAGATGAATGTGCTTTTAAAACAGTTGGGACTACTCTGCTCATTCATTTATTTAAAAAAAGCAGAAATGCAGCTCCATCAGCAGTAGTAGCATAAGTGCTGTGTATTTCTGACCCCCTTGGATACAGTAATGAGCTCCCCCCCATTGCTGCATGGCACCCCAATTTTTGAGAGGTGTGAGATTCTAGGGGCTCCAGGGTTCGTATTTCCTTTGGAGACTGTGGTGTCTTTATGGTCTATGGTTCATTTACACACACACACACACACACACACACATATATATACAACCTAAGCCTGTGAGGGAAGGACTGGCAGCATTAATACTCTGAGGGTCTTGCTTCCCCCAGAGCCACAGCCTTAGATTTGGACAGAAATCAATCCTCCCTCCCGCTCTCCCTGGATATGCCAGGTCTGCATCCTCTCTACCTCAGGCTCCATTCTCCCCTTGGTGGTCTAAGAAAAGTTGACATGAATCTCCCTGTGACTCTTCTTTGCTTACTATGAAAAGATACTCCCATAACTGTATCACAGATGCACATTTCATTTTCTAGCTATGAGTCACTGTCAGCTAGAGGTTGTGCAAGTGATAAGAAATTAGCATAGCTGAAAAACTGAGACATGGACAAAGGGTAGGTATAAGAGCTTCTGGTTCCAGAAGGGAGAAAACGTGTTTGACAAGTGCAGCCCCAGGGATTTTCAGTAGTGACTGCAGTTCATTTGGAAGTGCAAACAACATGGTGTTTGACAGGAAAATCTGGCATAAGGAACAGTGGATTTCAAAGCCTGCTCTACTTCTGATCCATAAAACTCCTTCTACAGTAGGTCCAAATTCACAAGATTTGCACAAGAGCCATGCTTGTAGGAGGCTCCTTTTAGATACCCCATGGTGAAGTGATGGTAAATTTGCCTATTGATTCGTAGGGCTTGTTCGGGTGACTGTTCACTATAGCATGACAGCATGATGGTGTATTATGAAAGATGCAGAGAGTGAACCACTCTTCTTGCACATAATGATAAAAGCAGTTGGGTCAAATATGCATTCCCTGCTGTCGTCTGGGCAACCCAGGACCTCCATACACACTGCCCAAGCTTGCACCCCAGAGAGATCAGTTCAGTGCTGCTAACGCAGGAGGAAGCAGTTATGACTTACTGGTCTCTGCAGTCACAGCAAACGCTGTGGTTCTCCAGCGGTCTGACTTCACCCCTGGAGGTACACTCCATTGTCTCTTGAGACAGACAGATGCCAACAACATTCTGACCTTGACAAAGTTGCCACAGTATGTTAGACCATCAAATGTTGAAGGTGAGTGCCATTGTTTTGTTTCCAGTCATGGCAGCGCTCTTCCCTGTTTCTAAGCATGGTCTAAAAGATACCTAATAGCAACAAATCAGCAAATGTTTGCAGCAAACAGAACCTTTGGGAGCAAACAGCTATATGAGGAGCCAATTTTCAGCAGGAAAACAGGGCAGGGAGGAAAGAGTCCACCCTCTGTGCCATGTAATACCAATCCAGAGTAGAGACCCACCACCGCCGCAACTGCTTTTTATGAAAGTGCTTTAAAGTACAGTGGTACCTCGGGTTACATACGCTTCAGGTTACAGACTCCGCTAACCCAGAAATAGTACCTCGGGTTAAGAACTTTGCTTCAGGATAAGAACAGAAATCGAGCAGTGGCGGCGCAAGGCCCCATTAGCTAAAGTGGTGCTTCAGGTTAAGAACGGACCTCCAGAACGAATTAAGTATGTAACCAGAGGTACCACTGTACGTGCTAAGTTTGATCCGACTGATAGACCTGGCATGGTTCAGACATTACTCATGAGGTGTTTATTTATTTGGTATGCGACATGTAATATGCAGTTTGGACATAACTCTCATTTATAGTTCAGTCACAGGGTTGTGATGTATTAAACAAGGAGGGAAACGCCACCTTGAGCCTCCATCTATTGGAATAAAGATCAGCATCAGGGAAAAGGGAGGCAGCATCAATATGGGGGGCGGGGAGAAGTTGAGAGTGAAGATCTGCATCTGGAGGGAGGGAGGGAGGGAGGGAACACTGGTAAAGCAGCAGCTTTGGCTTCTTCTCGCCCTCTGGCTTCGTGAAAAGGAGGCGTTATGCTTGCACAGTAGCCCCTCGCCCAGGCAAAAAGGAGGCAGAAACTGAAACCAACCCAGAAGCCAAGGCCAGAGAAGGAAGAGAAGCAGGCAGCAGCTGGAGAAGAAGCATTACATGGCAGCCACACCTATGTATTGGGGGTCAGATCTATGTAGATTGTGCAGATCCTGCTGCCTGAGGCGGTCACCTAACACAGCCTCATGGGAGAGCTGGCCCTGGTCAGTACTGCGAAGATCAGTGTGTTTCTGGTTCACCTATTAATGTCGCTTGCTCAAGAGGATCACTACAATGAGTCAATAAACGATGTGAAAGCAATGTCCTAATAGGATCATATTCTGGTAACTAAGCACAATTACAATAATAATAAAAACTACATGATGATGATGGTGTTGATTATACTCCGCCCATCTGGCTAGGTTTCCCCAGCCACTCTGGGTGGCTTCCAGCAGATTATAACAACATAATAAAATGTCAAACGTTAAAAACTTCCCGATACAGCGTTGCCTTCAGATGTCTTCTAAAAATTGTGTAGTTCTTTATTGCCTTGACATCTGATGGGAGAGGTACAAAAAGATCACTGGGAATCTGAGCTCCCGTAAATCTGATCTTCCCCTAAATCTTCTCTCCAGTTTCAATGTATTAAAAACCTGGATCATCTTACATTCTTAGCTCATCTTGCATATTGATTTTATAACTATATAACCTCCTTAGTTCCTCTTGTTTCAGTTGTATGTACATTCTATCATCTATGTACAGTATTACTCATTTTTCATACATCCAGCTTAGCAGCTGTGCGTCTCTTTTAGAGATGAATTGGTGCAACAGCAATTCTAGAGTAGTTCATGATGAATACTTCACAGCTGCAATAGAAACGGGAAACTCTCGAGTTTGAGAACAGATGATACATAATTATTTATTTTTGAATAAAAAATATATATTTCTAACCTTGCAGTATAAAATTAGGCACACTTGATTACAGAATCACAGCTACAGAATTTCTGTTTCATTCAGACAAAAATAGATTTTCATAATTGCATCACTTTACATGCTTCGCACCAATTGTTGTACGTGCATGAAAAAAACGTGTTAACATATTTTACATGTAGGCAGCTGCATCCAAATTGATTTTGGCAAAAGAAAGGAAAAAGAAACAGTCATCCAGCGTAATTTGTGGTTGTCAAGTTTCAATTTGCTTTAATTATCTCTACAAAAATAGGATGATGTTAGATATTTCTGGTAGCAGCTGTGCATGATTGCTGTGGAACTGTATCTCTCTACCATTCATGAAAATTATTAATATTGCCCATAAATCTAGTTAACTGAATATTTTTAATGGATATGACACAAGGCAGATTTCGTTCCCTCAAATGTGGATATATACCATATTTTTCAGTGTATAATACTAGGTTTTCCCCCTAAAAAATAATGTCAATAAATAGGGGGCATCTTATACATGGATGCATCTCCCCTCCCCATTTTCTTAAATCTGAGTCCCCCAAAATAGGGGGCATTTTATACGTGGGGGCGTCTTATACATAGAAAAATACTGTATTTTCCTTCCATGAGATTAAAATTTGATGTTGACTTTACTGCTGATTTTAAAAAAACTAATGGAATGGCCTTTTTCAAATGTAACACTAAACTATAGTTTATAAAACCATGGCTTAGTGCAGTGTGCGAACCGAATCCAGCAGCTTATCTATAATTTATTACCTATGGTTAAATATAGTTCATTAAGCAGGGTTTGTCGTTGGCTTACAAACCTTAGCTAACATTAACCATAGCTTAGCATTATGTGAGAACCCAACCTCTTCTTTAACTATAGCAAAGGAGCTGTCACCACCCAGAAGCTACAGAGGCATAAGCAAAGAGATGCAAGTCATTCTGAAGGTCCTTTTTAGCTATTCTGTGACACAATAAACCAAAGTCTAAGTGATTGTCTGCCAGACACCATCTTTTACAGTTATGTGCAAACCAGGCTGTTAAGAAATACAGCCCTGGATCCAACTGAGGATGTGTTCAGCTTCCAGGGCAGGTAGAAAAGCAATAACTTTCAGTATTAGTGGTTAGAAAAGTGATAACTTTCAGTATTAGTGGTTTGTTAGGGAAGTGGAGGAAACAAAATTCATCACAGCTCCCCTTCTCAAGCTTACATTCCAAGTTAAAATGGGCCTCATTCCGGTATGGTGAAAAAATATGTGTTTGTTTATAGCATTTATATGCCACTCAATAACCATGTTCTTTGAGCACCTTAAAAACAGAGAAAGCATCGAAATACCTACGTAATCACTAAGTATTACAACAACAAGAGCAAATTCCAGCATAAACACTCATTTATATTCCACCTTTCCTCTAAAAAAGTTGGGGTAATGTACATGGTCCCCCCTCCCAATTTTATCCTCACAACAACCCTGTGAGGTTGGCAAGGCCAAGAGATGTGAGTTGGTAATAACTCTGAGATTATGAAAAGCTGAAGTTTTCATATGATCTACCCTTAGTTATTTAATAGCAGCATTCCTGTAACCAAATAAATATATAGGACCCAGTTTTGCTTTTCAGTGCAAAGTAGGCAACATTGTCCTTTTTCTCACTTAAAGTCCACTTCTATTCATCCGCTCTGGCTCCCTACTGGTCTTTTCAATACACTTTTCTCTGGCTGCTAGGCAACCTAAGTGTACAGTAATGCTGTTGCCATCTGCTATGGACTGTGCTAACTTAACTCTTCGATTTGATTTTTTTTAAAAAAATAAAAAATGGGGAAACACTGCTATCCAAGCTTTCCTTTCTGATCAGTAATTAATATCTCCAGCAGTTCAGAACTGAGTATCAGAAGGCTTTTAGCCAGGAGACAAAGGGAGATTATAATTTAGCTCTTAAACACATAAGGCTGCAATCCTAAACACATTTATCTGGGAGTAAGCCCTAAAGAATGCAGTGGAACTTGTTTCCAAGTACAGTGGTACCTCGGTTTTCAGACGTCTCCGTTGCCAAACATTTTGGTTTTTGAACCCCGAAAACCCGGAAGTAATTGTTTCCGTTTTCCAACGCGCCTCGGAAATTGAACGGCTTCCGTTGTATTCTTCTCATTTTTTTCAATTAAAATTGCAGACTGCCCATTGCGCCTTGGTTGTCAAGCGTTTCAGAAGTCAAACGGTCTTTCAGAACGGATTACGTTTGACAACTGAGGTACCACTGTAAATATGCACAGAACTGCTCAGCATGCCCAAACCCATAGGACTGCTTAGGCCAGGAATAGGGAACTCGTGGTCATACAGATGTTGCCACACTACACCTCCCATCATCCCTGACCATTGGCCAAGCTAGCTGGAGCTGATGGGAGCTGCAGTCCTAAACACCTGGAGGGCAGCCAGTTCCTCAACCCTGACTTGGGCTCACGCAAAAGGGCTTGTTTCATCTTTGTACAGCTGGCCCCCTTATCAAAACACAGATTAATTCTGAAAATCCACCTAGTATGTTGTTTGAATAATTTTTACACCGAGGCACACCAAAGGCACGGGTCACAAGAAAACAACAACTGCAGATAATAAGATATAGAATGTAGGACAACAACAAAACTTCAAAACCCTCTCCATTTCAAGGTTTTCCATGTGTTTCGGGGATCCTGCTGTTTGAGGGGGGTGCCTAACAGTGTTCTACTGGGTTCAGTGGAGCTTGCTCTTAGTTAAGAGCTTGCAATCTTATATACTAGGGATGGGGAACCTGTGGCCCTCCAGAGGTTGCTGGACTACAACTCCCATCATCCCTGAGCACTGGTCATGCTGGCTGGGGCTGATGGGAGGTGTAGTCCAGCAATATCTAGAGGGACAAAGGTTCCCTGTCCCTGCTAAAGCACACTTATTTAGGATGAAGCTCCCATTTATTTCTGACTACGCAGTACAAAAGATTGTGCTGTGTAGTCTCTTGGGCTCATCAAACTAGTTTCACAGTTCTTTGGATCTTAGCTGTTGTTGTGAAGCTTTATTATTCACACATTTAAAAATGCAAGTGTCACAAACAATTATACTGCACAAAAGAACTTGCAAGAACCATGCATTTTAAAAAAAAACCCACTAACACAAGGAAATAATATCACCCAGATAAAAAGACTAAACTATTCCAATTTCGGAAATGTTTATTCAGTTCCTTGAACCAAATCACCTTCACAAATCAAAATATCTTAAGAGTACTAAATGTAAAAACACATTCTTTATTATATATCTTGTTTATGCCTTTGAGGTGGAACAGGCTATTTTTACACAGCACAACCACAATAGCTTTCAACAAAAGTGAGACTTTCAAAGCGGCTCCATTAATCTTTTTCTTTCCTTTTGTAATTCCTCCCTCATCCACAGCCTAAGAGGAAAAGTCACACTTATATACAAAACCCAGATCTTTTAACCAAGTAGAACAATGAGGGGGATAAGAAACAAAACAAAAGCTTGAGGCCTCATGCTCTTTTAACTACCTTAGAAAAAAACACAAAAAGCTCCATTACAAATAGATTCTAAATATTCAGATTATCAAAGGTTTGGGTGGGAGGAATGAAATGATGCGTCCATTGGGATTACACGCTGCAGTCTGGTAACCAAGAGATTCAGTTACAGATGTCAAAATGATTAGGATTCCACAGCACATACTTCATGTACCATCAGGTGTGAACATCTTTGTTTAGGGTAAAGACATCTTCCTGCACAGCTTCGCATTAATTCCCCCTGACGTGTCCAGAATCAGAAAAACATCAAACACCAGTAAGGTTATGCTGTTGTGAACAGCTTGCAGGGGGGAGCTGTGAAAGGGGGGATAGTTTCACTGTACTTAAAGACAGTAATGTGAACACAGCCCAAAGTTTGGTTGAGTCAATGATAGTACAGGGAGTATGGACAAAGGGAGAAGTATAGCCTGTCGAGGAGGTTGGTGTGTGTAACTCTGAGGTGAAGATTTGCTTGGTGATAAGTGGCAGTACAAGGAAAAAAATAGGTATGATTCCACCATTCTGCCCCCACCAGTTACCATGAATGTTGCTCAGAGAGAAAGAGAGAGAGATAATGCAGGAAGATATGGTCTGCCATTTTATTAAATACAATACAGAAAAAACAGAGGAAAGTGATTTCTATAGACTCTCCCTCCTCCCCACTGTGGGAACAGAAACTGATATCAAATAGTTCATGGAAGTGATTTAAGGAGCAGCTGAGAGGCTCTTCTGCCAACCAGGACCAACAAGAAATAATAAAATGGAAGTAATTAAAGTAACTAAATTTGCAAATAATAAGTGTTTAAAGCAGGAATGGCTAACTTGTGGCTCTCCAGATGTTGCTGGACTACAATTCCCATCACCCACCAATGGTCAAGCTGGCTGGGACTAAGGGAGTCCAACAACATGTGGATGCCCATAGGTTAGCTAACCCTAGTTGAAAGGAACAGGAACCCTACAAGCCTCTTCACACTAGACAGGCTAATGTTGCAGCTTCATTTGACTGCAAGAAAACAGTCTCAAGCTCAAGCCAGAAAACACAGGAGAACAACACAAAAAGCACTATAATGATAACACCACCATCTAAATGCTCTGTAAAAAGTGAGTGAGCAAAGCATGGCTGTTCCAGAGAAAAAAGTGTGAAGGCATCCTGAAAGAAGGATCACTTGAATCTGATTTCATACTGTCAGGGGTTTAGGTGCAGAGGCACGGGCAAGGGAGGAAACAGAGAGCGAAGGGGAGGAGACAGAGGAAAGGATGAGTGATGACGACGACCCGAGATCTCCCAGTCTTTCCAGTGAATCAGAGGATTCACAGAAAGGAGCACCAGTGGCCAGGGCAAGGGGGGAATCTAGAGAGGCACCCCAGGAAGATAGAGCCAGAGGAGACTCAGGGGGGAGCAGCTGGAAATCGGGACCAGCGTCACCGCCAGGAAGCAGGGAAGAGGAAAGGAGCCAGGGGGGAAGCGCTGGCAGCTCACCACAGGAGGGAGGGCAGGAGTCAGGAGTGGCCACACCTCCATCGGGGAGCGAAGAAACGGTTAAGAGGAAAGTGGAAGGTTGGGCGCGCGCGCCAAGTTCAAATGCAGAGGAAGGCGGCGCAGTGAGCAGCCCCGAAAGGGAACCAGGTCCTAAAGCCCGGCGCAAGGAGGCAGAAGGGTCCGGGTCAGCGTCAGAAGAATCCCGGAAGGAAGAAGCCCCGGGGGGTAGAGGGACCCAGAGGAGGACAGTCAGGAGGAAAAGGTGGAGCAAGGCTAGGATATTAAGTTGGTGCGCACGGGGCGGAGACTCAGACGGAGCCTCGCCGATCTAGCTAGTAGACGTAGAGTTGCAGACAGCAGCGTGAGAATGGAAACTGTAATTCAATAAAGACTTTTACTTAATGACCGCTGGCTAGCGTGATCCTCTGTGAGCTAGGATCTTGAAGCAGCTCTGACAGTAGGCTCCGTCTCCACATTGTGGGCATCTGCAGCCTCGAGGAGGGGAGAGAAACAGGCGCCCACTAGCGAGCTCACGAACGGCAGGAGACATGACGGCTGAGCAGCAGATAGAGGACCTCAGAAAAGCAGTGGCACAACTGAACGCCGAGGTTCTCGCATCCAGGAAGAGAGAGGACGAGGCAGCTGCCGCCTGCAGGGATCTCCAGGTCAGGTTAGACGTACTGGCAAAGCAAACACCCCGGCAGGAGGGAATTGGGTTGGCGAGACGGACAGGCGGACTGCTCTCTCACTTCGATGGGAACCTGCAACAGTATCCCAACTTTAGAGCCGACGTACTGTGCGCACTGCAACTGTTGCATAAAGACTTTAGAGATGAACAGGAGAGAGTGGGGTTCATCATGTCCCATCTGCATGGGGAGGCGAAAGCATGGTTGCGCAATTTATGGAGAGATAACGATCCGGCGCTCCAGAATGCGGATGCCTTTATTAAAGCGATGGATGGGTGTTTCTTATCAAGTATTGACATTGATCTTGCACGGAAGGAGGTGCATGGGCTGAGACAAGGGAGGGCCAGCGTCAGACAGTATCATGCCCGCTTTTTCGCCTTGGTCAGCGCCCTGGAATGGGACAGAGATTCGGCTCCTGTAAGAGACCTCTTTTGGGAGGGACTGCACAACTCGATTAAAGATGAGATAGCGAGGGGGGAGAGACCCCGAACCACCCAGGAGGTCGTTCAGAGGGCACTGGCTGTGGGGGTGAGGCTGGAAGGACGTCCGTGGAGCAAGGACGAAGGACGTGGAGGGCGCGAACCAGCCGGGGGCCCCTCCTTCTTTCCCAGAGAAGCAGCACGGGCGCAATCCACGCCTCCGCCAGGAGGAGGAGCCGAACCTATGGAGGTTGGAGGTGCAAGGGCTCAGTCAGCAACCAGAGCCCTAGCACCGGCAGCAGTGAAGGCGAAGCCTCCTAGAGGGACCAGGAAGTGTTACGTCTGTGAGCAGCCAGGGCATATGGCGAAAGAGTGTCCCCAGAGGCCCCACAAGCTTACTGCAGCCTCAGCAATGGTGACTGCAGCAACGCAGCAGGGAGGACCACAGCAGGGAAACGACGATGTCTGGCTGGAGGAAGAGGCACTGGGGCCCAGCCAGACGTGTTAGTGACGCAGTCCCCAGAGATTTTACAGCCAGTGAACCCCCTCCCGCCCAAACCAGTAGTGAGGCTCACAGCATCTCTCCAGCTGCCCACTGGAATCACCATGGACGTGCCAATCACCATCGACTCCGGCAGCAACGCGGACTTTATAGGGCAGGAATTTGTCGACAGGCACGCTGTGCAGTTGCTGCCGGCCACACTGCCCCTGCAGGTTGTCACTGTGGATGGCAGGGAGCTGCTAGGGGGGCAAGTGGTGAAGCAGACGCCACCAATGGTGATGCGACTTGGAAATCACAGGGAAGTCATCAGCTTCAACGTCACTCAACTGTCTGACACGCCCATTGTATTGGGCATGAGTTGGCTGGACAAGCACAGCCCAACGATGGCTTGGTTCCAGAGGCAGCTGGTTTTCGGCTCTTCCTTTTGTGCTGAACACTGCATCGTACCCAGGCAGGAAGGAGAGGAAGAGGAGTCACAGCTGCTGCTAGGCACGCTGCAAGCGATTCCCCACAAGTACGCAGAATTTCTGGAAGTTTTCTGCGAGAAGGAGGCGGACAGACTACCCCCTCACAGACCATATGACTGCAAAATTGACCTGCTGCCGGGGGCGGCGCTGCCTAAAGGGAAGCTGTATTCCATGTCTGAGGACGAACTGCAGGAACTCAAAGACTTCATCGATCATAATTTGGAGCGCGGTTTCATCCGAGAGTCTAAGGCAGCGGGGGGCAGTCCTGTATTCTTTGTTAAGAAGCGAGACACGCCCCAAAAAAGACTCGTAGTGGATTACAGGATTTTGAACAGTGTGACCAAGCCGTCGGACTTCCCCATGCCCCGCATCGACGACCTCCTGGCGAAGGTACGGAAGGGAAAGGTGTTCACCAAGTTGGACCTGCGGGGGGCGTACAACCTCATTCGCATGCGGGAGGGTGATGAGTGGAAGACAGCCATGTTCACGCCACTGGGTACCTACGAATACAGAGTTATGCCTTTTGGACTGCAAAATGGCGCTCACGTTTTTCAAGCATTTATGCATCACGTGTTGGCGGGACTTCTCTACAAGACGTGCGTCTGTTTCTTGGATGACATCCTGATCTTTTCGGAGTCGCAGCAAGAACATGACAAGCACGTCAAGGAAGTGCTGGGCAGGCTAAAGCAACACAGGCTCTACGCCAAGCTGGAGAAGTGCCAATTTGACGTGCCGGAGGTGGATTTTCTGGGCTACAAGCTGTCTGACAAGGGGCTCGCCATGGACAGCGCCAAGGTTCGAGCAGTGTTGGATTGGAAGAGCCCACGCAACCGGAAGGAGGTCCAACGGTTTGTCGGCTTTGCGAACTTCTATCGCAAGTTTATCAAGGGCTTCGCGATGCAGACGGCGGCCATCACTGACACCCTTAGCTCCAAGAAGAAGAAGTTCATCTGGACAGAGCAGGCGGAGCAGTCCTTTCAGGCCCTCAAGCGTCTCTTCGCGTCGGAAGAGCAGCTGCTTCATGTCAACCCCAGCATGCCGATGAGGGTGGAGACAGACGCTTCGGACAGAGCAGTGGGGGCGGTCCTGCTGCAGAAGGACCAGCAGGGCGTGTGGCGGCCGGGAGCGTTTTACTCCAGGAAGCTCAGCAAGTCCGAGCAGAACTACACCATATGGGACAGGGAGTTGCTGGCCATTCATGCAGCGTTCAAGGCGTGGAGGCACTTTCTGATCGGCGCCAAGCACACGGTGCAGGTTTGCACGGACCACAAGAATCTGGAACACTGGCGCACGGCACAGTTCCTGAACCAGAGGCAGATACGTTGGGCTGAGTTCTTTGCGGACTTCGACTTCCGAATAGAGTATGTCCCGGGGGACACCAACATCATGGCAGACGCTCTCTCCCGCAAGCCACAGTATCTGGAGGACGCAACACCAGCGGCCGCCATGCACATCTTTGCACCGACAGTGTGGGCGTGCGCCGCGGCGACCGTGGACCTAGAGGCGGTGCGGCGAGCGTTGCAGGGGGACTCCTTCGCACAAACGAAGATGGCAGAGGTGCGAGGGGGCAAGGCAGCGGCCGACGGTTTCCAGCTACGAGATGGATTGCTCATCCGTAAAGGGGCCATCTACGTGCCGGGTGACGAACTTCGAGCCAAGGTGCTACAGCAGCTGCACGACGCACCCACGGCCGGGCACTTTGGCAAGGAGAAGACGGTGGAATTAGTAGCCAGGGATTTCTGGTGGCCTGGAATGAGAGGGGAGGTCGCAGACTACGTGGCGAGGTGTGACACTTGCCAGAGGGCAAAGACGGTGCACAAACCGCCGGCTGGACTGTTGGAGCCGCTGCAAACTCCGGTCGAACCTTGGGAAAGGGTGGCTCTGGACTTTGTCACGGATCTGCCCAGCTCAAGGGGCAAGACGGCAGTGTTGGTGGTGGTGGACCTGTTCTCCAAGATGGCGCATTTCATTCCGTGTGCTAAGGTGGCCACGGCAGAGCAAACCGCCAAACTGTTCATAGACCACGTGTTCAAGGTTCACGGTCTGCCACGGTCTATTCTGTCCGACCGCGGGCGGCAGTTCATCTCGAACTTCTGGCAGAAGCTGATGGGCTTCCTAAACGTCAAGATCAATCTGGCGTCGGCGAGACACCCGCAGACCAACGGGCAAGCGGAGCGAGCCAATGCCATCATGCAGCAGTACCTGAGATGTTATGCGAACCAACAGCCTGCGATGTGGGTGGATTACCTGCCGCTTGCAGAGTTTGCCTACAACAACACGAAGCACGTATCCACGGGCGTCACGCCGTTCTTCGCCAACAACGGGCGGCACCCTAGAACCTTCCCGGGACTGGAATGCAGGGGAGAAGGGGAGCCGCAGTCAGCAGATGCGTTCGCGTCGGAGCTGCAGGAAGTCCACGATCAGCTGCGGCGTCACCTGGAGCTGGCTAAACACGCATACAAGGTACAAGCGGACAAACACAGAAGGGTTGGCGAAGAGCTCCACGCGGGAGACTGGGTCTGGTTAGCAGCCCACGCAGTGCCGGCCAGGTCGTTGGCCAAGAAGAAACTAGGGCATAAACAACTGGGGCCCTACCAAGTCGAAGAGCAGGTCAACCCGGTGGCTTTCAGGCTGGCGCTTCCGGAGGGTTCCAGAATGCATCCGGTGTTCCACAGATCGGTGCTCACTCCCTACAAGGCACCGCACAGGTTCCAGGAACCCGGAACGGCGCCGAGTCCGCTCAGAGAAGGAACGGGGCACGCGGGAGTGGCACAGGAGGAGCGCATCAACGAAGTCACGGAGATTTTGGACTCCAGATGGGGGGAAGAGGGAGTAGAATACTTTCTCGCCAGGGAGGGCACCCCGGCCAGTGCGAACAGCTGGGTGCCGGGCTACGCTTTAGACGAACCTCTGCTCAAAGACGAGTTTCATGCCCTCTTCCCACATAGACCTATGCCAGCGGACTTTTTCGACGACTGGCTTTTCACGCCCACGCTTTCGGACAGCACGTTCAGGGGGTTCGACTCGGACGAGGAACCGACACGAGACGTCCGTTCCCCGGAGGGGTCACCCTCGGGATCTGTCTCAGAACCCTCGTATTGGTGGGACGATAGGCCGGAGGAGCAGTTCCGCAGGAAGTGGCTGGACTGTTCCGGCCGAGCAACGCCGCCTGGAGGAAGTGCGGGAGAGACGGACATGGACATTTTCGGGGACGACCCTGGTTTCGAGCACGGCGGCACAGAGATGGAAGAGGAGGTGACTGTCGTCAACGAGAGCAGGGAGGAAGACCCGGAAGAGTTCCGATGGAGGCCTGCCACGGGAAGCGACCGATATCCGACGTTCGTCCCTTTGCAACAGCAGCCCCCAGCTCCAGCACCGGAAGGAGGGGAGGGGGGACTGGGGGGCTTCGAGGGGGGGATGGATGTCAGGGGTTTAGGTGCAGAGGCACGGGCAAGGGAGGAAACAGAGAGCGAAGGGGAGGAGACAGAGGAAAGGATGAGTGATGACGACGACCCGAGATCTCCCAGTCTTTCCAGTGAATCAGAGGATTCACAGAAAGGAGCACCAGTGGCCAGGGCAAGGGGGGAATCTAGAGAGGCACCCCAGGAAGATAGAGCCAGAGGAGACTCAGGGGGGAGCAGCTGGAAATCGGGACCAGCGTCACCGCCAGGAAGCAGGGAAGAGGAAAGGAGCCAGGGGGGAAGCGCTGGCAGCTCACCACAGGAGGGAGGGCAGGAGTCAGGAGTGGCCACACCTCCATCGGGGAGCGAAGAAACGGTTAAGAGGAAAGTGGAAGGTTGGGCGCGCGCGCCAAGTTCAAATGCAGAGGAAGGCGGCGCAGTGAGCAGCCCCGAAAGGGAACCAGGTCCTAAAGCCCGGCGCAAGGAGGCAGAAGGGTCCGGGTCAGCGTCAGAAGAATCCCGGAAGGAAGAAGCCCCGGGGGGTAGAGGGACCCAGAGGAGGACAGTCAGGAGGAAAAGGTGGAGCAAGGCTAGGATATTAAGTTGGTGCGCACGGGGCGGAGACTCAGACGGAGCCTCGCCGATCTAGCTAGTAGACGTAGAGTTGCAGACAGCAGCGTGAGAATGGAAACTGTAATTCAATAAAGACTTTTACTTAATGACCGCTGGCTAGCGTGATCCTCTGTGAGCTAGGATCTTGAAGCAGCTCTGACACATACACAAGAAGACACACTGTAACAGCTGTCCCAAATGATCTCAGTAACCCATAAAGAGCAATGACAATAGTTTCAGAACCAGATTCTGGGTTGGATCCAGCCTACTTTACTCATGGGTTGCTTCCACTAGGGGTAGGCAAGGAGATGATTTTTATTCCTCCTTGTGCCCCCCAACAGCTGTTTCAGAGGGTTGGAAAACTTTACAGAATAGTATGTCAGGTGTTATTGGGTGAGGGGACGTCAGAGGAAAGGGGAATCAGCAAAAATCACCCTCATCCCTCCAGCAGAAGGCTTCCCCTGGATCTCAGTTCCTACCACAAATGGAAGAAGCCCTTCCATTAGAAGAAAGGACAGAAGGTAAACAAATAATTAATACATCTTCTGCTTAAATAAAATGCAAGCAAAAGGCCCGTGTAGTACAAATATGCCATAACCACAATTTGATCCACTTTCCATGACATTAGTGCATAAGGTTAATGATTCCAGAATAAATGATACTCACCCAAATCTGCAGTTTTACCCTCTTGTCATTCCTGTAAACAGTCTTCACTTTGAAGTCGATCCCCACAGTACTGACAAAGGCTGGTGTGAAAGTGTCATCAGCATATCTAAAGAGGAAGGAAGTCTTGCCCACGCTGCTGTTGCCAATGATCAGGAGTTTGAACATATAATCAAAGTTCTGGTCGGAAGCATCCTTGTGTCCATATCTGGCATCTGTTACGGAAGCCATCTAAGGAAAGAGTAGCACATTTTTCTCTGTGATTTAATTTATTCAGGAACAGAATATGCACTATGCAATCCCTTCTCACATGCCCTCATCTCCAGGTGACCAAGAGTATCAAAGCTGATAGCAGTGATTGTATAATCTGGAACTCATGGCCCCATTCCAGGAGCAATACATATACGGATCTATCAAGAGTAAGCAATTGCTTTTTCATACTTGCAGGACCTGATTCAGAAGCGGATCTGCACATAACACCTGCTTCCATAATCATAACATAGTGAGGGATGCATGTGGTTTATTTCTGTTTAGATTTATAAAGAAAATACATGTGTGGATAATTCTATAGACTACTCAATGAGTACTGTATTTGATAACAGGTGTTGACAGTGCCCTGATCAAGATAAACTGAGAATAGCTTAGAAACACAGCTTATGAATAACTCTGCCATATTCACCCTATCCCTAGGATTGATTATGAACAGATAGCACATTTTAAAGATGATTAATCCTGCCTACATTAGGTGCTGATATGAACTGAACAGATCAAGTTTCATTATTAGAATTCAGTGTCGTTGGCTAACATTTCGCAATGAAGAAGGAAAAAACATCCTACTTTGTGCCAAGGCTAAATGGAGCCACCTGGCTCCCAGATTGTATTAATTATTGCATTGTTTACTGAACAGCAGCTAAAGTGATAGATTCCTGCTCCCATGTTAATCCGAGTGCATCAAAACGTCACAGGTGACACTCTTATAAGGAGAGGTATTCTGTCATTTTCTCATTCAGGTACCACATGGATATTATATTTTGAAATTTCCCCAGGATGGTAAGTCAGTTCTTCTCACTAATAAAAAGAAAGGATTCCAAATAAGATTGTCATTGTGGAGATACTATGTACAATAAAACTGACTTATAGAAGGCTATTAGGAGAAAACTTACCGTAAGTGTGACAGATGAAAACCTTTCCCATTAAAAGTATTAATGCCAGTTACCTAGTCAGTTTGATTCTGGCACTTTTCTTGCTCCTTGCAAATTTCCCCACTGGGAAATTCATTACTTCTTATCAATATAGTAGATTCCAATTTGCCATGTCAATTTCATTGTAACTGGACACTGCAAAGCTTATTGCTTGTACATTTCTCCCTTAGGAAAAAGCACTGGGCTTCTTAGCAATGAAAGCAGAAATGTATGAACATGGTGAGGAACAGCTTATTAATATACCCACCTAGAAGCTGGTGCGGAAAGAAAAAGAGGGAATAGTTTAAGAAATATAAATGTAAATGTCAACTAATAAAAGGGTTAAGCAGCGAAGGAATAATATTCCCCTCCCATCTTTTGCTCCAGTATTGTATACACTAAAAATGCATGAAGATGAACCCACAAAATGTTTACACACATTGTTAAGCAGACTATAACGGGATACCTCTGGGGCATCTGCTCCCTATGGTCTTCACCTCTTTTCATCTGGTAACAGTTCCTGCCTTGAAACAACTGCTTCAAATGGCAACTACTCAAATAGTCAGGCCTGTATATAGGTCGGAATCTATATGCAATGGTCAGCCTGGAATTCAGAATATGGAATAGTTGTTGTTGTTTTAATCACAGTTGCAGAGAAAAGTCTGAAAAGAGGGTTGTCAAAAAAAAAACAACAACCCAGGTTGGTAGGATTTCTGTCTTTTCCATTCCCTAATCCCAGAGCTTGCCTGAATATATGTGGAGTTGCTATGTACAATACTAGGTGCTTGCTTCTGTTATTATTACCTGCACGTCTCTGAATACTTATGGTACTTACTTACTTACTTACTTATTAGATTTATATAACCTTCCTCCTTTATTTAGGGCAGAGGTGGGAACTTGCAGTCCTCCTAATGTTGTTGGATTATAACTCCCTGATTCCTGACTAGCCTCCTGAACCAATATGTGAACTAAAACACAGCTATCCTTAAAAATTCACATGTTTTGGAATTTTGAGATGCAGTTCTCCAGCCAAATAATACAAACAATAATGTATCTATTAGGAGGAAATGCACATTAGTGAAAATAGCATACAAAAATGCATTGTATTAAGTTGTTGAGCTTTAGTTTTTGAGCTATTTTTTTAATTAAATTCACAAAATTCTACACTGCCAACATGGGCTGCTATATATACAGATTTTCCCAGACATTCCGGCAATTTTTGCCCAGGCACTGTTTACAAGGGCTGAATACTGGCTATGTCTGGGAAATTTCAGACATATGACAACCCTATATAAAGGAAAATTGGTTGGAAACATGTGTCTATTGGTCAAAGCTGCATACAAAAATGTGTTTATTGAGAGAAATTCACACTAAAATGCTGACAGATTTTCATGAGGATTTTTTAAAAAAGTAATACAGAGATTGCTATGGAAATGTGGAGAACCTAATTTAAAATGAGAAAAATGAGAAACTTTGAAAAGCGAAAATAACTGATTTGTCCATCCCTCATCCCTGACCATTGGCCAGGCTGGCCAGGGCTGATGGGAGTGGGAGTCCAACAACATTTGGAAGGCCACAAATTCCCCATTCCAGATTTAGGGAGATCCCAGTGTAGGGATGATTCTATGCAAGTCAGACAATACTAATTGTTTACTGACTACTCAGACACAGAATGTTCACCTGCCAGCATCCATATGTATTCTACTCATCTACAGTACATCCATGCTGCATTCAGTGACTGATGCTACTCTAGGGAACTTCTGCATGCGAAGCTTGTGCTTGAGCGTTGAGCTATGGTCCAGTGTGAATGTGTGGCTGGGGTGAGCAGCCACAAGTGCTGCAACAGTCCTTTATATAATGATCAGGATCAACTATTAAGAATTCAACCAACAATCTGACCCCTTCGCCCAATTACAGGCTAGTGGGTCTGTCTAATATGAAACACATATCCTAGCTATATATAAAAATAAAAATAGAAACTGATCAGAGAAATAAAATCACTGCCCAGACTGTTTTGTGGTACAACTGTGAGTCATAAGATGCATTATGCATTATGCATTTGACATTCTGTATTTCTGTACAAGAGGGCAGCTGATATAAACAAATTATACTAAGGGTGCAGTCTCTGGCGTATCAACACATTTTCTCTTGCAGCAAACAAATAATGTGCTGTTGTGCTCACTATCAGCCTAATCACACAGAAGGAAGAAGAGCAGCAGAGAGGTCAGGTCCAAAGCAGAGCTGAGAATACATAACATACATAAATATATAATTTAATTTGCGTGCCGCCTTTCCACAATTCAAACCATGCTCAAGGCAGCTTACAACATAAAAAATATGTAAGTACAGTGGTACCTCGGGTTAAGTACTTAATTCGTTCCGGAGGTCCATACTTAACCTGAAACTGTTCTTAACCTGAAGCACCACTTTAGCTAATAGGGCCTCCTGCTGCTGCCGCGCCGCCGGAACACAATTTCTGTTCTCATCCTGAAACAAAGTTTGTAACCTGAAGCATATGTAACCCGAGGTACCACTGTACAACATAACAAAAGTAGTAATAAACAAGAAATAAAACATTTTAAAAAGCCACAACCAAACTGAACAATTTTCACATAAATTACAAGAACTAAAATAAAAATACAATAAAGCAGCAATAACAACTGCAAGTACGACACGCACCCCACCCCACCCCCCACAACAAAAAACCCTAAACAGTATGTATTTGCATTCCAGGATGAAAGAAACTCATAAATCTCATTTTGGCTTTGGTTACATTTACTTATTGAGGCAGTGCTCACTAGTTCAAAGGGGATGATTAAGACAGCGACTTCAAATGTATATGTTGCCACAAGCACAAATCACTGGTCTATGTGTGTGATCAGTGGTGCAGATTATTTCACACAGCTCCCAACTGGACTGCCACTTCTGCATTTCATCTACAGAGAAAAACAGTTGACATGAACTGAGGAGGATGACCTCAAAATGGACATACGAATTTGCTCTGTTTACAGGTGTCAGTGCATAATTCCTGAGGCTGACTGTTTCCCATCTTTTGACTATGATTCTGCTATATGATCTTAGGAGTCTGAAATTTTGGAATGCGTTGGAAAAAGGCAGATGCTAAGAATTCTACAAGAAATATTAGCACCCAGCATGCCCTTTCACAAGGAAAAAGGCTCATTTACATTTAAGTATATGGAAGCTCTTCCCCAGATTGTGATCTTGATGTGTACCCCCATAGTTTTCTTCTACAGCTGAGTAAGGATGGGGAGCTTGTGGCTTTCCAGATGTTCCTGGACTCCAGCTCCCATGATCTCCAACCCATGACCGCGATGACTGGGGTGGATGGGAGTTGGGAGTGTGGTGTAGCAGCTAAGGGGGTTGGAGTAAGACCTAGGAGACCAGGGTTCAAATTCCCACTCAGCCATGAAGCTCACTGGGTGACTCTGGGCCAGTCACTCACTCTCAGCATTTCTACCTTACAGGGTTGTTGTAAGGATAATGTAGAGAGACAGAGAACTATGTACACCAACTTTTGCTTCTTGGAGGAAAGGTGTGATATAAATGTAAAAATAAATAAAATAAAATCTGAACAGCCGTAGTTTTCCTACTCCTGGTTTAGAGGCAACTAATAATCAATAAAAGGATTTGTCAATAACAAATTCTTGATATATATCATTTTGGAGGGTAATGTATAACAGATCCAAAAGTATTTTAAAGCAGAGAGCCTCCAGCTTTGTTACAACCACCAGACAGAGTTGATTATAAAATTGGATTATCTGCCATTTACAGTAATCTAGTTTAAATCCTTATTATAAACCTCTCTCATCCAACAGCTTTTTGGGAGACTAGTGATTGCACCAAGGTCAATCTAGAAGCACGAGTACTTTCCCGTCTAGCAAAAGGAGATTCTTTCTATCTACCCGGTTTTTCTAAACAAAGATTCTGAAGTATAATTTTCCTGACCTACAGACATTTGTGGTGGTGGTGGGAATTAGAAATCTCCACAGTCTTTTGAGTTTATTGCCCCTACCTAGGGACCACTGGAACTGACAGAGCGCATTCTGACCATAAGCAGCTTTAAATGTGCAGAAATAGCACTTGTGTAGAATGAACCCTTCCTGGTGTGTACTGATTCAAACTGCAATAGAGGGTTTCATATCTGAGAGTTCCTCCTCTAAAGAAGAAGAGATTTATGCCTCTGAATACAAGTTGCTGGGGAACATGACTGGGAGAATGCTGTTGTGCTCATGTCCTGTCTGTGGGTTTTGACCACTGTGAGAAGTGGATGTTGGACTAGGTGAGCCTTTGGTCTGATCTAGCAGCGCTCTCATGATCATCATTTAAAAGACTTCTATTCCTCTTGCTAGGACAATCAATACACAAAGCAGTGTATAATCCATAAATTCATCAAAACAGTTAAAACAACAACAAAACAAAAAGTCATTACATTTAAACAATAAAATCAACTAGGGACAATAGCCTCTACTTTCCAGCTTCCCTATATAAAAACCAAATGCAGACATGTCTTCAATATGCCTGCCTAACTTTTCATTGGTTGACTGAATGCCATAGGTCATGGGCCAACACAGAAAAGGCCCTGTATCTTGTACCCACCGGCCTAAAGGAATTTACTAAACAAGATCTCCAACACAGATTGTAGCTTCTTTTCTTATGCTCCTATCATGTGGTTTGGTGTCTTTCTCGTGTGTAAGATGAGACAGATCTTTAAATCCGCCTCTCCACCCCCCCCATATTATAATACAAAGTATTCCAAGTTTCAATATTGGTTTAATATGGTTTAATAATTTTAGAGGTAGATACCTGCACGTTGATCATTTTTAATATTGAGACATTGCAGCTAGTGTGATAGTGACATGTTGGGTTGCATAGAAATCATTGGTATAGAACAGCATTAGTTAAAACAAACTTAGCATATAGAAGGCCTGATAACAAATAAAAATACAATATAACTTCACTATTACTTATAATTTTGCCTTTTTACTATGAGAAAATTAATACAAAACTAGGCGGGGGATGCAAGAGAAGCAACAGCAAAAATCCTCCCTGCAGATCATCCTTCCTTCAACTCAAGCAGCATTTCACTAACGTTCCTCCATTTTTCCTATGTTGGCACCATATCACCATCTTTGCCTTTGCAATTCAGTTAACTATTTTACAAAATTTGTGGCAGAATTCCTACTGGGGACTTTTTGTCCACAAATACTATCCTTGGGTGACCAAGCTTCTCTGGATCCCAGTTGCCACATATCAGCTGAGATCAATGCCCACTCCCTTCAAGCTTATTTCCTCATTCCACATTGCTCTATTCCCTGGTTCCATAGTCGGGTGCTTGCCTCCCTTCCAATTAACATCCGAAACCTTCCCCAAAAATTCTACCAAAGTTACAGACACATAGATAGGCTATTCTTCAGCATAATCTATTTTGAAACTCTCGCTTGTGTAATGTCATGATAACCACAATATATTCTTAACACATTCTCTGGATTTTCTAGCTACAGGTTTTGTTTCTGTGTTTTGCAAAGCCTGGATGTTTTGGTGTAATATTAACAGATTCCCGCACATGAACCTCCATAATTTTATTGATTTAACTTCACAGCCCTGGTAACTTTAATGTAATATATATCCATACACACACATGCACACACACTCAAATGGAATATATTTTCAAATACATTCACTAGATTTTGATCACTCACCCTCCTCCACTCAGCTTAGTTCAAACTGTAAAGCTATGCCCTTTATCAGAACACAAGCTCCACAAAAATCTTCCCAGCTCTAAGATGTAGCTGTCCACTGTTTTTTAAAATTTAATGTGGCAATCCTACTATCCTGGAAAGTTAGCTCACATTTTACTCCTGAGATTAGTTTTGCATCAATATTGCTCACATACTCTCAATATTTCTTGCTGTTTCCATTCATACACTGCTAACAGCATACATGCATTAGGCAAGACCCATAGTATTTTTCTATTATAAATGAAGTTAAAGTCTGAACTGCAGTCAAATACGCCATGAATAATCTGTAAGAAGAGAATCTGAAAAACAAGCAAGGCCCCAAACAATTAGAAGAGCATAATTTAAGGCAAAACTCTGGGATTTCAAATAATTTAGTGTGAGTGTGTGTGTGTTAATGAAGCCAGGTATAGCAATTCACTTATTAATTCTGATAAACCAAGAAATGGGAAAAATCTATATGACCAGCAGAGCTAAATGCATTGGCTATATTTGAAGCATAACCTATTACACTCGACTATTTTTCTAGAAAACTGTTACACATTTCCAGTGAATGAGATGATGCAAAAGGTAAGGAAGCATACTGCAAGTGGCTGCCAACCATCACTCAGCTGCTAAGGGCTTAGCACCATCCTTGACAAAGAAACTGTGTGTGTATGTGCACACACATATACACAATTGTTGACAGGGCTATTTTAAAATTTGCTCCATTTTATCCAAAACAAGGAAAACGATGCTGAAAGAAATCAAACCTAGACTGATTCTGTAAAAAATCATTTCCTGATTGTTCTCCTCCAATAGGTTTTATACTGTGCTGGGCTACTAAGGCAAGGAGAAAGACTGAGGAACCCTCTCCACTTCTCCCTGTTTGTTTGTTTGTTTGTTTGTTATTAATTAAATTAATAAGATACGCTCAATAAACCCGGGAGGAAATCAAACATTTTAACCGGAAAGATCTGCCCCTAAATCTCAGATAGAGATAGACGTGGCAGGAAAAGCCCTCTGCATATGCTCTGAGGCACGCCGTCCAATTTCCAGAGTTGAGCCTTAGCTCTAAAAAGCCTAATCTGCGGCTCTAATGTCGTCCCTCCGTTCCCACGAGCGCTAGGATATTTGCGCGCACATAAACCCTGGTTGCGCCTTGCAATGAGAATCCCGGGGCTTCCGGGGCTCGCTCTTTGCGGCGGGGAAGGGGAGATGCGAAGCAGGCGGCTGCCGGGCGACGGGGAAAGTTGCGCGGGGGACCGGTGGGTCCCGTCTTCTCCTCCGCGCTCTTCTTACCTGGGGCGCGGCGCAGGGAAGGGAGCCGCTCGGCGCGCAAAGCGAGGGAGGCTGGAGCCAAGAGCAGCGGCGAGCAGGAGGCGCTTGGTGGGAGATTCAGCCGAGCCCGAGCTGCGTGCGCTCCCGAACCTCTGGGCGGAGAAGAGCGTGCGTGTGTCCGGCTTAGCGACGGATCCTCTCACCCGGCGCAGCAGAAGACAACCCTCGGGGCGGAGCTCCTGCCACAGGCCTCCCGCCTTCTTCCCCACGCGGGGCAGAATAAGTGGAAACCGGCGGACGCAGCGGGTTTCTCAGCCGCTGCCCGGGTTGCCCCTCTCTCCTACAGAGCCGCATCCATCCCAACCCCTCCTGTCATCTCAACCTGCCCGTCTAATTTACATACCATCGTATCCTCCTTTCTTATTGATTCACTTAGATTTAGTCTTACATTTCTCGCTTTGTCTCCGTAGAGCTCCACACACGCCTCTCGCGCTCTCCCCCTCGGAGGGAGGATAAGAGGGGCAGCAGGTCAAATGGGTTGGGGATTTCGAGGGCTTGTCAGGAGGCCCCACTAAAGCAGTTGAGGGTCGTGGGTTGTCCAGCTGTGGTTTCCAAGTTGACCCCCGCAACAATCATTCCTTGTTTTTTGTGTTTTTTTTAAAGGCCTTTGAAGGGAATGAAGTAATATTCTACAAGGATGCGAGGAGTAAATAACATTATTAATCTGGATTTGGCTCCATTCGTCTTGGTTTGCTGGGTCAACCTGGTTTGAATTAGCTATAGTTAGCAGGCTGAAAATGATTTCAGGGTTGGCTAGTTTAGCACACATATAGCGTGCAGCTACACCCCGCAAGTGGGTACCTCCACCTGGTGGTGAACGAGGAGTATTTTAAAATGACAAATTTTAAAACTTTCCTTCCTTTATGTAGGGAAACACGTTTTTAAGGCAATAGTTTTTCACAAGCGAAATAATCTGGAACAGGGCTACCCTTGAGGTGGGTCCTAAAGCTGCAGCTGGTGCCTTGCTTGCGAGATTTGCATGGGGGCCAATCTGCAATCCTGCCAAGTTCAAGGTGTTGGTAATAGCAGATACTGTACAGCTCTCTATACTGCTCAGGACCAAGTTACTTGAGAGACTATCTTGTTACTTACTTTCTTACCTACTTATATCTCACTTTACCCCCTGACGGGACTCAAGGCATTTTACAGCTAAAAACAAGAACTGCTAACAATATTTTAAAAAACATTAAAATACAATTAAACATTGGTGGAATTAAAACTATAGAGATATATAAAATCTGTTTTAAAAATGCCAGTAATTACAATAAAAACAGTAGAGCACCAGCCCTTTAATTAAAAGCAGTCAATTCCCAAAAGCCCGTATAAAGTCTTCACCTGCCGGCAGAAGGACAGCAAGGAACTTCTCTGGGGTGGGAGTTCCAAAGTCTGGGAGCAGCCACCGAGAAGGCTCTCTTCTGCCTTACATACCCAGTAGGAAAATAATTGTGGTCTGCGGAAGAGGTCCTCCTGCAAGCTCCAAAGAAATCAGAAGCCTATTCTACAGTAACTCAGCAGGGCTTTCAGTGTGACGGCCTCCGTTCTGTGGGAAAACATTCCTGTCCAGAGGGGACATGCGCCAACTATCCACACATTCTGGAAGCAAGTGGAAACATTTTTTGTTCTGATGCATGAATGGGTTTCTGCCATGGGTGTCTATTTCGTATTGTCTTCTTTTTGAATATATCATTTTGGTTTTTCAGTTTTCTGCTTTTTTATTGTGCATCACTTTGAGATACTTCACAGAATCATAGAGTTGGAAAGGATCACGAGAACCATCTAGTCCAGTGTTTCCCAACCCCCCATAAGCAAAAATCAGTAAAAATCAATACATATCTGAGGTTCTGGTGCAAAAAGATCTCCCCCCCCCCCCAAATCCTGGCTACACCCATGGCTAGGTGCTGGGGTGGATTTCACCCTGCAACTTGCAATGCTGGGCCGATACTGCCTACTGGCCCTGCACCCCTCAGCAATATCCGAAGGCTCAGACCTTGCAGTCAGGCGCAGGCTGCCACCGAGCCCAGCGGTGGCGGCAGCCACATGCGGCTCCAGCTCATCCAGCCCTACCCATTGCCACCACCCCACCTGACCTGGGGGTTCTGGATTGCGGGCTCTTCTGGTCAAAACGGGATCTCCCTCTTCCTCCAGAAACAAACCAGGACTGCTCCAAGAAAACACATGTAGCAAAAAGGAGCGCTAGGCCCTGGTGGGCCGACCCCTTACCCGCTTGTGATTGGCCAGCCAATCAGGTTTGGTTTTGGCTTTTAAAAGGTTTTCCTTCACTTCTCACTTCCCTTTGTTGCCCTCTAGCCTGGTGCTGCAGCCACCCATTTATGTGATGTTCACCAATATCTCATTTGGAATATCCTGGGGGGCCCCGGTTAGGAAACACTGACCTAGTCCAACCCCCTGCAATGCAGGAATATTTTGCCCAATATGGGGCTTGAACCCACACCCCAGATTCTCTACCAATTAAGCTAACTTGAGTTCTTGCACAGAATTAGTAAATTAAAAATAAGAATAATGATGATTATGTTTGTGGAAATAAATACGTATTAAGATTGTCTCCTCTTGCTTGATAGATATTTTACAAGGATTTTTTTTTCTTCCAAAATGGAAATTCACCCATTTGATTACAACTCATTTCTGAAATAAATCCATGCACATAAGCCAAAAGATAGAGCCAGACAGTAATTAAGCACTTGGCAGCAAGTGCAGAAATTGGCCAAATTCATATGCTTAGATTACTGTAGTGCTCTTTTCATAGGGCTGCCTTTGACAACAGTCCAGAAACTTCAACTGGTGCAAACTCAAATACTAGAATGCATGTGAAAGGCAGGGCTTTAGGCAATTTTCAGTTGTGTTACCCGTCTTATGTCTGGAAGTGCTGACACTAACCTTTAAAACATTGGTTTGTAATCAGATGATCTGAAGAACCCCTTCTATCTGTATGGATTTGTCTTTGCAACCCTATTCACACTCACCACTAAGGTCAGTCCAGCAGACAGGTACCTGAGATAGGGCATTTGCTTGGTGGCCCAAACCTCTGGAATTTAATTTCCCAATAACTCTGCTTGGCCTTTCTTGTGTCGTTAAGTAGACAACCCTAAAGACTAAACCCACAACATCAAAAATTGTATTTATTTTTCATTGACCTGTATATGATTTTGTATATAGCTATTTTTATCATGTCAATTGTTTCAAGCTTCATTGCAAGCTAACTAGTGCAAGCTTTCCCTAAAAGTCAGAACCAGAATGTATGAAATAGCTAACCGTGGCTTATTGTACATACTGAAACCAGCAGTCACTACAATTCCAGGTCCTGTTCATAGAAACAGCTACCACATTACTGCATTGGGCGAAGCTCATATGAATATACCACTTCTGTACATCATAATTACTCTGGTTCCCATGATGGCTGTAGCATTTTTTCCAGTTATTGATATGACTGGACAACTAAGACAAGCGCCTACAGAGAATTTACACAGAACTGCTGTTTTACAGAAATGGTGAGCCCAAACAAAGTATCAGGGCTATAATCTTCTGTAGACTGAGCAAGTAAAAATGGTACGTAAACACACCATTAAATTTATTTGATAAATGCATGGTATTAATTATTAAGAGTGAATCTAATAGTGCCTTCTTGAGAAAGTCATGCCATCTTTGGCCAAAGTATCGGCTGATTTCCAGATGCAGAGAACATTCCACTAAACTAAGGCAGAAGAGTTTTTAAAGTAATAAAATAAAATGATATATTGTATTAAATGATTGAAAAATTTAATGTGTGTAAAGGCAACTCTTCATTAAAAAAAAAAAAGTTTTTATGGATGTAGTACATATAAAGTAATATCTGACCACAGCAGCTTGAATCTGCTAAAAACATACTATTTATGCCAGAAAGGGTTTTACATTTACGCACTGAAGGTTTTTTGGTGTTTTTAAAAAAACTTTCATAGCTCCTCATTCAACATTCAGCAAGAAAGGCAATAGAAATCAGTTACCTATAGTAAACTTTGATTTTACTGCAATGTTGTTGTTACGCTATTTTATTGCTGTAAACCACTTGGAGATTTTTTTGTCTTGAAATGAAATGTATTACATACAAGGAAAGCATGCCAGTAAGTTCCCTATAACTTGCTAACATAGGTTTTCCCCTTGTGTGCAGTAAGTTGGTTGCTCTTAATAAAAACTTTTTACACAATTGTTACAAAGCTTGCAATCCTAGCCCCATTTACCTGGAAGAAAGTCCCACTGAATCCAATAGGGCTTACAACAGAGTATACATAGTTAGGATTGTGCTGTCACTGGAAGATGTGAGCGCTATTACTGTAGAAATTTTAAAAGTAATTTTATTTTCATAATAACAGGCAAATTTGTTAGACCCATTCTCATTTAACTTTGCTGAATTAAATGCTTAGAAAATAGTGTTAGGTACAGAACTACTGAATGTAATGGGATTTTTAAAAACTACAGATGTCTATGCATGAAAACATGTAGGAAAAAAGAATGAAACATTCAACAGTAACTTCACAAATTCAACATTATGCCTTTAGCCCCTCATAGAAGTTACTGTTATCTCAAAATGAAATGAAAAATAAAAATCAATTTTATTGTTTACCCAGATACAAAAATACAGTACAATATGATGAAGCAAGGCATCCACCGAGAACATTCAGCAAGTTAAGAGATTTTCACACTAAATACTTCATTACATTTTCTCTTCTATTCACAAAAGAATTAAAAGACAAATGCACAAATGGGAAAGCTATGTTTCTGTCTAAATGTAACCAAAGGACCAGCAGGCAATTCTGTAAGGAAAAGAAAAACAATTTTGTACTTCCAATGTTCTTCATGCTGCTCCTTGGGCATGTAGGAAAATAACTCTACTTGGTGTAGCGTTCATGACAGAATTATTAGTTTAGTACAGTGGGCTTGGTAAAAGTTCATACTGAACAGTAAAGGCAAGGTTGTTGTAATCCTAAACATTAATATCTAGAAGTTCCTACTGAAATAAGCAAGACTAAGCCTGTTTATGATAAAAGGAATAGATGATTCTATTAAGACCAATGTCCTCATCACAAACCAGATACCAGCCTTTACCTCATAGAGAATAAGCAATTTAAAAAGAGTTAGGCCTTAAACTCCACTGAAACTGTGGTTTATAATATGCTCAAGGTTGAAACATTCATTCATCAGTAAGTATTTTAGCTTTATTTATCCTATAAACAGGCATTTCAATGTAAACAAGAGAGGACAGAGTTATTTATTTTGACTTCACTGTCTGAAAAATTAGATAGTATTTGATCGAACAAGTTATCAGTAGGAAAAAGATCGTATCAGTGCATCTACAATTCCTCATTGGGGAAAAAGGAGGGGGGAAAGAGTCATATATCATTTTAGATTCTGAATTTATATAAAACAGATCCCCAGTGTATTATAATTCATCTCCAAGATGTTTCTTCCTGAAAGCATCGCCTGTCAGCTTCTCTTGGGCTTCCTTCATGCCTTGGATGACTGTAATATTAAACATAAAAGATGCTTAGTACTTGGTTCAGTTCAATTGACATGAATAGGAGAGAAATTCATCCAGTTTGCATTTAAAACTTGCCTAATTCACATTTTCTGAGACACTATGCAAACCAAAACACAGCCAACATTCAAAAATTTTTACTTCTCTGAATTTTGCAGTGCAGTTCTCCAGCCAAGTACCGTATTTTTCATCCCATAGGACGCTCCGTCCCATAGGAGGCACCTAGTTTTTTTTGGGGGGGAAATAAAGGAAATTCCCCCCCCTTTATTTCCCCCCCAAAACCAGGTCGGGGAAACCGAAACAGGTCGAGGAACAGCGGGATGGCGGCGCTGCGCCTCCTTGCTGTCCCCCGAGCTTGTGGGGCAGGCCAATGTCTGCCCGGCGGGCGGGGCGCTCTGCTTCAGGGCGCCCTTCGCGCCGGGCGGCAGGCTGCTATCCGCAGCGTAGGGAGCCCTGCAGGAACTCCCGCAGGGCTGCCTAGGCTGCGGATGTGTTCCTGAAGCGCCGGGCGCTCTGCTTTCAGCGCTCCGGGAAGCAGGCTGCTATCCGCAGCCTAGACAGCCCTGCGGGAACTCCCGCAGGGCTGCCTAGGCTGCGGATGTGTTCCTGAAGCCTGGAGAGCGAGAGGGGTCGGTGCACACCAACCCCTCTCGCTCTCCAAGCTTCAGCGAAAGCCTGCATTCGCCCCATAGGACGCACCCAGATTTTCCCTTCATTTTTGCTCTCTCCTCCCACAGTATGCTGCTTTGAGGGCTCTCCTCACTGGACCCCAGCCAATTTTGGGCAAGCAGAATAACAGGGCTTGTCAGATGAACCCTGACCTATGAGAAAGCAAAACATTCTAGAAATGCCTCCCATTTCTTAAGCTCAATTATTCCATTATCCCCCTAACAGAAGATGTGAAAAAGAACAAGTCTGTCAAATGTCCTTTCTTTGGCCAATACTCTGATGTAACTTAAGAGTCTGACAGAATCCTAAACGTGTATGCTTAAACTTACACCATTTACACGCAATGGTAATCGGCTATAATTCAATATAGTTCTGAACTGTAAATTAATCAGGACACCTGCAGTGAAATACAAGTCAGAGAGCTGCCAGGGCTACTATAGCCATCTGAGATAAAGCCCAATTTGAACTTAATTCACATGTACCTTGTTCAGCATTGGTATAAAAGTACTTGTAGCTGGGGTTTCCTTTCTCATTTATGATCTCTGGATGGATGTTTCCACTGGGATCTACAAAAAACAGAGAGAACAAATGAAAACATCCATGTGATGACAACAGCAATGCAGTTCTCCAAGAGGGATAAGAAGCTGCCTCACCCATGAAAATGATTCTGGGAATGTAACCACCATCAGGACTAAAAGCTTCATCTTTGGGTTCCTCTTCATCCTGAAAGTTAAAAAGATAAAGTAAAGGAACATTAGGACTATTTCCACAGAAATCTATCTTTATTGTTTCTATACGTATAACCAAAGGAAAGACCCACAGCTCTGTGGAAGTGCAACTGCCTTGGATGCAAAGTTTCTCAAGCTCAACCTTTGGCATTTCAAGGTATAGAGATCCATTCTGCAAGATGGACGCCACAGTTGGATATCACCCCTCGAAAGAAGGGCAAGTCGCTGCAATTGTTCATCAGTAATATTTCTTTGTGAAAACAGCAGCCTATTACTTTGACAATAATAGTTTGTTCATTCATTCAACATCACAGTGGTACCTTGGTTTTAGAACAGCTTAGTTTATGAACAACTTGGAAATAGAACGCTGCAAACCTGGAAGTAGGTGTTCCGGTTTATGAACTTTGCCTTGGAAGCTGAACATGTTCCACTTCCTGTTGAGTGTGTTCTGTTTGTAAATTGAGTCCCCCACTGCTAATCAGAGGCTTCCTGTTGAGTGTGTTGCCTGTTCAGTCCCGAGCACCCACGCAAAACAGAAGTGATATTTGGAGCTTTTGTTTTTGCTATTTTTTTGCGTTTTTGTTTTGTGTGGCTTTTTCGTTGTTTTGACTGTGACTTGTTCTTCATTTTATGGCACTGACTTGTGACTGTGGCTTGTGACTTGTTTTTGTGACTGTGTGGAACCCAGTTCAGCTACTGATTGATTGATTGTGTGACTGCAGAAATGGATAAAAGCCCCCCCCATCCAAACAATGACTATCATAGTGCACGCAAGAATAAAAATTAATTTTAATTTTTATCTACAATACTGTCTCATTTATTTTATAGTACAGTACATTGATTATTGCTTTCATGTTATGGATCAATGGTCTCGTTAGATAGTAAAATTCATGTTAAATTGCTGTTTTAGGGGTTGTTTTTAAAAGTCTGGAATCGATTAATCCATTTCTTAATTTCTATGGGAAAGCACGCCTTGGTTTCGGAATGCTTTGGTTTTCCAACAGACTTCCAGAACAGATTAAGTTTAGGAACCAAGGTACCACTGTATTAAGGATGTGCAATGTAAGATAATGGATAAATCAATGGAGGTGTAGTTCCTCACACACACCACAAAATACACAGAATGTTTTATGTTTGCTTTCTGTATCTTCATAAATTGTCTCAGAAAGTTCCACGGAAGAATACGGGGAAATGCTTCATTTCAGTATCTTAGCAACTATCCAACTGAAACTTACCTCAAGGTTGACCATCACAAAATTATGGGCAAGCTCTGAGATTTCCTTAGATTCCGAAAACTTTGGTTTTAAAGCTAAGAAAAGCATAGAAAGGAAAAATTAATCAGGAAAGAGAACAAGTGTCATAATTCTTACACACATGCTTCTAATCACAAGGGCCCTAACCCAGCTAAATCAGTCTCATGGGAACAATTGTCTCACACCTAACTTGCACTCTAGATTTCAGTATGACCTAAGCATGACTAACTTTAGTTAGATCACAACCAGAATCAGTCATCAAAATCCTCGCATTTAAATAAAAAGAAACAGCCCTTGTTACTTTTGTTAATATACCTAATACAAAGAAAAAGTGATACAAAACAGTTCTATACAAGTATAAAAAACCGAAGAAACATAAGCAATGCTCTCTTGTTTTTTTCAATAAAAAACACAAAAGAAATGGTCACTCTTGAACTAAAAGTATTTTTACATTTTCATTGGTGTTTGAAGTAAGTTTGTTCATCAGTGTAGTACCTGTCTAATCTTTACTCTCTGAACTTTGGCTCACAGAATCCAAATAGTAAAAGCTTAGGCAGCTTTTCAACTAGCATTTAGCCACAGCTATATCTAGAAAAGAAGACAATACATATATGCTATACTCTCTGTAAAATTACACTTTCTCCTACAAATGTTATGTATCTATCCAATTAGAAGATTCTGAAGTGCTCTCAGGGAATGTTAATTTATCTTACCTTTGCAAGCACCACACCAGGATTTGTGAATGATTATCATGAGAGGCAACCCACTAAAAAACAAAAAAAAAAAGACATTGAAATGCACCATTAATGTACTCCAATACTCTTAAGACTTACTTCTGAGTAAACATGCACAAGATTGTTCTATAAGGTGCAACTGCAGAATGAAATTTATAAAAGGAAGAGGGTTCCATTGTAGCTTCATTAAGATTAAAGATTTATTAAGAACAAGGTTAATATGTCCAACTCTTTTATACCTAATAAAAGATTAGCCAACTGTCCACCTTACAGGAAAAGGAGGTCTAGTTTACTCAAGTGATTTTACCTTTAGATATGAAAGTGATTTATAGGATTAAACCTGGAATTCACAACGTGAAAAGCTTTCTTAGGCACTACTATGTTTGTCAGAGGTGTGGTAAAAAAAATAAATCCAAGCAAACCTAAAAGGGAGATCGGGA
This sequence comes from Podarcis bocagei, assembly GCF_964188305.1. Lineage (NCBI taxonomy): Eukaryota > Metazoa > Chordata > Lepidosauria > Squamata > Lacertidae > Podarcis > Podarcis bocagei. The sequence goes on from NC_138129.1 coordinate 58,566,202, forward strand.
GCAATATTTGCAGGTCAAAGAGCTGCACACTAAACTCTATGGACAATGACCAAGAAGTGCAAGTCTTTCATGTGTTGCCTTAATTGCCCAGCCATCTTCTATCCAGCCCTCACTCATATTGCCCATTTATCTGATGTTACATTTTTGCACATCACCTGCTTTGCCCACAACCCACATATACTTGCTATTATTATTTTGTTGTGCCTTATGGGAGGACTGGGGAACCTGCGGTTCTCAATACATTGTTGGACTCCAACTCCCATCATCCCTGACTATTAGCCATGGTGGCCGGGGCTGATGGGAGTTGGAGTTCACCAACATCTGCCTTATGAAGATCATTGTACTCAGCTGGGAAAGAATCCCTTTTTATATATTACCTTATTAAAGCACTAGAAGAAAACATTTATGTCTTACTACCAAGTAAGTGTGCAGAAGATTATAGCTCTAGTGTAGGGGTGGCTAACCTCTGGCTTGTGGGCCAAATTTGCCCCACCATCCCTCCCCATTTGACCCAGGAGACTGCTTCCCCCCAAACCACGTCCAGCTGCCCCACACTTGACATCCCATGTCCTGGATGGATCCTGCATCAACTGCTTACACAGCTGATCCCTGCAGAAAGCAAGACTGAGCATCAGCTGATGTGCAAGGAGTTCAGTGTTGTAATAAAGAAGCCAATTTTCCAAAGGTCTCTACATTTGTGAGCTAGTTGGGTTTTTCATTATCCAAAGTTCTTGTCCACAGCACAACTGTAACAGAAGAATGTCAGCTCCTGTTAATGGCGCAATAAGATCCAGGTCATAGCTGGATCCCTCTCCAGAGCATGCCAGAAGTCACCTTTACAGTTGGCCAAGGAAAGTGTAATTAGTCCCAGAACCTTTGAAGTTGAAGGCTTCTAACTCCTCACTGGAAGATGCACGCCAAGTATAGTAGCTACCCACAGTAGCAGCCTGTGTGCAGTGGTGGAGCCATCATCCCAACATTAGTGCTACTGAAGCTGGGGGCTGTACAGATGCGCTGGCAGGAGGACAAGATTGACTCCACTGGTGCATCCACCCCGATCTTGCTACCACCTCACCCCAGCCCTGTCCAGGTAAGCTGCAGTGACACCAGTGTAAGGAGGGCGGTTCCACACAACCACACAGGTCGCAACCGGCTACCCAGCTGGGGCAGTTTCTTTTCTTCTTTTCCCAAATGCACCATGGCATAGCTGAGAAACCGCTGTGGAAGCTGCTATTAGTTCCAAGAACAAAATAAGCGTAATCTCCCCCAAATCTCAAACTCCTGACATTCACCTGTGAAAACCTATCCTCAAAATATGTCACACTAAAAGCTGGAAACAACAGAAGTTGAAAGGCATCATGTAGCGCTCACAACGTGCCACCCAAGTGTTGTAAATATGACTACAGCCCTAATCTCTATTTCATTTCAAGCAAAACTGTACTTGGGTATACCAGTGATCATCACTAAAACATTTTCATATCAAAGCAGATTACAAAGCAGATTGTAATCCTTTAAAGCATGTTATTTCCATGTGCTAACTTAAAAAGCAATTAAAGAAGAGTATCAATTAATTGCAGCAGCAGCAGCATGAAATCCCAACTGTATGGCTGAACTCGAGGTGATCAGTTTGTCAGTCTCTGATTAATTTCACGCCTTCTTGTGTAAGGCTGGAGATCAAGTTCTTACAAAAGGCTATTACTGGTACTAATCTGCAGCTTCAGGTTTTTAGGTTGTGACTGCAATTCTTTTGCTTAAGTAATAATAATAATAATAATAAATTTTATTTATATCCCGCCCTCCCCAGCCGAAGCCGGGCTCAGGGCGGCTAGCAACACTAAAATAGTGCAACATTATAAAAACATTATAAAAATTAATTAAAATCAAAATTGATGGCAACCATAAACTAAAGTTCTGTAAAGACTGTTGGTCTCAGGGTTGTGAGTTCGAGCCCCACGTTGAGTAAAAGATTCTTGCATTGCAGGGAGTTGGACTAGATGGCCCTTGTGGTCCCTTCCAACTCTACACTTCTATGATTCCCAAAGATTGCCAAAGGAGGGAGTCAGGCTGCGCCCTGACCAAAGGCCTGGTGGAACAGCTTTGTCTTGCAGGCCCTGCGGAAAGATGTCAAGTCCTACAGTAATCCAGTTCCAAACACGTTTAGACAGGCCTAATTCTGCATGAGAGTCAACTGAGAGTTTTCCAGAATATTTTTTCCCTGTTGGTTTTAATTTTATTAGATTTTTTTGAACAATACTAACAAAGAGGAAAAGTTCAATTGAATTTCCTAGGACTTACTACAAAGTAAACTTGATTTACGGTTTGGACTATCTCTCTCATCAGAGGGGGGAAAGCAGCATATACAGCTCACAACTTCAAGCAAATTTACTTTGGTATGGCAGAGGTTGTTTTTATGTACGTATAAACTCTGCATCTTTTGAGTGTAGCGATAAGCCAGGACGTTGTTTAATAGTAAGGCTAATCTTATGAAATTTACACCTCAATTCACTTATTTGGAAGCAATTATTATGGATAACAGGGAAATTAACTTCCAAATAAGCCAGTTTTAAGGTTGTACAAGGTTGTCCCGCTTGCACAAGATACCTGGCTGCTGCTTCCTTTTTCCCATCTTCCAGTGTCCTCCAGTGAATATGATCTCCAAAACCTTGAAAGAAAAGGGGGAATATATGTTGCATAATTTAAAGCATCAGTTACAGAAGATAAAAACCATTTTCTATATATCATCACATACGAGGAAATAAATGCTTTTAGAATGGCAATCTAAGATACCATTCCTGGGAACATCAATGAAGTTTGAAGTTATTCCAAAGCAAGCAATTCTCTTTTCTAAAGGATTTATACATATCTTTTTATTTGAACTGAACTCTGAAAACAAAAAGGGCCCTGGAAACTGTCACCCTGAGCAACTCATGGCCTAGACTAGAGAAACTACAGTGCTCTCTTGAAATCAACTATTTTTCCAATAGTAGATGCAGACTATAAGAATCGTATTTGTTATCACAGATAGCTTAGGGATGATCACGCCCTAAACCTTTTTGCTTATTTTTTGCAAAGCACAGGCATTTGAAAACATCAGTTAAAACAAAAGGGGAAATAAGAATTGGTATCTAACCTTTTCCAAATGCTTCCCCAGCAGAAACTGCGACAAGCAACTGGCAAACCAGGAAAGTCGACAGCGCTGCTAACTGAACCTTCATGCTGTCTGCCAAGATCTTCACCAGGACAATTACTCCAGCTCCGCACAGCGATCCTCTTAAGCAATAGTATCTGATTAACCCAAGTCAGCTTCTTTGTTTAAGAGGAAGTGATGTTATCGGAAGGATACAGGAGGCGCTTCAGAGATTTGGGTCCGGGGTATTATTATATACGCACATGTATAGTTCTCATGCTGTGCAGAAGAGTGTCTTCCTTTTTCCGCTCGGAATCTACGTAGGAATTTCTAAGTGTCTACGGAGTTGTTCGTTTCTCGTGCATTTCTAAAAGGCGAACTGTCCTAACTCTGGTCCGACAGCTCATGAAAGGCAACAGTAACATCAGCTCCCCAGTTCGAAGCACAGTCCTGCAGCAGGCTTGCTCTGATGCAAGTCCCTCTGCATTCAGCGAAGCTTGTTCCGCAGGAAGAGCTCACGTAGGATTGGGGCCGTGGGCAAACTCAGTGGCACTTTGAAGGGGAAAGTCAGAAGCGGTGGGGAACTGATTCTTGAAAGGCCGGTTAAGTCCATTTCCAGCTTCATTCTGATCAACGAAAGGAGGAGGTTGCCGGGGGGGGCAGTAATCCCAAAACGCAAACAAGCTCTTTCCTATCATGCGCTACAAAAACATTAATATTCTTCCACCCCAAGCTAAAGAACGGCTTGTGCGCATTGCAAAAAAAAGCACCACTCCATTCCTGCTAGCTGCTCCTAAGGATGACTACAACTCCCAGCATACATTGCTTCAGAGGCATTTTTCTCTATGTCCCTCTTCCCCACCCCCGGGCACGTCTATCCTGCTGCGCTCACTGCATTGCATTGAGGGCTGTCGTTTTATTGTCTAGGTAGGGGAAAACAGAAAGGAAGGACCAGGCTGTCAAACGAGCCTCGCTTTCTTCCAATCGGGTGAGGAGGGCGGGGCCATGGTCCCGTGGTCCGAGGCCTCCTTTCTCTGGGCCCCTTTCTACCCCCACCCCACCCCCACACCTAAGCCGCCATCTTGTTCTTGCCGCGTGTTGCCTTCGGAGGGTTCTTCGGACTGAGGTGAAAACTTCCTGCTTGACCCCCTCCGCGCCCCGTTGCCCTTGCGCCCCTCACGGTCCCCACAGGTCGAGATTGCGGTTCCTCCGCCCCACACTCCGCTGTGCGCGCGCGGAGCGCCATGGGCGGTGGGAGGGGCTGCTGGTGGGCCGGAGAGAGTGGGCCTGGCAACTGGGCGCTTGCGGGGAGCCCAGGCTCCGCTGGGGAACGCCTTCCCCGAGGTCCGGCCCTTGGAAGCAGAGCCCCCCCGCCCGCCACAGCGCCCGTTCAAGTCCACCCCCCACCCCCGGTCAGGGTTGGTGGGCGCGGACCCTCCGTCGCGGAAACCTTCCCGCAACAGAAGCGGGCTTGCTGAGGACTAGCTCCACCTCCTCGCCCAAAGCACTTTAGGGCCAGCAGGATCCTGCGCTGGCCTAGGTCGCCCTGCACCCAAAATGTGGGTTACGCCTTGGACGGGGTTCCCATCCCTGGGCGTAAGACATTGAGGGGGCTTCCTTACTGCCCCTTAGTGTACCGGGGGTGTTTCTTTTTGGTGTTCCTTTATACCCTTAGGGAAGCCCGCACCCCTCCTCCAACAGGAACTGGCAATCTGGAGCTCTTTCACCTTCCTGTGTAGATTTTACTGCTCGCTTAATACATTTCTGTGTTGCATCAGTTGCCATGTTTTAATTTTGGAGACCTTGGGTTTTTTTGTTTTTTTCATTGCTTGCAACTGAACGTTCCTTTGTATCAAAGGCTGTATATTATCATATTTGGTTCCTCTGCTGTGCGGAGTTAGTTCTTGTTCACACCATTTTCTTTTTAAGGGCATGGAAACCTACACTTTGGATATAATAATAGAATAAGCGTCTGTGAAGCTGCAAAATTCTGAAATAAGGAACATGCCTGCTGCTTCCAAAACTAAATGATGTAAATCCACAACTCCTTGATTTTAACATTCTCAGTATCAATAGTTTAACTTTTCTCTAATTCCAGTGAGGAAAATGGAGATGAGGCTCCTCTGCAAGAATGTTTTGCTCCATGCTGTGGTGGATGTTCTTGTTACCCAGTTCTAGCCATTAGTTTTTCTTCTTCCTGGTAGTACTTTTGCTGATTCCACCTCTTTTGTAGATGTACTAAAGGTTCTTTAGTTCAAGGTTGAAATAAAGACCATTCCTGTTGTGTCTTTCTCTGCTTCTACTAATGTGACCTTCTTTGTACTCTCAGGGTCGAATCCATCATGTGGCTCTTTTATCACATTCCTTGATAAAACAAATTGTGGCTTGTTTCTGAGAACATATTTCTCCTTTTTCAACCCATCAAAGGGATAGAGCTAATGGGGGCCTTGAGAAAGGAAAACCTTTCCATTTTCTTCATTGCCAAATGCTTAGCTACTTGTTATTTTCAACCTGCAGGAATTCTGGTTTGCAAAGCATAAGCTGCTGATTAACTTAGTTCTGTTTAGTTCAATTGCAACATGACAACTGGTTATGGGTTAGAGAATAAAATGGCACACTGCAGCTTTAACTTTTCCTGAAGCATGCACATGCTGCTTGATATGGAATGTCATATTTTAAAATGAAATGAAAATGAATCTGACCCATATCCCAAAGTAAACACATTGCAGACCAAAGTGCTAGGTTTTTAATAGTTATTTGACTTATGTGTTGCTGCTGGTTGTTAACTCTCTCTGTCCTGGTCCTAGACATAGTTGCATCTTTGGGACTTAATAGTGAGCAAAAACATAGATCTAAGCAAATGTTTCCATAAATCCCATTTAAGCAGATAAGACATGGGGTTGATTGGTCAAGTGTTTGTACCTTTGAAAGTGACCCGGAAACTACAACTAATCCAGAATGCGGCAGCTAGACTGGTGACTGGGGGCGGCTGCTTAGACCACATAACACCTACACTACCCAATATGTTTCTGAGCAAAATTCAAAGTGTTAGTGCTGACCTTTAAAGCCCTAAACGGCCTTGGTCCAGTATACCTGAAGGAGCATCTCCACCCCCGTAATTCTGCCTGCACACAGGTTCAGTGCACAGGGCCTTCTGGTGGTTCCCTTGCTGTGAGAAGCCAAGTTACAGGGAACCAGGCAGAGGGCCTTCTCAGTAGTGGCACCTGCCCTGTGGAACGCCCTCCCACCAGATGCCAAAGAGAAGAACAACTACCAGACTTTTAGAAGACATCTGAAGGCTTCCCTGTTTAGGGAAGCTTTTCATGTTTAATAGACTATTGTATTTTAATATTCTGTTGGAAGCCGCCCAGAGTGGCTGGGGAAACCCAGCCAGCCAGGCGGGGTATAAATAAATTATTATTATTATTATTATTATTATTATTATTATTATTATTATTATTATTGGTGTGGTATGTAACATAGGAAAGGCTCAATGACTATATTTTCATGATTTGATTGATTGCTTCCTCATTTGTGTACTACGACATAATGCTCAAGTTGCCATTTCTATAGTACAGTAAATGCATATTAGTAGTTTGTATTCAGAGTACAAAATCATAATGGGTCAATTTTGCTTGCATGTATATGCGTTTTGGATTAGGGCTGTGTTATTAGGACCACAAATTATCTTATGCACACTTTTTGGACTCCATGGCTGATATTCAACATTGTGCTGTTATGAACATTCTCTCTGTGCAAGCATGTTAGCTTGCCAGATGGAACAATTCTCCCCTTGCCTTGCCCTGCACACTACTTTGGGGTTCTCCTGATGCTTCCCAAACTAATTTTAGGGGGTTCTAAGAAGGAGGAGTGGGGGGGAAAAACCTTGTGCAAGTGGAAGTCCTTGACAGGGCTTCTGCTGATGGAACATGTTAGGTGAATCCCTTCCATCATAAATATTTTCAGAAAAAGTGAGCTTGCCTTGTAGCTTGATAATTCTAGAGTCATATCTCCTCTCAGCTATAAAGGTCACCAGGTAGCCTTGGACAAGTAAGTCTCTGTCTCTTAGTGTCATTTACACCACAGGATGGTTTATGAGCCACAAAATACTGCTCTGAGCTCCTTAGTGAAAGGGTAGAATATAGATGTAACCAACATGGGTGTAATAGGCAGTTTCCAAGATTCATTCTTTGTCACATGCTCCCAACTTCCTGATATACACTATCATGACTAACAAATGTTATGTAGATGGAAATGCACAGACCAAGATGTGGCACCATGCAGATAGAGGCAGGCTCAATTCTCAATAGCTTCTGTAGTTCTGTGTGAAAAAAATAAGTTTGGGACATGGAGGGCAAACATTCCAGATATAGGGATTGTCCTGTCAGATGTCAGATTTAGCATGTGTGTGTGTACATGCACACTGGTATTCCTAAGTGCATGCCTTTACTTTCTCTCCTGAGCAAATGGCAGCTGCTCATTCCTGTGTGAGGAAGTAAGTGCTGGGAACCATGATATGGTGACTGCAAAACCAGTTACCAGCTGCAGGGATAGGGGTAGTGTGGAAAGAGATGTCTTCTCTCCTTGAAGGCAGTCCAGGGGCAGGAAGGGGAAGAGCCAACATGATTTCAGTGCTTTTACACCCCCACCCTCGAGATAGTTTGAGGAATTGGAATAGAGGTAACATTCCTTTTATTGATAGGTTGTTTGTGTGCATTCAGATACAGATGCTTGGTATTTTGACAGACAGTGAAGTAAAAATTATTAAATAAATCTGAATATGTTATAAGCATTTATGTTGTTTATATTTTTCAGATAAAGCACGATGAATCAAGAAAAGCTGGCTAAACTTCAGGCGCAGGTCCGAATAGGTGGAAAGGTATGAATGCAATAATATAACTTCCTCCACTCCATTTATAATTGTATGTGTGTAAATAGAAACACACACACACACACACACGCGCGCGTGTGTGTGTGTGTGTGTGTGTAATACATATGTAAGTATTTTCCATAGTTTAGGGGTTTGTAGGGAATGTCTGTTTTCCTCAGGCTATTGCCCATTCTGATGTGCTCATAGCCCTAGTACTGTTGGCTACATTCTTTTGAGAAGAAAAAGGTTCATGTTACCGTATTTTTCGCCCCATAGGACGCACCGGCCCATAGGACGCATCAAGTTTTTTTGGGGGGAAATAAAGGAAAAAAAATTTATTTCCCCCCCAGGCGCTTGTGGGGCCGGCAGCGGGGAGAAGCGCTCTTCTCCCCGCCGCCCGCCTTCAGATCAGCTGCGCCTCCCAGCTGTCCCCAGAGCTTGCGGGGCAGGCAGCGGGGAAAAGCGCTCTTTCTCCCCGCCGCCCGCCTTGAGATCAGGTCCGGGGACAGCGGGGAGACGTGCTGCGCCTCCCAGCTGTCCCCGGAGCTTGCGGGGCAGGCAGCGGGGAAAAGCGCTCTTCTCCCCGCCGCCCGCCTTCAGATCAGGTCCGGGGACAGCGGGAAGACGCGCTGCGCCTCCCCACTGTCCCCATAGCTTGCGGGGCTGGCGGCGGGGTCTCCCCGCCGTCAGCCTCCAAACCACTTCGGGAGACAGCGGGATGGCGGCATACCGCCTCCCTCTGTCCCCCGACCTTGTGGGGCTGGCGCTGGGGCTCTCCTGAAGCCTGGAGAGCGAGAGGGGTTGGTGCGCACCGACCGCTCTCGCTCTCCAGGCTTCAGCGAAAGCCTGCGTTCGCCCCATAGGACGCACACACATTTCCCCTTCATTTTTGGAGGGGGAAAAGTGTGTCCTATAGGGCGAAAAATACAGTATATTCCTGAACTGTTTTCTTAAAAGATGAACATTTTTTTCTACAAAGGCAGCATGTTATGTAATTTTGAAACAGTATATCTTAGGTACCGAAGGAGTTGTTACTGGTAATTGGACACACAAGGCTGAAAAGAGGAAGGGCAGCAGAAATGGAATTGGTCCTTGCAGCAGGAAATGCATTGTGGTCTGAGGACCACCACCACCTTTAGCCTACTATTTTGCACCCTCACATTGCCACCTTAATGATAATCCCCCATGAAAACTGTCACTGAATCAAGCCTCCCTTCCTTGGCGGCAATAAGTGAGAAAATTTGGAGTGGAAAGTTAGAGTAGAATTTTACAAACTATACAGTAGTGAAACAGGTTCTTGCCTAAAAAAACCCCCTCCTACTGCAGTACATGTATTACATTTTAAGGTACTTTGAGATTATATTGTTGTTTTTGATAAGCATTTGTGTAAGATCCATTTTTCTTCCTCTAGGAGCAATGATTTATTTTCTCCATTCTGTTTTTCAGGGTACAGCTCGTAGAAAGAAGAAGGTAGTCCACAGAACAGCCACAGCTGATGATAAAAAGCTTCAGAGTTCACTCAAAAAATTGGCAGTAAACAATATTGCTGGGATTGAAGAGGTACATCAGTATAAAACATTTTCAGTCATATCTACGTGATCTCCCAACTGATCACAGGGATAATGTGAAATCTTTCTGATTTAAAATGGGATTATTGGGGGGGGGGACAGGACGTGGGGCCTGTGGGCCAAGTCAGGCCCCTTAAAAAGAGAAGTGTCTGGCCTCTGGCAACCTTACCTCATTTTAAATGAGGTGTGGCTCAGAGTTTGTTGTGATTTCAGTGTGTGTGTGTGCATTGTGTGAGAGATCCTTCAATAAGAGGTCTTTTGGAGTTTCATGCATGATTTCCCTTGTATAACTGAGGACATTTGTTCCATAACTTTGTGTGGGATGGTGCAGATATTACAGAGTCCCATGGAAGGGGCAGTTCATGTGACAAAATAGTCCACTTCTATCTTTCCTACCTTGCTCTCTCAAGATTCAACTTGGCATCTGATGAAGTAGGCTGTTGGCTATGAAAGCTCATGCCAATTTGCAATAAAAAGCTTACTAAGAAGTAATCTCAAGGTGCTGTCAAATATGTATCTAATAATAATAATGATAAAAATAATAATAAACTAGCACAACTTCCATATTACCTAAATCAGGGTATTTTTATTATGAGAATGTGCAGTAGAAAGTATTGGGTTCACACAAAGCCTCCTTTGCTCCCCCGCCCCCATCCCCTTGTTCTAATATGAGGGAAGAGTAGAAGTGTCCTGTTCTGGCTTGCAGCAAATTGTGGTTTGTCCTCAAAACAAAGAGACACACAAACCATGGTTTATCTTCATCTGCTGCTGTGCTTTTGGGATCTTCACTTGACAGCACACTACGGGTTGCTGCAAACTAGAAGCAGAAGCTTTACTCTCACCTCATGTATGAAATAAGAGAGAAGGGTTGGAGGGCATCTGCAAACCTGATGATTGGCACTGCTCGTTCTCTAAAGGACAAACTGTGTTTTGACATTATGTCTGAATTAAGATACATACAAGATGCAAAGTTTTAACTGGAAAACACAAGTCAGATTGTTGCTTAACTGTGATCCTGGGCACATTTACTTGGAAACAAGTTCCTTTGAAACAAAAGGTTTTATTCTAAGTAACTTTACGTCCCTTTTCTAAAGGCATTTTGTATGAAAGTAACTGCGAGTCTTCTAGATGAGTAAGTAGAACCTTTTTGCCCCACTATCTACATGTGGAAATAGTATTATGTGGAATGGTATTATATTTGTTTACTATATTACATTTTTCCCCAAAGCAGCATGCATAGAGTTTCCAGGCAGTCTTCCATCTAGAAACTGGCTGGATCCAGACCTACTTAGCTTCAGCAGGGTCCAGGCTATGATAGGGAGCCATTCCTTCCACTAGGCAAGTTGCTTTAAGCAGATGTTTGAGAGAGCAGGGAAACAGCTGCTATCCTGCTGTAACAAGTCTTGTTATTGTGTTGAGTGTTTTGACCCACTTCCAGAGGACAGCCCTGTTCTATAGTGGTCACAGTGTTCTGAAGAGGACATGATGGGCCTCAATATGGACTGGAGAAAGAGTATGGGTGGCACTTGGACATGTGTCTATATAGGAGCAATAAATATGAGCATTAAACAAAGAGCAGAGCGGAGTGCTATCCAGGGGACACCCATCATTTAAACCAATTTGAAAGTCATAGTTTCTCCAGAATTGTAGTTTTGTAGATCCTCAGAGCTCTTTGTTATTTTTGTGAGAAAGCTGAGGATATATCAGTGCAATGGCATAGCTCAGTCTTTCACAATGATCATGCACTTTTTCAGAAAAACACCAAATATACAACATTTCTGGACTAATATATAGTGCTCATTTTCAGACATTGCTGTGCACATGCATATCTGATTGAGCATGGAATAACACACCCATAGTATAATTGTTCGCTTTAAAAAAAAATAGCACCAAGATTATACCATTGTGGACTAATAAATAATCATCACTTATATAAAGTGCATACATTTTTTACTATTCCACTGTATTATATTAGTTTCCAGAGTTCTTTGCAATGGAGGGAAAGCAAGGGCAGTTAAAACATGTTTGAAACAAGTTTATTTTTGTATTGTAAAGATGCCTTATGTTTCTTAGCTTTGAAGTGTAATAGTTTATTTTAGATGTACAAAAGTGTGATATTTACATCAAAATTCCAGAGTATGAAAGCTGTGCCTCTCATTTCTTTTTTTTATCTTGAGAAATGTGACTTTCCTTTCATATTGTTTTTGGAACTGACATGACTTTGTTAAATGCTTAGGATGCTGTTATTTCAGTTATTTGTTAATCTGAATTCTTATTGCTTTACAAAATCTTGCACTTCCAACTGATGTAATTTTAAATTATATACATTGATGATAGTGTTTATAAATCTCTTTTACAGTTAGTCAGGCCTAAAATTGGGTGTGCAACGCCTTAGAGTGGATGCTAACTATTACAAAATTAAAAAATCTTGGTGGTTCTTTTCTTTCTTGATAGTACTTTTTTAATATTAATTAAGATGAATGAATTTTAATCATCTATTTTTAAAACAGGTGAATATGATAAAAGATGATGGAACAGTTATTCATTTCAACAATCCCAAGGTCCAGGCTTCGCTTTCTGCAAATACATTTGCAATTACTGGTCATGCTGAAGCTAAACCAATTACGGAAATGCTGCCTGGCATCTTAAGCCAGCTGGGTGCTGACAGCTTAACAAGTCTCAGAAAGTTAGCTGAACAGTTCCCAAGGCAAGGTAGGTATCCCTGTCTGAGACATGGAGCTGGTTTTTTCCAGCCTTGTTTGTTAGCATAAAATTCCTGATGGTCAGCTTTTCTTACTCTGAGTAGCTTTTCTTGTGCACAGGACTTTCTGTTTTTTATTCCACCCTCCCCCACGCATTCCTAACTTCACTAGAGCATTTCTAATAGTATAGAACAGGGACGCCCAACTCCTAAGAGACTGCGATCTACTCACAGAATAAAAAACTGGCAGTGATCTACCCCTGGGGGGGGGGGGGTTCAGGTCAAAGTTGTTGAGCTTTTTTTAGGACTCCATCTTTTCCTTTCCAGCGGAAATGGGAGGGGGGCAGGTGCTCTTGCCACCACAAAGGAAAGGGAGCCTGCAATCGACCAGTAGATCCCGATCAACATGTTGAACAACCCTGGTATAGAACTCTGAAATTCTGTGCATGTTTATTTAGAAGTCCCACTGTGTTTAGTGGACCTTGTTAATAGATAAGTATGCATAGGATTGCAGCATTTACTTGATATCAAGTTTTCCATAATTTCCCTAGTAATTCTTAATAATAATAATAATATTGTTGTTATTTATTATTATTTGTATCCCACCCTTCACCCTTAGATCTCAGGGCGGTTCAAACACAAAAATACAAGATAAAAACATAAAATAAATAATAGATACAAGAACCAAAACAAAAAACCCCCAGACCAATAAATCCACCACCCCCTCCCTTACTTTCCTCATTTGTAATAACTATATGGATACCTTGTATTGCTTTGTCTTTTCCCCAAACCATTAACTAAAGGCTTCTAAATGTGGGAATTGCTTTGAAAATTGCATTAACTAACAGATAGCTATGTGAATGTACTTTGGAGCACCATGAGCAGAATGTTGTAACGGAAGGAGAAAATGAAGGTTTGGGGTATAATCTGAGTGTTGAACTTGTGTCTGATTAAAAACAGTATAATAATTGTCAGTCTGATTAAAGACTTAACAACACAATCCTGTGCCTGCCTACTCAGAAGTAAGTCCAGTTGACATTAGTGGGACTTGCTCCCAGATACATGTATAAAGGGAACTATCACAGATGCTGCTTTTCAAGAGCTCAGGGTGGCAAGCATTGTAAACCCTATTTTGTCCTCATAGCAATCTTATAGGGAAAGTTAGGCTGAAAGATAGTGACTCCCTTGGGGCCATTTAATGAGTTTCATGACAGGGTACATTGAAAGGTAAACAGAGTTCTCTTTTTTATTATTTTGATTTATTAGATTTATATACAGTACTGCCCTTCATCATAAGGTATCAGGGTGGTTCACAGAATAAAATCATGAAGGCATTTCCTTGTATCACTTGACACTGGTACAGAGCAATGGAAGCTATTATAAAAATATTTCTGTGATACCCTAATAGAAGAACAAAAACCCCCACTATGTTGGTTACAAGCATATTAATTTTCTCACATACTTCTATTTGAATTATCTCTATATTAGTGAAACCTCAAAGCCCAGTCCTAAGACTTGCTCCATTGGCATTTAGGATGGGAAGTACTAAAACCTACATCAGCATAGACTGTAAAGATTTTACACCGAGAAAGCATACTGGGTAGACTGTTATGTGGAAATGTAAGATGTCGGGTATAATTCAGGAGAGATGCTTGCTGTTTGACTAAATTGGAGATACAGTGGAAGCTCGGGTTTCGATCGTCTCCACTGACAAATGTATCAGAAGCCGAACGCCGAAAACCCGGAAAGAAATGCTTCCGTTTTCGAACGTGCCTTGGAAGTCGAACTTTCGAAGCGGCGGCTTGTTTGAGTTTTCAGTTTTCAAACGTTTCAGAAGTCTTAACAGTCTTCCGGAACGGATTACGTTCGAAAACCGAGGTTCCACTGTAATATTCTATGTATTCGTTATTTTGTGTTAAATATCACAGGGTGTATGGCATCTCCAGTTGTGTGTCTGCTGCACTACTTATAAAGAGGTTTTATTCAGTCAGAACCAGTAATTGTTGCCTATAAACATTTGAGTGATAACTTCATAGAAGTTTGCAAAAATAATGATTCTTGTAAATTTCTGCTTGTAATTAATTTTCCACTGCCACTGTTTGCATAAAACCTATTTTATTTGCAAAGTTGCACTTCTTTTTTGTGCCGTAAACTGTGATCTTTTCCTTATGCATGCTGAATTTGTTTCTTAAATTGATCAAATTTTGTTAATTACTATATCAATAATTTTATTTTATTTTCTAGTGTTGGATAGCAAAGTACCAAAATCAGAAGATATTGATGAAGAAGATGATGACGTTCCTGGTAAGATTATTCTACTTAATCTTTAAATTATTTAGCATGTATCTGCTTGACTGAGCACGTGACAATGTTTTTGTAAATTTGAGAATCTACTTGGTGGGTTAATCACAGATACAAAGGGAAAGTGCTTCATAAGAATTGCATGCTGTACATCCTGGAGCACATAACTGTCACGGGACCAACCCTAGGAAACCACAAGCCTTTGCAGAAGGATTTGTATCTGCTGCTATGCCTTTGGTTCCTAGAGACTTAGGCACCTCTCAAATGGGGTGAGAAACTTAACTAGTGGATTCTGTGAGGGAATAATATTTTAAGAACAAGCAGAAAAAGAGGTTTACTGTAATGAATAGAAGGGGGGGGCTATTAATGGTTGTATCTGTGTTGTATACTCTGTCTTTCAAAATCCTTTTAAATATTGCTCACTACATAAATTAAATGTTAAGTTTGAGTCATTTAGCCCCTGATTTTTTTTAGAAGGGTCTCACACAAGACTGCAATAATTTAGCAAATAAGTCTAGATTTCATGAAGCGTAGTCATCATTGGTGAACATTTGAAAAATTAATATAAGGCAAAATACAGGTTGCATTTGTTGATTGCAGCTCAGAGGTCAATTGTCTATAAGCCATAGCTGTTATCATCCCGATTTGATTAGGGGCTGCAGTCCCATGCATCCTGACATGGGAGTGAGCTCTGTTGTACGTGGGGCGGGGGGAGCTTACTTCCTTGTAAGCAAGCATAGGATTGTACTATAGATCATTTTTGTTTAATGCCTACATGTTTGCTGGCATAACAACAGATGTCAGTCCAGGAGCTGCCATGTTGCCTGATAGCAGGCATAGGGAGAGACTAACAGAATTATTTTTCCAGTGCTGACCAGATGTAATTGCAAGTCACCCCATAGAAATACTAGGGCCTAGTCACCGTTAAACAAAAGAGAACGTCTTGTAATTGCTTTGAGGTTTTGAGATAAAAATGATGTAGGAATAATGTTCATTATACCATAGTCTTTTAGATAAAACATACATTTTAATAAAAAACATTTCTCTTTGGCTCTCCTATTGAATGTTACTGTATTATACTTTCCATGTTTTTCAGATCTTGTAGAAAACTTCGATGAAGCATCAAAAAATGAAGCTAATTAATTCATTAATAGTTCTGGAAGTTGACATGGACTAGATTTAAGAAATCAGCTGTGTGGTTCCAAAGTTTTACAGAAACAGTGAACATTACCCGTTTAATAGTTCAATAATATAAAATATTTTGTATTTTAATTATGCTGCTTGTTCAGCAATTCCTGTTGGTTGATTTTTGCATTTTGCACTTACTCCCAGGATCTACCTTTTCAGTTAAAAAGGAAAAAAACAAATAATACATTTTCAGTGCAGATTAAAGGGTGTGTGCATGTGTGTGTATGTGTGTATGTGGCTTTGCGTACAGTGGAGAGGAAATCGGTGAACAGATCTATTTGACTTTCCCTTCCACCTTGAAAGTAGAAATAAAATGAGTCTTTAACTTGGTTAAAGGAACCTTTATTGTTGCAACCAAACAGTTCACATACAATAGTGATAACTTAAGTCTTGCTTGTCTACATTTCATGAACTCCAGAAACCATTTACTAATTAACATTTGAGTTTAATTTTCTTCATTAACTATTGTATTTACATTTGTATTTCTCTTCCATATTCACAGTGTATATGTGCAGTTTCCCACCAGCCTCCTTTTGATTCTAAATTGTACCAAAGACAGGGTATTAATTAACAAACATGTTTGTTGCAACATTTTTTAAAAAAATATATACTTAAGAGCTTGGTTTTCCCCATCCCTTTTAAAACCCTTCGCTCATTCACCTTAATATTTAACTTGGGTTGCATTCACATGTTATGGAGTAATCTACTTTGCCTTGGATAAGCAGCCTATTCTGTGAAGTCCTGCCTGTTTATGCCGAGCAAGTGTCAACCCTGCTGTTCCGGCATAATTTTTGTAAAAATCTGTAAGAAGCCTGATTATATTCTTGCTCTGGGTTTCTGGGAGAAGATAAGAATGTCCTAGACTTTGATAAAGGTTGGAGGCTACAGTCTACTCAAGTGCTGAATCAAATGCCTTGGTAGCTTCTCTTTGGTACAATTAGCTGTTTTTCAAACACACCTCCCTTCAAAGCGTTGAATGCTGTTTGACCCTTTTCATCTCAGATAAGCAGGGCCTCTGGGCATATTTTCCAGTGGTGTTGCTTACTTTTAGAGGAGTCTGTCTCATATCCTGTTTTTCAGTAGGAGATAGTGCATCATGGTGCACTGTAAAATAATTTTATTGGAAGAGGTAAAACGGTTGTGGATGTTACCAGACAGCTCCCAAGAGCATATGAGCCACTGTCATATTTCGGGACACTAGAATCTGGAAGTGTAGTTTGGATTATACAGAACGGACAAGGAAAGTGCCATTGCTTGTATTGTGTTGTGTTTTGCATAAATTGTCCAGCAACAGGCTTAAAACATTAATTTTGAGGTTTGGAACCTGTTATCTGCAACCTACTTTGGGTGGATACAATGGTTACAGTCACTTTTGAAAACCAAAGCACTCCTCTGGTGGCGCAGAGGATAGTGGCTATAGCACAGGTACAGTGCAGTATTTTCTGAACCTTCCTTCAAACTGCTCAATGTGAAGCTCTTCCTAGCGGTTCTTCAAAGGTGATTGGTGTAATGCAGTTGAGCATCATTTTAACCTTTGTCAAGGGCAGCTGCGGCGCGGGAAAGCCATCTTTCTTACCTTTCTTTGGTGTACTTTTGAGACATATCTGCTTTCTGTGTATATACACCCAGCGACTATAAAGTTTGAGGCTATCAGTATGTCAGCATTCTAGTGACATCAAGCTGAACCACGAAAGCAGAGCTTTTAGTGGTTTGTCACCTGGACTGCTCACTTGATTTTATAGATTTGTTTGGTTTTCTTGTTCTATTTTATATAAAACGTGGATCTTAATAAAATAATTCAAAAGAGGCAATGTTCCCTCTTGTGTGTTATCTCCTCCTAACAACAACACTGATAGAGGGACAGAACGTGGTTACAGGTGATGCTTTAACCAGCAGTACACTTGCCATGCTATATTTTTTGAATATTTCTTCTTTCTGCACATGTGCAAATAATAGGCGTAGTTCCTTTAAGCATATTTGCTGTCCCATGAGACAGCAAATGAACATGTAGAAATGTTTTTGCAGAGAGTTTTTAACTGATCAGTATGGCTGAAGCTCACATAATTTCACAGTTATTCTGTCCTTATAACTAACATTTTCAGTTCAGCTGTTAATAATTTACTTAATGAAGATTGGAAACATAAATTTAATTTCTTGTCCAGAATTAGGAAATACTTCAGAATAGTAAAGGGCAGGCATTTGGATTAAGTTTCAATTCCTTTTACCAACAAAGCGCACACCCACAAGTCTCCAGCTTTAAACTTTCCTTTTGCCAATTTATTTGTAATCCTTATTCATACTTGTGTTTGGAAATCAGCAATTATCTTGCATAGTGATTACTTTTTACTGTATGCCAAGAACTGTTGACCACTTAATTGTTTTTTGCCGACGTTCTATAGCTTATTGAAAACCATTAAACTGATCATAACTGAAGACGTGAACTATTAAGACTGTTCTAATACCACCTAGTCTCCTTTTGGCACTTGAGACTAACAGACTACTGGAGCTGACCATCAAGGCAAACCTTCCACTTCCAGTGCTATGAGATGCATTGATTAGACACAGCAACACAGTTGTAGAGGGTTTGTTTGCTTTTTTGTTCATGTCAAATATTTGAGTAAATAATAGAATTTGTAACCCCCATAAAGTTTTCATTAATTTAGCAATGTACTGGCACCTATGATACTATGTAGTGTCTTGAAGGTTAAACAATTATTAAAGCAATTCATTGAAATATAAAATATGCGTTGCTGGCACCCTGGTCTTAGACTTCTAAATGTTGAAGTAAGTCCTATTGATGTGAATGGAGCTTACTTCTGAGTGTGTTTTATTTGAATCAATAGTCTAATAAGCGGAATCAGTTTAAATAGGTTTTCCTATGACTCTTAGAACCAGGGGGCAGGATGCTGCCATAGGATGCTGAGAACCTCCTATATGAGTATAGGGCTCCCTGGACTGGCAGTGTCCTGAGGCCAGTTCAACCAGAACTGGGTTTAGGGGAGGCCTCGGATCTGCTAGTTCCAAACCCTCCTTTGTTCGCCTTGCACCGAGTGTACTTCTTTTCCTTACCATTAATGAAAATAGGAAAGAGGTTGACAGGAAGAGGAAACCTTGTAGGTCTACACCTGCCACATTCTCCCCTGGTCACAGCAAGCAGGCAGGGCTATGGTTGTAGCAGATACTCCACCACAGATCTCCTCCTCATGGGATCATAGGATTGCTCGGTTTGTTAGTATAGTTGAACCTCAGTGCAGAGAGCCATAATATATTTTAAGCCCTCTGCAGAAGCACTTGTGTAGTCCCACTTAAATTTGAAACAAACTATTAGATCATAGTATAGTCGACTCAGCTTACGCAGGGGTTACCGGGTAGCTGATATAAAGCCACAGTTGCCTCTACAGTAGTCAAAACACACTCCTTACACCTCCAAACACGCTCAAGGCCACTGAACGATCTCCCTGCATCTCCCAGTGCTGTTCCAAGGTGAGTGCAATGGTGGGTGGGACTGCCAGTGCCTTCCCCCTCCCAATACCCCCCTTATTTTTATGTGGTCAAATACATAAAACTGAATTTGCACAAGTTAAATGCTTGTAAATTGCAAGGCAGCTAGTTAACTAGCTTGGTGGCAACTTGTTTCCCAGCATCTCAGTAGAATCAATGTTATTTCTAAAAGCATACATTATTCAGAACACGAAATTATATTACAGTCAGTCCATTGGTCCATCTACTTCAATATTGATGAAACTGATTGGGTAAGGGGCTTCCAATATTTCAGACAGGATTCTTTCCCAGCCCTACCTGAAGGTGCCAGGAACTGAACCTGGGATGTTTTGTATGCAAGGTGTGGGCTGATCCACTGAGATACATAACCCGTCTCCGTAACCTCTGGATGCTAAACATCTTACTGCTGAAACCTACTTGCTGTGCATTTTTCATGAAATGTGGTTTTAGGACAATATGGTCTGAAGAATTCTGATTATGCCCTGTGTTTATGGTATCACATTCTGCTAGCATAACACTGTTATCTGTGCTGTAGTGACTGCAGGAGAACTTAGTTTCCCTTCCTGTCAGCAGATGAACTTTATTTTGCCCTTGTCCTTTTGTTTTATCTTGTGTTCCTGTTCCTTCACAGATACTAATTTGAGGGAAAGTGGGTTTAGGGATAGAAAGACAATATAACCACTACACATTTTGAAAAGGGAGCAGAAGGAAAGAATAATCATGTTTATTGCACATAAGAGCTGATACAGGTTATATATTGTACGGTTGTTAAGATTCTTGGATAGCTGTACATGTGCAAATAAGACACAAAGCTACTGCAAATAAAAGTGCAAAATTAAAATTACTAATTGTGTGTGTGTTCTTGCAGATATTTTTTCTGATTGTCGGAGAGGCAACAGGAAATTATAGGGACAGAACCACTTAAACCGTATAGAAACTTATTCATGTATGCTACTACAGCGGCAAGAATGTTACCCCAAAATGGAAAGAAGTAGAAGCAAAGGAAGAATGGATACAAAAACTTATGGAATATGTAGAAATGGCAAAACTTACCAGAAAAATAAGAACTCAATATAACAAACTTTTTATAAAAGAATGGAAATGGAGTATTGAATATTTACAGATAAATTGTAAACAGATAAGAACATTGGCAGGATTATAGTAATAACCTGCAGTTTGATCAGAGTATATATTTAAAGTAGATGAATAAATGAACACATTAATTAGGATATGCAGAAGACGTTAAAAATAAATTTAAGGAACCGCAGAAAAGGGGGAAGGAAGTCAAGTTTTGAAATCTTAACATTATTGTTAAATTAGTGAAATGTATAAACCTGAAAATCATACAATTTTTTTTTTTTAAAGGCAACGGGAAGCATGGTGCAGATACATACACCACCAGTGCCTATACAGACTTGCAAGTATTTTCCAAGCTACGTACCAGAAAAAGAAGGGGTATAAAATTATGCTGATCCTAAATGGACAGACTTTGTGGTTGGTGACATAAATTAGCCATCTGGAAAACATCCAAGGAGAAAACAGCTTCCCAATTTACCACTGAAATATATTTTCATTTAAAATGATGACAGTATATTCTGGATAAGCATTATGTGTTGTGCATTATATTTGTATAATGTGGTCACATCTGAGGCAGATATGGTTGATTTTGGACTGCTTGGAGCACAATATGGCAGCTGAGATCAGCTTGGCAATTTTCTTTACTGTTAAGCCTTCTGTAGGGTTACATTAGTTCAATGCATTATCCAAACGCCCAGGAATTTCTGCAGTAATATGAATGAATTATCTAGCCACCAGATTAAAGATTCTTAACATAAGAAGCACCTCCTGCAGCAAATACAGCATCATTCCCTTAACAGTACCAGACTGGAGGCTGTGTTTGTTGACCTTGAATGATCAGTGCCACAAGTTCATGCAGCAACAGCCTTTTTGCTGGCTTCACACTTCCCCAGGGTACTTGCACTGCATCTTTTGGATCCATATGATGTGGCTTGGTTGGTTGGCAACTGTCTTGGGAGACTGGAGGAGTGTGCCTTTGTGGATGAGGTCAAGCTGTTGGAATGTTGCAGTACCTGCCGTGGCTGTAGAGACCAATGTGGGAAAGACATGTTTTGTTGCAGCTGGGGCAGATGAAGGCCTCCAGTTGTGCTGCTGCACACGCACCATGGTGTTTCTTCTCTCTGCACTCCCAGCGGTCATTTCTCCTCTGGTCACTGCTATGGATGCATGTAGTGGGGTTCACCCTGCCCTTTAACGAGTTCCAAAAATATAGGCAAGCTAGTAGATATTTCTAGGAAGAAAACAGTAATTATCAGTGATTTAGTTTCCTAAGTTATTCATTCTAAATAAACTGTTGGGTTAGTGCTATTAGTATGCAGTCGCTGGTTGCCAACAGATCTCCCCTCTCCCAGTTATGTATGGCCAGAAGAGTGTGTCTGATCAGGATCCTGAGGCAAATGGGACACACCCCAGATACAACAAGATCTATGGGGATCTACACCACCTGCTGTGTATAGACTGGTTAATCACGTGTCAGGTGTGTGAAGCAAAGTTAAGGTAAAGGGACCCCTGATCATTACGTCCAGTCGTGGCTGACTTTGGGGTTGCAGCACTCATCTCACTTTATTGGCCGAGGGAGCCGTCATGTGGCCAGCACGACTAAGCAGCTTCTGGCGAACCAGAGCAGCGCATGGAAACGCCGTTTACCTTCCCGCCGGAGTGGTAGCTATTTATCTACTTGCACTTTGACGTGCTTTCGAACTGCTAGGTTGGCAGAAGCAGGGACCAAGCAACAAGAGCTCATCCCGTTGCAGGGATTTGAACCGCCTACCTTCTGATTGGTAAGTCTTAGGCTCATATGCAGTTACATACCTAGCTGCTTCTTCCACCCCGCTTCTTTGCACTATGATTTCCCCAACCCCTCACATTCAAAGTTGTCAATTAACTATTTTTCACTCCTCAACATGACTTAATGCAGGCATGAGGAGTCTCTCGTAGATTTCAGTGGGACATATGTCTTAGGAATAGGACTTTCAAGGCTGAAATCCTAAACAAATTTACTAGTTTGGGGACTGTTTATTGGACTGGGGAGAGGGCTACATTCCCTTGCTGGCAAACTTTGGCATGGTGGTGGTGGACATGCCAGTGGTGGGTAGGGCCAGAAGGAAACATGGGCAGAGCAACAAATATGAAGTGTAGCTTTGTACAGTAAGCTAGTTCTTCTGTCTTCCATCCAGGCAAGCAAGAGGTATTATTGGAGTTCAAAAACACATTCTAGTCAAGCAAAAGCATTAAGCTGTCATGGAAAGAGTTGGTGGTGGCCTGAGGAAAGGGCATGTGTCTGGGAAAGGGGTGTGGCATGGGGAGAGCCCAGGAGGGCAGACAGGCTTAGAGGGTTCCCCACCCTGTTCTAAAGACTGCTGAAATACTTGTCCATGCTCAAGTAACCACCTCCTTACTCAATTTCCTGCCTGGCACTTCCTATAATTACAGGATACTTCAGAAATAAACTTTTCCTCTTGCTGCTATGACTGTACCACTCCTCTATTGAATTCCATGATATGTCTTCCTATAATTATCTAAAATGAACCTTAACATGCCATTCCACTCAAAATCACTCAACACTGATGACATATCCTTGAAGATCCTTTATCTGTCTTGGGGAAAAACCAGTGTGAGGTTGCCGTGCAGTACATTTCTGTGTTTGGACCTGACTCAAAGGGCTGATACGTTCAAACATTTACACACACACACAGTATCATTTGATGATTGCAACATTGTGTGATGTGTATGCAATTGCACCATCTCAGAGTCGGATCGCCCACCATGTCACAGATCGTTGCAATGCTTTTAAACAGTTTATTGTGAGCATCACAAGTGTGCTCAAATCAAATCAAATGTACAAGGATATTTTATTGTACCACAAAATACTGCCTTGCAATACATTGCAGACAACCAACCCGATCCACAAGGATAGTATGTAATAATTTGATATGCATTGTTTATTTACAACATTTAGACAGTGCTTTTCACAATGACTTCAAGGCAGTTTACCAAAATGTCAGCATATAAGCTAAACTTAAGTCATACGCAGCATGACTCACCTTTACAGTTCATCCATTAATTGCTTAGGATTTGCAGACAAATCTTATCTGTGTCCACTCCAGACAAGCTTACTTTAAGAATTAGATAGCAGACATCGAGCTGACACTTTGCAGGATAACCTGATTATTTTGACCAGATATGCACCAAAAGGGGCCAAGGGATGATAAAGCACACACTGGCCGATCTCTCAGGAACAAAGGGACGCAACGCAAAAATAAAAAAGGGGTTTGGGAAAAGCAAAGGGGTGCTTGCATGAGAGTTCGATCTGCATCAAGGAACAGGAATCCTGCATGAACTAACGTGCAGCACATTCTTCCGAACGTGAGCGCACAGCTGCGCGCGCGCGTAGGTTACACGCGCAGTGATTTCCAGCTGCGTCCTTGCTTGCGGCGGGAGGTTGACGCCTCCCCCTCCGTTTCTTTGCAATGCCCGAGTCCTCCCTTCTTAGGTGGCTGGCAAAGCCAGTTGTTTGTCCTCCTCGCGCGCCGAGAGGGGTTTCCCCAAAGCATCCAAATTGCCCTCTGGCGACTCCGCCTCCCAGAGGCTCGAGCGGCTGCTTGCTCCCTAGGCGGGCGGTGCCTACCTAGCAAGCCTCGCCTGGGCTTCCGCTTGGAAACGGAGAAATAAACGAGGAGCGGCGGCGGCTCCACCACCAGCCCTCCCTCCGTCCCCGCGGCGCCGCTCTACCACGCAGCCGCGCCTGAGGAGGCCTGAGGAGGCCTGCCAGGCTTCCCCGCTTGTGCCGCAGTGCCGTGCGCTGCCTCTGAGGCCAGCCAGGGGGCGCTGGTTGCCGGCAGCTGAGGCGGCCTCGGAGCGGGCGAGGGAGCCCAGCCAGCCAGGAGAGGAGGCAGCCCTCGCCGTCGGGAACAGGCGGGCAAGCGGGAGGCCGGGCAGGCGCCGCGCTGGCCTTCCTTGAGCTCGGGAAGAGGCCTGCCCGGGAGCCGAGCGAGGGGAGCCTCTCCGACATGCAGGCCCGGCGGCGCTCGCTGCTGCTGCTGCCGCCGCCGCCTCCCGAGGTGAGTAAGCTGCTGGCCGCCTCCCGATTTAGCCGGTCTCCGTCGGGCCGCTAAGGCCGGGCATCCTCTCCCAGGCCCCTGTGGGGCGGCGTGAGAAGGGAGCCTCTCTTGGTGGGTGGTGGGGGGCCGCCCCACGGCTCCTGAGGAGAGGAAGCTGAGGGAACCTTCCCCCAGGGAGGGTGGCCCAAAAGGGGCAAGAGGCGACATAACTGAGGGTCGGAGCGCGTTCCCCCACAGCACACCTTGGGTCAATTCCGCCGCCCCCCAACTTTAGGGGCGCGAGTTTCCCTCCTTCGTACTAGGGATCATGAAAGCCTCGGGACCTTGAGAATAAAGAGGCAGACGAGGAGCTTCTCGTCCCGGCTTATCCCTCGCCTTGTTTGTCTGGCTTGTCCTGATGGAGTGGGTTGGGGGGAAGAGAGCCCTGTTCCCTTCATGGCAACCGGGAAGCCTTCCGCGAGGAGTTCATGGCTTCTCGTTTATAGCGCTTCCCAGCCCTCTTAATATCTCAGGGGGCGAGCGAGAAGACGTGGCAGCCCCCCGCGCCGCCGCCCCAAACAAATAAGCAAGCCTTCCCATACCGCTTCTGCTAATTAGTAGATTCCCCTCCCCCATACATCCAGGCCCCCCCCCCGTAGAGCATATGCATCGCTTTTTCACAGTCCTTGCTTGTTTTTGCAGTTGTGCATTCTTGCATCCCCTTTCTTTCCTGTCCTGCTGCTTTACAGGCAGCTCCCATTTGTTCACAGCCCAAGTTTCTCATACTGGATCTGACGGGAATATTGCTGTCAAGGTGTCCTATTTTGTGCCCGAAGTACCTTCCCTTGCTCTGGCGTCGTTTGTTGCAGTCTGTTCACTATTTAAATAATTTGAAACGTGCCATCACTTCCGAACTAGAGCGCTTACCAAGAGGCAAGGTTACTTTTAATTGTGTTTGTTGTTGTGCTCACTTAAGTAATACTCACCTTGGTGATAAAATTCAGGTATTTTTAGTTCTGTGGATGTGGGTAAGTAGGTCCAGATGACTGGTTGCAATGGAGGGAATGCATATCTTGTAACATGAACAACTGGTGGGAATTACCTTGATAAGTTTGAATGTTTAGGTATTTTGCATATATGTAAACAAATAGTATTTTCATGTACTGAAATATAAGTATATATGACACCAGAATATATTTATTAATATATTTAAACAAGGTGAAGTTCCACATGTAAAATGTCCACAAAACTTGAATGGTCTTGTGGTGTTAGTGCAGATTTTCATATCTGAACCTGCTATTTATTTGTGACTTAAGATGGATGCAAAATTTCAAAGAGCCTGGTAGAGTGAGTAAGGGAAACATGGAGGTCACACTAAAGGTTATAAGGACAGCAGGTTGATTATTTTTAGCACATAGACATCTAGAAGGATAATATATTTATTATGTAAAATATCAAAATCTGAATATAGATGCATGAAAGTGGAGTGCTTTTTTGGATTGTACTGAAAACTGTTAGGTTGTCTGAGCTTGGCCCAACATAGATAAAACTGCTTTTATTGATCAGCAACACAAAGATGCATATATGTGGTAGCGAATTAATGTTTGTTTCTCTGGTGTGGATTTAATATCACATGCCTTATATCAGTATAATTTAATGGCCTGGATTTACTAAACTAAAAATGTATTTACACTCAATTAAACTTATTACAGTAGACAAAAAACTTTAGATTTTGATATCTGGTAAATGCTGGCATAATTAAGAGGGCTCTTCAGTGGCCCAGAGGTCCTTTAAATGTTGCTCAGCTGCGCAGAAGCATTTCATTAAAAAAGCAGCCCTCACTTGACCAAAATTTAAAGGGCCCCATAGAGATCTGATTTTTTAAAAGCAACTTTACTTCACTGATAATTGCAGCGTGTCTCATGGCATCAAATCTAGGCTTTGGTTTAGTCTCATGCTTGAAATCTTACTGAAATTTATTTAAAGACTGTGAATGTCTATGCTGTTTCTTTTTAAAAATGCAAAATATTTAATCCTTCCATAATCCATGAAGCTCTAAATCTAAGCAAATATAATTTAACATATAACTTAGGCAGGCTTTACATTATTTTAATAAATTAATTCTTAATGCATAAATAAAGGATGAACTATTCAGAGCAGATGCTTTTCAGCATGTATTCTAGCATTTATGTTCTCATTGTTCTTTTACATTTTAAAATGAAAGTGTATATCTAGACCACTGGGCTCCTTAGATGAAAAATGTAAATGGATGCAGAAATATATGCTGAAGTCAACAGGCAAATAATATGCCTTACTATAGCAGGATTGCTAACAGCTAAGAATTTTTATGCCAACATCTAACTGTTTGGATAAAGTATAACTAACAATATTTATTTTGGAATAATATTTCAAAACAGGCTTACGGGTAAATGTTTAGGATTGGAATAGCAGAAACAGTGATAAAGTATGTATGTATCCCTGTAGTTGTGAATGGTCCTGTGCGAAGGGTTATGGAAGAACTTTAATCTACTTAAGCTGCGGTCGTAACACACACCTACAAGGAAATAAACCTAATTAAGCATAGTGGGATTTACTTTTAGGTAAATATGCATAGAATTGCTTTGTTAGAGCTGGAAGGTTATAACTTGACCTGCTTCATTTTAATAAGAGCATAAGAGCCTGCTGGATGTAGTCTAGCACCCTGTCTCATAGTGGTCAACCAGATGCTCTAATGCAGTGTTCCCCAACCTTGGGCCTCCAGCTGTTTTTGGACTACAACTCCCATCATCCCTTGCTAGCAAGACCAGTGGCCAAGGATGATGGGAATTGTAGTCCAAAAACAGCTGGAGGCCCAAGGTTGGGGAACACTGCGTCTAATGGAAGCCCATAAGCCATGTTAAAATTCTCAGTTTATACCACCTTTGTATAAGCAAAGTTATGGATATTAGGGCGCTATATTATACTTTTTTCATGGTGCTGGTATTAAGGCAGTTTTTAACCCACCAGCCCAAGCATGCTTAAGTTAGTAGTTTGTGGTTTAAAGTAAAAATAAACACAGTTTATTTGTTGTAAATATCCTTATCAAGTGGCTTGAAGGCAATTTTTACTCACACAGGAGACCAAGTGGCTATTTACAAGCCCTATACAAAGGTGTTGAAACAAGTCTCTAGTAATTTTGACTTCGTTTTGCTAAATGAAACCTGGGAGTTGATGCAAAGGTTTTTGGAGCATGTGGCCAAGAGTGAAATTGTGGAAACTGTTTGAAATGCTCAGTGAACAGTAGTTGCCTAAACCTTTTAATTTATGTAAGAAGATGTGAAAGATGGAAGCAAACAGTGTTTCTCTGCCGATGGAAGGCATTTGTTATAGAACTAGAGGGCCGGCAATTCTTCCTCCCTGCCTGCTCCCCAAAATTTGCTGAGGTTTTGGGGAACCCCTTGGAGCAAATTTCTGGGGGCTTGCAGGAGGGAGGAGGGAATTTATTTCCTCCACCAATGAAGCAACACCAATTGAATTCTATTCAAAGTAATACAGTATTTAATTTTCTCCATCATTGTGTGTTTAGAAGGACTATGGGTAGCTGTCTTATACAAGTCAGACCATTGGTCCACCAAGCTTAGTATTGCTGCTAATGGTGTCTCCAGGTAGGGCTGGAAAAGACTCCTGACTGAAACACTGGAGAGCCAGTTCCTAAAAGCCAAGCTCTAGCAGCTTTGTAGCTTAGGATGCAGGTTTAGCTGCTACTGAAGTAGAGTCATAGGGTGTGATTGATTATGATTACATGTATGTTTATTTTAATTCACAGTAAGTCTCTCTTCAAGATGACCAATCACAATAAGCATATGAGGAAAATAGTTGAGTCATAAGTACTGTGACCTATTTATTTGTTTGAAGTATTTATTTCCTGCCCCTTCATTGTAAAAGCAGTGCTCAGGATATGAAAGAAACAAAACAAAATTGCATATTTTTAAACAAGCAAGATTGGGGAATATCACAGCAGGGTTGTGGGGTCAGTACAATAAACACATCCGTCCAACAGGCCAAACTTGCCCCAGAACACAAGTGTCTTCACTATGTACTAGACAATTATTTGGGTGAAACAAACCTCCTTTGAGTAAGAACTTTCACAGCTTAGATGTGATTCCAAGAAGGTTGTCTTCCACATCTCAACCAGGAACCTCTCTTCCACTGGTAGAACATAAAGAAGAATCTCTCCTGGAGATGTTAATGAGGAGGACTGCTCTGATTGGAGGAGGCAGTCCTTTGGATTAAATAATAAATTTTTAAGGTAAAGGTAAAGGTACCCCTGCCCGTACGGGCCAGTCTTGCCAGACTCTAGGGTTGTGCGCTCATCTCACTCTATAGGCTGGGAGCCAGCGCTGTCCGCAGACACTTCCAGGTCACGTGGCCAGCGTGACAAGCTGCATCTGGCGAGCCAGCGCAGCACACGGAACGCCATTTACCTTCCCGCTGGTAAGCGGTCCCTATTTATCTACTTGCACCCGGAGGTGCTTTCGAACTGCTAGGTTGGCAGGTGCTGGGACCGAAAGACGGGAGCGCACCCCGCCGCGGGGATTCAAACTGCCGACCATGCGATCGGCAAGTCCTAGGCGCTGAGGTTTTACCCACAGCGCCACCCGCGTCCCTAATAAATCTTTAGATAAAGGTAATTAACAGTAGCTGGAATTGTAAAGAAGTACGCTTTCCCAACGGAATATATATTGTATGTTTTTGATTAAACAAAAATAGCTTTTAAGAGCAAGACCCTAATTATATACAGACTTTGCAAGTTCCTGTCAATGGGACTTGCTTACCAGTACTTCAAAGATTCAGTACTGGTAGGTTAAGCCTATTTTGAATAATGGGAAAATAATGGACTTTTGTAGAAAAAAAGAATGCTTTGCTCTCAAACTCCTTAAAGGCATCTGGTCTCAGAAGGTCCGGCCTTTGTATTCTGTTTGTAGACATCTTTTTAGTAATAGCTGTGGAAACTGAGCTTCATTAAATGACCTATTTAATTTTTTTTAAACCAAACCTTCACTGCCTCCATCTAATTAAGAAGTTGAGTGGAAGGTTTGTTTTAGTTCAGTCTGTCAGCTCCTACGGTGAGATTGTACTGCTACTTTACAAATTATTTTTTTAAAAAACAGAGATTAGTTTATGTGCTGTGGAAAACAAAGCATGTATCCAGAAATGTAATGAAAGGCAGTGTGTGTTTTTGTCTTGGTGCAAATGTTAAGAAAGCTGGTCCATATGTCATCTTCTTAGTGAGTGTACCTGAGGCAAGTACTCATGCTGCAAATTTTGCAGTGTGTATGTGGGGGGAGGATAATTCCTGTCTGGTTCACCTCATACAGTTATCTGTCACATTTGTTTCAGTTGGGAGGAACAGCTGGCCTAGAGGTGCTGTTTTTACTGCAACTGGTACTTATAAACTAAAATAGGAGGTCCTATATTTTTTGTGTGTTTGCATACTGTTGTGACTTCTTGGATAAGCATTGTTTACTTTTTGTGGTCCATTACTTTCAATTGCTTTAGTGCAGATCTAGGCCAGTACAAGAGAAGAAGGGTTAAATGCATGTCTCAAGCACAATAGCTTTTGTTTTGTCACTGGAGTGGCAGATGGGAAACCAGAATCTCTTACATTCCCGCATACATTGACTATGGGGGAGAGGCATTTACCATCAGCTGATGATCTTAAAATTAGACTTCATTTGAGCCTGTGCTTCTTGAGTGTTCTGTAATAAAAAGCATGTTTATTGTATCAATGCACTCTTAAAATTTTATACAGATGATTACATTTTGAGCTAATGTATGCTGTAGAATCATCTTCTAAATTGACTGAAATTCATATAAATATATGAAGTAAACCTATGAATTGTTTGTATTTTGCTTTATTGCACAGTATTCAAATACATCAATTTTCTAGATATGTTAAATGTCTCTTCTGGTTTATAGCCTTTTTTGTTAGAACATCTGTAACTGTCAGAAACCTCTGTGTTGATCCCCCCCATAATATAGCAAACATAGAAATCCGTAATGTTCCCTGTAAAATGCAGATCAAAGTGCTGTACAAATCTCCTAATAGCTGTGCCTAGCTATGAATGACACTTCCTCGTTATAAACACTTTCATATTTTCTGATTTCACTTTGCTGTGTCAAAATTTTGCTTTGAACTCACTCCTAGCTCTGTTCACCTAGCTGGCTGTACACTGTTTGGTATACAATTACTATGTAGGATCAGTAGGATGAAAGCTTGTTTAGATGTTTAGTTGTCTTATGTTTGCAGTACTGTTCGCACCAACATTCAAAAATTCATAAGACTGAAGTTAATTATTCTGCATCTCCCAGTCCTTACATCGCTCCCTGTCCTCCTATTCATTCTGCTATTAAATTGAGAGTGAAGATGGCATAATGATTCTTTTGTGTTGTTTATCTCTTCACCTTGTTGTCATGCTGCCATGCCCTTTTGCTGGATATTCTGCATCCTTGGTGTACGTTGGCTCATGGGACTATTGGGTCATGAATAATCTTCATGAGAAGAAATGCTGCACATTGAAATGCCAAAATAAGCCATTCCCCAGATAGCCTTTTAGTAAAATGTCTACTCACCACAAAATATGCACAGTACTCAACTTATCACCACTTTGGCATAACATCCATCACTCATTTTCACTATATAATTGCACTTTGCTCTACTCATGCTTAACTCTGATCTAATTTCTCTCCACCTCTCTACGTTTGGTCTCCGTAATTATTGATCATAGAATTGTAGAGTTGGAAGGGATCACGAGGATCGTCTAGTCCAACCCCCTGCAATGCAGGAATCTTTTGCCCAACATGGGACTCAAACCCATGACCCTGAGAGTTTCACACTCTACTTACTGAGGAAGGAAGAACAATGTTGAAAGTCTATATTGATGATGGGACCAGGAATAGGAAAAAGCAACACAAAATATTTTGACCAGGGACTGCATCATAGCATAGGAAAGGTGGAGAGTAGGGCTAGGTGATAAATCAGTATATCATCCCAAATTGTTTTTGAATCCACATTGTTGTTTTGACCTGGCAATATATCACGAGGGAAATTTGGACAAAAGGATTGGAAACTGATGACTTCCCCATGGGATGGCTCAGCTGAACGAAGACTTTTCTCTGCAGGAAGGGGAGAATCGCTACTGCTGGGATTAAAATATGTAGAGCAGGGGTAGTCAACCCTTTTTATACCTACTGCCCACTAATGTATCTTTCTTGATGGTAAACTTTCCTTACCGCCCACCAGCGCTCGATGGAAGGAGGATTCAGCTTGTGCCGTAGAACCCCCTACTGCCCACCTAGAATCCTGAAACGCCCACTAGTGGGCGGTAGGGACCAGGTTGACAACCCCTGATATAGAGGGAAGAGGACTTCCCTCTCCCAAATCTCACACACACAAGTTTGGAGAGGGGCAGGCCAAACAGTGCACCACCACCTCCCTGCTTTGCTCGCTTGCTCGCCTCCCTCCCCAGCGCCACAGTCCCTTCCCCTTACACTGAGGGAGGTGGCAGACGTGCATCTTTGCCTCAGAGCTACTTCCCCACCACCACCCCTGCCGCTCCCGTCCCTGCTACCACCTCTTCTCCCATTCCCTCAGTTCTGTGGTCAGCTTTCCCACAATGTGGGAAAATCCGTGAAGCTAGTCAATGCTTCTCAGTTCCTGTTACTCGTCTTCTGCATGTGCATGGGTGCGCATGCATGCATGTGTTTGTCTGTCTCTCTGTGCTAAGAATCCCTGTGCTAAGATAGGGGTGGGGGTTCCCCCTCCAGGGTCTGTATCTTCTGCTTTTCCTCTCTATTCCACACCATCCAGAAATTGACACGAGGTTTGGCTGCTTCTTCCTCCCTACCTCTCTCTGTCTGGGTAGTAGTTGCCAGGACGTTACCCCATTTGCTTCTACATGGTTCCATCCTTATTTCAGGCATTGTTATATATCTGTATATCACAGTATTTAGCTGGTATATCACGATGTTGAAAACCAGATATCGTCCAGCCCAAGGGAAAGAACAGTGTGCAGGAATGAAGTGATTAGGGCCCATTCCCATTGGCATAATATTGAGGATTATTGTAGTCAGTGAATACACACAGTGGTTCTGTGGTGTTGAAAATGTATTTTTATGTAGTGTGGTGGGCACATACCCATAGCCTTGTGGTACATCTTCAGGAGAAGAAAAGACTAAGGAGTAAACCCTACACCTATCTGGAATGGAGTCTGTAAGATGATTGAATGATGTTTTGTACACCTCCTTCTGGCAACTCCTGCAGCCAAGCTGGTACCAAACATATTGCTTTGCTTTCCTTAGCAAGGCTGAGAGGAGGTCTTGTTGTCTGGGCATCCTAGGACCTGCCCAGACTTTTGCCCTGAAGAAGTCACTTGGGTCTGCCATTTTTAAAATGTCTGCAGGCATCGAAGTATGCCAGTCAAATTGATAGTCCTGTTCTGTATGATTATTTTCCATTACACATTACACATTTGTATTTATTTGGTTTTGGTATTTAATTTCTCATGTCACTCTAGTAATTTGAGTCAGAGAGGAGGGAAGGTACACTAACCAGAGGGACAGTCACCAGGTGGCTTAGTTGAATGCTTCTGTGGAAAGATGTACACCAGGGGTGTCCAAGAGACTGCGATCTACTCCCACTATAAATAAACTGGCAGTGATCTACCCATTGGATTTGACCAGAGCTGTTGAGCTTTTTGGGGGGGAGAGATAAGAGTAGTTGAGCTTTTTTTAGGGAGAGAGGTCAGATCGACCGGTAGATCGCGATCGACCAGTTGGACAGCCCTGATGTACACAATCTAGGAACAAGGATACATTGAAGAGCTCAAGTTGCAGCCTTCATGTTTTGCCATCTTCTGCATACTTGTAGCAAAAACTTATTCCTGGTTATTTCCTTAAGACTATTTCCTCCATACTTTGGTGTTAGTCTCCACCCAATCTGGTAAAAAGTTAATCCTATCACAGAAAACTTGGTTTATTATAATAAGAATGTCATGTTTCCTAATGAAAGTGAGAACCACTATAGATTAGGTGCTGTAAGGTGCCCAAATCTTTTATTACCTGAGATGAATAAGTACAAATTTCTATTGTAGGCATAAGCAAGTGTTACCAGTTAAGCTAGTGAGAAAATGGCAAGTCTTTTCAAGTTTGTATCTAGCAACTTATTGTGATGCCTTTGTAGTCTTAGGGCTTGGTTACTCTTCTGAAGTTGCTTTTGACTGTGTTTCGGGAAGTACATTTACACAAGGATGCATGGCCTCATAAAGAGACTAGATGCAGTTTAGGACACTGATAATAAACTAGTTTAAGCCCATCTTACCTCCTGCCTCTTCATGAGATCAGATGTGTGCTGTCTACACGTTATTTGGGAAAGGATAGTTCATCTGTGTAACTGCTGTGGAGATTTGGGAGCATGTGTTGGAGACAGGGAATAATTGCTATCTTTTTGGTGGGGGCTTTCTTTGGTGGCCACTTAAATGTAGTGGAGCGAAGGTTATGTTATCAAATTGTTTTTAATAGGTTTCAGAGGGGGAAAATCTTACTCTAACTTGGATTTCAAGATGAGGCAGGCTGAAAATAGCTAAACTACATACAACTAATAGCAGCTTTAGGAATTCTAATGTGGTGTTTGTTTCATTTTTAGGATCAAGCAGAATATACAGATTCAATTCAACTAGCTGATTGGGCAGTGTATATCATGGATAGACATTGGTTCATTCGTTTCTTTATGCATGTGTAGGAGAAAAAGGTAAGAGGATGGCAAATGACAGTATACATCTGGAATATTTGAATTAAGAGAGCACCTTTAAATTTGCATCCTTGGTATGCTTCTTATATTGCAGTCCTAAACAGATCAGAAATTTATTTATTTATTGAGTTTCTGGCCTGCTGTTCCTTCTAGGGCAACAAACAACCAAGCAGGAAAACATTTTTTTCACCCCAGAGCCTTCCACAATAAGAGTTATGAATCAGTCTAATTTCTAGTAATGTTTCTAGGGTGTTTTGTTTGAAGCAAGGACAAGGAAGCTGTGGCCCTCGATATATTGTTACTTTTATCATTGCTGGTCACAATAGTGTTCTGCAATAGAATCATGCATTTTTAAATTTAAAGTTTAGAGTTTCCTGTTTGTAAAAAAATTATTATGGGTGGATTGTGAACTGAAGTGTATTTAAGGCCAAGTTTGCCTGCCTTTTCTTTAGACTCTGTTGTGGGGTTTTCCTTGAAACCTAGCTGTGGAATCAGGCACTGTCACTAAGTTCTTGATTTAATGTATTTTGGTTGTCTTCTCCAGCACAAATGTTTGCAGGATAGATTTGGGAGAAAGTTTTAGAAAGGTGCACATAACAAGCTAGCTTTTTTGTTTCACTTGTGAGGCTACATATATTGAATGACTGGGTTGTCTGGTTCATTGTCTGCATGCAAGGCCTACTATTTTGCATACCAGCACAGACTTCTTCAATGTTTATTTGGATGGTGGCATTAAAAATTGCAGACTTTGCTTCTGCTTAAAGAATTGGTTGATCCCTTGACTGTGTGCAGGAACAGGTCAGTTGTGTGTACTACACTTTATCGTTACAGAGTTAATTTTAAAATTCTGTGTTCAGATTTCCTTCCCTGTATAATAAACACTGTTGTAAGATATACAAATCTCTCTTTTAATTTCTATAAGGTCCTTGATCTTGAATAAGTTATATCAGTCACATTGCATTTAAGACTTTAGTGTGAAATAGTATTACTTCCTTGGCTAATATGTTGGCTTGTTTTGAGTTGTTGTTCCAGTCCACCAGGATTATGTGGTTGGCAAAGCTTAGGCTAAATGCTGTATCCTGTCATGCATTAATCTAGGTTAGAAACTGTAGAAGCTGCAGATTCAAGAATGCAAAGCACAGTAGACAAAATATTATTGAATTAACAGGAGTCATCTTTTAAAATGTCCATTATATAATTTATTTGACTGAAATGGTCTAGAGCCCATACTACTAGATAGCTTTGGACAAGTCAGTGATTTTCAGTATAGCTTTGTTTCCTGTGGGGTTGTTAAATGTTCTATGGAAAAGAAAGGAATATATATTTGTATAAAGTGAAGATTTCTGAACTGTCACATCTACTCCTCTTTGCAATTATTGTTTCACCTCATCCATTCAAAACGTTTTTATGTAGAGATGGTTTATAAAGTTACTTGGCCATTGGGGAGTTACCAAGATGATATATTTATTAGGTAATATCTCCCAATGTGTCCTTGTAGTTCAAATCTGTTATACGGATGAGAAATGACTGGTAGCATTCTTGGGTCAAACATAGTTATTGAGTTGTGTGTGTGGTCGGAAGACTGATTACCATATTTTGCCGTGTATAAGATGCCCCCATGTATAAGACGCCCCCTATTTTGGGGGACTCCAAATTAAGAAAACACCCCTCAGCGTTACCCATGTATAAGACGAGCCCCAATTTTAAACCTATTTTTTTGGTAAAAAATCCCCTAGTCTTACACACAGAAAAAAACATGGTAATTTTCCCTGATTTGATACTTCAGTCACTACTAATTGAAATCCTGCTGATTTCTGTCTGAGTTAATAACTGGATGCAACCCTGAGCCTGAGTCCCCAGGTTTCTGCAGTGGCCAGGAGTGCATCTGCATAGCTAAAGCCAGTGTGCCAGCTGTGCCCTTTCCTAGAGATGTCTGATCTGCTCACAGTGACACACACCTTAGTTACATCCCATTTGAATTACTGTAACATGCTTTACATGGGTCTGCCTTTGAAAAGTGCTAGAAAACTTTTAAAGGGCCCAAGGAGCTCCACTGGCTACTGGTCTGTATCCGGTCACAATTTAAAGTGCTGGTTGTGACCTATAAAACCTTATACTGCTTAGGCCTAGGCTATCTGAAGGCCCAGGGTATTTTCCCATACAAACCTATCTGGGCTCTTGAGATGTTCGAGGTGGCCCTTCTCTCATTCCTGCCATGCTCACAGGCACCTTTTGTGAGAAAGGCTGCTCCCAGACTTTGGAACTCCCTTCCTGGTAAACCTAGACTGAACTATGTCCTTGTGGTCCTTCCTCTGGCAGGTGAAGATTGATTGTTTTATTCCAGCAGGCCTTTGGGAGCTGATTGCTTTTAAAGAAAGGGTTTTTAATAGTGTTGTGCTGTTTTTACCATCTGTATTTTAATAGATTTATTTTTTACATTGTTTTAATTCCATTGTTGTTTAATTACTTTTCAACTATTATTGATTATATCTTTTTAGCTTTCTGTGTTTTAGCTGTGCTTGTACAATCTGGACAAATCTAGTTTTTATTCTTTTTCCCAGAACCAGGGCTCAAGGCAGCATACAAAAATGCAGAAGGTGGGGTCTAGATTAGGACTGATGCCATCATGTGATGGCACTAGGGCTCGCTGAAGATCCAGTAGATCCTGAGCCAGCTCAGTGCCCTTCCCCCTCTCCCACTAGAGCACACACACATCTGGTCTTGTGTGTAGAATGGGGGAGCTCTGCTTTGGTAGAAGGAGTAGATATGGAGGCTGGCAGTGTTAGGCAGTAAATTAGTTTCAGTAGTTGATATATATTAATTTTGTTTCAAAGTTATTAATAATTGCCATTGTGAAGCTCACTGAATGTGTTCATTTAGGAAGTCCTGCAATGTTTCATATTTTACATGGGATCTTAATTTTAGTGGATACGTAAAAGAATAGATTGGTACATTTTCTATCATCATGCCAGTCATCCTGCTGTCCTTTAACCAAATTTATTTACAGTGGTACCTCGGTTTACGAACTTAATCCATTCTGGAAGTTCGTTCTTAAACAGAAACTGTTCTTAAACCAAAGTGCGCTTTCCCTAATGAGGCCTCACACTGCCGTTGCCCTTCCACCGTTCTGATTCCATTCTTAGACAGAGGTAAAGTTTGCAAACTGGGACACTATTTCTGGTTTTGCGGAGTTTGTAAACTGAATTGTTCTTAAACCGGACTGTTTTTAAACTGAGGTACCACTGTCCTACTTAACTCAAACGAGAACTCTCTAAGTTGCTTACAAAATACTTTTATTTCCAAAAGTTAGCTAAGAGTGTGATTCCAAGTGAGTTGTAGGTTGGGGTGTGAAGTGACAGATTGTATTCTATTTTTAATCGCATGTTGGCTAGCACTGGCAAGGTTGGAGGTGTACGGACAGACTTGTCTTCTTCTTGGCTCCCAGGGAGCCTTTTCTTTTTTAAAAGAATCACCCCATTGGTTCTAATGGAGAGGGAAGTTAGACTAGTTTCAGAGTGGCATGGATGCGGACCTGATCCTGTCTTGGCCAGTCATACTCTGCCCTTGGAGTGTCTCGTTTCAGGGCCTAACATTGATTACTGCTAGTGAAAATAGAACTGTGCCTATGGAGCTTTCCCACATAACGTCCCTCCTCCCCAATGGAGAGATCTTCACTGCCATCAGAGGGGCTCCTCCATGCATCCCTAACCCCTTCCATCCATTAGATCTGTGAGTTAGGACTCCCCTTTCCCTTCCCGTCTTTAGAAAGAAAAGGAACAATATGATTTTATTAGGGTTTTTAAAAAATAATAATAATACTTGCAGCAAATAACTGATAAAACCAAAATAAATCCTTAAGTCCCTTCTTAGTCTAGAAGGCTTCTACTTTATTTGTATATCTGGCTGATATTGAGGAGGCATTAGGAATTAGAGGATCAATACAGTTTCATCATCACAGTTTTGTAATACTGGGAAATGCTTTTGATTTTATAGGAAATAGTCAAACTAGCTTAAATTTTAAGCTTGGTAATAATCTCTAAATCTTGTGATGGGACATTGGAATATTGCTAGAAGTTCATAACTGGCTGTCTGCTTGACAGGTTCAGACAAGGAGCTGGGTGGCATTTCCTGACAAATGGAGAACTATTTCCAGGCAGAGGCTTTTAACCTTGATAAGGTTTTAGATGAATTTGAACAAAATGAAGGTGAGTAACTTTTGTTAGGGCTGGAGATGCAAACTAATATCTGGATCTCTGACTCTGGTTGTATTTTTTTGTATTTCCTGTTCCATTGTAACTAACATCTGTTATGCATTTGCTGGGAATAAAAGTCTGAAAAGGATATTGAGAAATCTACAATTTTTTTCTAGGTAGAAGCAGTTAAAATAATTGTCTTAAAAATTTCAGTGATTACATGAATGATATCCCTGTATTAATTGGGTGTCAAACATTGGCACAATTGCATCGATATATAATTCACAGGTAAGAATTGCTTGCAGCTAGAGCTAGTACAGATAAGATTAGCTGTCTGTGCATAAGAAGTAATCAGCTTCCATCCGCTCTTTTGCCACCCAGAATGCACATACTCCCAGATCAATCCCCCATTTTACACTAAGTTCAGTGTTACATTTCATTGTGCTCCTAGTTAGCACAAGTCTTAACTAGCTTTTACAACACTGATTAATTGTTTGTTTTCTATACCTATGACTCTGCTAACTGATGGCTAAAATTTGCACATAATAGTGGTGCTGTGGGTTAAACCACAGAGCCTAGGACTTGCTGATCAGAAGGTCGGCGATTCGAATCCCCACGATGGGGTGAGCTCCCATTGCTCGGTCCCAGCTCCTGCCCACCTAGCAGTTCGAAAGCACGTCAAACTGCAAGTAGATAAATAGGTACCGCTCCGGCAGGAAGGTAAACGGCGTTTCTGTGTGCTGCTCTGGTTCGCCAGAAGTGGCTTAGTCATGCTGGCCACATGACCCGGAAGCTGTCTGCGGACAAAGCCCGGCTCCCTCGGCCAATAAAGCGAGATGAGCGCCGCAACCCCAGAGTCCGTCACGACTGGACCTAATGGTCAGGGGTCCCTTTACCTTTTTTAACTAACATAAACTGTGGCTTAGCACAAATGAGCAAATGTGTGGGTCCAGGGGATTGTGACCACTGCCCTTTTTCCCTGCTCCTTCTGCCACTGCGCTACCCAGGACTAAGCCATAGTTCGGCTTAGCCTTTCATTTGAACACAGGCTCATGGTCTGTCTCCTCCAGATGAACCATGAGTGGTAAACCAAGAACAAATATTGGTTACAGCTTGTCGTTTGTGTTAGCATTTAGTTTACATCACAAAATAAAAGCAGTAAACTCCCTGAGTAATCACAAATAACTAGGGGGGAATTCAGCTTCACGCTGTCACAAATGTTCCATCTGTACAAGCGTATCAGTTTCCCAGATGGAATGATCCCTTGCTCTTGTGTGCTGTTTTGGGGATTCTCCCAACCCCTTGTGCAAATTATAGATGTGGCATGTGTGGGAGGGGAAAGCCCTGTTGTGGAAGCCTTCCTCTAATGGGGTTTGGTAGGTGTATTCCTCCCTAGGTTCTGTGGCTTGTTGTAGGAATACAAGAGCTTATTAACTTACTAACTACATTACTAAATGTGTACATTGAGGAGGGAGAAGAAAAAATGGCATTCACACAATACTGAAACATCAAACATGTTTTGTAAAATTAAATTCCCAAGTGGTTTGTTTGTCTGTGATTGCTGTATTTCCTGTTACGTGATTTGTATGTAGCTAAGTCACTTTCCCCCTTATACTATGCTACTTCACTGTTCTGCTGCTGTGAATGCCTGCTAAAACATGGATAGGATTTATCATTGTATAATTTGTACAAGTAGGGCATTCTCTGGCATGAAAAGTGTAGCAATGGAAACAGGCAAACCCAAAAAGAGCTTGGCTGGATTAGATGAAAGGTCTGTCAAGTTCAGCATCCTGTTTCTCACATAAACCAAAGAGGTGCCTTTGGGGAGATTATAAGTAGGCTATTTCCACTCCCACTTTTTCTCCCCAAGACCTAGTAATGTGGTATACTGCTTCCAGACATGGAGGCTTCATATAGTCATCATAACTAATAGGCATTGTTAGACTAATTGATGGAAGGTCTAATCCCATTTTTAAAGCCATCACAGCTAATGGTCATCTTGTGGCACCACATGCCATTAATAAATAAATAGCTTTTCTAAGGAAAAACACAACCTTTGGTGTTTAATGACTCCAACTACAGAAGCAATCAAAGTGCTATTTGAGAGTTAATGTGATTTGGTTACCTTTTTTGGCCAACGTTTATTCGCTAGTTGGGCTGATAGAAATTGCTTTCTTAGGGCTTGTCCACGCTGTAGTGTTCTTCTGAGAAACGAAAATAGTTTTAGTCTGTGGGTATAACTCATAGACTAATTGCTTTCCTGAGTGGTTTCCCTTTTTATGGTGCTAAATGATGTATTTGCAAAAAGCAGATATGATTCCTGGATTGCTGTTTGAGAAAGCACTGCAGCAGCCTGAAGGGCGGATGCTGGAGGAAGGACGGTTGGAGAGGCAAAAAGCAGCCCCTTTTGGGGAGTGTGAGGACTAAATTTTGAGAGGGTTTTTGCTTTTGCTGTTGCTGGCATTGAGCATTGTGTGCCAAGAAGATACCATCGTCAGCCACATGTGGCTGAATTGGGTGAATCTGTCTCTTTATCCAGCCGTTCTTCAGTGGGTGGAGAAGTTGCAGTTCTTCATTTATTATTATTTTTTATATTTACTAAATTTGCATACTGCCCTTCATCCACCGATCTCAGGGTAGTTCACCTGAATGCTGTAGTGACAGATTTTGCTCCCCAGAAAGGGTCTCTGCTTCCTCCCCAGTCACTACTGCAGCTGAAGAGTTCTTAAAACACTCACCACCTTAAACTGGTATAGCACTGCAAATTTGTTACCATATGAATACCAAAATAGTTTTGATTGGTTTATGTTTGTGTGCATGTATAAAAGGCAGTAGGTGCACTTTGATGAAGTATTTATATTTTGGCCATGGTTTAGATTGCAAACTGGCAGCAAAGCTAGATGATATTAGAAATGCATGTTCTCCTTTAATGTGGCCTGCTTTTAAAAAAATTAATTGGGGGGGGTGGAGGGTGTGTGAACCCTCCACTGCTATTTGCCCTGAGGGAGAAGCTGCCATTGGTGACAGTGGCAACTTTCCTTTCTGGTAAATAGCAGCACCTGTATCATGTGTATAAAAAGAACCATGGTGCGGGGGAAAGGGTCAAACTCCAGTTTTTAAGCATTGTAGCTCCAGTCCTGATGAACTTCTTAATGTTTGCTATTCCTCCCTCCCAAAAAAAGACATGTGAAATGCGACCATGCATTTCTCATTTTGTCTAGTTTTAGCCAGAACAGTATATACAGTTGGAAGCAGTATACTAACTAATGGACTTTCTGTGCTTGGGCCCTATTACCTCTACTGAGATTTTCAGTATAGTATGTGATTTTTTTTATTATATGTGGAACAAACATGCATTTATTTAATTTTACATGATCTCTGTTTTGATTTTGGCAACTGGAGAATGTATAAAGCCGTTTATTCCAGTGTTTCCGCAGTGTTCCTAAGCTATATAGTTATGTAAAACACTTAAGAATTGCTATACAGTTAACAATGCCATCTACAAAGGGAACAGTAACTAGAAATGCTTTTGCTTCCACAATATTTTTCAGTATAAGAAGCGATATGCAATTATTTTAATCTCATTTATGCTTACGATAATTCTGTGAAGTTAGCTAAAGCTGCAAGATGATGTCCTGCCCAAGGTCACCCAATTAGCTTTAAGATTAAACAGGAATTTCAATGTGCTTTTGAGTCTCCAAAATTGACATTCAGTTCAGTTTGCTGTGCTATATTGTCCCCAGCTTCTTTGAATAACTTATATGATGTCAATTCTTGTTTGGGTTTTACATGTTTGTCTTAATTAATGCTGTTGTTTTCTACTTCCTCTGGTTTGCAGCTAAATATATCAATCAAGATGTTAAGATTACGTATTCCCATAAAATGTGTATTATAAATAAATATTTCTGTTCCAGGCCTTAGAGACTAATCAAAACCAGAAATCTAACTTGGGAGGCAAACTGATAATCTAGAGAAATGTATGACTGCATTTTCATCTTTTTGAATTTGATTTAAAAAATAGCAGTTGTGGGAGTACCTAATCTGCATTGGGTCTCCAGCACAGGGTAAGGAATATTTTAATACTTTGTCCCTGTGCTTTTTTCCTCACAAAATTTCTCCCTTAAGCTACTATTCACTCTGGAATGAAAAACATATGACACCCATTTGTGTGTTCTTCTAGGGCAAATAGCAACTTATGGGTGGTTTTCATTGGGAAACTTCAAGAGGTAAAGTGTTAAACCAACCTACACTGTGGTTCTGATTTAGACTAAGACCTTTGTGACTGTAGAACTGCATACATTTCAAAAGATGGAAATACAGTAATTTTCATGCAAACTGGGATCTTGTCTGATCCTGGGTTTAAGCTAGTTTAACTATAATTGCTTCTTGCAAAATAAGATAATAATTATTGTTACGCAATACACTTGTAATGTAGTACCCACACAGGGGTGAAGGATTGCTGCACTTCAGGGGGTTGGACTAGATGGCTCTCGTGGTTCCTTCCAACTCTAATTCTGTGGTCTACAGTTCTTGGAATAGTAGCGTATTGACCCGAATATAAGCCGCACCCGAATAAAAGCCGCATCTTTAAAATTCATGGGGGGGGGGGGAGGAAAAAAGATAATACCTGAATATAAGCTGCTCCCTTAAAATTCTGCAGGCATTCACACCCATTCCATTTTACCATATGTCTGTTTCAGTAGCAATATCATAAAAGCCAATTTTTGTAAGGTCGCAAATTTAAGCCACACTTTAAACTTTTCACGGACAGAATTTGGAAAAAAAGTGAGGCTTATATTCAGGCCAATACAGTATTATGTATTTTCCTTTGATATACAAACATTTGAACCTCTTGTGCAAAGTACAAGTTACATATGCTGAATTTATTGCATATTGATTTAAGTTACTTATCTTTTCAGATGAAGCCATTTCACCTACTTTGTTGGATGCAAAGTGGAATAAGATCCTAGATCCTCCTTCCCATCGGCTGTCTTTTAACCCAGCTCTGGCCAACGTGAATGAATCCACAATTCCTAATGAGTGTCCGCAAAAGTTGAAGTCATTCTCCCTGTCTCAGTTAGCCACTGCATCAACAGGAGGAGGAGATTGCTGTTCTAATGGAAAGAATGTTAATATAAGACAAGAAAGCCCAAACATGTGGATTGATGATCAGGCAGCAACAGATGATCATCAGCTAGTTAAGAGAAATAGCAATCGAAATGCCCTGTACAATTTGATGGATGAAGAAGGAAGGAAAAAGAAACCAGAGGAAAAAAACGTTCTTGTAGTAGCAGTCATGCATAACTGTGACAAAAAAGGACTGCAAAGTGATTTGTTAGATTGTAGAAATTACAGCAATTCCCCCAGAATGGATACTGTTAGCTTTACACTGGATAATGAAACCCAACAAGCTGATCACATTGATGTTACTGTAAA
The DNA here is from genome assembly GCF_964188305.1 of Podarcis bocagei. Classification (NCBI taxonomy): domain Eukaryota; kingdom Metazoa; phylum Chordata; class Lepidosauria; order Squamata; family Lacertidae; genus Podarcis; species Podarcis bocagei. The sequence continues at coordinate 58,609,991 of NC_138129.1, forward strand.
CGGGTCCATTGAAAAAGATTCAGATACTGAAAAAGATGCAGTACAAGCAAACAGGCTACCTGCAGAAGAAGATTTTTTCAACCATTGTAGTGTTGCTGCTTCTGCCTGCTTATCCAGTGGATATTCTTCTCGGTTAAAGGAGAGCGATAATTCAAACAAAGACCTTCATTTCTCAGAAACTGCAGCAGCAGGGATGAATGTAATTACATTGCAGAGGCCACTTGGCCCTAGTGTTAAAATACAGCAAAGCTGTGCATCAGGTGAGGGTTTTGATACTGATGCTGTTGCTCAGCTGGAAACTAGAAACTGTTTACCTAGTTCACGTAATGGTGGTTTCTCCACAGAGGTTTCTGTTGCAGAACCAGCAGCCCAGCCATTTCAGTCAGGGATATGTGAGGTCTCTGCAACTTGTCAGCCAAATACGCTTGAAAGTGGTAATCACGGTGAAAGTTCTGACGGACATTTGGCTTCTATGGATGTTGGTGCTGCTGACAATGAAGCTGACAAATATGAAAAAATACTCAGCTCAACTGAATTGCTCAGCACCACAGTTTGTTTATCAGAATCTCAGGAGATGGCAAATGGGGAACTGACTAAAGAAAATCAGATCAGTAATGAGCAAACACCTGGGGAGGATGAAACACTGTTGCATACAGCAAAGCGGGAGGAAGCATGTAGTAGTAATGGAGATAGCAGCGATGGCATGACAGTAGCAAGTCAGGACTTAAAGGGAGCATATATGGATGAGTTTGAAGATTCCAGCCCCACTGATGTCATGAGTACATCGGCATCAAGTGCTCTGCTCAATTGTTGTGATTCCTATGGAATACAGAACCCAATTCTTGCTCATATTCCAAAGACTTTACCCTCCAAGGAAGACTCGGTGACTGAGGAAAAGGAGATAGAGGAGAGCAAATCAGAATGTTACAATAATGTTTATGAACAAAGAGGAAATGAGGCCACAGAGAGAAGTGGGCTCATTTTGAACTGCACTGGTGACCAAATTAAAAAAAAACATTTACATAATCTCTGCAGTCAGGTACCATCTGAAACAAGTCAAGCATCACCAAAACAAGCAGCTAGTCTGCAGCCTCTCAGTGTTCCTTTTGGTGGTGCCCGACCCAAACAGCCTACAAATCTTAAACTACAAATTCCAAAGCCATTATCGGACCATTTACAAAATGATCTGGTTCCCCCAAACTGTGGAGGAAACAGTAAAAACAAAAATGATGTATCTGGAAAAGTAAAAGTAGGTGAAAACATAGCAAATGTATTTTCTGATGAAACATCACTGAGTGCATCAGTCACAGATATTGGCGGGGAGCATTCTGATGATTATAAGTCTGGGGTTTCTAGTAGTTCGTGCCTTGCAGCAGCTTCAGATAGTCCGGACAACGACCTTGGAGCTGGCCAGTTTGGAGTTCCTACAAGAAAGCCATTTACTACTTTGGGTGAAGTGGCTCCGGTCTGGGTTCCAGATTCTCAAGCACCAAACTGCATGAAATGTGAGGCCAGATTTACATTCACTAAAAGGCGACACCATTGCAGAGCCTGTGGAAAGGTATGTTTATATTTAATGAAATATTTTCACAAGTGATTGAAGCCACAGAATTGGGGGGATATTTTTAGTAAGCATTTTGTAGTTTTTAGCAAAGTAAGGTTAGATATCTATTTTAATGGCTACTGAAAATAACATGAGTGTTAAAGGTATTATTAATTGTTAGTTTTGCGTCAAGCTAGAAAACAAGTATACACCCCAAATAAATAACTTATTGAATCTTATGGGGTCCCCCCCTCCAGCACACTTTGTGATAAAGTATAGGCAGAAGCAGAGCTGCAGCACTAGGTTTCTGGCAGAGGTGTTGTTGCTGCAGCTTACTGGGAGGTAGTGGAGCAAGGTGACAGAGAGGTCAGTGTGGTGTGGCTCAACTGGCGGGAATGCCGGATTGACTTTGCCAGTGTGGACGCACCACACCAACTTCTGTTATACCTTGGCTTCCTCCTCCTGATAAGTAGCAGCAGCAGCAGCCCAGCTGATGGGAATCTAGGGTGCTGCTCTGCCCCACTGGGTAAACCACTTTTCACTATAGGCTGCTTGCTGTGGTGAGTGTGGCATCACATTCTGGCAAGAGTAATAAACAGCCAACCTTCACCCCAGCTTTCAAGCTGTGGGGTGGTCCATGATGAGAGGTTGGGAGGTGGTTTGGCAGCTGGTGAGCCCGGCCATGGAGACCAAATTGGCAACCCTTCTGCTGGCCTTTCCTGCTCCATATCAGAAAGGATGAAAGCAGAGGGAGGGGAAAAGAGGTGTCTTCAGGCAGTGGCTGTTCCCTGACTTGCCTTTTCCTTTTTAAGAAGAGTGTTGTATGTCGTTCTCTAAGGTGCTTGCCATGCTTTCAAGCCGTTGCTGCAAACAGTAAGCAGTCTCTGCCCTGAATGATTGATCAGCCAAAAATTAACTGATTTGCTTGTTATTTCATACATTTGTGGTATCACTATTACAATATAACACCACTCCAAATTCTTAGAAGACTCTAGGGTGGAGAGGGAATGTTGTGATAGCTAAAAATACATGATGTTGGTAATGGGTAAAGCACTTCTCTGTACAAGTGCTTCTTATACAGGTTGGACCATTTTACAAGTGGTTTTATCACACATCAGTAGAAATAAGTCCACAAACAATATGTTCCCACAAAATCTTTATATCCCACCTGCCTTCATGTAACTAACTCATTAGCAGATTTAGAGATGATGAAAAATATTTTCTGTCTGGTTGCCTGAAAGGAATGCTGACTCAGCATAAGTGACCAAACAAAAAGTCATTTGTAAGCCTGGTTTTGTATCATGTTATCCGGTTTTCAGCTGAAAAAATACCAATATTTTGTTTTTTAAATATTCCTGAGAAATAAGTAAATGTGTGGCATTTAGGATTTCTGTGCTTTCATTTTAAATTGGATGTAAAATAAGCCTGATATCTTGGGGCCTTATAAAAATACAGACTTGAATATTGTTCTCAACTAAGACAAGGTAAAGTAGAATTAAGTGAATAAAAGATCTGTAATCAGCACAGCTGTGCATGGTGCTGTAGAAATGGAAGTGTTTTCTTTAGCAATTATCCATTTTATTTTTCAAAGAAAGCACAGGGGCTTTTCTTTCAGTGGGATTCCTGCTTGTAGTAAAATGTTAGGCCTTTCTAAACCATTTAACTGTAATAGACACCTCTTTCTTCCCATTTGAAACTTCTTTTACACTGAGAGCCCCTTCAGGCTGGTGTTTTATCACAGGTTTATTCTGCAACGTATCCTTGGCACAATAATAGTGCAAAAGTGGTGGATTCATTTTGCTTAAATTTGTTCTGTGGTGCTGCCTCATTATTGTTGTAACAACAATTGTGCAACAAAACCAGAACGTTTGCGGTATAAAAAGTAATAGGGTTTCAGCAGACAGTTACAGGATATGCACTGGTTGAAAATGAAGAAATGTGGCTGCCCCAAAACCTTTGCAGGTACAAACAGTATTGAAAGTGGGATTGCATGTCACTGCCCTGATAGCACCACTGTAGTTTATTGCTGTATAAGAACCTCTCTCTCCCTTAATATTTAATGCTGATGCACAAATTGGTATAGGTAATAATCACTATAATACCCAACACTATGCTGATGTTTTCCTTTACACGAAGCATTTTGGCATTGCTTTATTTACAGTTCATTTCCTCTGGGCAGCAGATTTTTCATTGACCTTGACTTTGTTTGAATAAGCATTACTGTATCCAGTGTGATACTCTTTTTCTCCAGTGAATAAGTTACATAATAACTTGCACCTCACTGAATTCAACTTTAGCAAAGATGGTCCTGAACATGGGTTTAAAAAAAGATATAACAATTGATTTGGGGAGATCCTCTGTACAGATTAGGCCAGTTTGTATTTTTCTTTCTCAGTGAGATAATGGGGGAAGAGACATCTTCTATACATGCTACAAGAATTTTCAACAATTAATCTAAAGTTTTCATTTCTGTGAAAGGATTATTGTTAAATATTTGGTTTGTTTAATGTAGTTGGGATGTTTGGAATAGTAAATTATGAATGAAAAGTTAGTATTTCATTTCCCAGCTTAGGGCACTGATTTTTTTCATAAATTTAAATTTCCATCCTAGTCTACTGTTGAGCTGAATTTTCCAGCAACAATTCCTCCATGAGCGTAGAAATATAAAATATTGTATGTTTTTTTTGAGTGTGGAAATTTCATTCAAAGTTGAGCGGCTGTTTAATTTTTCATTAAATATATATTGTTAGATCACAGGAAGGAAAGAGTACAAGAACCTCATTAGAAATTGAAATGCTACCGTCTATGCAATATAAGGCAATAACTAATAGGACAAAACCAGCCTTACTTCCTGAATTAAAACCAGGAGCTATTTTTGGTGCATTTTGACTATGCTTGAGTATATTTGCTGTTTAATAAAGGTGAAGTAAAGCTTGGCCGCTATGAAACTGTAAATGTTGACTGGCTAACTGTTTCAGTGTAGGTGCATTGAGACCTCAACACAGAGTTGAGGGCAAGTGTGTTCAGACCTCTAATGTATTTATTTAATGAAGTGGGAAAGTGGCCAAGGTTATAAAGACTGTAAGATTTTGATATTCTGCATAGGAATACCACAATATTAACTCAGACATTTCCTGTTTTCAGCATAATCAAATAATGTGATAATGGGTGCCTCTAGTTTTATTATATCCCATTAAGTTATATTCTGTCTGATCAATATAAATCCCATAACTCATTACAAGACAGGAATATTGTACTAAGGTTGATTTGGGTTGTTGTTGGTGGTGGGGTTTTTTGGGGGGGGTGTCATTCTAGCACTTTTCCTGTAGGATGAGGATAAAGCAGCACTGGTGAGTGTTGGCTAATTAGGTACAGAATTCAATCTGAAAACTTGTAGTCATAAAAGAGTGCTAAATGACTGAATATATTTTTCCTATTTTACTTAAGGTATTCTGTGCAGCCTGCTGCAGTCTAAAATGCAAGCTGCTGTATATGGACAGAAAGGAAGCCAGAGTGTGTGTAATTTGCCATTCGGTCCTAATGAATGGTAAGTAACAGGGTAGGAACTAAATGTAAGTTCCACTAACATTGTGCTGTACAGAACCAACCATGTACATGAGTGGGATAAATAATGTGGCCTAGTGCGTTTTGTTTCCCTACTGGAAATTATTTCAATATGGATAATTATTTTCTAAAGTGATGTCCCAATCTGTACTCATGAGCTATTTCAAAACTAACCTGTTTCCACAATTCCTGATTTATAGAAGAAACTAGGCAGGCTCAATGTTTGTGCATGGAGTGTGATTGATCTGAATCCCATCAGAGCTTTAAATAGTGTCAGATGACTTGAACTCACTTTTTCAGGTAGAAATTCGTGCACCTTTTATACAAGTAGAGGTAGAGGTAGGTGTACGGTTTGTTGCAATTTAATCTTCTGTCCCAAAACAGTGTTCCTGGTTGTGGGAACTCCTTTTGAGCACACAAAAACACAGTAAATCTTGCTTTCATGACTTAGAAGATGAGAGAGAATAAACGCAAGTGATTTATGTAAGGCAGTGATCTTGACAGTAGCTCCAGACATTTTGTGCTTCGTACATTACATTTTTGGTGCCTGAAAAGATGCCTGGCCTGAAAAGCTGAGTATATAAGCTCAGAAATGTCACTTCTTATCTGTCTCAAAAGGATTCTAAGAATTATGTTGTTAAAATTTGTACTGCGTTTTGACAATGAGCTACCGCAGTTTAAGTACAGTGCTATTTAAAGCATTAAATATTAACATCTCTCCCTATAGGCTGATAGAAATGTGACAGGAAATGGTGGGTTTATTGCAACTATGAATTAAAAAGTAGTGACTAAAGTGACATTGATTTTTGAGGACAGGAAATATTATTCTCTGAGAAGAGGGGGGAGTTGCATAGGAAGCTGCATTATTTCAAGTCAGACAAGTGGTCCATCACGCACAGTGTCATCTGCATTGAGTAACAGCAGCTCTGCAGGCCTTCAGGCAGGTGACCTTTCCAGTCCTTCTTGGAGATGGCAGTGATTGAACCTGGAACCTTCTGCTTACGGGGCAGATCCTTTACCCTTCTTAAGGATGCCCTGAGTCAATGTCGTGAAACACTCTTGCTTTTGTAACAAAGGTAGCTGACTCCATTTGGTTAATGCATAATACTTTTGGGTTGTACTTGTGCAAGGTTGGAACCTGATATAGGTTCATTTGTATCTGAATGTCTTTTGTTAACAAGGTCTAATAAAATTAATTGAGCTGTAATTTCCCTTCAGAAGCCTTTCCTTTCCATTACTCGTTAGTGATGGGAAAGAAAAAGTATTTATAAGAGGGTCCACATTGCCTGTAGGTGAATGTATTTCTGTGCCTGGAACCAAGCTGCATCTATGTTCTATGACATTGCAGTGGTAGGTGATGCTGCTGCTTTCCTGTTTGTTGTTTGTCAGTTAGTTACTTTGGTGTATTTGGGTACAGTACAACAAGTACTTCATCATTCTTTGCTTCAGGAGGCTGAAGCAGTGATTGTTCAATTGGTGGCTGACTTGTGGGAATGTTGAAGTGGATGGGGTGGAATAGAGAAGTGTGGTGTTTGTGTTTTGGTGCTCATCTACTTACAGTCCCAGACACGTTCCTATTTTTTAAAAAAATCATTTCCAGACAATTCATAAAGATTGTAAAGGAAAGTTGGATAGGAATCCCTTTTATAGTGGTTATAATTTTTTCATAGCACAGAGGCCCAAGAGGAGATAAGATCAGACTCTTGAACATGCCACCACCCTTTAGGCATCCTTTGAAGCTCTAGGCTGAGTCAGTATTTTGTAGTAAAGATATTTTTCCAGTATTAATAATTTCAATAATCATATTTCTCAGTTACACAGCATTTGATGCTAAAGGTGCCAACTATTCAGTGGATTTCATCTAATATTTTGAGATTCGTCTTTATTTTTGCTTTTTGACTTTGTTAAAGTTATAATCTAGTTCTGTGCTTTCCTGAGCATGGGGTACTGGGCTATCGGCATAAGTGGACAGCTCCACTATCTCTGCCAATCATCCAGAGGGCATCCAAGGAGCAGCCATATCCCAGTATTGCTGATGAAAAAAACAAGTATGGATGTGAGCATGAAATATTTTAGAAAAGGCAGAGCTGTCTACATTGCCTCCTTCAGATTGCTACATCATCTTAGGGAGCAGAGGCAGATGTTTAGACCACACCTGATAGGTTCAGGACTTATAGTTGCATAAATATATTTTCTGATGAAGGAAAAGAGCCATTAATCTGATATATCGCAAAACTTAGAATTGCAGTGGTTGCATGATTTTTCTGGTGTACTGATTGCCTTTTTGTGTGTTTTGTGTTTCCTTAGCACAAGCCTGGGAGAACATGATGAGTGCCTCAAGCCAGAGCCCTAATCCTAACAATCCTGCTGAGTACTGTTCTACCATTCCTCCCTTACAGCAAGCACAGGCTTCTGGAGCTCTGAACTCTCCACCACCTACTGTTATGGTACCTGTGGGAGTCCTAAAGCATCCAGGTGCAGAAGGTAGGGATCTTCTTTTCTTCTGCTTAGATTCCATCTCCCTACTCCCCCTCTTTATGAGAGGGGGTGGTCCCTGCCTGTTTGAAGGAGACAGTGGTGAAACCATTCCTTAAAAAGCCTTCCTTGGATTCAAAAAACCTAGCTAACTACCAGCCAGTTGCTAAATCTCCCTTTCTTGAGCAAGGTTCTGGAGCAAGTGGTTGCAGACCAGATCCAGGCACTTTTGGAAGAAACTGAGTTTCTGGATCCATTTCAATTGAGGTTTAAGCCCAGTTTTGGCACAGAAACTGCTTTGGTCACCCTGTATGATGACCTCTGCCATCATACAGAGTACTTCTGAATTCTAAGTGTGTTATCAAAATGCTGATTAGTGTTAATGCTGATTAGTATTATTTACTTGGGCTGCAATCCAAAGAAGTGACATGCACATATAAGGAAAAACTATTTGCGGAGCCTGAACTTCATTTGTTGTTTCTGCTGTAGCAATTTTTCCTACCCAAGTGACTTGAAAAAAAGACATCTAAGTCAGTAGTTTATGTCAAGTTTCCCTTTGATACTTTTTCATATAATTCCTAAACAGTGGTGCAAATCTGACCACTCAACCATCTTTGTTGCACTGTATACATTTTACAACCTTACCTGTTTTTACCTATAAAGAGATTGTTGGCATATAGGGTCTTTCAGATGACCAGCACCTGTGATAGTTTGTGTAAAAATAACAGTAGAATCCCAATTCAATGGGATTTACTCAAAGGCAAGTGGGTATATGAAACACCCATGGCTGATGAGAAGTATGGTCTGATAGTTACTCAGCACTCTAAAGCAGTTTATTTTCATCAAGTGAAAATGAAATGGCTATATCTGCCCGTGTAAATGTCAGTGTTTGAGAACTGCTCAAACTGGTTCTTTATTTGCATAGGAAAGCCTCCTTAACTCAATGTATCTGGTGGAGGTATTTATTCAGTTTAGAGGTTAACTATAGGATCAAGATGCTTAGATCTAAATGATTGAATATTAATCTGGTTATCACTAAAGATAAACTTACTATTTACAATGTTCTTTTTAAAAAATATCTTCAACTGCTGATGAAAAGACAAGCTGCCTTAAAAAACAACCACTATGGGAACTGTTGAACCAAACTCAGATTCTTCTTTATTTGGTTGTGGCATTGGAAATATTCAAAATCCCTATCGTTGCTGTTTTTTAGTTTGTGTTTCAGTGTATTTCTGTATCTCAATTAAAGCCAGCTAGCTTCACTTCTCTTTTCATGCATGCATTTCTTTTGATGAGTTGTTCCCATCTCTTCCTTAGTGGCTCAGCCCAGAGAACAAAGACGTGTTTGGTTTGCTGATGGCATCTTACCCAATGGGGAAGTTGCTGATGCAGCCAAATTGACAGTGGCTGGAACAACCTCCCCTGGAGCGCTAGCAGTGTCACATGATCCAAGCAAACCCATGAGCAACACTACTTCACCCGTAGAGGTGAGGAAAAGCTCTGATTTTTGTTGTAATATGTTGGACATGTCTCTTGGTCAGAGGGTACAGGCAGAAGTAGCTTCCCTAGCAATGTATTTTTACATGAGAGCCTATAGTACAGATTGTTTTTTGTATCTTGTATTTTACAAAATGAAGAGTAAAATATGTCTAGTTATGCATTTACATAGTGTTGTTTACTGCTTCTTGTAGACTGAAAACACACTTGCATTTTCAAGAAGCATTACTCAGGTTGGAAGTCCAGTTGGCAGTGCGATGAATCTTATTCCAGAAGATGGGCTTCCTCCAATTCTTATTTCTACAGGGGTGAAAGGAGGTGAGAATTAAACTGTGGTGTGTCTGTTTTTGGGTTTAATGAGTAACATTCCATCCTAGAGCAGTCCATATTGAAACCAAAGTCTTCTGGATCAAGGTCAAATAGTCTTGACTGTCAGTGGGCTGAATATTAACAGGCAAGGTCAGGCTTAATAAAATATCTGTTATCTCTAACACAAATGGGGATTCTGTGTACATATAATCATTCAGGTGTACTGAAGAGTGATGGGAGTTCAAAAGGTTGACTTGGATGCATGTGAAATTGGAAGAAGGGATTGCATTTCTAGGAAAGTACCAATTTCTGGGGTAGTCCTTTTCTGAGCTGGGCTAGACGTTATCAGCACTACGGTGTGTGGTCACACATACAGCAAGTACCTAATATCCAGTCTGATCTGTTGGCATACTGCCAATTTTTCTTGTTTACATCTTCCATATCAATGTCATGAAGTTTCTGCAATTTGAAGCAGTGGAGAATAATATCTATGTGTAGCTACTTGTTTGCAATAGATAAAACTAAATGATTGCCTGTGAAATAAGACTCTTCATAAAATAGTACCACGAGTTGCAAGTACTATTTGTTTAGTTATTTAAACAACTAAAACTGACCAGTTGATAAACTCACTAATTAAGAACCAATGACTATGGATATATTCCAAATTTATGGATAAATTCCAAGTTATTTTTTGCAGTAAATCTTATACCTGACAGACACTTCATTCTGTCAAAAGTCCTGATAGTCAAATAAAGTTTTTTAAAAAGGAAAACTAGAAGGGATTCATGAATTTGTGTTTATGGGAATGCTTCAGAATATAGCCTTTAAATATGATTTCATTAATTGATATTGTTATATATAATGGCACTGTAAACATAAGCAAATAAAAGCCACTTCCCAATATTCCATCATACTCTAGCATGGAACAGAAGAAAGGCCAGGGCTATGCAGATAGAAGAAGGCTTGGTGATCGGTGGCTAGGGTCTGCAGTTATAGGGAGAAAAATTATATCTTACCCAGTGGTACCCCTGTGTGCATACCTTTAATATCTCCCATGGCAGTAAAGGATTCCCATTTGCTCCTCTCAGGAAAAATGAAGGACTTTGATTGAGGAGTGAGAACCTGCATTCTACCCCTTTTATTGAACTTTTATTGACAGGATCACACAGGAATGTGTATCCACATGCAAAGCACATAGTTATACTGCACCCCTTGGCTTCCTTAGCATATATAAGCTGGTCTTCCCCATGGAAACCCCACCAATCCTTTTGATCATTTTGAGGGTCGGCCTGCATATATTTGCAATACATGACTGAGATGCCAAAACTGGTTTATAATGGTTATGTTTAATGCCATATACTGTGCTTGACATAGAGGTATGTTTTGTAGAAGCCCCAGGGTAGAAATCTATTTTTGTTGCACTATCAAATAAAGATTTACAAAGGTATTTATTATGGGTCTGTTAAACAAATGCTATTTCATTTTTTAAGAACAGGCAATACTATTCAGTAATTGATTTCACAGTAATACCTTCACTGTTGTTGTAGGTATTACTGATAGCATGCATTTTTCAGATGTTACCTAAACCCAATGAAATGTTGGGGGGGGGGGAATCTCATTTTTAAAAAATCCTCCACCCATCCATTTGAATAAGGTGACAGACCACACAGTACTTAAATATGAGAGGTATGCTATTGCCAAATTGCATAAGACACTTGACAACCATCATTTGACAGCTACCATTTTGCTTTCAGATTATGCTGTAGAAGAAAAACCATCTCATATATCAGTGATGCAGCAGTTGGAAGATGGTGGCCCTGACCCCCTTGTGTTTGTTTTAAATGCAAATTTGCTGTCCATGGTTAAAATTGTGAACTGTAAGTCCAGTTTATTTGGCTGATGATAAAACGATCTTGCAATGAATCAATTTCCTTTGCTTTATAAAACATTTCCCTGCGAAAAACTTCTTGCACTGCAGAAAATCACCTTCAAGTAACAGTGGTGAATTGTCTTTCTGGTCTGTGTCTTGGAAGTGATTGTGTGCCAAAATCCAGGATTTTATTTTCTGAGGCCCAATATATGAATTCACATATTTAAAAGATGTGCTGGTCTTGCTACTGATGATTTCTTGATTTAATAGCAGCATGATATTACAGTGGAACTTCAGTACGCTGAATGATGGGGTTTATAAAATCATACTTCCTATGAGCATAACAAGATGCAGTTCAGAATATCCAGGATTTAAGATTATCTATGGTGTAATTCGGGGGCGCGGGGTGGCGCTGTGGGTAAAACCTCAGCGCCTAGGACTTGCTGATCGCATGGTCGAGCTCCCGTCGTTCAGTCCCAGCTCCTGCCCACCTAGCAGTTCGAAAGCACCCTTAAGTGCAAGTAGATAAATAGGTACCGCTTTATAGCGGGAAGGTAAACGGCGTTTCCATGTGCTGCTCTGGTGCCGGTTCGCCAGAGCAGCTTCGTCACGCTTGCCACATGACCCGGAAGTGTCTACGGACAGCTCTGGCTCCCGGCCTCTAGAGTGAGATGAGCGCACAACCCTAGAGTCAAGACTGGCCCGTACGGGCAGGGGTACCTTTACCTTTATGGTGTAATTCAGCATAACTCTAAGAGGGGTACACCTACAGGGAACAAGGGTCTACTCATGCAGTGGGACTTCCCTTGCTCTTCTCTCCCCATTTGTCCCCTAAACCTGTTCTGAGGGTTCCTTGAAACGCTCCATAGCTGATTTTGGAAGTACAGGTGGGAGAGGTGGAGAGAAGTCCTGTTGCGCAAGGTACCTCATTTCACGCATGCTAGCAGCTTAGATGAATGCCTAGTTTAACCTATGTGGTTAAACTAGGGGTGGCTAACCTTATTTGGTCTAAGGGCTTCATGTCAGTGGAGGATGTTGTCAAAATGAACTTTGGTGTCCCCTAGCTTTGTGCCTCTCCCCGACCAAGCCTGTGCACACACAGGCAGGCACACAGACGCACAATGGCAGACACAAGCCATAATCCTGCCAATTTGAGGGATTCCTCCCCATTGCAGTGCTGTGCTGAGAGGAGAGACTTAAAATGTAAAGACTAGCAAATGCAGAGGTTACCATATTGGGTCAGAAACACAACCTTATAGTAACTAAGACTTTTAACCTGCAGGGTGAATAACTTGGGCAGGGTTTTAATTGAGGAAAGTGATATTGCAAGAAGGGTCAAATCCTGAATCACCCAGTACTGTTGTCTAAAATCTACACACAACCCATACACAAAAACCATACATGGTTTTTTTAATATATAAATGAGATCCTGAGTCAGAGAGCTCTGTTGTGTTTAGTTTGGCCTTGGCAAATAAGCAGCCTACAGTAATGTCTTCATTAATTTTGCATTTATCGTGGTACCTCGTGTTATGGATGGGATCCGTTCCGGAGGCCCGTCCGTAACGTGAAATGCCCGCAACTCGAAGCTCTGTGTCTGCACAGGCATGTGGCACAATTTGGCGCTTCTGCACATGTGCAAAACATGATTTAGCGCTTTGTGCAGGTGCGAGCAGCGAAACCCAGAAGTAACCTGTTCTGGTACTTCCGCGTTGCCACGGGATGTAACGCGAAAAGACACAACATGAAGCGTATGCAATACGAGGTATGACTGTACTCCATATGTTTATTTTTACAAACCCTCATTGTGCTTTCCCTTCTACAGATGTGAACAGGAAGTGCTGGTGCTTCACTACAAAAGGAATGCATGCTGTAGGCCAGTCAGAAATAGTAATTCTTCTCCAGTGCTTACCTGATGAGAAGTGTTTGCCGAAGGATATTTTCAACCACTTTGTGCAGCTTTATAGAGATGCTTTGGCAGGTGAGAGAACTGCCTATTTGAAAATTGTGATGACTGCTGACAGCTAAATTACTTGAATTATTAAGTCATCACAGTTGTGTAGCTGTGCCTTCTAGATTCTTTTATAAAATAGTCCATATTTGTACATTATTAAATAATATTTAAGTAACCAAAGGGCTCTCTGCCTTTTCTTCAGATGCTGATTGAACTCTGATCCAGCATACTACGGTTATTACTATGTGCAATTTCACTACAGTGTTGCATAATTTATGACCTCTACATAATGTGTATTTGAATTCTATTTTTGGTATTCTTTGATATACTGTCCTTCAATGCTGTGAGGGAAGCAGGGTTTCGGGGCTTTGTTATTTTTAATCAAAAGCCAAAATTTAATACCAGTACTGCTGACTTTTATTATTCTTTTTGGGGAGGGGGCATTTTCTATTTCTGTAGTTCAGAAATGTAAGGCAGTCAAATTAAATCATGAGTTACTGTGCTGGATACAAAAAGGATTCTTGTTTTGTGAGCAGATGATCTTCATGACTCATAGCACTCTAAATCAATTTCTGCAGTGGTCCATAATACACTCTTAGTATGTGGCTTGCCTATGTTCTGACATTGTAAGTAGTTGAGAGAGAGTTGTGGAGGGATGCAGTACAGTACACTAAATTAACACTGCTAGGGGGTTATCAGAAACAGCTTGCTGTAAAGTTATTTACTATAAGTGCAATGAATAAGACAACTGTGTCTTAACCATTCTGCTATATATTTTGGAAAGTTGTTCATTTGTTTGCTACACTTTGGAACACCTCTTAACACAGCATTTTAAAAAATTGCTGGTTCCCGAGATCAGGGAGCAGGTTTTTCAAATCAAGATAGCAGACTGAACCTTTCAAAACGGTGCTGATTTTGGGGTTTCTTAAAATTTCCGAGTAACGCCAGGTAGAAGGCTGCTGGTTTCTTATAAGGCAAAACATGCCTGTAATAAATAGAGGGTACACTGTGTGTAATTATTTCTGAAAAGCTGAGGGGAGTGGGAAATTTGTAAAGGATTTCTGCTATAGAACAGTGGATAAATTTTCAGCAGGGCTTAGAGCTTTAAGAGTTGTATGTGCTTGGGCTGCATATCTAGTACCTGCAGGTCATAGCTTCATGGCTGAGTAGAAATTTGTACCTGAGTGTCCTTAATCTTAGATCCAACATTTTCAACATCACATATTATTAACTTTTAAGCATTCTCTTTTTCATTAACATCCTTTGTTGTTAAAATGCAACAGTATAAAGCATGGTATTGGTACTGGTTTAAAACCTGTGACATATAATTTCAGTATTGAAACAAAGGTTTTCTCTGTATATAATAATAGTAATGTATATAATAGTAATAAATAATCTACCAGGTTAAGCCCAGAGACAAAGTTTTCTCAGGAAGTTGGGAGTGAATTAAGTGTGCTGCTCATGGTATGTATATAATCATCACACCTTCACATCTGATAAAATTGCTCGGCAGGATTTGGTGTCATTTCTAAGACCTGCAAATCCTGTTTGACAAGAGGTCAAACTTTTGGATAAAAGTATTTTGTACTAAACATGCGAAGTGCAACATTTATTTCAAAGCACTTTCTTAAAATTACCGTATATTCCATCTCTAGACTAAGACTCAGCATATGGCTGCTTCAGAATGTTGCAATGTTTGTGGAGTTGCTTTTTTCGTATCCCTTTTGGGATCAGGGTTCTTGGGGTTTTTTGTGGCAGGGAATCTACACTGTAGAGATTTCATTTGCAAATACCTAGAAATGAAATCAATAAGTGTGTGCAGAACTTTTCTAATTAAACTGGAAAAATAAAGCATTATATACTATTGAATAAAATTCCTTTTGCTTTTATTTTGGTATATCTGCTGCAAATGGGTAATTTAAGTTAGTATACCTTAACATTTCTTTAAAAATGTTTTCTTCTGTGTCACAAGTAGCACAAGAGGAAGTAGGATCTCTGTGCAATTTTATCTTGCCTTTTGGATATATAGCCATTAATAATAACTATTTCTCTTGTTTCCATAGGCAGTGTTGTGGGTAATTTAGGACATTCATTTTTCAGTCAGAGTTTTCTCGGCAGTAAGGAGCATGGCGGCTTCTTGTATGTTACACCTGTGTATCAGTCGCTGCAGGACTTGGTGCTCCCCACTCCACCATATTTATTTGGAATCCTTATCCAGAAATGGGAGACTCCTTGGGCCAAAGTATTTCCCATCCGACTGATGTTGAGACTTGGAGCTGAATACAGGTGTAAGTCCTATTACTCTTCAGTGTCCCATTAGATCCCAGCCTTGGTTTCAGAGTGTCATATATACATATTTTACCATTTTGTTACTGGTAATCACATTGCCTTGGATTCAAACTTTTTGCTTTGTGAGCAAAGGGAGTCTTCTGTTCATGGAGCAAAAGGTTAGGGTCCAAGCTACCGTTGTAAGGACATTACTAAATGTGATTCTGTTGGCCAAATTAATCTACATTAAAGTAGTTGCTTGTGCACACAGTAGGTTATGTTATATGGGAACAGTGTCTGAAGTGGGTTTAAAATGGCTTTCTGTGCGACGGAGGGCTCTGTGGCACCCTACCGGACATGGGAGCTTGGAGTAACTGGTGCAGTCATGGTTTTCAGAGTTGTATTCAGTGGTTCTTTTGTGTGTGCACCACTTTCATAAGTAACTGAAACCTAGGCAAACTTGAAAATTAAAAATGGTTACAAAAACCTAGTACTGAATATAAGCTGTTAAGATCTCCACAACAATCATTTGTTTAAGTCAGTTGGGGTTAGTGTTAGGTCACACACAGTGACTTCTTGTGCTCCCATTTTGGCTCTGTAGTGTACAAATAAAAACATGGAAAGTGTTGCTAGAAAGGCAGAGCATCTTTCCTCGGCACATGTCTGTGCGCCAAGTAGAAATCTGAAGGCCCATCCTATTATTCTATTCTTACAATTGTCCTTGATCAGACAGGCACCAACATAGGTGGAATGATTCCTTCCTTGTATGTGACTATATGTGGACCACTGGCAAAGAACCACAATGAGGGAGAACTCTGGGTTGGATCAAGACTTGACGCTTTGCAAAAAAGGGCTCATTCTATTTGCAGAGGGAATCAGAATCCAGTGGGGGTTCTCCACTTGCGGAGGGACCGTGGTTTTTGTTGGGCAAATGGAACTTCTTCCTGTGCAAGTGGAACTCCTGAGCATGTCTGGATACAAGCTATGGTGTTATTTGGATCTTCCTACTGTTGATATTTTTCTAAATTTGATTTTCTAGCTACCAAATGCAAGGTTTTTGGAGTGAACTTCTCCATAGATATGTTTGAATCTGAGATCTTTTTTCTTACTTTCTTAGTGTACCCGTGCCCACTTTTCAGTGTCAGATTTCGTAAGCCATTGTTTGGAGAGACTGGACACACAATTATGAATCTTCTTGCAGTAAGTGATGGTTACAAGATTATTTTGTAAATAGAAAAATGTATGTGTTCTGTTCACTCACCTAATTTACATGCACTGTTATTCTGAAAATATAATAATGTGTAGATTTCTTAAATCTAGATATGATGAAGTAGAATTTGTTTATTTATTTATTTAACAAATTTATATACAGTTTTCAAGCAAAAAATTATTCTCAAAGTGTTTTACAAACTACATACAAAAACGTAAACAAAAAATATAATTTAAAACTGGCTAAAACATCCATATGATTTCAAAAGATAATTTAAAAGACATCACAAAAACAAGTATTTCTGAGCATAACAAAAATACCATAGAACACCACAATACCAATTTTACAGCTCAGATTATAATTAGTCCCTAAAGACTATTAACCCTTATCCCTAAAAGGATAAGTCTTTAAAGGAGGTGGGGATGAGGTTTGCTCTCAATATCATGCAGAATCTAATACACAGTTTTATGCAACAAATATCTATTTTAAATCAAGAGAACACTAAAGGACCTTTTTTTTTAAACATCTCTGAACTGGACCATCATATAGCTGTAGGCACACTACTGTTAAAAAAAACCACCTAAGCATTTCATCTGTACATTTATACCAAGGAACCCCAGTTTAGTGTCCTGTAATTTTTTTTTGTATGCTAGAGAAAGAGCACAGCTGCGCTCAAGGACAGAAAGAATACCTTGGAGTGGTGCTGATGCCCCATAGCATTTAAGGAGCTTAAACAGGCACCTGTTCCAAATGTGAAGTGTGTTATTGGACACCAGGAAGGAATATAGCAGAGGTGGATGAGTGGGTGGGAATGGGAGATTATCAGGTGCTCCTTTCCTCTTCTTGTTCATCCAAAGGCAATTTCTATTTTCTCACAGCTAAACGTACCCAGCTTACTCTGATACACATTGCATCTCATGAAAATCATTGGTACAATATCAGTTCTTTCTACTTAGTGTTGTTTTCAGAGCCCCTACTGATGGGTTAGGTTGCTCCTGAAACAAAATGTATTTTGCAATATTTTAAACAAAATAATGAGTAAAGAATACTGCTTATTGCGAATGGATTTAGTATTTTTATTGTAATTTTTCAAAGTTGACCCATAGTTCTTGCGTTGCTGAAACTCAAATGCCAGCAGCAATTGCGATTTTCATTGTTCTGTGCACTGATAGGACTTCAGAAATTACCAGTATACATTGCCAGTTGTCCAAGGCTTAGTGGTTGATATGGAAGTGAGGAAAACCAGCATCAAAATTCCCAGCAACAGATACAATGAGGTATGTAGTGTGAATAAATATGTAACACACATGTCCAAGAAGCATCACAGTGATTCTTCTATTGATGAAATATTGAACGAACTAGGAGTTACTTGAGGGGTGAATACAACTGGATCTGTGAGATCGGGTTTCAAATTCTTGCTCAGCAAGGAACTGAGGGAGCAGCTTTGGTTAAGCCATGATATCTCTCTACCTTGTCTCCCATCTGAAAAATTATGAATAATGACGTACCTTTATATCTCATGTTGATATGGCAGATCAGGTGTAAACTGTCTTGCATGTTCTTCTCCTCCAAAATATTGTATGCCATAAATCATATATTTCTTTTGGAGGACTAAAATTTTAATTCAGTGATTGTTAAATGTTTATTTTTTTTCCAAAGAGCCAAGAAACAGCATTGCAAATAGTTTAATTTGGCCCTATTCCTGGGATGGGCACTCCACAGCCATTGGCCTGATTTTATGTGCTCGTTGGCAAGCATCACCTCAGACCCTTGGCAAGACTGAAGTGCCCCCCATGGACAAGAGAGAGAGAGACTACCTTTGGCTCTGGCCTTGGCCACTGCTGAGTTTAGCCCCACCCCCTCCCAGTTATCCCTGAAAGGAGTTCTTTGACAGAAAAAAAAGTTTGCCTCCATCTGCCCTGTACAGATGTCATTTTTCTTCAGGGTTTGCACCTGTGGGGACAGTTCTCACATTTCTTGGGTGGTGGTCTCATATTATGTGGTAATGGCAAATGTTTTGGTTGCAGATGATGAAAGCCATGAACAAGTCCAATGAGCATGTTCTAGCAGGTGGGGCATGCTTCAATGACAGGGCAGACTCTCATCTCGTGTGTGTGCAGAATGATGATGGGAACTATCAGACACAGGCCATCAGTATTCATAATCAACCGCGGAAGGGTGAGAGTTGCTGACAATGTATTCACCCCCCCCATAAACAGTCTGCTGTTTGCATTGTTTTCTTGTTCATTGTTTTTTGCTTGTAAGCCCTTTTGATTTTATAAGTGCATGATGAGCAAAGAGCCCTAGTGCCTGAAGGCAGTTATGGCCTGAATGAGAGCCACTAAACTGAGACTGAATCTTGATAAGACAAAGGCACTGTTGGTGATGGTTCACAGGTGAGAATTGGGTATATGGCCTATTCTGAACGAAGCTGCAACCCTTCCCAAAGCAGCAGATTCATAAGCTGAGGGTGCTTCTAGAAGCTCACGAGGCTTCAATGGCAAGAGGTGCCTCAGCCCAGCTTCTGCTGGTTCATCACGAGGGCAGCCTAGCTGTATGGCCTGGTAACCTCACGCTTAGACTACTGCAGTGTGCTCTATATGGGCCTGCCCTTGGAGATGCAGTTGGTGAAGAATGTGGCTGCAAAAGTCTTGACAGGTTCATATGTAAGTGATCTTTGACACTGGCTGCCTGGGCCCAATTTAAGGTGCTGGATTTGGTGTACAAAGCCATATACAACTTGGGACCTAAGTACTTAAAGGAACAACTATCCCATTATATGCTGACGTTATTCTTTAAGATATGTGAGGGATGTCCTGTTTGCAGTTGCATGAACAACTGCAGTTGGTTGTATGCTGACAGTGAGCAGGGCCTTAATGGCACACTGGGTGGGGAATTCCTTCCCATAGGAGATACAGTTGTTACTCTCATAAACAGTTTTTCCTCTCATTAATAGTTTTATGTTAAGAGATTTTTTCATTCAGGCCTATGGAGATGTCTGATTTAAAGAAGTTGCTTCTCTGCTGCTGGGTTACTATTTTGCAGTCTCCATGGTTTTAATGTCATAGCTGTAATTTTGAACCTTAATAACATGTGTTATACTGCCCTGAGAAACTATGGGTTATAATTAATTTTAATATTAGTATTAATATTAATTGGAGCACTTTGTGCAAACACATTGAATACTATGCAGCTTTTCACTGCTTGTTTCCATTTGCCTCTCCATTTTAAAAGTCCATTTTTAATCTTTCTTACACTACACACCATGGTGGGATTCATCAGCTATACTGTGATTTAGATCCTGGCTTCTTTGTACTATCACAGCTTCTGAACTCAGGAGATAAAGGGAAACGCGAATGCTTTCAGTCTCTTCTCCACCTGTGTGGAGGAGGAATGGTATACATAGCTGGGATAGCTCAGTCAGTAGAGCATGAGACTCTTAATCTTGGGGTTGTGGGTTCGAGCTGCACTTTGGGCAAAAGATGCCTGCATTGCAGGGGGTTGGACTAGATGACCCTCATGGTCCCTTCCAACTCTACAATTCTGTGATTTGGTGACAGTGTGAAGCTTTTTTGTGGCTTGGTCTTCTCCTGCTAAACAATGCTTTAGTGTTGCATCTGAAACAGGCCAATTAATTTGCTTTCTGAACCTTTCTCAGCCAGTAATGATTAGCATTTATTCAGCTGAACTTTACATTCTAGGTATATATGAATGCAGCACTCACAAATGAATTGTCTTTTCATCACTATAGGAGATCCCCTTTGCAGAGATACATACTCCTAGTTCACAATTGTGATGTTTACTTGATCTGGTGCTAAAGTCAAGTAATGATCATCCTGTCACCACTTACGTTAACAGATGGGTGGTAGATTCTGTACCAGCTTCCAAACAGCCTTTGAAGGCAGCTCCATGTAAACATCCTTGCAATAATCCAATTTATGAAGCTTGAAAGCTTTTGTTCCAGCTGCTTAAACCAGATGCAGCCGATACTGAGCATGGGGGTCCACTGTGGCTTGCTCCTGAAGTCCTAAGAATACCCACAGATCTCCTTTTTGAAGGAGAGCAAATAACCATTTAAGCTTTTTGACTGGCCAATTGTATGAAATACGTTTTCTGGAGGGAATTCTATATAAGACTATGAGTAATCTTGAACACTGCAACGGGGTGAGCTCTCGTTCGGTCCCAGCTTCTGCCCACCTAGCAGTTCGAAAGCCCGTCAAAGTACAAGTAGATAAATAGGTACCTCTCTGGTGGGAAGGTAAACGGTGTTTCCGTGCGCTGCTCTGGTTCACCAGAAGCGGCTTAGTCATGCTGGCCACATGACCCGGAAGCTGTCTTGGCCTATAGAGCGAGATGAGCATGCAACCCCAGAGGAGTCCACGACTGGACCTAACGGTCAGGGGTACCTTTACCTTTAATCTTGAACTGGCTGAAAGATGCTGGAAGTAAAATCGCCTTTCACCCACAGCTAGTTGGATTCTGGGCATTGCACTGATTCTGCCTCTGGCTGATTTAAAAAAAAAAGTTCTATGAATTGCTCACATTATAAAATATCACAGTGGTGCACAGAGAACTTGTATTCTATTTCCTTGCCATTATCTAATGCTTAAATTTTAGTAAGTAAAGAGGTTTTCATGAAGACAGCACACACCTCTTCATTCTTCAAGGAAAGTCCCCTTGCAGAACCTGTTTGGAACTACTCATTACTCAGGGCTGTGCTGAAGTAGTAATTTTCCCAGGACATCAAATTTTAAAGCTGTAGGATTACTTTTAGTGATCAGGTGGAAAATGTGGGTTTCTTTTTAATACTTCAACTTGCTAAAGTGTTTTACTTGGCTTAGAAAACACTATTGAAAGGAGCTTTCCTCCATCATTGAATATTGGTAGTTGCATACATTTGTTTTACATGGGCTTTGTTTGGATTATTGGCTGTTTTGTTGCTGATCTAATTCTGAAACCTGGCTCTTATATAGAGTGTCTTAATTTTAGAATTACTAACACATTACCTTGTTTTTTTACATTTTAATATAATTATATTTCTCATGTTTTTATCTTACATTGTTTTTAACTCCACATGTAATACTTAATATATTTAATTGTGTTTTATGTGTTTTCTTTTTATCTTCTCTACTGGTCATTGACTTAAACAAACAAACAAACAATATGAATCTTATTCATGTCTCCCATTTGTTGCAGTGACTGGAGCTAGCTTCTTTGTGTTCAGTGGAGCTCTAAAGTCTTCTTCGGGCTATCTGGCAAAGTCCAGCATTGTAGAAGGTAAGTTTTGAGTCACCTTTCACCATGTACACTAGTTTCTTCTTGGTTAAATGTAACAGTGCTTTGGTGGTAGTTAGAACTTACCCTTGTTTACAAAATGTATTGCTATTTTTAAACTAAGTATTGGGTTCTTAGAATCTTAGACCAAGAGACAAGCTTAAATAAACAAAAAAGAAGAATGTACTGACTCCTGTGCTTATAGTACCAGACGGTGGTGGAAAACTGAATGTGGATAATGTGATTTTATTTTTTTTAAGGAGTGAAAATGTCTGTGAGGATTTTAACACTAGAACAGGAATATAGATTATAGATAAGTAGTAGTTATGAAAAAGGCTCTTTTAAAGTTAATTTGTACTCCTGCTGTCAATACCAATTATATTGTGTATATACAATTTCTGTAAACTGCTTTTTTCTTATGAAATGGCAATATAGAAGTAATTTAAAACAAATAAATAATGAAATAAACACCTGATGTTTCAGCTTAGGCTAATTTTGTATAATGTGCTGCACAATGTAGCACACAGGGTACATCCTGGAATGTTTTCTTTTGGAGGGTGTGTGTGTGTTGGAGATTGGGATTGTGCTGTCCTATCCAGGCTTTGATTCCATTTTAATACCAAGGCCTCATCTATATAATTTTATGCCTTGATTTTTGTAGTGGATGGATTGTGCGGGCTGCACTGTCTACATATAAACCCCTAGGCAAATCTGCAATCCAGGGCTCAGGATTCCACCCACCTCCTATTAGCAAGTGTATGTTCAAAAGTTTGGTTTAGGACTTGGATGTTTGCAGCATGAATCCACCGTACATTTGTTCTCTGGTTAAGAATACAGCTGTGGGCTGTTGTCCTGATTATGTCTTGTCCTACCTAGATGGAGTCATGGTCCAGATAACGGCTGAAAATATGGACTCCCTAAGGCAGGCTCTGAGGGAGATGAAAGACTTCACTATTGCCTGTGGTAAAGTGGATGCTGAAGAGCCTCAAGAACATGTGCACATTCAGTGGGTGGATGATGACAAAAACTTCAACAAGGGGTAAATATAGGAGTATTTTCTTGATATTAAATGAGCTTGTTTGGTTTTATATGCTTTCTTGGTAAGGAAAAGATGGCACATTCATCTGCCTGTTTGCATGGAGTGCATGTTCATATTCCAGGAGGTGATATTCTTAAGGGGTATGAGCTAGCACCTTCAAATTAATTAGCAGAGGGTGTTGGCTGATCTGACTCCACAGAGGTGTTTTTTATTTTAAAAAAGCCTGATGCTAAGGCCAGATGTCTCACGAATTAATTTATCATATGTATATCTTGCTCTACAGCATCACCTGAACACTTGTTAACGTTATAGGAACCAAGCTACCCCTTACAACTTGCATGAGAGATTAAAGCATGTACTACATGAGTATCTTTGGTATTTGAAATTTGTGTATGCACCATTTTTTGAGATGAATGCACAGGCATTGCGTCGACACACTGAGGGAAATCGCAGCAGCTGGTGCTTTCTGTCAGCATGTGTGTGAATGTGCAAGGAGGAGACATATCCTTTGTTGTCTTAAAATAATTGCTGTAAAGAAATAGATAAGGTATGTTGAACCACCGACGTAAGATAGGTGCACGGGATGTTAACAGCTCTAACTGCATTTTATGCTTCCACATATGGTGGCAATTACTTTTCAGTTGCAGGGGTTAACACACTGTTTGTTGTGTTAACTGTGTTACAGTTATTATGCTTTCCTAGACTGTCTTCATGCTTTTCTGTGTAATGCAGTAGTAGAATGTGCTACATCCCCCCGCTGCAGGGACATTACTTCAAAGAGGCATTTATTCAGGATGCTGCCGTTGTAGTAGTATTCCAGATGACTTCCTGGGGTGTTCTGTGGTTTCACACAGACAATTATTTTTGTAGGTTGATGGGAGCAGCTTCCTGTTTACCTTTACAGTGGCATTAGCCTTAATCTTGCTTCAGTAGCTTGATGATTACCAAAACGAAAAAGGGAAGAGCTTTGCTACCGTGTGAAAAAGACTTCTGCATTAAAAAAACACTAAATGTTTACACTAAATAGTGGGGAACCTTAGGTCTGGGGGCAGAATATAGCCCTCCAGACCCCTTGTATCATCCTCCCACCCCATCCTCCCTGCTCCATGTATTCTTTGAGTGTTTTTGTCTGGCTTGAATGTGTCCTTGAATTGTTATGTCTTTCGTTTGCCTGCATTGAGAGATGTTAAGGGGAAAGGGTGTAGAAACCTTTCACATTTGTGCAGTAAGTTACATTCCAGTTGCTCCTAAAGGTAAGACTCATCTCCTGCCCCACCCACCACTGACACGCCTCTCACGAGAAAATGCAGTTGTCTGGTTGGAAAAAGTTCTGTGCCCTCGCAGCCATACATTGTCCAAAGTGTTGAAATGTTAGGGTATTTGTATGGGGACAAAGACAGCTTTGAACTGTGTTTTTCTTTTTAAAAGGTTTCATAAGTATTCAGATGGTTATCTATTTACTGTATAGAGATGGGACCTTAGAAGTAATTTAGTCCAACTCCCTGGCAGCATCCCTGCGAGTACACCATTAAGCTCTGCTTCAGTACCATACACATGCTTTGCAACTGTACCGATCATATTTCTGGCTTTGGCTTTTCTGTGGTACAACTGGAAGCACCGTTAACATGTGCAAAATTGATTTGACCAGAAATGGTGGTAACAAAAACATGTATACAGAAGGCTCTCTCATACTACTTTGTGTGTCTGCACACAGTCCATTTAACTGCTTGTGGTGTTCTATTGCAATCTCCCCAATGTATATGAAATTGTCTTGATGAAGGGACTTATTTTTCTGCATAGTCTTCTGATCTGGGTCTGTATTCTTAAATTCTGCTAACAAAAGTTTCTTACTTCCTCCTTTCTAGTGTTGTAAGTCCCATTGATGGAAAATCAATGGAGTCTATCACAAGCGTGAAAATATTCCATGGCTCAGAGTATAAAGCAAATGGGAAGGTCATTAGGTGGACAGAGGTGAGGAAGCAAAACTGTTTTTGTATGTTAATGCAGAAGTATTGCTTGATTTGGGGTGGGGGGGGGAGCCATGTTAGCCCTCACCAAATACTCTGGTTGAATGCAAATGTGTTCCTTTTTATATAGCCCAGGCTGAGACTCATTGTGTGGGTTCTACTATACATGTCCTTGAATATAGCCTTGGCACTTAGCTCTGAAGGATATACAGTGGTGCCTCGCAAAACGAAATGAATTCGTTCCGCAAGTCTCTTCGTCTTGCGAGTTTTTCATCTTGCGATGCACGGTTTCCCATAGGAATGCATTGAAAATCAATTAATGCGTTCCTAGGGAAACTGCCTTCAGACCAGGTCCGGGGACAGTCTGTCCCCGGACCTCTTCTGAAGGCTGGGGGGGACGGACAAGGGCTTTTCTTCTCACCCCCAGCATTTTAAAAAACCCCGGGACAGCGGAGGACTTCTCCGCTGTCCGGGCAATCTTAAAATGCTGGCGGGCGGCATTTTAAAATCGCCCCGGGACAGCGGAGGACTTCTCCGCTGTCCGGGGCGATTTAAAAGCCCCTGGGAAGGCAGGCAGGGGGGACAAAGACTTTTGCCCCCCCCGCCAGCCTTCAGAAGGTGTTCCCGCCCCCCCCCCGCCCCGCTTCGGAGCACCGGGAGAAGCGGGGCGGTGGGGGGTGTTCCCACCCCCCCGCCCCGCTTCGGAGCACCGGGAGAAGCGATCTCCCCGCAGCCCCTTGCTTCAAAAGAGGTCCGGGGGCAGCGGGAAGCGCTTCCCGCTGTCCCCGGACCTGGGGCTGCGGGGAGAAGATCGCTTCTCCCCGCCGCCCCTTGCTTCAAAAGAGAAGACCCGCTGTCCCCGGGGCAAGCTTTGTTTTGCGAAGCAAGCCCATAGGGAAATTCGTCTTGCGAGGCAACTCGAAAACGAAAAAACCTTTCATTTTGCGAGTTTTTCGTCTCGTGAGGCGTTCGTCTTGCGGGGTACCACTGTATAGTACACTACTGTATAGAAGGTATCCTAGAAAAGACTCCTGATACATTTATTGGCAGTCCATCTACCCTAATTATTCTGGCTATTTCTTTCATACTGATGGGATGAGCAGAAACCTGAGGCTGAGTTTTTATTTGTTAAAATGTAACAGACTTGTAGATTTAATTATCAAGGAGATCTTAAATACTCCGCAGAGATAAAATTCACAGTGATATAAGGACATCTGCCCACCACCATGTTCTATTGGAAAATGCCCAAATGTTTTCTTCATTGGTTTGGTGCCCTTCTAGGTCTAACTACTTTCCCTCAATTGCCGAAATCCCTGCCATTAACTGGAGTAGAAAGCTTGCCCTTGTCACAGTGATCTTGAGTTACAAGAATAGGACGTTATAGTACAGAAATTTAGAGACTGGAAAAATTATGTTTTCTTCAGGTTTTCTTTCTGGAAAATGATGACCAACACAATGGCCTAAGTGACCCTGCTGACCACAGCAGGCTGACTGAGAATGTGGCCAAGGCTTTCTGCCTGGCCTTGTGCCCTCACCTGAAGCTTTTGAAGGAAGACGGGATGACCAAGCTGGGTTTACGTGTTACGCTTGATGCTGATCAAGTAAGTGAACACATCTTGTGGGGAAAATTCTCTCCACATCTTTGGCATTGGTAATTAAATAAGCTGGAATCTATTTTGGGGGTGGGGGAGATATGCTTTTTTACAGAATTGCTGCGACCCTAATGTGAAAACATGCAGATTGAGGTTACTGTACTATTCATTCCTTGAAAATGATTCTTCTTATTCAGTTGTTAGGTGACACAAGCTCTTCCTGGACCTCACTTCCACTTTTTGAACTGGAAAGGACCTCCTTTTGCACTTGTTTTTATGTCTGTTGTATTTCAGAAAGCTGAAAAAAACTTCTGAGGGTGATTATTTGAAAAGCTCCAGGTTCAAGCCTATTGTGGATTATGTTTCATGTAATCTTGAAGGGTTGCTTCAAGATCACAGGGTGGGCCTGCTTACCTGCATTCTTCCATGGATAAAATTTTAGAACCTCTTCCGTCATGCTAAGGGATTGCTTTAGTCTCTAGTTTCAAAACAAAATAATATTTTCTCTTTACTTACTTTTTAGGTTGGCTACCAGGCTGGGAGCAATGGGCAGCCACTGCCTGCTCAGTACATGAATGACCTGGACAGTGCCTTAGTTCCAGTGATTCATGGAGGGGCATGCCAGCTGAGTGAGGGCCCAGTCATAATGGAGCTTATTTTTTATATTCTGGAAAACATCTCATAAGGACTTCATTTTCTGTTCAGACCTGTTCCAGCAGCAGCTGTATCTGAATCATTTGCACTTTAAAACTGGAAAAATTAAGCTTTTGTTAACACTATTATGAGGGGGTGGGTGCGTGATTGAGAACAGTTGTTCCATAATTCTGAATCGTCTATGCATTTGTCAACAAACAGGATCAGGGCAGCTTCTAATACTACAAAATGGCTATGCTATCTTTGCAGCTAATACACTTCTGTTACGGATTAGAAACAAACAATGGTCATGTTTTAAGACAATTGCAGTCATGTGTTCAATGCTCAAACGGGTGCAGAGATCACTGGGGAGTAAATAAAAGGAAAGGAAATGTAAACATTTCTGATGTTTGTAGATGAACTTATTATGAAGACCTCCATTCTGACCTCACTATACTGCCGCTTATGGTTAATTTCTCTAGACATTGAAATTATCGTTTACATTATCTTGACCAGATTATTGGTTGAAGTACCTCCAAGACATGTCGGAATATTCTATAGAGATGTACAGAGAAAGAAAGCAGCATGACTGAGGGTACCTTCTACGTCTGTCCCAAGCAAAGCAGAATCTCTCTAGAAGCTGTATGTAAATTACGCTTGCAGTTTTGTGTGTATAAATAGGATAGTTTAACTTTATTTTTCTTTATTTGTGATAAAACCGTGCCCTAAGCCTGATGACATAGCAAAAATCTGCCCTCGTAAGTTTTGAGAGAGCCTGTCGCAGGCGTGAGAATTGTTAGGCTTAAAAAAAATAAGTTACCATGGAAATTTGTTCTTTTTGTAGTTGGCCCTGGGTTTTTTTTTTAGGTAACTTTTTATTTTCCCATTTGGTGTGCATTTATCCCCACCATTAAGCCTGCACTTATCTAACACTTTATAGTAGCAGCACTCTGTAAAGCTAGCCTGTGAAAACTGTAATAGTTTGGCTGCTGTTGCATGTTTTGCTTTCACTTCAGGCTGAGAAGTTTGCACTCTGTCTCACCTAAGACGGCACTTATGAGAAGAACGGCTTGAGCCCTCTCACTGCAGCGTACAAAGCCGGCAATGAGAGTAAGCAAAAGAACACGAGCACGTTCCTATTAAATCCGATTTCTATCCCTGAGCAACTGATAGCCCTGTGGAAAGAGCTGTGTCCACATAAGAGATAAAGCAAACCTAAGCTTCAACAAGACACAGGCTGCTGTTATTCAAGGCTGGCCACACACCCCCATGGGTAAGAGTCTCTGGCCTTTTAAAGAGCAATCTAAAATTGGAGCAGCATGGGCAAAATGGTGAGCATTCAAGGGTAAGGTGGGGACAGCAGTTGCTCCAAGCCTGTCAAGAAATTATTTTTTAAAAGCAAACATATAGCAGTGAGAGCTGTAATAGTTAACTTTCCTCTGTGGGTAGGAAATCATAGTTGAGCCAGGTGCTACTGCTTGCCTAAGATTAGTAATAACAAAAAAGCCCTTCTAGTACAACCTATGTAAACTGCAACTAGAACATAAGGAAGACAAGGCATTAGAACTAGACCCCAAATTAAATGGCTGGAGAAATTAACCCCAGCTGAATACAAACACTTCTACTGAATTTATTAATGGTGGGCCATATGCTATGAAGACAGTTAAATTCTTAGCCCATGCTGAACCTGAAAAGAACTCAGGTGCTCAATATTCTGCCCTGGGAGACAGGGTGGGCATAAAGAGGCTCCTTTGCAGAAGGGCCTTACATTTCCTGCTCTTTCTTTTCCTTGCATATAAAAAGTTGCTTTTAAATTTTACTTCCTTCTGTGACAACGTTCAATTTTACAGATGGAAGCTCAACTCTATTTAGATTTTACATGGCTGCAGTAGATTCCTACTCCAAGAGATGGCATTCCAATTTCACCACAGAAGCAGCTTTTTCAATAACTTTGTTTTGCTATTAAACTTACTGATAGAGGGAAAATACTGACTTTTCCTTCCTCCTTTCCCCCCTGCAGAAAACCATTTGTTTGGGTTATGTTTGTGCAAAATGCTATTGACTGACTGGTTTGCTTCAACCATAGCCTTTAAAATGACCTTAAAATTTACCATATTGTTAAGAAATGAGTACTTGTTTAAAGAGAAAAATGTACTTTTAAAATTCAGTTACACTGCAAAAGACTGCATATTATATTTTTATTTTCAACATGTAGTTTTGTATATTAAATTTATTAAAATTA
This sequence comes from Podarcis bocagei, assembly GCF_964188305.1. Taxonomy (NCBI): domain Eukaryota; kingdom Metazoa; phylum Chordata; class Lepidosauria; order Squamata; family Lacertidae; genus Podarcis; species Podarcis bocagei. Next base: position 58,639,425 of record NC_138129.1, read on the forward strand.
AAAACTGAATATTGTATTGTCTCTATCCACTTAAGATAAACTCTGCCTGGTTGGCAGACTTAGTTCTATATTCAGGTACACACCTAGGTTTAACATTCTAGAAAACAGGCAACTCTTTCTTTTGTCAAATTACTGTTTCAACTTACACCCAAATGCTGTGCTTCTCAAAATCCTTAAGCAGTAAAAAGTTTAATTCTTCCTCTCCACTGAAAAAGAACACAAGAACATGGGCAGATTGAGGAAAACAGCTTAATAATAAATCAGCTACTAGCCATCTTAATATGGTATGGGCCTTTCCAAAAGGCTCGTGATAATGTTGCTTTAGAGCAAGGTTATGGGTAAACTTGCAGAGAAGGGGGGGGGGGGAGGAATGCAGTGATGGCTTAAAAAAAAAATTCGTTGCAGGCAATGTCAAATGCATATTCATGCTGCTGTTAACAGTAATATGCTTAACCTAATGCTGTGTGCAAGAATAGAATTTATTCCAGGGCTAGGAAACACAATCTTATTTGCAAGTTTACATGATAAACTTCCACTGCTGCAGCCCATCTTAGTATATTTTGTCAGCCATTAAAACCAAACCTTTTTGCCCTCGCCTGCAAACATGCCCTTTGCATAAGACAGCAGCCCAATGGGTAACAGTCACATAGTACTAACATTGCTACTTTCAGCAAGGTTTAAGGTAGGTCTATCTTTGTGGATCAGCACCTTCTTTCCCAGTAGTAGACTTACAAAGCTTACCAACTCATACTATATGATAGTTATGAAAATAAAGATGTTATGTTCAGTAGTGCATTCGTTGAACATCTTTGGTGCTTGCAGAAGCTCTATGTATAAAGTCCATTCTGCAGCTTTTAGCATTTCTGTATCTGCGGGTGACAAGAAAATAAATATGAATGTGGCTTTAGAGGAATAATGGAAGGATTAATGAAAGATGATCAAACATCCATGACAAAAGTACAGAGTCTTCCTAGTGTGCTCTCAAACATTAACTGAAGGCAAGTCCATTAAAACCACTCAAGTATAAAGTTTTAGAAATTTATAAGGGACCGCAACCCTTCTTTAAGGATTCCTTCCTGTGGCTACATTGTCCTTTTGTTGGACGGTGACTCATTTTTATAGCAGGAATTAATTTTAAAGGTGAATCGTTTACTATCTTGCATATTTTTAAAAAGAAATCTGCTTCATGCATGTATCTATAGAATACATTCACTTGTGGTAATCAGAGCAAAATCTTGAGATTGCTCATGCCAATTGTCATCCTACACAGAAAAGACAGATGTACATACCTTAGGTGGAACTAATGTTCAAGGACTAGCCAGTTTTCTGTAATTGTCTGAAGATCCTGCCCACTTAGTGGCTCCCTGAGTCTCACTTTTACTTCTAGTTTCCCTCCAGTAGGCTTCCTGCCATCCAAAACCTAGACATAGAAGCAACATGACAAGTTAATCACAAGAGACATAACCTAGAGAACTGCAATTGGCTTTGAACATTCAATAGGGTTTTGGACATCACTTGTGGCAGCTGTATGTATGGCAGGTGGGATCCAAAACAAAAAGTTCAGTGTGGATTGCTCAGTCATATCGTCTAAGATACTCTATTACATTCCCCTTCTCTCACTCCATGGAAAAAAACCGTGTTAGTCAGCATTTCCTGGCTGGTGAGCACATTTGGTCCTCTCATTGGGGTTTTTTTTTGGGGGGGGAGGTTGCAAAGGGGATTGTCTCGTGCCCGTAGGTTTTTTCCACTACAATACCCCCCCCCCCGCTACTTCTGCCAACCTTGGTGTTTCCCTGTAGCTGCTAGTACTGCTCCTTTTGTGGAGGGGGTGGGGGTGGCCAGACCACCAGCAGTGCTTATGTTGGAGCATCAAACAGGGAATGATACTGCAAAGTTTACATGGCCAAACAGTAGCATCATTGATTCTATTCAGATCCTGATTTGTCACAGGAAGCCAACCAACTACCCCGCCCCCCATTGATAGAAGTGGTTTAAATCTGTTGGGATAGCATCCCTTCTGGAGAGGATAAAATTGCCAAATGGTAGGCAAATAGGCAACACTTTAAAGTGGTTTAAAAAAATATGAAATGTAACTTTTCAGAATTGGATGAAATTTGCAAGAAGGTTTACCCTTTCTGAGGGCAGGAATTCCACCAAATTTCAGAAGCTGCAGCTGTTTCCCCAAAAGGCTAATAGGTAGAGCTTAGAGTGGATTAAAAAATCACTTAATATCCCTTGGGGGTTTTTGTGGGTAATTGGACTGAAAATTGCTGACACAAAAGAGGTGCCAATGTATTAGGAAACTTGCCATATTATGACAAATAGAGCTAGGGGCTTTTCTGCTAAGCACCTTTTGGGGTGGGAAGAACTAAAAGTAGGGGGACCTTCCAGGTAAAATATTTCCCTCTGATTCAAAGCTTGACATGTCAGCCACAATATAGCTCTCCTTTTCCCTGTTGCACAATCAAGTTTAGAGACATGACTTTTGCTTTCAGCAGCATTTTCTAAAAATAACTGGCTGAGGTGTCACAAAGGCCTTTGGGGGTTCCTGCTTTGCCTAGGGAAAAAAATCCCCCCAAGGCATCCCGTATCACATGAGAAATTGGAATTAAGCTGAATATAATGTGTATCTCTAATATCTGAACATAGGTACCACTTTTTTCAAAGTGGCACAGCACCAGTTGCAATGCATAAAAGCTAATTCTAGAGGTGTTTACATACACACAAGGGAGAGAGACTGTAACTGGATCTCTCTGCCACAGTCCAGTAGAAGCAAACTTGGCTCTCCAAGCTTCCCTACTCCTTTGCTGCCAGAATTCCTTGTGGTCATCACTCTCTTCCCTTCCTTACGATTTTTGGGGAGCTATGTTGGTCAGCACACTATTTTTGTGCTACCCCCCAACAACATCCTTGGAAAATTCTAGTTGTGCCCTAAGGAAGACCTCCATCCCCATAGGCAACCCTAGTTTCCAAGCACTTTTATATCAGCATATGGCAGGTACAGCACCATCCTCATGAGAATGGATGAAAGCTGTGCAAGTAATGAAACTCCTATGAATGAGGAAAGCCAGTGCAGCATATCCTGTTTTACAAACACACTTTTAGCAGGACTACTGTGCAAAGAAGAAGAAAAAGGTAGTCCTTACCACAGCTTTCTGAGAACAAAAAAAGGTACGGTACCTCAATAATTTCTCTGATTTCACATTCAAATTCCAGTTTGTCCAGTTTCAAGTGTGCTGTCCCCACTTGCTTGTCACTTCTGAAAAAGGACCTGGGGAAGGGGAGGCATGTCAGTGCAAGATTCAGTTTCTTCTCCTAACTTCCACGATGGGAATCGGCAAAAGAACCCCAAAGACACCCAGGATCTCAAATTGCAACACAGATCCTTCCCAACTCATACCTCCAAGGTTAAAAGCTGGTTATAATACCATTGTTCAGTAGTGCTACCAACAAAAGCCGTAGACAGGGGTCCAAAATATTTTGCACTGTATGAACTAGAGAGTAGACTGATGTTAAAATGAACAAAAATCGCTAGTATTACGTTCAGTGATCAGATGTGTTTTAGGCTAAGGAAGCAACTGAATGGAATGACCTATTTATTCCCAAATACACCTAAAGATCATGGCTTGGTTCACACACACACACAAAAAAAAGTGCAGAACAGTGCAGAAGGGGAGGGGATTCCCAGGTGCACAGGGAAAAGGCCCGATGCATTTTGAGGAAGGTCTTCAGCAGCACTGAGAGGCAAAATTGTAAACACAGCAGCAGCAGCAGCGTGCTTCCTGCAGGCTCCCTCACTTTCAAGTGAGTACAGATTTGGAGGCAGAGCTTGCAGAAAAGCAGAGCAGTAGTGCTTCTCAGTGGCTCTGAAGACTTTCCTCAAAACATGTCAGGCCCAATAAACTATCTCCCTATGAGCCCTGCCCCCACCCCTTCTGTTAGGAGGAGCCACAGCAAGGCTTGAGCTTATCTGCTCCTATTTGTTTGAGTGCAAGGAAAGATTAGAGGCTTCTGCTTCTAGTTTGCAGCAAATCGGAAGTGCTCTTCAACTGTTAGTCACATGAAAGGGCTAGAGTGGTGGAAGGGGCTGTGGCAGGGACACGTTTTTAATACTACTGTCAAAAGCCATATGATTCTTTCTGTCCCTGAAGTTCATAGCACAACTTCTGAAGTGGGGGTCCTGTTCTGCGTGTGGAGGCTTCAGACCTCGGAAATTACACCCCCACGTGGCAAGGGTGGGAGATTCCATGTGACTTCGGAAGGTGGGGTGGAATGTATAGCCCTGCTACACCCTTCATGTGAATGGCTCCTGAAGAGCTCACCCTCAAATCACATTCAAAGGTTCTGGTTGCTGCATTTGGACAAAAGGGCAAACTAGAAAGAAAAGCTCTCCCTTGCATGTAAAGGAAGGAGCATGCAATCCTGCTAATGGCCTGTCATTTAATCTGAATCAAACCCACTTGCGGGGCTTGCCATAGTGTGAACTTAAGAACAGCAAACTCACTTATGGCCCTCCCTCTTACAGCTTAAAAATAGTATTGCCTTCCATACTTTTTGGCCACTAGAAATTTTGGATGCATGCTTAAAAGAGACAGAAGGCCACTCCCGCAAAGAGATCATATTAATATTCTTTCCCACTGTTTCTTCTAGCCTAAACAACCATGCACCCTATCCCAATGAAGAAGCTTGTACAATCTTAAAACTATACACCCCTGAAACAGGAACTAAGTTGTGTTTATTATAAGCAAATTATTTTGGCCACTAAGGAATCCTTTCAAACAGTTTCTTTAACGCCAGACAACTTGACACTAAAGGCCACGCTACAAATAAGGGCAGCTATTCTTACTGTTATATGCCGAATTGACTTAAGATATTCAGTGTGAGATACAGATGCAGCCTTGTAGTACTCAAGCAAAAGGAGAGAGAAAAGCATCAGAAGTTCATCATGGAAGATTTCCACCCTCCCGCACCACAACAGTCATGCGGGTGCATGTCCTGTTTCAGCTGTGGCTTAGATCCCATGGGGGCAACAGGCATCAGATGCAGTGAACTGGCTTGTTTGGCAAAGTGGATTCTGTTTTTTGCTATGGAATCAACACAAAAATGCATTAAGGCCTACAGGATGAAAAGATTGACAGCCCCTGATCCCTGCTGAACTGCCAGCCTTAGTATATAGGCCTAGTAGTATAGAGCCAAAATTCTCATGAGTTTTCACAGCTTTTGGCTTTAGTAGAGTGTTAACAACACCCAAATACAGCACCTGTCAGTCATCTAAGAAGATCAAGCAGAAGACCAATATTACGTGACTGTAGTCTGAAAGTTCAAGCATTGCAAATGTCTAAAAGACGTATCTGCTGCAGATGAGCAAATCTACAAAGATTTCAAAATAGTTCCTTCCCATATTCTCAATTATATCTTCAGCTACCCTGTAGCTAAAAATTCCAAACACACAATGATGCCTACAGATTGTATGCGACAAAGAGTTACAATTTTTTTAGCTTCCAAAAGAAATCTGGGAATTGTTTTAAAGCAGAATTAACAAAGTCCTTGAGCTCAAGCAATCAAGCTGTTTCCCATTAGGCATGAACCCCATCTCTTACCCTTTGTGGAAGACTTCAAATTTAATTCCTTTAGCCTGAATCGCTCTTCGGAAACCTCTGTGATTTCGGTTAATGTTCAGCTTGAACAGCTGGTCGTATTCTGGAAATGCACAGACAGATATCAGATACAAACAGCTGATGAGAGGACTCTGAACCAAATAAAAGATCAAGAAAAGCATGTGGTCAATGCCTCAAAATAAGCAGGTGGGAGATATTTTGCCATGGAAAACCTTTCAATCAAGTAGGCCCCACAGGTGCATATCTGAGAGAGGTACAGATTGTACTGAATGACACCGTGACTTGGTCCCTACGTTTCCCTTTGCGAGAAGAAGGAGCCAAGACAAAGGACTGCAAGTCCTTAAGTATATTACCCTCCTCAGCAAGTTTTTTTTAAAAGAACCTGCAAAAAAGTGCTACAGGATTCATGCTAAATAGCTTTGAAATAATAGATCCCAAATAATTCTATGCAGTTGAGGGACTTGCAGTTGAGTCATTTTCTGTTGGAAAATGAAGAGCAATGTTGGACTTCTAAGGGACAGAATGCAGAGGGATCCATATATTCCAGGTACAAGTCCTTCTGGAGTCGTATAGCTCAGTAGTAGAGCATGCACAGAGTTCCAGGCCCAGCCCATGGCCACCTCCAGTTGGCCTCGCAAAGGCCTCTGCCTATGACTGTTGAGAGCTGCTGCCACTATACAGAGCAGTGTTGCGAGTTAGGTTAACACCATCACAGATGCAGAAATCGGTTAATTAAGAAACCCACAAATACAAAATTACTACTGCTCTGAAATGAGAGTCTTTGAATTCTGTTCAGGTAGCCGATGCAAACATAAAATGGAACTAACCCTTTTCAGCCTAGCTCTGAAATGAAAATCCAAGAAAAGACAACGTAACAATGGCGATAATAGTCTAAGCACATGCACCCACCTGGGCAGTTGGTATTCTTTATCACGGATGTTTTACTTTTCTGAGCTTGCTCCTGTTTTAATAAAAGCAAAACACAGGTTAACAAAACCCTAAAACTAAACACCTGCAGCCACACACCATTAATATTCAGCAGAAATCACAACATCTTTATTGGCTTTTCATTTGGAAAGAAAGTCCTGCATAAGTGTAGATAAAGTTTTCTTGGGCACAGCCCATTCAATATGGAACAAAATGCAAATACTGACATTCAATACGAAATACGGTATACAAGAGATAGAAACAAATGGTGCATGGGGATGTTAAAAAGATAGATTAGATCCAATGCTATCATTGCAACCACCATTCAGCTGTTTTGCTTTGCTGCAGAGCAAGAGCCTGTTGCAGGTAGATTTCTCCAGGACCTTTTCATTTGTCTTCCTTGTCCCCAAGAAGGAAAGGGGTATGGATCTTCAGAGGCTGCAACAAACGTGCTCCAAAGAGATTGTTTAGCAATTACTATTCTTTTTAACAACCCAATCACACAACAAAACAAATTAACTTCTAGCCCAAAGCACAGCAGAAGTCTCTAGGGAGTGAACAAGGACAAGGTGACCCAATTACTGCCAGCACTTCAAGATGATATCCTAGCAATCAAGCAATATAGCCCTTTCTCTATTTCAGAGGCAGCTCTTCCCCAGCTGCCTCTCAAGCATCACATATACAACCCCAATAGAAATGCCATTCTCTTTTCTACTGTGACAAGGCCACCAGAGATGCCACCAGTGACCCTGCCTTCCTAACTATTCTCAGAAAAGCCTGTGGGGTTCTCAGTCCTTGCCTTGTGAAGACCAAGCTCTCCCCCCCCCCCATGGGCTGGTTGTTCTAAAGCAGGGATATGCAAGTCAAGCCACTCCAAAGGACCACCTTTTGTTAATTCAAGAGAGCTGAAGGGTGGTGTAATGGTTAGAGTGTTGAACTATGACCTGGGAGACCAGGGTTAGAATCCCCACTCAGCCACGAAGCTCACTGAATGACCTTGGGCCAGTCACCACCTCCCAACCTAACCTACTTCACTGGGTTGTTGTGAAGATAAAACGGGGATGAGAACGATGTGCACCATCTTGAGCTCCTTGGGAGAACAGGTGGTATATAAATGTAATAAGTAATAAGCTCATTTCTGTGTACCTCCCCACCCCCAGTGATTTCTTTTCAGCCTTGTTAACCCCCTTTAGCACATGCTTTCCCCTCCTGATCTCTCTGTCCCCTTTCCCCCCTCTCTGTTTCTCATAACACCCATGATCATCTTCTTGCAGCACCATAGGTCTTGCTCTTTTGTCTCAGTTATCCCACTCACTTCACAAGTTGATAGGGCTTCTCTGCACTTTTATTTTATGCTCTGCTTCTACCCCTGTCCTGATATTTACACTGCTGCTCGCTTAACGCAGCAGCAATGCACAAGTCATCCATTCTCCCAATCTTTGCATATATTACATGGCGGCAAACTGAGGGTTTGCATCTGAATATACTTGGATAGGGAACTGTCACCCTAGGGTCTAGAAATTAAGGAGGGAGCAAAAGCCTTGATGTATACTCACTGTATTCGGGTAATGGAATTCAAATTTCACAAATGCGTCCAAATCATTGGGTGCCACACCTGTGCAAAGAGAGGAATTTAGCTGAGCAAACAGCTGTAGAAACAAAAAGAAAAATGGGCCAAATCTTATGAACACAAGACTGCCAATTATCTCACAGGAAAGAAGAGGCCTCTACTCAGAGATGTGTGTTCCCGATTGTGACCCAATTTCCTTGATAAAAACAAAATGATCCTAACTACTGATTAACAGAGGTCAAGTTCTCAGTTCTGTCAGCTGCAGGGAAGATTGCAGAGCAGGAAGGAATCTTAAAAAATCATGTCAATGGTAGACTACCTGGTGGAGCTGGTAGATTTATTCCTCGGACAATGATAAGATGCATTTCTGTGCTACTGAGTTCAGAAAATATTCTACAAAGCAAACAAAAAGAAACAGCGGTTTACTCCAGCAATCCAGACGTACTTCACATTACAATACCAAACTTAGTGAACATGTAGAAATAGGAATCATGAAGAAATACACAGCATGCTTGCTTTCTGACAACTAATTGCGGGGTGAAAACATGGTTAGTTTATGAACCCCAAAGCCTTGCTTAACCGTGGTTTGTTTGGTCACTGCAGCCCAGGCACTCTCCCAGCTGCAGAGGCACAAGGCAAGAGTAGCTGGAAAACCAACCAACAAGCCTTGCCTGTTTGCCTACTGAACAAGCTGCAACTTAGTATTACATATGCAAACACAGGCAACATCAAGATGTGAACAAAGTTGAAGCCCTTTGACTCAAGGGGCTGGGGGAGAGTGGTCCCATTTTCGTGGCAGCCCCACATTTATTGAAATGCTTAGTTTCCATTATAAAACATTGGTCACTTTTTTGGGAACAGAAATTCACAGTATTCCAGGTTGCTCTTGTAAGGTTCAGAAAAGTTTTGTAAAGCTCATCTATCTACAGAGATAAGACATTTGAAACCTTCTCATCTTTTGGACATCCATACCTTACAATTTTAAAGGTTCTCTCTTCAAAGTGGTGGCTTGGGGGATCCAGCCCCTGGGCCTGTGCAAGCTGTAAGATGTCCAGATCTTTTTTACAAATCTGAGCCAGCTTCTCAAACCTGAAACGCAACACAGAAATACACAACATAAAGTAAAAGTGAGAAAGATCAGGAAGCATATTGACAGAGCCTGCTCTGGTTTCAATCATGTTATCAGTGGGTGGCTGCTAAACTCATGGAGGCTGCTCCTACTCAAATGAGAGAATGGCTGGGCTCCACTTAAGGCAGAAATAGCTCCTTGCCAGAGATCAATGGGAAAGCTGCCTGGAAACTGATCAAGCCGGTGGAGCGTATCTTTCATCACTGATGGGATTTGGGAGCTACCTTCATCAAGCAAGCACAGGGAGCAGAACACTGGTTGCTCACCATGAAATTTCCTTCTTGTTTGACATATGGAGACACCCACCATGTAGGCTGCAATTCTCCAGCTCACCCAACGTAGGGACATGCCATTGAGCTTCCCCTCAAGTGAAAAAGTCATTACACTTTACATAGTTAAGAAGGGAGGAGCAACTTTTTCCCCAGCCACAAAATGACTAGACCCAAGGCATAAAAGCAAAATTCATTCTGCCAAGTGCAATTTGTACTGCACCCAACTGAGATGTGCCTTCAATACTAAACTTATAATAAACCTACCGGGAAGTTTCAGATACATTTCCCAGATGTGTGAACTGCTTCGAATACTGCAAACATTTCTATTAACAGAAAAAAGGAGGGGGAAGTCAGACCACAAGCTACCTTCAAAAACTGATCTGAGAGAGAGGCTGGCCACGTTCAGACAATCAAATCTCTTTAATAAGCTGAAATAAACATATGCAGTTGTTGCCTTCTGGGCAACCCAACCCAGCTCCAATGAAGCATTCCACAAGTGAGTATACAGTCATCTGCATAAAATCTGCTGCTGGGTTATAGTATTAGTACCATAACTCACGGATGTTAACACTGCCACTAGAAGTTCTCTCTTATTTCCTCTTAAAAACACACATACAAGTGACCTATAAAGGCAGCAGCAACTTTTTCTGAGCACCTTCATTTTCAAATCACTTTTGAAAGGCGAGAGAGGGTCACTGACGCTTGTGCATAGATCACAAAAGAACAACAGTTTAGAGTTGTCTGCAAAATAGGCCAGTTTAAAGATAGAGAACCTTCTACTTCCACTACAGGACCCTTAGCTATGTATAATGCTATAGGAGAGGAAGGAGGCACACACCTCATGCTGGTCTCTCAATAGCTTGATCAGCTGAACGTACACCTCTTCTGCTTTCTGAGAGAGTCTGACATCTTCATGATGTATGATAATAAAGTCACCTTCATCATCTGTAGGTGGTGATGGCAGCTACACAGCAACACACAATACATGTCAGAGCTTCTCTGGTAAAATTGTGACAGAGAAAGGTGAGCATAGGGAGCATAGGGATAAAAAAGGGGGTGGGGGGAGGATATCAGGAAAGGGTAGCAGGATACTTTCAAGGTTCCTGCCATACTCAGCTAACATGCTGTTAATGCACTCTTCCCCACCCAATCTAGTGTCCTCAACATGCTACAGACTACAACTCTCATCACTGCATGGTTGCTGGCTGAGGCTGATGGGAGTTGTAGTCCAAACCACATTGGAAAGGCTGTGCCAATACATCAGTTTTCTGAGACCTGCAGGTAACGACTAGGAATGATACATCCAACTGTCTTGAATTTCCAACAGCACTCACTGAAAGCATTTATCAATATGAGAATGGAGAAAGCCAACTAGTGACTGCAAGTTTACCACATTCCTCAAGTAAGGTTTTAAAAAATCTTGAAATGCCCTACCCTTCTGATCATTACCACAGCAGTGATTCAAGATACCAAACAAGAAAATAGAAGACCAAAGGATTCCAGGGCAAATATAAATAGTTGACTACAGCTCATGCATATGAAAAAAATTGACCCACTACATCAGGGGTTGTCAACCTGGTCCCTACCGCCCACTAGTGGGCGTTTCAGGATTCTAGGTGGGCGGTAGGGGGTTCTATGGCACAAGCTGAATCCTCCTTCCATTGAGCACTGGTGGGCGGTAAGGAAAGTTTACCATCAGGCAAGATGCATTAGTGGGCAGTAGGTATAAAAAGGTTGACTACCCTTGCACTACATTCATATATGTTAAGGGACAATCATAAACCCAGTCAGTTCTGTTCATCTTCCAAACTGGAGGAACCCCAAGTAACTTAAGGCAATATGTAAAAAAAAGTCTCATTTTTGTAACCTGCACGCATGTATTTTTATATGAGTGAAAATTGCAAAAATGTAAGGCCATCTAGGCAACAGAATTAGGTGCCTCCCTCCCCTTATTCCCTACTCTGAAGTGGCTAGAAAGTACAAAATAATAACTCAGAAGAGGCAATTTTGATGGCTGAGAATAAAACATACAAGCAAGCTCCCATTTACATGCAGGTTACGTTGCAAGCTACCACATGTTTAAGTGAAATTTTATATAATGAATATACATATGTACAAATACATATACATATACGTGTGTGTGTGTGAGAGAGAGACACTAGGTGCAACTGAACAAATTCAGAATTTCAAAAAAAGTAAAAGGCTCCTACAATTCAAGGAGAGGAGGCAGGGTTACAGCCAGGATGAGAGTGCAGGCCTATGGTTGGGACCAACTGCAGACAAGCTTGCCTCTCTCTTAAAAGAATTGCAAGGTTTTCTGAAATAAAATCCACAAGAGCTGTGTTCAAAGGCAACAAAGGACATCAGACGACAGATAGTGGTGTGAAGAGTGCTTCCTTCAAAGCAGACCTGATACACTCTTAGGAATCTTTCTACTAACCTTGGAAATGTCGACCAGTTTGCCACTTTTTGCCCGCTCGATCTTTGGCTCCAAGCTCTTGGCTGTTCTTAGGAACGCCTTGGCTTGCTCCAGATCATTTCTCTTCTTTGCCTGGACTGCAGCCTTTAAGTACTGTTTCCTTCTACTCTCCAGGAATTCAAGGTGCTCTAAAGCTACAAAGAAGCAAAACAACTGGGGTGTTGTCATTGTTGTTGTGGTGTTTTTTTTTAAATAAAAAAACACTTTTCAGATTTGGAGATATTGCAGGCTCAGTTCCAGACCACTGCAATAAAGTGAATATTGCAATAAACCGAGTTACGTAAACATTTTCATTCCCCACTGCATATAAAAATTATGCTTGCACTATATATAGTCTATTAAACCAGGCTCCCCCACTGGCTGCAGGGGCGGGAGGGGAAAAACCCACCTCCAGCCCTAGCCAGCTCCACTCCTATGGCCAGAAGGGGGAGGTGGGGACAGCGGCAGGGCTTCCTTTCCCTGGAAGCAGACAGGCTGCTTGCAGCTGCACCTGCGTCCTCGCAATGAGCAATATGTGAGAAGCGCAATAAACAAAGCGTGCCTGTGCTATTGGAGGAAATTATTTATTTATAAATTTATAAACCGCTTGACTGTTAAAAAACACACACACCCTCAAAGCAGTTTACAACGAGGATAAACAATAAAATTACCGGTAAAAACAACTAATTTAAACATTAGAGGAATAAATTCAGCAGTAAACCCAAAAGATATTAAAACATACATCTACCTTCTACACATTTGGGTCAGCTCATCTAAACAAAAATGTTTTTAGCAGGCGTCATAAAAGCTACAGCGAAGCTGCCTGCCTGATGTCAAAGGCAGGGAGTTCCAATGTGTTGGTGCTAAGACCCTATCAGATTCATTTCTCACAAATGTGAAATGGGCAACCGTTGTTGCTTGTAACAGTGCCAGTCCTGCAGACTGAAGTCGAGTGGGCAATATAGGGGGGTAAAGCGATCTTGCAGGTAAACTGGTCCCAAGTTATTAAGGGCTTGATATACTAATAGTAACACCTATAGAAAGCTATTTCCTGCTTAGCTGTATTCCCACTCGGCACGCAAGGCTGTAGGAAAGAAACAGAAGGTTTTCTCATCCCAGGGACACACAGAATAGGCAGTAATGGCGCAGAAAGAAATGTGTGGCAGTGGCTTCTATTTATTTCCACCCTCACACCGTAGCGTCTCCTGTGCGCAATCTGCCCAGTCATCCACAGCCACATCCATGAGATAAAGCCTTGCTTGCCAGGCTTTGACTCAGACGGAATACTTGAACTGTGTGTGGGAGCTCAACATTTGCAAGGAGTGGGGGAGGACATGAAAAAAGAGGGGCAGAAAGGAGACTTCTCAGGGAGGCAAGAACTTTCACTAAGCCTGTCAGGTATCTTTATGATGTCCTTTCCAGAGGGCACGCACCATCTCTTCCAGGCTCCTTAAAGTAAGAGAAAAAACAGACCTAGCCAAGAGGTAGTCCTGTTTTCTCAAATGCAAGCTTGCCATCTGCATCCAAGCTGTGCAAATGTGTGGCATGTCTCCACGGAACACTGTCAAGCGTGTGTCATTGAACTGCTTAGGAGGAAGACAAAACATTGACTAGCTTGAACTAGTGCAAGTAGCAGTGTCCTGGTAGTTATCTTGATTACAGCAGGGGGTCTGTTATGTGCACATTTAAGTGGATAATTTGGGTCAGAATAGGAATCTGTATTAGTCACTCATTTGCTGTCCAGATTCTACATACCTTTCTATTCTACTGCAAGGGCTTGTTAACATCTTACGAGCACTCCAAACACAGCATTTCACAGCTCAGAAAATGAAAAGCCAACAAGGGCTTTGTCCCAAAGGCTTCATCTGTTAAGCCTCACAGAATGTATTTCTTGCATACCATTTTTGTCTTGTTCTATCCTCAGCGTTAACAACAGTTTCCCCCTTTTCCTTCCTAACATCCTTTAAGTATCTAAAATACATCACTTCCTCAGTCTTGCTTGATGTAAATGAAATAAATACAACTCTCAGCCAGCCTTTTGAGTCCTTACCAACTGGAGAGATGTGCTCAGTGGATGCAGATTTCTCTGGGGCTGCTACAGGGGTGGGTTGAGAAATATCTTTCTCTGGAGAGGTTTCTTCCGGGATTACAGCAGATGGCACAGTTATTGGCTGAACAACTTGCACTGGCTTCTTAGGCAGCTGAGTGGGCTTCTTGGGAGCTGGAGCCTGTATGGAAGGCTCACCCTAGTGGGATAAGAAAGGAATTGAATGCAATGAGCAGGAAATTCAGATATAGGGCTCAAGATGAGGATGGATGCTAAACAAATGGATCCCATTACAGCAGCCATCTGCTGTGGTGCTGCAAAAGAGAGACCTTTTTTGTGCTAAAGGGATCAGAAAGTCATCTTAAGAGGCTGAGAAACTTCTTAATAACAGCACTGTAGTCATAATCACTAAGCAGTCTTCAACAAAATGGGATATAGAGTGATTCATCATCTGAAGTCCTAGTGTGGCTTAACAGGAGATGAGCTACTACTAGGTACCCCAACACAAAGTCTGTGAGTTAACCAGTTGAGCAGTTAGCATTAGGAAATTAAGGGGAATAAGCAGTTTTAACTACCAGAGCTTCTAAGTTGTGGCCAATGTTAGTCCTTCTCAGAGTAGACCCGTTAAAAAGCATGAACATGACTAACCTGATGGGTTAAAAGGAATGGAAATGGTGACTGGAAATGTTTCAGTGTATGTAATTCTAGGTTAGTATGATTTTTCAAAAACAACAGCAACAGCAGCAGCAGCTTTTGAAATAGTTGGCTGTAACTTATGTTTTAAAATGGTAAGAATATTCTTCTGCATCTGTAAGCAAACAGATTCTTAAGCAACACACCTCGTCTTCCTCCTCCTCCTCTTTATTCTCTTCCTCCTCCATTTTAACCAGCCTGTTAGCATTTTCAAGGACGGCAGCAACTGTATTGTCATCTGCAGGAGCCAGTCCAGGAATTGGAGGAAAACCTGAAAAGAAGAGAGAAGAAAAACCCCCAGAAGATAGCCTTAAAAATAAATGAAGATGAACACAACACACATTTATGAGGAGAACTACAGATTTAAAAAGTTGAAATGACAATTATCATTATACTCAGAAGATACAAGTTCTGAGAGTATTGAGCATGAACTCCAGCGGCTGCCCACAAAATGGATCACTGACACATTCAGGCCGAGGAGGAGGAGAAGTTTGGAAGCTTTCAATTTTAGTTAAATTGTTTGTGAACTGGGAGCTGTGTTTAACGCTAATTATGGTTAATTTCAACAAGTCAGCTCCTCAAACGGGTCATATGGTGCTGTTGCAACCCACCTTAGCTCAGGGGTCATGACCTGGTAGTGGGTCCCAATCCACCAGCTGAAAACCAACAATCTAACTTGCAGTTCAAGAGGCCCTCTGTGCTGTTATCGTGCAACTTCATGAAAGTTTACAGTCACAATAAGCAGTTTCATAGCACATTCTGTAGTGTTGTCATGGAGCCAAGCCAGTCTCCTGACAAGGCAGAGTAGGAGGGAGTCTCCTGAAGCATTTTTGGCAAATGTGCCAGGAACAAAGCACTTACGCGAGGGTATCTCACATTTCAATGCACAGCCCTGACAGTGTTGCATACTTACCAGGGGGAACTGGTAGTTCACCAAAATTCACTTTCCTTCCTGCTTTATGGGCTCTTATGGCATCTTGGTATTGCTGTTAAGGAGAAATTTTGGTTAGAGAATACAGTCATGTGACAGGTTGTGCGGAGGGCAAGATAAATACATATTTGTCACTCATTTGTTGTGTTTCCCTTTATGCCATAAGGATTAGAAAACATTTTAAGAGCACTCCAGGCAGAACATTTCGTAGCTAGTAAAATGCAAACCTTCCTCCAGGCATTGCATCTGTTGCTGGGCTTGCAGTACACAGAGGCAACAACCCCTTCACATGGCTTTAAGAAAAGGGCTGAAAGATTTGCCCCACGTTCTTAGTAAATGTGATGAAATGATGGTTAACATTATTCAGAGTGCAATTCTATACGTGTCTCCTCAGAAGTAAGTCTTTCTGAGTTTAATGTGGGCAAGTTTGATAATGACATTCTCAGTGTGTAATGTGAAATATGTGATGCAGAAATTCATCACCCAACGAGCTTGCATTCCACAAATCTAACAATTATTTTTATTTATCAAATTTGTATACTGCCTGTTTATAGAGAAATGTTTTCCCCTGGCTCCCCAAGATATGTAAGGAAGGCGCCAGGCGAGCCTCCCTGGGGAGAACATTCCAAAAGCAGGGAGTCACCACAGAAAAGGCCCGTTCTCATGTTGCCACCCTCCAGACCTCCTGTAGAGGGGCCTCAGATGACAATCATAAGGTCCAGGTTGGTTCATATGGTGAGAGGCCTTTAAATTATCATGGTGCTGAGCAGTTTAAGGCTTTATAGGTCAAAGTCAGCACTTTGAGATGGGCCTGGAAACTAACTGGTAGCCAACGCAGTCAGGTCCGGATTGGTGTAATAGGCTCAAACAGGAGCAGATCCTCTCACTGCTGTTATATCACAGCAGAGGCTCACAATAAATGATTACAACCAAGGGACTTTTGTGGTAGCACACACAGCTTCTTCTTCTTTACCTTGGCTATCCTCTCGTGCATCCTGCTCTTCCGATCATCTCCATTTGCTTTGGCTTGAGCGGCTGCTGCTTTGTATTTCTCCATCCTCTGTTGCAAAGCCTCCATCACTGTTTTTGGCTGAGGCAAGGGACCTTTAAAAGCATCCAAAGAATGTATCATATGAGCTCAGCCACAATTTAGGCACCTCCTTCTCGCACTTTGACCTAAGGGAGGACAGCGTCTCATCTTCCAGGTGTCGCTGGACCACAACTCCTACTATCCTTTAACACTGACCACACTGGTTGGAGCTGGAGCCCAACACCTTCTGGAGGGTCAGTGGTTCCCCCATCGGTGCTTTAACCCATTTTCTCCTTTTCCCATTGACATGAACAGATGCAACAGTATTAAAAAAGCAAAATGAAAAAAAATGCTTCTGGTGTTTGTGTCTCTCAAAGAAAGACACACTTTATTCTTGTCTGAAAGGTGTATGTTGCAATATATGGAAAGACAGATTTATATATGTGTGTGTGTGTGTGTGTGTGTGTGCTCTCTCTCTCTCTCTCTCTCTCTCACACACACACACACACACACACACACACACTACAAAAAGAACACAGTACAAATATCTGCATACCTAAGACTATATATATGTATATAATTGGAATATTTCAAACAAGAAACTATGGTCCATCAATTTAAGATCATTCCCTGCCTTTTTCATATGTATAACCTATCAAAAAGTTGTAACCTAGATATACTGTATATGTATATATTACCATAAAGTGTTGCTTGCTTGCTTGCTTACTTATTAAAAATTAACCGTTTACTCATTTGATTTTATACTTATTCAAAAATCAGAATTGCAAATTACCATTAATTTTTACAAAATTTACCATTAAATTTCACCCAAGCATATGACTGATGCCGTATCTACCAAAAGCATATATAGATGAATATTGTTTCGTGTTCTGTCAGTCCAATAAGTGATGGATAAGCTTCATTTTTCAACAGAAGTATTGCTGCTCTGTCTAGTTTGCCTAATTAATATCTGTTACCTAATTTTTTACCTGAACCTAATTAATATTTGTTAATTTAACTATTGAAGTGATGTGCCAAATTTTAAGTAACCAGTCATCCAATTTAGGTATTTCTCAGTTTCTCCAATTCTGTGCTACAATTTCACAGGCTGCACTTATATAGATTAGAAATGCTGGTCATACCTATTATACTGTATGATCTGAGTTTCTAATCTATATAATACACCTCACAAGAGGCTTTGCTTTAAAACACATCTTATCTGAAGCTTTATTACCTTGACTGTCTGGTGTTGTCACAGGAAGGGTGGTTTCCACAGCTACAGATGGTGCCTGTTTTGAGGGAAGCTGTATCATTTCTGGACTTTCAAGGTCTGAAAATGTGGGTGTCAAGGGAAAAGAATTTAATGCATTTTATAAAAGGCACGGAAGCGTAGAGATACAAATTCTTCACTACAGTTGCAACATAATTCAACAAGAGCCAAAGAAAATTTGGTACTGTAAAGAGAAGCTGTTTTTTCCAATAGGAACAAATGTCGCTCCAAGTCTGGGGTTGCCAGCCTGCCACCCACAGGCACAATGGCACTGCTGAATACTTTCCCCAGCGCCCACAAAACCTCTAGAACCCTCCACCCATCACTGCCATAATCATGTGGTGGCGAGGGTGGTTACCTTTCCCTCTCTTGAGAAGTACAAAGTGATGAAGGAGGAAATTTGAAAAGAAGTTGTCCCTACTGCTTCTTTCAGCTCTATGTGCTTTTCAAGGCACAGATTAGCACCTAAAGCAGCTGAACAGAAAGCAGAGCAACTGAGAGGAGAGGAGAAATATAGGTGAGTAAGCTGGGAGAATAGGGAGAAAAACTTAAGCTGCTAGGCAAGATAAAATGGGGTGCCACAGGAGAGAGAAGGGAAGGAGGAGGAAAAGAAATGGCATGCCAGAGAGACAAAGGGAGCGTGGAGTAAGAGAGGGGAAGATGGGGAGAGAGAGAGAGAGGGATCCCGTAAAATGGAACCTCTTGAATTTGCATAACCTTTTCACAGGTTCCCACCCATGTCACAACTGAAGCATTAAAAACAAACAAACAACTTTTCAGTGTTGTGGCACAAAAGCTTTGATCCCAGGTATGGATTCTAATGGGGCCTCATACTTTTTAACATGAATTCCTTCAAATCCACCACCAAATCATAGATCACCTCTGTATTCACAGAAGGATTCTGTGATTTGTTAGCGGTTTTGTTGTCACCCTATTTGAAAATTACGGAAATCCACGAGGATCTGTGTCTTGCATCAATGTTTTTGCAGTGTGGTTGTGATCTAAGAACACCAACACCTAACTCCCACAATTCCACTGTTAGAATAACTACCAAATACACTAATGCTTCCTCCAACTCCTTTACATATTTGTTAGCTGTCCAAGCAGTTCCAATTCTCAGTAAATAGGGACAACCACTCAACTAATTTAATTAATTCCAAATCCTAGAAATGTAGAAACATCCCAAACAAAATCAGTTTAAAATTCAGTTTACGTAATAGCACGGGCACGAAACTGATGTTTATAAGTAATTGCAACCAGGGGGGGAAAAGGTGGAGTCACATAACACTAAAACAGTACATAGCAAATGCATTCTCTCAGGAGCAAGATATTGCACTTTGGACTGCTCAGAAACACAATAGCCCTTCAGCAGACACTTAACCTTAAGCAGAGACATGCAGGGGGCATGGGAAAAAAAAAACCACACAAAGAGACATCAGTGGGAACAGAGAATAGGATACTTCAATTTCAAAATATGGAGCATACCTGGTTTTGAAAAATAAAATAAATGACTGCGAAGTTACTTAAGACAGAAAAAAAATCACCATGCAATACATTATATTAGATAGATTCACTTGCTTCTTTTTAATGATCTGGAAGCGAAAGCAGGATGCCATTAGAAAACTGAAACTATGAAAGTTTGACGGTTTCACAACAGCACAGATCCTTTGCAGGGTTTTTACCGCAGGATATCTGAAGTCAGTGTGATAAACCTTCATCTTTTATCTGCAATTTAGTGTATTCTAGTTACTGGAAAGATCATTTATCTCCTTTGCTCTTACCCTGTGGTGCTGGAGGCATATCCCTGAGGTCTACTGGCTGCCCACTGTCCAGTGCTTCCAGAACCAGGCTGAACTTCTACAACAAAAATGCAAAGCCAAAGGGTCTGTATGACATTGATCTCAACTTGGTTCACAGAATGGTGCTTCTGACCACAGAACTAGCACACACACACAGTGGTACCTCGGATTACAAACTTAATTCATTCTGGAGGTCTGTTCTTAACCCAAAACTGTTCTTAACCTGAGGCATGCTTTCGCTAATGGGGCCTCCCACTGCCGCCACGCTGCAGCTGCACGATTTCCGTTCTCATCCCGGGGCAACGTTCACAACCCGAGGTACTACTTCTGGGTTAGCGGAGTTGGTAACCTGAAGTGTTTGCAACCCGAAGCGTTTGTAACCCAAGGTACCACTGTACAGCATCCCAGATACCCACTCTAATTGAAATTACTATTACTATTATTATTATTACAGTGGTACCTCAGGTTAAGAACTTAATTCATTCTGGAGGTCTGCTCTTAACCTGAAACTGTTCTTAACCTGAGGTACCACTTTAACTAATGGGGCCTCCCTCTGCCACCGTGCGATTTCTGTTCTCATCCTGAAGCAAAGTTCTTAACCCGGGGTACTATTTCTGGGTTAGCGGAGTCTGTAACCTGAAGCGTCTGTAACCTGAAGCTTCTGTAAAGCCACTCCCGACATAAGGGGGGTGTTGCAGTCTCACACCCCACCTACAGCCGCTGGCTGCGGCCCCGCGTGACTTGGGAATCCCGGGCTACATCATCCCCCGCACCAGCCAACCTGAAGCGTCTGTAACATGAGGTACCACTGTATTAACATTTGTATGCCACCATTCATCCAAAGATCACAGGGTGGTTCACAACATAAAAATACAAAATAAGAACCCAAAACACATAATAGGAACAAGAACAAACCAACAACCTCCCTCCCACAAACATTTAAAAAGACATAGATTGTTAACCAGCCAAAGGCCTGGTTATAGAGAAATGTTTTCATCTGGTACCTAAAGATATGGAATGAGGGCGCCAGGCAAGCTTCCCTGAGGAGAGCACTCCACAAACAGGGAGCCAACACAGAAAAGGTCCATTCTCTGGACCTCCCACAGGAGAGGCATTCTCAAATTTCTAGCCATTGAACAACTTGCATTGAATCAGAGAACTTCTGTTTAAGATTCAAAAGTAAGAAGGGATGGGATGTGGATTCCAGGTGTTAGCAAGATGCACTCCTGCGACCCTAAGTCCCCACTTTCTCTCTCTGATGGATGTATCCTTCATTCAGTCCCCAGGACACGCACAAATCACCTCATTCCCCTTCAATACTCTTGTATGCAGGTAGATACAGTTCTTTTAGATCTCTATCAGTATTTAACTTGCGTAGATTTATTTATCTGGTCAAAGAATGTAGATTTTCCTAGTGCAATTCTGCTTTAGGTTTCCTGACACAAGAAAGCTAGAGAATTGTGACTTTCACTCTAAAAAGAAAGGAACAGGGAGCTGGTCTATATGTTACATTTACCATTGGATCAGTTAGTTCATGGTGATTTCCCCATTACACAGCCATATTACAAAGCAGAATTTACTGCATGAGTCAGGGCCATTATACTGAGTTGCCTCTTTTCCAATTCAGCTCCATGGTGACCCACTGGAAGAGGTTGGAAAACTCAATATGCCGTGGCTCCAACTCATATACGCCTGGGGCTGGAAGTTTGCAATGGGGATGCAAATCCCCACGGTGAAAGTAACATATACGTTTACGCACAGAAAATGAAATATTCTAGAGAATTCTCAAGATCAGCACCAATTATGGTTTGCAGAAACCTGCTTTAGCTTGAAATAATGACGCCTCACCTTCCCAGTCCTCATGTACTCTTTTGCCTTCTCAAGATCGCCTTTCTGTTTAGCTTTGAGCGCTGCTAGTTTGTACTCCTTCTCTCTTGTCACAAGCAGTGCTCGTGTGCCAAGGTCTGGGGAATCTGAACAAGACAACAAAACATAAAAACACCTACTATATAGCCAATAAAACATCTGCTATAAACACCATGAGGACCATAGTTCCTTAGGCACCTGGCCCCACCACCCATCCACCCTATGGAAGAAACAAGCAGAAAAGTGGCACTTTTTTGTGAATATGCAGAATAGGGATGCTGCAGGGGAAAGGGCCACACTCAAACTACTTACTGTTTTCAGAAGTGCTACTTGTTCCCAGAACACCTGAATCTGCATCCTGGCTCTGGAGATCAGGTGTGCTCACAGATAGCTCCGGATTGCTAGGGTTCTGTAATTCACGGTCTGTAGTAGAGCCCTCATTTTCCTCCCCTTCAGGAACAGTTATTTCATCTTGGCTGCCTGAGTTTTTAGGCAAGTCATTCAAAGGCATGGCTTGTGGAGTTGTGACAGAGCTCTTCCCAGATGCTACAGGTGGTGGCATTTCTTCCTCATTCACTTTTTTCCCTTTCTTCACTGCAGTCAGCATGGTTTCCAATGCCTAGTAGTGGATTGAGTAACGATTTCAATTATCCAGCATATATTAAATACTTATCCCCTATATGATCATTCCAATCAAGCTGTGTCTTTCATTTGTTGACCCATGTAGTCTCCAATCCAGGTGCTCAACATGTCCAGATCAGTTTAGCTACGGCAAGATGATGGCCTCATGTACCTTCAGGCTATACCTGGGACCTCTTAGGTGCCTGGAATCTCACACTCTACAGCCTTCTTGGGAACTGCAGCATTTTGCAATGCTCTGAGATCAGTGAAACACTCCCAACCCCCCCCCAAATGATAAAACTCTGTCATATTCTGGGTTACAACTTCCATCAGTTCCAACCAGCATGGCCAGTGTCATGGATGATGGGAGCTGTAGTTCTATAAAGCTTTGCAATTCCTCTTCCACTGGACTGTGCAAAGACTCAACAACGCGACTCTAAACTATATGGGAAAATGCAGTACCCATGCATCAAAAGAGGAAGAGAAATTGTACCCATTTTGCTGAATTTCAAGTCTTAATGATAAATAAATGAACATTTCTGCTTTCTTCTGAAGCACAGGCACAGAAAATCAACACACAAAATAATGTCCATCCAACCAAGTGACTAGAAAACCCCAACTGCAACAAAAAATCCCTAATGTAGAAATGCTACACATTTCAATTAGTGACCTCTAGCTGAAAATCCTCACAGATCCTGTTGAATCTTCAACTCTACCAATAACTAAGCCTGCAAGACCAATATTTAGCTTTTTCCCTGCCTCCAGGTATTTATTAAATACAAGATTTCACCTAATTTTCCCTAAACATAAATACCCTGCCCACTGGAGCCAATAGCTTTTAAAATCAGTTCTATTTTGTGTGTTATATGGTAGCTATCTCTAATATCTAGAGTCTGTAAGAAAAGTTTCCATTTGAATGAACTCCTGTTTGGGAATGAGTGCTAGTGTATGAAACTGTAATGATTACAATTACAACAACAGTAACAGCAACAAATCTGGAGAAGATAAAATAGCCTCAATTAAAACTCCCACCTACTAAAGCAGTTAAAAAAAAGAGAGAACCTTATCCAGATTATCGTCATGATACCATACTAAAGAGGCATTAATGAATCTTTAATTTAACCTAGACAATTCTGTCTATACAAAGATTTTAGACAGAACAAGACTAGGACTCATTTACAAAAGTGAAAAAATAAATGCTAGGCCTCTGTTCTTTCCTGCATACATCTTTGCACTGAATTAATGGCTGATACTCATAGCCTGTTTTGAACAGCATTTTTCCTTCTCTGCTAAAAGGATGAGAATCTGTGGTCCCAACATACCTTCAGGCCCCGTTCATACCGTCGCACTTTGGAACTCTCGCCGGCTTCCTTTGCGTTGAGTATAGCTGCCTTATAGTTAACTATCCTTTCTTCTATTGTGTGTTGCAGTCCACTGGAAACAGCAGGCGCCATCTCAAAGAAGATAAAGGAAATTAGACCAAAAAAGATGACAAGTATTCTGCTCACCAGAATTGAACTCTAAATCAGACGTTCAAGTATCAGGGGCGGGAGAGAACCACATTCTCTGGAACATGCACACCTAGGACTCAAGGCATAAGAGGCCGAACCACCTCCCTTGAACAGATGAGTGTCTGTTCTTCTGCAAAAATTCCACAAGTCACCTCTCGGCTTTCTGCCAAAGCAGCAGCAGAGAAGTGGGTGGGTGGAACACCTCAGGAAACGTTCACAGCCACTGGGCATATTTAGTCGGAAGGTCTTCGTCATTTCAGACAGAGACTGACTGCAAAGTTATTTTGAAGTATTGAAAATGTTTTCTCTATTCTGCTGTGAGCTCTCTAACGGTTTTCTTCAACATGTTTGCTTACAAAGTTCTCTCCTTCCACAGGGGGGATGGAAAAATCATCAGACAAACGCTACAAATTCAAGAGACTAGAAATGCCACTAGCACTTATTCAGTTTACAAAAACACTCTGCCAAGAAGCTGCCAATGTTAAGTAAATATCGGCAGCACTGCTCATCAAACCTAACTCTAACAAGAACGGAACAAAGAAAACTCACAGAATGGGTTCAAAGGAAAGAGGCAACCAAACACAAGCCCTAAACACAACTCCAGCCAAGGAGAATGTCCTGAGGTGGTTTTGTTCAATCCTACACTGTCTATGTAGGAGGAGTGGGGAACCGGTGGCCCTCCAAATGTTGTTGAGCTTAAGGTTTCCATCATACCTGACCACAGACCATTCTGGTTAAGACTGATGGAAGTTGGGGGTTCAGCAACCTCTGGAGAGTCACAGGTTCTCCATCCCTTGTCTACAGCCTGACTGACTACGCTGTTAAAATCCGCTGTCTCCAGGAGCCCAGGTCACAGCCATTGTCTTTGCTCAGTTGCCTGCATCACATTCTCACTTTCAGGGTGCTAACCAACTTCCAAGTTCACGTTAAATGAAAGCTAAACACTTTGCTATATTCCCAGTACAGAGGGTAGGTTTTTTAAATAAAAAAACCCCAAACCAAAACAAAATGCAGTGCAATTCATACCCTGAAGGGCTTGACCTTTACATTCCTTAAAATCCAGTTTTCTAGGCTCAAAGCAAAAGCTTTCATTTACCTGTGTTGGTAGATCGCTGGGCTCCTCTGCGGCTACAGAAGACTCTTCTATTGTTTCCGTCTCACATTCACCGCTTCCTCCTCCATCTTCCTCTCCCAGGACTTCCTGCAACTCTGCCTAGAGCATGAAACAGTGCAATTGTTGCTAAAGAAGAGCTACTTCTATTTTGAGCACTGCATTAAAATGAACCATGGGGTACTTTCCACTGCTATCATTCAAAGGTGGGGCCCAGAAATCTCTTACTTAGAATCAAAGAGCATTCTTCTTATGCCAAACCAACTGCACTTTTTTCTTTACAAAAATTCACTGTTGTATGTGAATAAGGCTGCCTCATTTATGTTCCTCTGTGGCAGCTTTACATCAGAGATTAAAAGCTTCATGTAAAAGCTACATGCTGTCCAAGCGATGCACCACATTTTAGCTAATTTGAATTGGCAGCAAAATAATTCCAGTTAAACCTCGAATGTGTGTGTGGTTTAGGATGGGTAGAATTGTGCTGTGATTTGTAAACTTCCTGTATGCCTTTTAAGGGCCCCTTAGGCAACCAGGAACTTGCACGGTTCTAAGAACACACATATATGAAGAACTCTACAGCCTGTAAAGCAAACGAAGGCCACAATCTTGCATACAATTATGTCCCAGTGAAGTCCTATGGGACTTAACCAAGCACAATTGTATTTTTTATTTCATGTTATTTATATACTACTTGACTGTAAAAAAAAAACAAAAAAAAAAACCTCAAAGTGTTTTTGTACACAAGATTGTAGTAAAAGTTCTTATATACCAGCCTTTCTGATATGCCTGAATTCCAAATCTGGAAACTCCAAAAACCGCAGCTGTTGAGAGGCCTTAATGATGTTCCAGTGAATATGACATCATATTCATTTGATTAAGATTTCCTCCTGCCTCTCCCAGCCTTGTATTAAAGAATATGGAAATGATTTTAATATAAGGATCATGTGTGGTAGGACACAATCACTTTAGGGGGTGCAAAGCAGTTCTAAAAACAACTCCCAAGAGAAATACCATATTGGCCTGAATATAAGCCTCACTTTTTTTCCAAATGCTGACCATGTAAAGTTAAAGTGCGGCTTATCTTTGCGATCTTACAAAAATTGGCTTTTACAATATTGCTGCTGAAACAGACATGTGGTAAAACGGAACGGGTGTGAGTGCCTGCATAATTTTAAGGGAGCGGTTTATATTTGGGTATTTCTCCCCCCCACCCATGAATTTTAAAGGTGTGGCTTATATTCGGGTATGGCTTATATTCAGGCCAATACGGTAGTAAGTTTTCAGCCTGATTTCCCAGGATCCTTAAGAAACATCTGTGAGTGGGTCTTGGTGCACATGAAGTTCACCAGTAGTACTGCCAGATGCTACTATCTCTTCAAACATTATGGAACAACTTCTAAATTTAATTCACCTGCAGCCCAGTTCAAACCTCAGGAATGTCACAATTTCTTTTCCAGACAAGTTTCTTCTTTCCCCTCTGGCAGCTACAAACAGACACCACTTCTGCTCCAGCCTGAGGAAACAGAGCCAGTACCAAGCAGGAAAGGTGAAACCCACACACCTGCCGTTGCGCTCTGGAAAATTCTGAGCTTTAATGGTTACAGCCAATTACTAGGAAGAACTGCTTGCACCTCCCTTTCAGCGTTCCAGACCCACAAGAATTTGGAGTGTTATCACATGCATTCTTTCCTATAAGGGGACGATGCCTCTTCCTTCACACCAAGAAAAACAGCCTTGCAACGGAATCCCATATATACCAAAAGTTCGGTATCTTCTTCCAGACCTTCGTCATCATCTTCATCCAAGTCCTTCATGCACTCAGCGGCCATCTTTTCAATATGATCCATAGGCAGGGGAGCTGGAGAACACAATTAACAAGGAGATCCTAAGGGAGGAACCCTAAGGTTCAGATAAACAATTACTGTGACCCTAACATTGTGGCAGGTTTTTAAAAGACTTTTTTTCATCTTGGCCACTTTGTTGGTTTTAGCCAGTAAAAAATTAAAAGACATTAAGTAGTTATACCTAAACTTTCTATCACGTTGCTTTCCTTCTTTATGTAGGGATCATGAAACCGGTGACTGTGGGTATCAAGTTTGTGGACTTCATGTTGTTGTTTATTTTGTTTCAGGGTGCAAGGAGAGATATTGCTTCCCCCCACCCACAATTGCAGATTCTCCCATGGAGGGGCTTTTCTGAAGGGGTGTGTGTGAGTGTGTGTGCAAGTGAAACATGGTCATTTGAGGAATGTTAACTGTTGTTATTACATAACAATAAAATGGTTGAATGTGAGTACATAATCAATATTGTATGATGTGGTGAGGAAGAATGGCTGTGCTCTCTTAAATTGTCTGTTAAACTATGTGCACCGTGGCACGCAAGTTGTGACTGGCACCCAAAACACTCTTCCAAAATTCAAAAGGTGACCACTGGTCCAAAAAGGTTGGCGACCCCTGTTCTGCACCAATCCTAAGCTATTATAGGAAACAAAGTCTCAACAGTCAATTTAGGAAATAAACCTGGCCAACAAAAACACATCTTCAGCAAACCAGGCCTAAACCTCCCCCCCAAAAACCAAGAGTCTTTGAAAATGAAAGTAAACTTGGCATCAATCTTACTATTGGAGGGGAGGAGGAAGGGGGAGGGGGGTGTACAGGCCTGATAGGAGGATCGCTTATGTAGCACTAAAACCTGTGATCTCTGGTTTGTGCATAACATTAGGTCAGGGTGAAAGAGAAACGAAATGCTGTGAGAAGCAAAGCAGAGTGTGCAATGGACGTATTCTAGGTTGTGCTAAACCATGGGTTAGTGTTCTGTATGAACCAGCCTATTTTGTAACTCGGTGATCTTTCAAAGTTTTCATCCAGAAGTACAAAGATACATGGCCACACAATGTTATTTTGTTATTTTGACTTAGACCTAATCTTCCAAGCAGAATTCCAAGCAATACAGGATCTCTGTATTGCATGCAACTATGTCAAAATGCAACTTGTGGAAGACTACATCTACGCTACCCTTGTGGTACCTTGCCTAAGGAATTTGTTTGTCTTTCTCAACTCCATCTTCTGTCCTCATTATACCACCTGCAGGACGGGATGGTGGAGTGATTATACACAGGTTGTTGTTGTTGCTTTCTAAAAGCGATCATCATTTATGAAGCACTTTTGATGTGAAAAGTGCACTACAGGTCAGGCCTTTTTTGTCTCCACCAGAAGCCTGGGACACAGTGACCTTATGGTCCTTCTACAAATGGGAAATGCAGGAGAGCAAGAAACTAACAATACCTTTGGCTGAGCAGGGATATAAAACCTGGTCCTCAACAATCTATTTTCTAGCCCAATGACTCTGCTGAATGATCACTATTACAGTGGTGCCTCGCAAGACAAAATTAATTCGTTCCGCGAGTTTTTTCGTCTAGCAAATTTTTCGTCTTGCGAAGCACGGTGTCGGGAAAGTTTTGGAAAAGCTTCAAAAATCACCAGAGTCTTCAAAAACCTCAAAAAAGGCTACCACACCGCGTTCTATGAGTTGCTCCTCGAAGTCAAGTCGTAACTGTATTAATGGTGTTAAGAAAAAGGAAACAAACTTGCAAGACGTTTTCGTCTTGCAAAGCAAGCCCATAGGGAAATTCGTCTTGCGAAGCAGCTCAAAAACCGCAAAACCCTTTCGTCTAGTGAGTTTTTCGTCTTGCGAGGCATTCGTCTTGCGGGGCACCACTGTAAATCATTTCAGTGTCAGTCCACTCCTCTTCTGTTATCTTTTAAACTCTCATCCATGATTCTTAAAGCTTGTATATACAGCTCATCCCCTCCCACTTTTGTATCATCATCTCCTTCATCATGCTCAGCCATCTGCCCAATTTTTCTTCTCAACTGCTCTATTTGACTCCAATTGCTCACTTCACTGTTTGTGAAGCTTCCACACCAATTTCAGCCTGTCTCATTCTGCATCACTACAGAAGTATAAAATTAAAACAGCAAGAAAGGCAAGCAAGCAGATATACAAGTCCAACATCATATGCATGCATGCATATATATATATATATATGAATTATTGTTTAACAATGAGTGGTCTTTGTTTTAATAGTGGCTGGTTAGTCTTTACTCCCTTCTTAGCCTTTTTCACATGATAAGGCTGGTTTACCTTTGTTTTTAAAAGCTGAATTTGTTTGTACTGTTCTATGTTTGTTTATATTATTCTATGCTTAAGCTTTACTTCTGTTTTACACTTAGCGGTTACATGTCATCCAAAGAACTTGTATTACTAGACACCTAGGCAAAAGTAGGTAAATAAATAAGTAAATAAATAAGAACATCTGATTGTACTGTCACAATAACATGTAACGACATATGCATCATAATTCTTCAGGTTACCAATATCCACCATGTCTGAACAAGAGTAGCTTTATTTTCTCGTTCTGATTGGCTCCCTACAGACCCAGTTACAAAAGTAGGCTGCAATCCCCTCCCCGGAATGAAGAACTCAAAGGGGTTTACTTTTCAGCAGACAGGTATACCAAAGGTGGGAAAACTAAGGTCCACGGGTCAAATACAGCCCTCAGGACTCTCCTCAGGCTACACCCTTTACTGACCCTCCTCAAGGGCTTTTCATTGGCTGGAATGCATCCTTGAACTGTGATAACACCTCTTGTTCACCTGGAAGGGGGGGATTGGGGGCAGGGCAGGTAGAAACCTCTGTCTTTTGAATGGCTGAATGTACTCTATAAAGTTCAGCATTACACCTGTTGCTCTATTCATTTTTGCCTCTGGTTCCACCCACCACCCTAGAAGACTGCCTATGAGGAAATGTAGCTCACAGGCTGCAAAAGGTTCCCCATCCCTGATATATAGGATTGTACGGTCCTGCGAAAAAAGTCCATCTTGTGTATGGGCTCTTAATTATCAGTTGCATCGCAAAGGCAAAAAGTACAAATGCAACCTCTAATTACCTTAAACAATTCAAAGTTTCCAGTGCACATGCTTACTTTTTCCTTTGGGTTTTGTTTTCCCAGCTGGCAAGTTCTCTCCAGTGATAGCAGCTAGTTCTGCTTCTAGGTCCCCGTCATCCTCCAGATCTAGCATCATCTCTTCAGGATTGAACTCTACGAAAAGTCCCAGCTGATGCCAAAAGAGAAACCAGCTCAGTGAGGAGGCTTAAGACAACTGCCATATAATCTCCATGTTACTTACAATGGTCATTCATCAGAAAGACCAGCACAGGTGTTGTTTGCTCTGAACCAAGGCTTTGTAAACTTCTCTGCCCTGGCCTCAGCCCTGGATTATAAAAATGAAGATCACCTGCCTAGAGATTTGTTAAGATTTCCAGATCACATAAGCTCTACACTGATGCTGTCATGCTGACAAACTGAAGCTACCAAATTCAAGTTTGAAGAAAAAGCTTAAATTATGTGCCAAGATTACATTTACAATATTATGCAAAATTAGGTAGACTTTATGTTTTTCCCCAACTCAAAAATATATATGCATTTTAAACCTTGATGTGTTCTTTAGAACCAGCCAAAATTCAGAAAGGATATAAGCAATTGGAACAATTGAATTACAGTACAAACATAAACACAACTGACATTACTGGAGTTAAAACATAGGATTGATATTACAGCCAAAACATAGATGTAAACAGACAAACAATATTATACACAGATTTTAATAAGAAGCTTTGAAAATAAATATATGTAAACCTTTGTATTCATTATCCATCACATTTATTACACTTTAATTTTGCTCTGAGGAACTCAGGCAGGTGTAAATAATTTCACTTTCAACATTTAGCCTCACAAAAACCCTGGGAATCAGGTTAGGCTGAGATATAGTCATTTGCCCAAAAAGCTTCATGGCTGAGGGGTAGTTTGAATCTGGTCCAACACTCTGATTAGAACTGGCTCTCAGTTGCAATGCTTTTTTCTTGGTAGAATTGGATTTTTGGTTGTTGTTAAGTATGAATCTGTTCGGAAAAGAACAATGTACCAATAAGGAAAATCATACGTGATAGGAAATTGTATTTTTTGGTTGTGGGAGAAGGGAGAAGACACTGGTGTCTATCACACACTTTACCTTAATTTGAAATATAGATCTCTCCATAACAGAAAGGGCTAGAAATATAGTTTAAAAATCCAAACATGTTGGGGTCTCAGAATTCTGCACCAGCTTTCAGATTCCACTGAACTTCATGTGTCTTAAGACCCCTTCAGGGCATCACATTCCAGGGACCTGGCTACTTGTAGGGGTGCACTAGCTCCTCAACAACCCTGTTTTTGTCACCTTCCAACTTGTAGACTGTGACTATCTAAGGTGGGGAGCCTCTCAGATCCATGAAGTGCCACCTATTTTGGAAACACCAACACAAAAAGAGGCTCCCCACTGCAGACTGTCACCTTCCATGAAATGGAAAGAGACAAAATCGGGGAGAGAGATAGAGCACCCATCCATGCTGCCCCCTCTCACTTGATAACTTGTGGAATGCAATGCCTGAAGATGGCTCAGGTGTGCCAATGATGTCTAAGTTACCAGGCTTACCTGAGCATACCAAATTGCCACTTTCATTCTAACACCAGAAAACTGGCAAATTGAAACTTCTGCAAGTTCACAAGGTACTATCCATCATCTATTGTACCCAGGGAACTTAAGTCTTTTATAGAAATCTAAACAACATACAAGTTGCCACAGGTAAATTTCTGCAAGCCCAGTTTTGTTCTAAAACATAAAAACATACTTGATTTTATAATCCTTTGCCTGACACAAATCTAGTAGCCTAAAAGCACTACAAAAAAAATAAAATAAATGGATGGGATCCAACTAATGAGTCCCATCAGCAGAAGCTTGTGCAACATGTCTCCCCTCTCCCCTCCCCAAATTGACTGGGGTAGGGGGTTGGAAAACCTCCAGAACAGCACACAGGGTGAGGAAGTGAGCCAAATGCTTGAGCTGATGGAACAACTGGAAAATCATGACAATGAATTCCTTCCAATATCTCTTCAACCTTTCAGTCACAACGCAAGGGCAATAGAAAGAAATAATATTTATGATGAATAGCTGCTTTTGATCCACCGCACAGATGCCAAAGCAACCCCAAATGAACACAATTGTAAGTTTTGAGTTGCCTGTATGGAGCAATAGAAAATGTAGTAACTCTTTTGGACACCCCCCGCCCCCCCCGGCTATCTGAGGCCCAACGTGTCTTTATTTATCTACTGGACAAAATGAATATACCATTTGATTGCAAGAAAAGCTCTAAGCAGTTTACAAAAACATAAAACATTAAAATTCTCACACACAAAAATGTATGTTTTAAAATCTGAAAGCTGATGGGTTAAAACCCATAGCAGCTAAAAATTGATAAAACACATATAACTTCTACAGGTGCAGACAGGCATCTCTGGACAAAAATGTTTAAAGCAGGCGGTGAAAAGAATACAGGGAAGGCACTTGCGTGGTGTCAACAGGGAATAAGTTCCAAAGTGTAGGTGCTGACGCACTAAAATATCTATTTGTTATGTGGCCCCTGTAACAGTGCCCATTAATAATCCTAGCTCAGTGGCTTTCAGATCCCTGGGTTTGCTCTGAAGTTCATCAAGTGTTCCATGATGAGAAGATCAGTAATGCAACACAAGCTCCTGTGAAAAACAGTTTGCCCACCGCTATCTACCTTTGCTTGCAATAGTCAGGAATGGGGAATGCTGGATACTCTCTCAAACAGCAAGGCCCTGCTGATCTGGCAAGTTCCATGAGTGAATTGAGGGTGTGCTTTCCTTTATTCTATGACAGAACCCACAAAAACTGGAAAAAAGATCTGTTTCCTTGATTTGATGCTGCTGTGTCATAGCGCTCCCATTTAGCTTGTGAAAGCTAACAAAAACACATACCACAGTGGTTAACAACCAAACAAACAGTTGGTTGTTGCCCGTTTCCTACCTGTCAACATAAGGAGGAAGTTGCAATCAAGATTATTATTCTTTTAAAAATCATCTAGTACCAAGCCATCTCACAAACAGATTCTTTGAAGGTTTGCTCTGACTTACTCTGGAAAACACAGAAGAGTATATCCCTATTTGGGTGCTGACCCACATCACATAAGGAGGGAGAAGAGGAACACACTCACTGGCCTTGTCCAAATCATTACATCCTCACTTCCCGGCTTCACTGCTGTGCATGCATTGAAGTAGATAAGTCTGTAGGGCCAGTATGGTGTAGTGGTTAAGGCACTGGACCAGGACCTGGGAGACCAGAGTTCAATTCCCTGCTCAGCCATGAAGCTCAATGGGTGAATGTGGGCCAGTTGCAGTATCTCAGCACAACCTACCTCACAGGGTTGTTGTGCAGATAACATGGGAAGGAAAAGAAGCATGTATGCCACCTTGAGCTCCTTGGAGGAAATGTGGGATATAAAAATGTAACAATAAAAATAAATCCTGAAGCAGGTAGCCTGCTCTATTCATACAAGCTCCCAATGCAATTTCCAGTCATGACAGTGCACAGTTCTAAATCGTTGGTTTGATGGTTTGCTTTTGGCACTTCTACCCTGCAGCACTGCTTCCCTCTTGTTTTCTAATCAGTGTTTTGAAACCCTTTGACTCTTGAAGGGTTCAGATCTTGCAACTGGCTTGGAAATGTGACACTTCCTTTCTTAAGGATCACATTCTAGAGAAACAAGACCTGTTTCTCTCTTCCATAAGGCTAGGCTGGCTAGCAAGTTTGGAAGATTTTGCTGTCCTTCTGCAGCATGCAATGTCTCCTACTTGCACGGATGAGTTTGTTCAGCTAGCACTTTTCTAAACCATACGTGTTCTTTGATCATGGCACATAGTGTCCTGGGTGCATAAGCCAATCTGTGGGAAACGGGCAGATCCTGTTTCATAGAGGAGGTTGCACTGGGCAGCATTGTGGCACCTCTCAGCTCTGATTCCATATGTATTTGCTTTTAAGTACTAACTACTTTTGCCCTCTTCATTTATTATATGAACACTCAGACCTAAGTTACCTGTTAGGCCTGTGTGATATATTGCCCAGGAGCAAACTGTGATGTCAGCTTCACTCAGTGGTATATTGGTGGTGAAACTACCACCGGTCCTGAGTCCATCTGCTAGCAGCGTCTGCTAGAGTTCCTTCCTCCAGGGGCGCTGCTAGCAGAGGGACTCAAGAGCGGTGGCAATTTCACCAGCGACATATCGCTGAGTGAACCCGCCACTGCATTCTGCGAGGTGCCGATACAGCTTGTTCCTCCCTCTGTATCTTTAAACTGCTTGACTGAGGAGTGTGCAGTTGCCCTTACCTCAGCTGAGAAGTTTAAGGAGCCCCCAGCCTGGTGCTGGCTCCTGTGAGCCGGCGGTGGGGTAGGGACTCCGTGAAACCGCTTAGCTGAGGGGAGTGCAGTTGCTGCTGATATCGCACAGCTCTATTACCTGTAATATGCAACAGCAACACTTATTTAGCTTGTGGAGGCAATCGCCTGGCACTACCAGCAAGACTTATGACAATGGAGAAGGAAACCAAGTTTGTTCAGTAGGTGTCAAGCATTCCAACTTTCTGTTTGCTTCTCTCAAAGGGCTGCTGCTTGCTCCTTAAACTACCCTGCCTCTTAATGTTTCCCCAGCATCCAAGAGCTGGCAGGAAATTCTGATGGGAACTTAAAAGGCTAATCAGACAATGACTCATCAGGTCACAAGGCACAGACTTCAAGGATAAAGCACCTAGCAGAGGTACAGTTTTTCATAAGAAGTATTGGCTGGACATCTGTCAGATCTGGTTTAATTCTAAGGAAGCCTACCATTGCAAAGTACAGGATAGATGAGGTACTTGTATAATTCAAGTCTTTCTGGAGCAAAATCTGCAAGTGAATTCCTGATGCAACTCAAATATGGGTAATCAAAGGCACTGCTTCTCTGTTCTTACAGATACAAAAGTACAATACACTCCAAAGAATATTTGAATCGTAGTAACATAACAACTTGTGCTAAGCAAATGGACTAAAAGTTTAAACTGTTCTAACAAGTACATACAGAATTGGGAGAAGACATGTATATATATATATATACCTGTTTTGCAGCAGCAGCTGCCTGACCTTTCACCTGGGGGCTTTTCTTGGGTCTTCTGCCAAGCATCTTGGCTTATGGTTTTGTTGAGTCCACAAAAGTTACCTACAGACAACAATACCCAAACATAACAGACAAGAACAGCATTCTCAATTAGAACATGAAAACTACCTTGACTGGAAACAAGGTCAAAAAGATACAAGCTTGGGATTCAGGTAACTTGCCACTGTGGATTTCTACATGTCGATCCCATTATATTTTACAAAATGTAAGGAAAAAAACTTTAATTAAAAAAAATGATACCAGTTTGTTGCCATCATCTGCTAGCTATTATTCTAGCAGGCAGTTTGTCATTCTCTCCCACCCCCCACTTTCCTATAGCCAATATATGAGTGGAAAAGCTGGTCACTTTGGCTTCTAGAAGATCTTTATTGCCTGAGCTTCCCTACCCCAAAATAGATGGAAACAAGTCACTGCTACCATTTAGATTATGGCCACCCAACAGTTAATAAAATAAAATAATGAAGGGCATCCTTAATCTCAACATTGTCTACAAACCATATCCACTGAGCAGGAAGTCCTACAGTGGTACCTTGCTTTATGAACTTCATCCGTTCCAGAAGTCCGTTCTTAAACCAAAACTGTTCTTAAACTGAGGCGCGCTTTCCCTAAGGAGGCTTCCCACCACTGGTGCCCTTCCACCGTTTGGATTCCGTTCTTAGACAGAAGTAAAGTTCGCAAACCGGGACACTACTTCCAGTTTTGCGGAGTTTGTAAACCAAATCGTTCTTAAACCAGACTGTTCTTAAACCGAGGTACCACTGTATTCCCAGATTTTTTTTGGGGGGGGATGACAAGGAAAGAAGTGGGATTATAGCTCAATATTAGCAGAGCACATTTTTTTGCATACATTTAGTACTGAGGTTCAATAATTCACTAATTCAAACCAGTAACATTTTACTTCAAAATAAGAAACTTCCTCCGCAATGAGGGGATTAGTAAAAAGGAAGTTGAAAGGCAAAGTGAAGAGAGTCAAATCTCTTTAGAATGCTTTAGGTTGTTCAAAACCACCAAAACAGAAGCTCATTCAGAATGGATACCTCAGGATGCTGAGGTGTGCAGAGTCAAGGGAGCCATTAAAGCAAGAAGGCTTCCTTTAGAAAATGGAACTCTTGTCCAAGAGAAGAACAAAAAGAAACACACACCTTGGGAAAAGAATTTCAAGTGCAAAGCAATGCATGCAAAAAGGAATGAAAGGAGCACATTGCTAAAAACAAAGACTAACTACGAGAAAAACATTGAAATGCATTAGTAGCAGGAGACTGGTTTATTATTATTATTATTATTATTATTATTATTATTATTATTATTATTAATAATATCCTGGCTCCCTCCCCCCCGACACGACTCAAGGCAGCTAAGGAAACAGCTTGACCTTTGTATGACAAAGGAGTCAAAGGTGTACTAAAGGAGGAAAATGAATAGTTCTCCTAGAAAGTGGAGCCCCCCAAGGATCAGTATTGGATTCTGTGCTTTTTAACTTCTTCATTAGTGATCCAGAGGAAGGTATGAACAGTGAGGTAGCCAAGTTTGCTGATGATACCAAATTGTTCAAGGCTGTTAAAATTAGAAAGGATTGCAAGGAGCTCCAAAAGGATTTGTCCACATTGAGTATTTAGGCAGTAGAGTGGCAAATGCAAATCAATGTAAGCAACTGCAATGTGAAGCACATTGGGACAAAAGAATCCTAATTTTACATATTTGTTAATAGAGTCTGAACTGGTGGTGACTGACCAGGAATGAGAGCCTGGGGTCATAGTGGGTAGCTCAACCCAGTGTGCAATAACTGTGAAAAATGTTAACTCCATGTTAGGGATCAATAGGAAAGGAAAATAAAAGTATGCCATTATACAAATCTATGGTGACATACACTTGGAATACTAAGTACAATTCTAATCACCTCATCTCTAAAACGAATATTGTAGAGCTGGAACAGATTCAGAAAAGATAGCCAAAATTATCAAGAGACTGGAGGAAGAAAGGCTACAACATTTAGGGCATATTAGTTTAGAAAAAAAGGAGAGTAAACTGGGATGTGATAGAGGTGCTTAAGTTTATGAATGTTGTGAAGAAAGGGGATAGGGAAGTGCACCCCAATAAATAATATTAGAACCCTAGGGACATCCAATGAAGTTGAATGTTGGAAGATTAAGCACAGACCAAAATAAACACTTCTTCACATAACACAGTTAAAACTATAGAATTCACTCCCACAAGATGTAATGATGGCCACAAACTTTGACGGCTTTGAAAGAGAATTAGGCAAATTCATGAATATTAGTGGCTACCAGCCACAATGGCTATGTTCTACCTGTACTGTTGGATGCAGTATATCTCTGAATACCAGTTGCTAGGAATCTCAAGGAGGGAGAGCTGTTACACTGAGACCCTGCTTGCAAACTTCCCACGGACATCTGGCTGGCCACTGCGAGAACAGGATGGTGGACTAGATGGGTCTTTGGTCTGATCCAACAGGGCTCCCTATCCCAACATCTCCAGTTAAGGAATCTCAGGGATGTGACCCAGCGCAAAGATCGACTCAGATGTGTAGGTGTGCCTTGATATTTACACTCTGAGACAGAGCAGATCCTCCTACAAAACTCCTGAGGCATGCCCTTTATTCCTAATTTCACATGCCTCACATGAGCTCTTGCATTCAAAACCAGTTCCAAGACTAATCTTGGCTCAAATTAAACTCTGCAGCTCAAGCAAAGGCGAGGGCCAGCGATATCCTCCTGCAAAGTTACTATTCCTTTGGCGCACCAATTGGGCTCAGCTGTGTTGACATGCCCCCTTCCCCGCTCCAGGACCATTAACTCCAAAGGACACCTTAATCGCCAGCGACTACATAAAAGGCTTGCGTGTATGAAACGACCACCACAGACCCCCCCCCCGCCGCTACAACCAGCTGACATCAAATGCAGGACGCTTCCACAAAGGCTGCTCAGGCGTTCAGTTACGAGTCGAATGGCGTGCCTGCATGTGTGAATGGACACCGCGCTGAGTCAAACAGAAAACTAGGCTCTTCAGCTCGCAACACGCACACACACAACACATACACACACCCCTGTTTTCTAAGGGCTCAACCGCGCCAGAAAAGGCTAGGAAGAGGGAGGAGCTGGGTTATGCTCTGAGGCTCAGGTAGCAACAACCCTTTTCCACCGAGGAGGAGGAGGAGGAACCACGGCAGCTGCCTCCCTACTCAGCCCTATCGCGGTGGGGACAGGGCTGCCCTACTATCCCTCCGGCCGAGACGGGCGGCGCCCGAAGGCACGAGCTCACCTCCTGCCGCAGCCGACGGGCTCCAGCGCAGCAGACAGGAAGCCGCGGACCCAGAGAGGAGAGAACTTTCCCCGCCTACTCCGACTCTGCTAGGGGCTGCACCAAGAGGCCCAGCAACGCGCAGGCGCGGAGGTTTATTTATTTATAAAAAGGGAGAGGCTAAAAGGGGTGGAGCTATGAGGCGGAAGGAGAGCCAGAGCGCGCGCGCGGGATACCGGTGGCCGAGAGCGCAAGCGAACACGCTGCAATCCAAATACACCTGTATTTTAAAAATATATATTATACCACTGGTTCTGCCTTCACCCTACATAACTGGCTGGTTTTTGCACTTTTTGCGCTTTCTTTTCCCACCAGAAAATGCAAATAGGGATGTTTCTCTTGAACCTGCGGTCCCTCAAGTAAGAATCTAGTTTATTCATAGGCATTCCTATTCCTCCGTAACCAGCTTCAGTGAAATGCTACACGTGTCCACTCGTGCGACTTTTGCTCAGGTAAAGCTGTGTACAATTGCAGCCTAGGAGGTGTTTTCAGATTTCCAGTTGATGTGCCTCCAGTGCCCGTAGCTACATCAGTACTATCAGTATGGCCATTGCGGAAGGTTGCAGGTTCAATTCCCAGCATCTCCAGGTAGGGCTGGAAAAAATTCCCCGCCTGAAACCCTGGAGAGCTGAATCAGTGTAAACAATACTAAGCTAGATGAACCAATTGGTCTGATTTGATGCAAGGCAGTCTCCAGTGTTCCCTCTTACTACTGAAATGCAGTAGTGGAACCACTTATTTATGGTTTTTAAGCAGTTACTTGAAGAACCGTTGTTTTTTACAGTATTGAATCGTACTGCCCAATTTTTAAAAACAGCAATTTCTGCTCAACAGGAAAATACTAACCAGTTACCTACTTCAACAATTATGAGCATATAGATGTGATGGCATTGCATATATTCACCTCCTATAAAACTCACCCAAAGGGTGTATAAAATGCCATCTAGTTTCCTCTACTGCTCTGAAATCCCATAGTGGTAACTTTTAATGTTCATAAAATCACAGCCTGTTTATACCAGGAGTGGAGAACTTTTCACAGCCCAATGGCCATATTCTCTTCTGGGGCCACATGGCAGCGGTAGGCAAAGCCAGAAGAAAAACTCGCAAATGTTACCTTTGTTTCTATACACACTCACACATCTCTCTGTCCAGACAAGGATGATACATTCTCAGTTCAAGGCAGGCAAAAGCACAGCGAAGGGCCAATGAGACCACATTCAGCTTTCAGGCCAAGTTCCCCATTTTTGTTTTAATCCAAAATTTTTCAAAATTTGTTTTTATTATCAGTAGTGTCCATGTCATGGAGTATTCAATGAACACAGAGGCTCACCAGGCAAAGGACCATGTCACAGGGTGCATCATGGCGCATGCTAGGCCATGGCCCACTGAGATGAACCATGGTGCTGGTGCTAGGGGCAGCCCAAACAATTGACAAATTGATATTAGCACTTTGCCTCCAACCACACTCTGATGTATGTTTGCAAAATATATTTCGGATGTTAGCGTCAAGCAGTTTGCTAACATGGATGTCAAAGAAACTTATGTAGCTGACTTACATCAAGTCAGATTGTTTCTTCACCTAGCCCAGTATTGCTTTTGTATGTTGACTGGTAAACAACACACACAGGGTTTCAGGCAGAGGCTTTTCCAGTTAAAAGGATCCAGTAGCAGAGGATTTGAGTTTCCAGGGGCTAAAGCTGGGACCTTCTGTACGTAAAACCCTGGCTCTATCACTGAGCTGCCATTCCTTCTCCAAAATTCTAGTTTGTCCCAGCAAATTAGTTGTTGAAAACTAGGGAGTAGATGAAAGGTAAGAAGGACAGTGAATCAGCTCAAAAGGGAAGCTCCTGATCAGAAAAAAACCCCTGCTGAATTGAGCTTTAGGATGGTTGAAAGAATTTAATAAAATGGAAACCTTCTGAACAGTTGAAGAAAACAGATTTATTTTAGAAGAGTGCAATTACAAATGCTATAATACAAAGCTATATGAAAAGAAAATTCAAAACAAATTAAATAAACATGAATGTTCAAGCTTTAATCACAATACATGTACCAATAACGAGTGCTCTGTTGCTTTAATCTTCTTTGAGTGCATACATGATATCGTCCTGGCTAACATTAAGTCGAACTCGCATGTGGATATATTTACTATTAGAATCTGTTAGCAAGAGTCTATAGGCACTAAGCCGTGACACAACTGCCAGTGCGTCTGATACAGTAGGAGTTTGCAGGCCTTCAATTCTACACAATGCAACATGCTGATGAAATATCTAAAGAAACAAAAAAGGGGAGGGGGACTTGGTTTATGAAAACACAGGAAGCATCAAAGCGAATAACCTATCTCCTTCCTTTCTTGGAAAAGTATGGAAACCAATGAGTTATATACAGTGGTACCTCAGGTTACAAACACCTCGGGTTACAGACTCCACTAACCCGGAAGTTGTACCTCAGGTTAAGAACTTTGCCCCAGGATGAGAACAGAAATTGTGTGGCAGCAGCAGGAGGCCCCATTAGCTAAAGTGGTACCTCGGGTTAAGAACGGTTTCAGGTTAAGAACAGACCTCTGGAACAAATTAAGTTCGTAACCAGAGGAACCACTGTATATATTTATAGCTCAATAGTAGTAGAGCACATTTTCCCCATGCATTTAGTACTGAGGTTCAATGCTGAACAATTGCTAATAGAATTCAAACCAGTACCATTTTATTTTATACAACATTTGTTGTATATTCTGAACCACAAGTTTTTAAATAAGTTCCCAACACTGAGTCTGTGACTGCTTTATTATTACAGCCACCATCCAGTAAACCGACTTGTTTTCAACATCTATGATATATTTTGGAAAGTGGTTTGTCTGTCCATCCATCTGTTGTCAACAAGTTCACACACCTCTCAAGGTATTGCTACCAAACACAGCACAAGGATTTCCAAGATGGGGGTTGCAGTTGTCAATGTTTGGACACCAGATACCATTTTGAATCAAGATGGTGGACGAAAACATCACTTTGGCATGACTTTGCCCATGTTTTTTGGCATAGGTTCAGCTGCCTCTGGCAATATCTTTGCCAAACTCGGCCACGGGGATTCCCAAGGTGGGGGTGCCAGACTTCATTGCCATTTGAATGCCAGGCACAATCTTGAATCAAGATGGCAGAATCAAGTGTGATTTGCCTGATTTTGGCATGGCGATCCACACTCACAAATTGCATTCTCCATTTAAATAGCACAATATTTTTTTAATTTCTACATATTCCTACACAGTGCCAGGCACTCCCTGCTAGTATAAAACAGGTTTATGAGTTTAAATAAGATAGCTGAACAGGAAGAGGTTAAAAAAAAGTGGGCTGTATATTCTTTTAATGTTATTACTGGTTTGATTTCTGTAATTTTTCAATTTTACTGTACAATTGCAACATCTGAGCTTACCTTTTAGTATTATGGTTCTACTGTATTTGAAGCTTTGTGACTTACATTGTATATTGATTGTTGGAAGTCATTTTGAGAGAGCTTTTCCCCCCAAGAAGAGGCATATAATATTTTAAATTAACGAAAGCAAAAAGCATGGAAATTTTTGTCTATGCATATATGTGAATTGTAGCCTACGTGTACAATAGGTTAAATTGCAATGACCTACATATGTGCATAGCAACAGTCAAAAGTGTACTCTTTGAATATAGCTAAAACATTCTGGCTGAGATAGTAAACAAATTCAACATGCAATATTTTTAGTTTACCTGCTGAACTGTAGACTCTTCCAGTCCTGATCTGCGAAATTCTGCAATGGTTGCTTTTAAGAAAATTTGCTCATACAGTGAAGCGTTCCTGAAAGAGAACAAAAAGCCCCCAAAACCTAATTAGTCATATATAAGATTTTACTGTGTAACAGATATGATTTGGCTTGAAAAGCCAAACCTCTGATGTAGCGGTATTTGCTTCTAAAATATGTGTATGCAGAAAGTTTAATTAACCATAGGTCTGAAAGAACTACAAACACCCAGCATACAAAGGTTGTTTATTTTGTCAGAAGAGAACTTTCTGTAATTTGCAAAATTTTATTTTACAATTGCAATTCTCAGTGTCACTCTATCCAAACAGAGAGAGCGCGCACCTGTATCCTAACATCCGAGCTTCATAATTCTGCCACTTTCAACAACGTATCAAGCAGAAGCTGAAACAAGGATATGAGTTGTACAGGTTAGCACAAACTGGTTTGACATGTTAGTACTGAACCACTAAATTAGTTTTGCTATGCTAAAATTTTAGAACACAGTTTGTGCTGTGGCAGCCATTAAATCAATCACTGGAATTTGCTTCAGATTAGATGCTATAGAATAATGTGCTCCCCATACAGATGCAATCATTGTATAACAAGTTCATAGGTGGCTGCTACAGCATGATAATCAGAATTTGCTCTCTGGGACCTCAAGCAGAGAAGCTACACAGCTAATGTACTACTGTACATTACCGAATGGCATGTATATAAGGTGATGAAAACATTTCATCTATGGCTTCCATAATGTGTGCCATGCTGACCAATCCACGGACACTTTTCTGACCAGGAAGTTCACAGATTTCAGCGGCCCTTCTGCAGATATCAAGGCAACGTCTTGCATCACCAGATAAAGCTGCCACCTAAAACAAAACAATAAAATTCTAAAACGACAAAGTTGTTGCAGTCCTAGTGTCCCACAAAGCAATGGTGCAGTTTTTTAATGTTTCCTTCCGAAAAAGGTAATAATCCTTTCTCTGTCTTCCTGTCGGATCAGAGTGGATGCAGGAAGGGGGAGGAAGGAAGTAGATAACTCAATTAATTCTCCCCACCAGTTATTCCATCCTCCATTAACAGGCACTGCTGCCTCCTTACTTCTTTCCACATCTCTCTATGAGGCTTATAAATAGCCACCAGGAGGAGTCTGGGGTCTCCTCTTGACCCCACCCTCACCTTACCCACCTGCAGCCAATCCGGGCTAATTACAGTTCAGGCGACTCACAAGAAAGCAGCTGGTTGAGGGGCTTCTTCCCTACAACATTACATTTATTATTGGATTCTTATTCTTTATTCTTAAATCCCTTGGTTTTCCAGCCTCTTCCATTCACCCTTGTTAACTTTGCCTCTCTCACTCTTGTTGTAACGCCCACAGTTGAAATTGTCAATCTCGCTAGGAACAAGGAACTGCCTTTTTGCAAATCATCATTTATGTGCAAAATAAAAATATACGCGGCCACTACTCAAATGACTTTTATATGATTTTCTGGCCAACCACTGCTAGTCATTTCAAACACAGGCATTTAGAATTCAGACAAAATAGAAAATTCATGTTTGTTGCCCATTGATATGTGGTCTCTTTATTTCTGGTGGTTTAATTTGTTATTAAGACCAGTGCTAATTGCCACCAGATTTTGAAATACAGTGGTACCTCTGGTTACGAACGCCTTGAGTTACGAGCTCTCGGAGACCTCGCCGCTGCCTGGAGCCAAACCCGCGGGGGACATCCGCTGGGCCTACAGAGGCTCCACGATTGGCCTTCAGCCATGGGAGCTCTCCAAGGCCTCGACGAAGGCCTGGAGCCAGGCCTCGACACCTGAGGGGCCTACGGAGGCTCCGCGATTGGCCTCCAGCCATGGGAGCTCTCCAAGGCCTCGGCGAAGGCCTGGAGCCAGGCCTCGACATCTGAGGGGCCTACGGAGGCTCCGCGATTGGCCTCCAGCCATGGGAGCTCTCCAAGGCCTCGGCGAAGGCCTGGAGCCAGGCCTCGACATCTGAGGGGCCTACGGAGGCTC
Source organism: Podarcis bocagei (assembly GCF_964188305.1). Lineage (NCBI taxonomy): Eukaryota > Metazoa > Chordata > Lepidosauria > Squamata > Lacertidae > Podarcis > Podarcis bocagei. The sequence continues at coordinate 58,683,485 of NC_138129.1, forward strand.
CGCGATTGGCCCCCAGCCATGGGAGCTCTCCAAGGCCTCGAGCCAGGCCTCGACATCTGAGGGGCCTACGGAGGCTCCGCGATTGGCCTCCAGCCATGGGAGCTCTCCAAGGCCTCGGCGAAGGCCTGGAGCCAGGCCTCGACATCTGAGGGGCCTACGGAGGCTCCGCGATTGGCCTCCCGCCGTGGGAGCTCTCCAAGGCCTCCACAAATGCCCGGAGCCAGACCCTGACACCTGCAGGGTGCCCAGGCCCACATCCCAGCCCCAAAGTTAGGTAAGGAACACTTACCTAACAAAGACCAAGAGCAGTGAAGCTGTTAAGAAAACAAAGATGAGCCTGGGCCGAAAAGCCCTTTACCAACCCTTGCCCCACCCCCAGCTGTAGCGAGGTGGGTGGCACCTAGCCAAGTAAGCCCACCTACCCTATGGGAGGGGGGAGTTGAACATTCTAGGATTCTGCAAGGGATTTTAGGATCTGTTTATGTGAGTCTGCCCTGTGCCTTTGTCTCTGCTTTGCTCCTTCGTTTGGGGGACTTCTGGGGAACTCTGCCTTTTGTCATTGTTTTGGGGGTCGTGTGGAGCCCAGTTCAGCTACTGGTTGTGTGACTGCAGAAATTGATAAAAGCCCCCCATCCAAACAATGACTATCATCAGTGCATGTAAGAAAAAAAATTAATGTTAATTTTTTTCATCTACAATACTGTCTTATTTATTTTACAGTACAGTACACTGATTATTGCCTTCATTTTATGGATCTATGGTCTCGTCAGACAGTAAAATTCGTGTTAAATTGCTGTTTTAGGGGTTTTTTTTTTCATCGTCTGGAACGGATCAATCCACTTTTGCATTACTTTCAATTGGAAAGTGCGCTTCAGGTTAAGAATGCTTCAGGTTAAGAACGAACTTCCGGAACCAATTAAGTACTTAACCTGAAGTACCACTGTATAAAACAACATAGACATGCCTGTCCGTACAGCCAAGTTTACCTTTCTAGAAACAAGCTGAATTGCATCCTCTTCAAATGCTTTCAACTGGGTCATCCTTGATGAGACAATCTGCTGTAACTGTTTATAGGTATATGGCTGGAAGGACATTCTGGTAAGACCCTACCAGTGAAGAAAACAGTGACCATTTAATTGCTAGTACATCTCAAGAACTTGCTTAACACCCAAAAACATGTTTCTCCATTTAGAGCAGAGACGTTTCAGACTGAATTCTGACATTTAAGGTGACAGCCAACAGTGTTTAGCCTGCTTGGAAAACAAGACTTCTGATTGCGTAGATGAGTTCTCCCCTGTGCAGCCCCTCCTCCACACCCCAAAAACCAGCTCTTAAGGGTTGGAGAACCTCCAGAGCAGATGCTGGGGGTGAATGGAGGCTGCAGAGGGAGCCCCTGCCATGTCCACTAGGCACAGCATTGGATCTCACTCCTATCATTTGCCACCTACCTTCCTACAAGCAAGTGGCAGAAGCGATTCTTATCTTTACCATGTCTGACCATGGTATTCTGCTCACAAGACAAGAAAAGAGGCATATCCAAGTACAAAGAAGTTATATCTTCATGGAACCAACAAAATACATAGCATGGCCAACTGTCAGAGGTGATGGGAGTCACAGGTTGTCCATTTCATACATAATATATAGATGGTCTTAATCCAGCTATCCAAACAAGACTGACAAACCCTCTGGCTGCTCCAGTGTGTGTGTTCAGACACAATTCTGGACATTTACTATAGTTAGGGAAATTAATTTGTGCATCTGCTGCATGCTAGTACATGTAGCCTGAGTACTCATGCATCACTTCATCCTTCCTCCGAGTGATCAATGGTATCAGTTAACATCCAAGGAAATTTACCAACGCTCTGATCTCCGGACACAATAAAGAATTCTGCATAACCACAGCAGTAAAGCCAAAAATACATACCAGCCTGCTAGCTACTCTGTTCATCATAATTCTCTCTGGCAAATCCATGGTGTTAGCAATGGCCAAGACAATCAGTTTGGCATCTTTCTTGGTTGGCCAGTCAAAGAGGTTGTACATCACATTCTGTTTTCGGGTCCACAGGAGATCAAGCTGGAACAAGGAAGAAGGGACGACAAAGTTACAAGCTCACATAAAATGGTCTACAAAATATGTGGGGAATCTGGTTTCAGTCACAGGTTTGAACAGATTTATGTAACCTTGGGCAAGACTTGATCTGTTACAGATGGCCACATAAGGGGAATACAGAATAAAACACAGACATAGCCAGCATTTAAATGTACGTTGTTTTGTTGTTGTTGTTGTTGTTTTAAAAAATTAGCTCCCTTTACCCTCTCTGCATATAGCTAAATGTACAAAACGGGGGTGTTTCCTTTTTGTCAGCAATAAATTTGTCCTTGCAGAACAAACAGCCTCATGGGTAGCTGAATCCCAAGGCTGCAATTAAGCCAGTTTCATGGTACAGATCAAAAAGGCAACAATCCCCTAGTTTTGGAATACATATACATCAGGTTAAATTTATTTCATTCTGATGCTATACAAATCCTCTCATTACCTCATCTACTACAAGTATTACAGTTTTCCTTTTAGGTCCTCGCTTGCAGAATGTCTTCTCCAGCAGCTCGGCAGCATGGACTGCAGTTGCCTTCTGGCCTGTCAGTAACTAAACAGGATTAAAAAGATGCTGAAGTTACAACCCAGCAATAAGTAGTAACTCATTCTGTTTTACCAATAGCACAAGCCTATACCAATAGCACAATCCTATCCATTTCATATGTGAGAGCCAACTACTGTATCGTAAAACTGCAAGCTGTTTTTGGGGTGCCTTGGCAAAAAAGGCAGCATATAAATGCAATAAGGTAATGATAATAAAAAATGTTTTCGCAAGCAAGCTGTAGAATGAGAGCAGCCTGCGCCAACCAGGTGCCCTCTAGATGTTTTGGAGTGCCAGCTGGAACTGATGGGAGTTGTAGTCCAAAACATTTAAGGGCACCAGGTTGACAAAGGCTTAATTAGGGGGCTAATAGTGATTGGAGTGCTTTTTTGGTGGAATTGTTTTAGCTCCCTCTTCTGATCTGCAGAGGTAAGTCAAGCATAAGGCCCATCTGCTTGAGCAGTTTTAGTTAAAAGACTTGGAAAATCTCTTCCCAAACATAACAAAACATGCACTCACTTTCAAGATCTGCACGTAGGCTTGATGGGGATCAGTCAACTTCATACCATTGATCTCTATACACTGGAAAGACGGCAACTCATTGTTTTCGGCTGCCTGCTCAAGACAACGAATGACCTCGTGAACAGTTGCTGTTTTACCTGTTCCAGGAACCCCAGAAATGTACATGCACCTGAAACAGGAAGAGCACCTATGTTGTAAACATGTAAATCTGAAAGGCAGGGAGAGTCCTGAATCCTATGTTCCTGTTATAAATGTGGCCTTACTCTACATTAGCCCAGCTTTGCCTGCTAGGACTGTAACCAGCTCTCCAGCACCCCAGGCAGAAAGTCTCTCTCTGAAACCTTTACTCAATCTATATAATACTATCATTAACTGGATATGCTGGAACTCGAATATGGGAGAATCTGCATATGAAACTGGTGCTATGCCATTTTTCTGCACTGGACTTAATAAGCTCTCTTTTTCTCTCTCGATTAGCTCCTGAAGAACCTGGAAACAGGATGTGCTTATTTAATCACTCCTAAAAGCCTTTTCATAAAGATGAAACTACATGCGGGTTCGAACCCACATGTATCTTTTAAAAAACATCTGCCTCTAAGCATAGTGCCACAAATAAGCTTTATTATAAATCTCAGAAACTGTTTACTTTTTTGTCGGGGGGGAACGGACTGTCATGATCTCCACATTATTATTATTTAGATGAAACCCAGGTGTTCACAAGCAGCTGTTATGCTTCTCACTCATTTGAGCTAATCCCGCTCCCTCCCACCTAAGACACTCACCCTCCTGTCCCATCAATGAGTTTGCTTTCTATAAAGTTATAGATATCCTGGAACTCCTTTTCACGGCAGGGCAAGGACTCTGGGACAGCAGATACATGCAGCCTGTTCAAAGGAAAACAAAAGGGCAAGAAGGTTACCCAAGTGCCTTGTTACAAGCTTCTAAATCCCAGAAGAGGTAATGCATTCTTATCTAGATATGCAGAATACTCTAAAGAATGATTATTTAAATATTAGTGCCCCGAGACTAAAAAAAATATAAAATGAAATTGAGACTGAATACTGAAACCAAGTTTTCAAAGATCTCTCAATCAAACATGAAACTAGGAAGAATGTGACACGGAATACTAAGCATGCATCTATTTAAAAGAGAGAAACATGACTTGCACTAGAACCATAAATACCCTTTACACAACCCACCAAAAGTAATTCCTAGTTCTCCTCACTTTATATATACCCCCCCTTTTTGCTAAATATCAAGAACCCCTCACGTTACCTTATCCTAGCCTCTTCCAGCACATTGCCAGGCTTCTGTGTGGTTTGATTTCGGCTGCGGATTCTGGGGGTAGCATTACGTGGGGTTTTGGGGGTTCTCGGCTCAGGCTGCAGAGAAAACTCATATCCATAAATATCAGTGCTATTGTTTTGAATATCAGCCAGAGCACAACTGGTCTCAAAATTTGTATACACCAAACATTTAAAGATATTAAGATCCCAAAACAGCAGAGATGGACTTAGGTTTGCAACCAAACTTAAGGAGTTAGTTAAACAGGGAAGCAACATAAATACCCTTTACACAAAAAAGAAGAAGTGTGCATGCACACAAAAGCTTATACCAAGAACTAACTTAGTTGGTCTTTAAGGTGCTAAAGGAAGGAATTTTTTTATTTTGACTATGGCAGACCAACACGGCTACCTATCTGTAAGGGAAGCAACAGATTGTTTGTTTGTTTAAACATGGTATGAGAAATTCTGGGGCCTGTCCATATTGGAAAAAATATCACACCCTATTGGATATGGCTTGTTCTGTTAATTTCCTAACTGTGCAATCCTATATGTGTCTCAGCTCAGAAGTAATTAGTGCAATGGAGCTTATTTCCAGGTTATTTTTCATCACATTTACTAAGGTAATAATGCTCAGAATGGAGAACCAGTTAAACATAAACAGTTATATATTTATTTTAAATAGGATGCTTTTCTTTCTTCTCTGTTTTCTAATACATTTCCAAAGCTCCCGAATAAAGATATTTATAGATTCAGATATATTTTAAATTTATTTAACTGGTTAATGTTTATATTTTATTATGATTGAAAATCTTAAAAACACTTTAAAACAAAAAGCAACTGAATGAAGTAACAAAAAGTAACTAGGGGTTCTATAGTGTTTTGAAATTGTATTGTAGGCATAAGCTTTTCATTGTATGCCAAACTAATTTTTCAGGTCTTTAAGGCACCACAAGGCTTTGTTGGTTTTGCTGTAGCAAACTAGCATGGCTAAGTATTTCACCTTTATCCAAAAGTTAGATTTCAACAAGTGACCGTGGTACTGATAACGCCAAGGTTGCAGGTTCGATCTCTGTATGGGACAGCTGCATATTCCTCTGCATTGCAGGGGGTTGAACTAGACCATGGGTAGGCAAACTAAGGCCCGGGGGCCGGATCCGGCCCAAGCGCCTTCTAAATCCAGCCCACAGATGGTCAGGGAATCAGCGTGTTTTTACATGAGTAGAATGTGTCTTTTATTTAAAATGCATCTCTGGGTTATTTGTGGGGCATAGGAATTCATTCTTCTTCTTCTTTTTCAAAATACAGTCCGGCCCCCCCACAAGGTCTGAGGGACAGTGAACCGGCCCCCTGCTGAAAAAGTTTGCTGACCTCTGAACTAGATGATCCTCAGGGTCCTTTCCAGCTCTACAAACCTAAGGTCCTATGAACACCTATGTGCTATCTGTGGCAAAGCTCAGCATAATAAAACAAAGGTGGTCTTACTTCCCCCCCAGCAGAGAGTCACAATGCAGAAATGGCACCCATGCTTCCATGTCATTATACAGCTAAGAAACAGAGCCACTGTCTTCACAGATTGCTCTCAGCTACTACATTATGTTCTTGAGCACCCAAGCTTCTGAACAAGGCAGTTCACTAAGTTCATACAACTGCTCAAAGTAATTAGAGATCAACAAAAAATGGCAGAAGTCTCTACTTACAGTGTTGCTTGGACCCTTGGCAGGAGTCCCAGCAGCCGCTTTCCTTGAGATTTTTGGAGTAGACCTCGCTTGCCTCTTAGGTGTACGAAGCACCTTGAAGTCTTCACCTTCATCATCGCTGCTACTTGAATCAGAACTTTCCAAGGGAAAAATGTCATCCTCTTCCTCTTCATCCTTCTTAACTGTATTAAAAAAACTTAAGGCAAATGGATTTATCACGTCTTATGTCCTGTACACTAATGTGTTTTAAATAATTGCAAGTTCTTTGGTCGGATGGTAACAGCCAAACAAAAACTGAGGCGGCCGTGACAGCAAAGATCAATACTTTTACAATGATGGTACGGTTTTGAGAAACCGGAAGAAGAAGAAGAAGAAGAAGAAGAAGAAGAAGAAGAAGAAGAAGAAGAAGAAAGAGAGAAGAAGGGGGTGATAACATTAAGGTACACCCCATATGATGAAAATATACACTGTTAGTTCTTTTACTATGTCCACATCAGCTCTAGACAAGAAAACAGAAGCGACATGAAATTTGCCATGGCAGATCCCAAACTCTTGCTCTGGAAGTGAACTCTGTGTTATTGAAAAAAGCTACAAATGCCCTTCTATTCAAAGATAGCTTAATGCAAGTGTGGGAAACTTCAGGCACCAAATGCAGCCCCTCCGGCTCTCTCTGATCTGGTCCTCAGGGATTCTTCTTAGGCCACCCACCTCACCAGCCTTGCTCCACCCTCCTCAGATGCTTTTGCCAGGTAGAATGTGCCCTTTAACTGTGAAAATGCTTCTTGATTGCCTGGATGAAGTATGGAGAGATGTGGGTGGGTGTAGAAACCTCTGACTTCTTTGTGGCCAGAATGTATCCTACTGTACAAAGGCATGAGTCACAGCCAGTGCCCCGTGCACTTTTGCCTCTGGTTTTCCACCAACACTGGAAGGTAGCTATCGGAAGATTTTCCATGAGGGAATGTGGCCCTTAGGTTAAAGCTGGGTCACCCTCCCTTGCTTAATATATGTGTGTGTGCATACAAGTGCACGGAGAAACACTCAGACAATCCTTGCACATGCATTTCTGTAACAAAGCAGGCTCCCCTGGGCTGTGAACTGCCTGTAGCCAAACCATCTCTAAAAAGAATACATTCTTACCTAAGCTGTTTTGCAATGCGGGCAGCAGTCACCTGCACACATTTCCTGCGTGAACGAGGAGTCAGCGCTGGGCTCACGGCTTCTGGTTCTTCACCCAATCTGCAAGGAAAAATGGGAGGTTTTTCTGACTTCTTCATAGTGATAAGACACTGTGCCTTGATTGACAGAAAGCACTAGCTTTCTGAGTTCCCATCGATTGTCACTTCAGCATCTTACTGTAAAGTTTAGCACCACAAAAAAGTCAGCTATAGAACGCACACAGTGAAGCCAATATTTCTTGCTCTGAGCACTTCAGCTTAGGCATGTAGTCTAGAAATCAGTTATCACTCAGTGATCTGGTTCACACATAATGACAAGCCAAACTATACTGGGGCCATGCAAATGTGCAGTTTGGACAACACACTAAGCCAAACACTGGCTTAGCTCAGCAAGGTGCAAGAGTAAAAAAAAAACAACACTGGGGAGGAGCAAAGTGGCTGCAAACTCCCCTCCAGCAGCCCACACATTTGTGCAGTGCTGCAAAAGCAGAGCTGGGCATACTGTGGCGTGTGAACCAGAGCAGCATCTATATTGGCTGAAGGAGGGCCATCCATCCATGTTGCCGGTTACATGATACAGAAATTACCAAACCTCTGTATACTGTATTGTCCTAGATATGATTTAATACACATAATAAGTAGAACTGATGTAAAACTGCAGTGATATATTTTTAAGCCTTCTTAAAATTTCACTTGCTTAATAAAACAGAAGGGGATATTCCTTAGAGCAAACAAACAAAAGATCCACAAACACCTCTAAAGATCACCCACCTTGTCTTTGAGTTGACCTTAGGAATGGCTGCTTGGCTCTTTGAGACTCTGGATTCTTTGGCTGTCTTGCAAATCTTATCCTGTTTGTTTACATCATTTGAACTAATGGGAAAGAAAAACATAAAACATGCCTCTAAGAGATTTTTTTGGGAAATAAATGTTAAAATTCATTTCGGTAAAGTCTCCCTGGTTTTACCACAGGAAAACATATTGATGATACTGCGATTTACATTTTTAAAAATTGTATCCCACTCTGAGATCACTTTGCAATGAAGGATGGGTTAAAATATTTCAAAATAAATACCCACAAGCAGCCTGACTCTTGAGAACAGCATGCTATACATCCTTACCTGGAAGTAAGTCTCAATTGAATTCAGTGGGACTTACTTCTTACTACACTGTGTAGGGTTGCACTGTCCATTTCCTAATTTTTCATCCTTATCTTTAAAGGTAAAGGTAAAGGGACCCCTGACCATTAGGTCCAGTCGTGGCCGACTCTGGGGTTGCAGTGCTCATCTTGCTTTATTGGCCGAGGGAGCCGGCGTACAGCTTCCGGGTCATGTGGCCAGCATGACTAAGCCGCTTCTGGCGAACCAGAGCAGCGCATGGAAACACCTTTTACCTTCCCATCGGAGCGGTACCTATTTATCTACTTGCACTTTGAGGTGCTTTCGAACTGCTAGGTTGGCAGGAGCAGGGACCGAGCAATGGGAGCTCACCCTGTTGCGGGGATTTGAACCGCCAACCTTCTGATCGGCAAGTCCTAGGCTCTGTGGTTTAACCCACAGCACCACTCACATCCCATCCTTACCTTTAATGCCTTTTAAATATTTTCTGAGTAGTTGCTTCAAGACTATCGAAACTATCAAAATACAGTCATACCTTGGATCCCCAATGCCTTGCAAATCGAACATTTTGGTTCCCAAACGCTGCAAACCTGGGAGTGTTCCAGTTTGCGAATGTTCTCTGGAAGCCGAATGCCCAATGGGGCTTCCGCAGCTTCCGATTGGCTGCAGGACCTTCCTGCAGCCAACTGGAAGCTGCGCCTTTGTTTCCAAACATTTTGAAAGTCGAACAGACATCCAGAACGATGTTCGACTTCCGAGGTACCACTTGGAAATACCTGTTTTCTGTAAGATGGAGAAGCAGTCTGGAAGGCTTTTTGACTGCAGAAAAATAAGTGATCTGGATTTCTCAATATCGACTGGTCAGAATCACCTTGTACATGAGGTTTTTTAATTTTTCACTCTCTCTTTAAATAGCAGACCCATGTACCAGATCATAAACTAATATTGGAAAGCCCCAATTTCCAAAAGCATTTTGTCATGCAGCCCAGAGAGTTGCTCTACAAGATCTTCATCTTAGCCACTATGTATAACTGGTCCTCAGCCAGCACAGCTGATGGACAGGGAGGACTGCAGGCTACCCCTGTAGGGCAGGTGCTATTTGTATCTTATATTTATTATTACCGCTAAAAAATAAACTTTTTTGAATGTTTATCGATCTGCTGCACAAACAAAAGCAAATTAATATTAATGTTCTCGAGCAAAGGTATTCTACCTCAAGAATCTTTGTCTCTTATTTCAACAGAATTTTTTTCTTAGATTAGTGTATGTCACACAAATGGCCACATTTAAGGGTTTGGGACAGAATGCTGACACTTGCAACTTACTCTGTGGCATTCCTTTTCACAGCAGAACTCCTGGCTTTCACACTAGAAACTTGGTCACTCTGGCAAGGAGATGATATGTTTTTGTTGGGTCTTTCAGACTTTCTTCCCAGTGGTTTGATGTCTAGGAAGAGGTCTCCCTCAGCAACAGCAGGACAGGGTATTTTTGGAGGAGAACCTTTAATGCCAGTAAATGTCACTTTTCGTTTGAGGGCAGATTGCTCCAGAGGCTCAAAGAAACCATAGTCTAGAAGCTCAATCATATCTTGCTCTGCCAGCACTCTGCCAGGTTTTGTGGGACCTAAAATCCAAAAGTAGCAAAATGAATAAGTTTTTAGCAAGGCAACAATCAGTTTAGAATTCACATGTGCCAGATGGTCTAACAAAAGGTTTCCCTTCGGTTAAGAGAACTCAGTTAACACAGAACAGAACTTTCAAGCAGGTCGGCTGCAATATGGCTCAGAGCTCAACCACTTTTTTGCTTTTAGAAAACAAATAGGTTTGCGTGGTTTTACTTAGCACACTTGATCCCACAGTTCCTAGCAATGCAATCTCATTATTTCTGTTTGTATGTCCAGTACAATAAAGTGGCAGGACAGAATTCTATTCCCTCTCAATCACAAGCTTTCAAACCTTTGTGGCAAAGCAACAGAAGCTCCACTGTTACCCCACAAAATCAAGATTGCTCTTCTATAAATGGGTGCTAAATAAGACATAATCCAATGTAACACAGATTCCATGTCAGGTGTTTGATTAGCTTTATTTGTACTGAACCCATACAACTGCGGTCATAAATTTGGAGACCACGACTACTGACATTACTCAACAGGGGCTCAAAACATTACTTTTGATTACAAATCTATGATTCACCACCACCACCACTTGAACAGGCATCCAAACTGAGGTAATATCAGTTGAACAGGAATTAACTGCTGGGTTCAATTCCCAAGATATGAAATGCAAGCTTTTTCTACCCAATTTTGGGCCATTTCCCCATCCCAACTTCTGAAACTCTGAAACTCAATACATACCTTTCAGGGGACATAAATGGGTATCAGAAGAGAGCAGGCAACAGATGATTATCCCTTGCCTGAATACAGCACTGGCTATCACCTTTTGTTAACCATGGTTCCTACTATCAAAAGTATTAGCTACTTGTGACAGAACACCTGTTTTCATGACTAAGGTCCAATCCTGAACACTTCCAATTCAAGGATCACAGGTAGTCTGACTCACAGTAGCTTCTTCATCCAAAGACCTCATGACAGTATCTACACTAAGCAGGAAAAAAATCCCTACCATAACAGTTTCTCCCAAAAAAACTACTAAGCAGAACAATAGAAATATTATACCATTTTACCACATGAATTCCTACTTGAGAATTGTTCAAGAGTATTTAGACTGATCATCTTTACATCACTATTCATAAAATTCTCTCTTCAGCCCTAGGTAAAATATTTGTCAGCTTCCAGAGCTAACAATGTTTTTGCAGACAAAAATATTATGTGCAAGATCATTTGTGAACATACTATTCAGCTGCAGTTTTTTCTTTGCTCCCGGAGTCTCGGCGCCAATGGCTAGTCTTTGGGAACATCTCTGCTTAGAGTGCGAAGATTTGGAGGCAGAGTGTCTTGATTCTACTTCCATCATGGCAGCGCTGCTTTTTCTTGTACTTCGAGTGACCTTTTCGGTTTCTACTTCCAGAGAGCAATTTCTGCGTGAAGGAGTCAGGTGGTGCACGTTTGCAAAATCAGTGTTGTTGTTTTTCATTTTCACAGAGTCTTTCAACTCTGCCAGTAAGCTAAGCGGCAGTGGTTTAAACTTTTTTCCATCCCAAGATTCTCTTACGAAGAAAATGTGTTCATCATTTGATAGGTCAGGCAATGCTTCCAATGTGGCCAGTGGAATAACCTAGAAAGGTAGCAAAATATCAGATGATTATTTGTTCTAAAGAGTAGATTCAAAGCTTAAGAACCATGAAAATATGATGCAATCAATATAGCAAAACTTTCAATGGCTCTTCAGTGCTATACTAAACTTCTGCAGCTATTGCTTAAAGCAGAACAATGACAAAAGGAAAGCTTTCCCCACACACGTATTAACATTTTCTTGCAATAACATAAACTCTGATCCTTAGAATTACCTTTCTGGTTTGAGTAATGGCACCAACTTGCAGTTTTCATATGACATAATTCTGTCTCTTACTATTACTTAAAAACCCTAAGGCAGTTAAGTCAGCTAAGTATTGCAGACACTCTGTTTTTCAAAAGCCAAGCCATGGAACCCCTACTTTTGAAAATGCTGATATCTCTGTGGTAGTTTTTGCTACGTGAATGGTGCCACTGTCCCTCCAACATGTCCCAGTGCAAAACCGGGCATTGTTCCCTCGTGAGTCACATGGTCCGCACGAGAGCATGGCACCCAAAAAAGAATGTCCCTGGCAGTTGACAGGTATGTGCCACAGACCCCAGGGGTCCGCAGAGCACCAATTTGGAAAGTTCAGCATATATTGCTGGTAAAGCAGCCTGCAACACTTCAGTTCAAACAGCCTCATAAGTGAGATAGAAACCTCTGCCTTCTTGCTAAGTCAAAGTGAATATTTTGGCTCATGGACTACTTGAACTTCTCCAAGAATACTGCACTGTAAGGTTATCAGCCAAGCAAACGCCATATAAGCATCCTGTGCCACAGCAGGGGACAATCAATATTTCCTGAAGCTGTAGGTAAGTCAAGCTGCAATGCCAATGGAAGGCTATGAACTCTACTGGGATTCTTAGGCTTGTTTCTATGGCTTGCTGTGCCCAGATAGCAACTAAGCATCAACCCACATACTTGCTATTTCAGAGTTGGCCTGCCTCAAAGATTAAACCCCTATGGATTCCCCCCCCCCCAAAAAAAACCTTTTCAATACTATAAATCTGCAATATAACATTTCAACATACTCCCAAGGAACTTCCTCCTCTCTTGCCTTCTAACATGTTATGTACATACCGTGACATTGCCAATGATATGTGTAACTGTTATGTCAGTATCCCGTTCAGGATTTTCATTCAAAAATATCTCCTGTGGATCCTCTCTTCCCATGGATTTCCGTTGATTGAGGGGTATTTCTAGCAGGCGGGAGAACCACTCCACAACTGCACGCTTTTCATGAGCACCTGGAGTAGGTAAAAAAACCCCACACAATTCAGACCTGGGATGGCAAGAGCACTTGAAGCCCTTTAGCAGTATGATGCTTTCTTACGTTTCACTAAATTAAGGAGAAAGTCAACAGCAGCAGTCAAACTTGGTATTTTCAGGGAGGGCATTCAATATCAACTAGCTCCCACCCCCAGCAGCCTTTATGCAAGCCTTGTTAAAAGGGGGGCGGATAGACACATGGATTTTGAGATCCTGTGTGAAACTACCACCCATGTGGTCCCAAAGACACCCTCACACAATAAAACTCACAACAGGAAAACACAAGAAATTTATTGGATAATAATATTAAAATGAATTAAAAATGTATATTAGGACTATTGTTGAACAATATTTGTAAATGAATGGAAAAAATTGAATAAGAACAATTATATATAAAACGGACAAAGACAATGTGAAAAGTTAAAGACGACATAAAAAAGCCGGAAGAAGGAAGGAGGGAAGTCAGCTCGGGAGAGCAAGAACAAATGTGAAACATAATGTATGTGTATGTATAGTATGTAACTAAAAATTCAATAAAGATCATCTGGAAGAAAAAAAAAGACACCCTCGCACAAAAGGATCTTAAGCTGAAGTCAAACTGAGTGCTGTTCTGTCTGTGTGTATCTGAACCCTTCCAGTCTAGGAATGTGTACTCACACAAAGATTATAGAAAAATAAAGGATTTATTACAAAGGAACAGTCGTACCTCAGAAGTCGAACGCTTTATGAGATGAATGTTTCAGCTCCCAAATGCCACAAACCCAGAAGTGATTGTTCCAGTTTGCGAACATTCTTTGGAACTTTTTGGAAGTCAAATGGACTTCCAGAATGGATTCCGTTCGACTTCCGAAGTACTGTATGACTGTAGTTTTAACAATAAACTACAGCAGCATACATTTGCAGTACTGGGCACATATGTGAAAACAATATTCTAATGCAGGCATAGGCAAACTCGGCCCTCCAGATGTTTTGGGACTACAATTCCCATCATCCCTGGCTAACAGGACAAGTGGTCAGGGATGATGGGAATTGTAGTCTCAAAACATCTGGAGGGCCGAGTTTGCCTATGCCTGTTCTAATGCAAGCACATATCTAACTTACAGAAATAAAGAGTTCTAAACTAAAGGGCGGGGGGGGGGGGAATAGCTAGAGAAAATAGTTGCAAGTTTCTTCTCTTAGTGTCTGTTAAAGTGCTCCTGAAACATGTGAGTGGATGATAGAAGAGCTGGAACCCAGGCACTGAGCTCAGAGATCTACACCTGAAATTATTCCAGGTATTTATTAAAACAGGATCACAAGGGGAGAATTTCCCCTAAGTCTTAGGTTTGATGTTCAGCAGTGAATTAAAGATGTTCTAGGAATGCACACAGAGGCTGCTCAGAGGAAGAGATAATATTCAGTCTTGCAGGTGATGCTCCTGGTCTTAAATAGACTTGAAGGAGATCCAAAAGTCTGTCTAGGTGAGTTGGCATAATGTTGAAGGAGAAGACCTGGGGGACTGGTCTTCCTGAGTGAATTAATGTTTGAGAACAATGACTAGGATTACTGTAGTTAGTCAGGGATGGTTGCCCTGGGGGAATGGCCTCCCTGAGTGCATTTACTTTTTGAGAACAATGACTATGGCCTGAGGATGTCTGTGCCACTGTTCTATCTATTTTACATTTGCAGCTCTATCAGATTCCCTGTTGGTTGAAAGAGCCTGTCTCCTGAGTCTGAAGCAGAGGCTTCAAGATGTCATCCCACACCTGGTGCCTTTTGTTTAATAATAAGTTATACTACCATTATTGCAACCTGGCTTCCTAATGACTTTCTAGATTCTCATGACTTCAAGCATAAAGAAATAAACTACAGGACTGTACAGAAGGTCAAGAAAAGGGTCGCTTCCTATGGCCATCTACTATAGCCGAATCCATCTTTGGTTCACTCCTGAACTCAACAGGGAGGCTAACACTGAAAGCTACAAAATTGACAATGCAAGTCTTTCTACGAAAGCAACATAAGCCATTTAAAACACATAAAGCTTTTTTAAAGTACATAATTTAAAATGCATTTTTGCAATATGGAAGTGTGTTCCAATAAAGATTAATAACCAATATAACATTCAACAGAAACTTCACAACCAAAGCTTCTTGATTTCTCATTCCCCTTGAAGGAATAATATATGGGTAGCAAATGTGGGTTCCTCTAGATGCTATTGGACTATAATTCCCATCATCTTTGACCACGAGCCATGCTGGCCAAGGTTGAGGGTGTCCAACATCATCTGGAGCACTGGCTAACCCTGGAGTAATACCTTGCAAAGAGTGAGTAAGTATTGCTACTGGCTATCTTGGAAAAAGCCAAAATCAGAAACCCAATATACATAACAGGTGTATACCAACGTATCTTTTAATGAGAGGAAACATAATGAATATTTAATTATTAAGCCCCAAATTAGCATATACTGTAGTTAACTCCTATAACATATTTATATTGCATGGGCCCCGAGTCCTTTGTACAGTACCACAGATGTCAAGCTATAGCCCAAAAATACATATTTAACAAAACTTATGGTATCACAAAAGTTGCTTAGCTTCTCTATTCTTCTAATTGTTGTTTGATCAATTTTTTATAAAATAAATGTTGAATAGTGGTGTGACATCTTAATTAGAACTAGAAAATATTTTTTTAAAAAACCACTTACCATCTTCATATAACTTTAAAAGTCTTGCTACAAGGAACTGATCCACATTCTCACCTTCTATTAAAATAAACTCCCCTGGGAAAATACAGATGTTGCTGACATTTTTCGATTTAACAGATATCCCCCTAGGAGATGAAGGGTATAAATGGATTGCACATTCTTTACAGTTAAGGAACAACACTGAAGACTGACAGTTTAATGTGTAGTCACAACCATGTTGACTCAGAAATAAGTCTACCTGGATACCGTGGGGCTTAGGATTTCAGCCTTAATCTTTACCTCTATTCTCCCCTCCCAATTTACATTCCAGATCTACATCCTTCAGCTTTCAGAAGCTGCTTCTTCAAACAATTATACCCTTTCTTCCTTATTGCTTCTTATAATTGGAATTAGTTCACAGATCAACATAACACTGCTCCCTCTCTTTCAAACTCTCCTCAGAAGAACAAACCTTTCCGTAGCCCTCACACCTTAAATATGTAGTACTTCCTCCCCAGTTACTCACACTTCCTTCTTCCTCCCTTCTATCTACTACATCCACTCAGTCAAATTTAAGACTGTAAGCTCCTCAGGGCAGGGGCCTGTTTTTCTTTTTTTGCAAACCGCATGCACACAGATGGTGCTACATAAGCACATTCCGCTAATAATAATTACAACAGTATTGTTACATTATCACCTTTTAGTACTCCATTAATAATAAAAGCCACTCAGCCTTATGCAAAACGTAATTTCCAAGACTGCAAATTTATGCTACATTTATACACTGGCCTCAAGCCTACACAGCGTACCCTCTAACTATGTACAAACCAAAGAATACATACCTGTAAGAGGAAAGCTGCAGCTGCTCGTCTTCAGATATAGCTTTTCCAAGCCACGAGTAGATACGCTTTTTCTGGTTTCTCGTGTTCATGGTTTCTGTGAAGAAACAGAAATATGAAGGTGCAAAGATGAAGAAAAAAAAAGAAAGCAAGAAAGCCGATTCTCGAATTTTTAATCCGTTTCCACCCCACCCCAACTCGATTCTTAAAAGAATCCACACAGAGACCAATGCACGTGAGGATGGAGGGAGGGCGCCTCTGCAGCCCACCCGCAGCTCTCCCGCCGGCCGCTGAACTACGGCATTGACACTCCGATGTCGCACCTGGTTCGGACTACCGTACCTCGCCGACGAGCCCACAGCTGCTCCACAAACCCGGAGAGCGAGATTCTGCCGCGGGACCCGGTGCGGTGCGCGCGCGGTTCCTTCCCTACGTCAGGATGAAACTTCGCGCCAAAGCAGACTCGCCCCGCCCCCTGAGAAGGAGGAAATGAGCCGCTGGTTAGCGCCGCGGCTGCCATGTTTTTTTCTGGCTAGGCGAAGCTCGGGAAGGGCGGCTCTTTTGCCCACTGCTAAGATGGCAGGCCAGAAACCACTGTAGCCCGCCTCTAGAGGAAGTGAACCCCCCCAAGCGGAAGTTAAAAAGGGGGAACGCGTCTCTTGGTGCGCTGGTCCGGTACTTCCTTTGTCTCCCCTCCTCTGTTTCCCCCTCCTCTCGCCAGGCCTCTACGCGGACGGGTTCGTGCCGGGCCGGACTTCGGCTATGGCAAACCGGACAGTGAAGGACGCGCACAGCATCCACGGCACTAACCCTCAATACCTGGTGGAGAAAATCATCCGCACTCGCATCTATGAATCCAAGTATTGGAAGGAGGAGTGCTTCGGCCTCACAGGTGAGGCCTAGGGCGTCTGGGTAGCTGGGGTTGGAGGAAGAGGGGCTCACTCCGTGTGGGGAAGTTGGGGAATACCTGCCACTTTGGCGGGGCAGTTTGGAAACTACACACCGGGGGAGAGGCGGGTGAAACGAGAGCACAAAAGCTGTACAACCACGCTGTGTATTTCATCAATGGCTACATTTGTATGCCACCCATCATCCAGGGCCAGAGGATGCCGGACTAACCAGTGTTATAAGTTAGCTTCCCTTATATTGCCTATCAGTGCTTTTTTCTAAAAATAAAAATGTTTAGGGGTACTCTCATTTTCCTACTCATATTGGAATACTGCCTGCGTCTCAATGAGGCCAAACTTAGATTCACAAAATGTTTAGGGGCATGCGTACCCACCAGAAAAAAGCAGTCACCTATTAATATTTTAATCGGGTGATCGAACCACTTGGGGTAATACCTGAAGTATCGAAAGCTTGGGCTGGCAGCAGACATTTGAACGCTTATTAAGAATCCAAATCCTATGCATGTTTAAAGTTCCATCACCGTCGTAGTCTTTTCTGGTAGCAAATTCTCTAGTAACAGTAAACCCGGTTAGTTGACTAGAAGTACAACTTCCAGCTTAAACATGAGCAACATGGTCTTGCTCTAACTTCAGAATCTGAGTGCCTTTTCATATGATTCCTTTCATAGCTGAACTGGTGGTGGATAAAGCCATGGAACTGAGATACACCGGTGGAGTTTATGGAGGAAATATCAAGCCAACACCATTCTTGTGCTTGACTTTGAAGATGCTGCAGATACAGCCTGAAAAGGATATCATTGTTGAATTTATAAAGAACGAAGATTTCAAGTAAGAGAAAATAGCTAGAGAAGTAGTGTAGAGCTGTGGTTTCCAATTATTAGCAAAAGCCTTTCTTGGTGTTCAGATTCACATTAGTCGGCTCTCATCTCTACATCTACTCATTTCTTAAGTCATTACCCTTACTGTTCAAGTTTCTTTAGTCAGGACTCACAGAAGGATTCTTCATAACTCATAATTGACTTTAGGAGAAAGAAAAGTGTATTTTTACCATTGCACATAAATGGCGAGGAAGTGGAGAGGGTTGGTAGTTTTAAATACCTGGGCACTTATATCTCGGAGGACCTCTCATGGACTGTAAATATTAATATGGTTGTGAGGAAGGTGCAGGGGAGGTTGTATTTCCTGAGAATGCTCAGGGGACTGAATCTATCCCAGCACCTACTTCTGTCCTATTATCATAGTACCATTGAGAGTGTCTTAACCTATAGTATATTATTGTGGTATGGGAGCAGCTCTGAAACGGATAAAAAAGCTTTACAGAGAACAATTAAAATTGCCCAGAATGTTATTGGGCTCCGACTACCAACCCTGGATGAGATCTTCACGTCTCGTATTTTGAAGAAGTCACATAATATCCTGAGAGATCCCACCCATCCTGCTCACAACTTCTTTGAACTATTGCCTTCGGGCAGAAGATATAGGACAATGAAAACACGAACCACACGCCTTCTGAATAGTTTCTATCCAAGAGCTCTGATTGCACTAAATAATGATCTCAGGGCCAGTTGCAAGGTTTAGCAAGCAGAGAGTAGGAAGGAATGAGATAGGTTTTAGGTTATGTGTCGGAGATACGTGCAAATGTATATGTGAACCCGGTCTTTGGGTGGGTGTTTGTTTTTCGTTGTTGTGTATACTGTGTATATACGGACAATGACAATAAATTTATCTATCTATCTATCTATCTATCTATCTATCTATCTATCTTCTATGATACAAATGTTTTGCCTGTTTGGAGGTAATCTTGTTGCCATTGTACCCCTCTAATTTTTCTTGAACCTAGAATCTGCTATGTGGCACATGAAGGTTACATTAATGAAACATTTTGGGTATAGTTTCAAATTCTGAGCTGAGAGCATGTATTCCAATGACTTTATTTGAAAGAATAATAATAATTCTAAATTGCTATTTTTGTGTTTGCTAATTTTTAGGTATGTAAGATTGCTGGGTGCATTGTACATGAGACTGACTGGCACTGCTATAGATTGCTACAAATACCTAGAACCTTTGTACAATGATTATCGAAAAATAAAAAGCCAAAATAGAAATGGGGGTAAGTGGCTCAGTTTTATAATTTATCTGGTCAGCTCCTGCCCATCAACAAAGCAGTCATTAAGCTGGGTGGTATTTAATCAATTTTACCAATGTAGATAGCATCTGTGGAATATGTTGCGTAGGAGTCTTGATGTTATAGTTTTAATTAACACTTATTAAATTATCTGCTTTATAAGGAACTATTGTTTTTGCAACCAAGAAGCACAGTATGCACAAAATATTAACTGCAATATTTCTACACCTTTTATACTGTGCTTTTTATTTGAAAAATAGGACTAAATTGTTCAATGTTTATTTGATCTTCAGCCATACCCATTTAAAAAATTTTATTGTAGATATTGTAGTGATGCTCTCTAAAATATTTTTTTCCAGAGTTTGAACTAATGCACGTGGATGAGTTTATTGATCAACTGCTCCATGATGAGCGAGTTTGTGATGTCATTTTACCTAGACTACAGGTGTGTAATGGCTTGTAACATGCTAACAATAAAAATATGAATCAACCCTAAAATACTACACATTAGAATATAATGGTTGGAGGGGGCAACCAAGTCTAAATTTGGAAAAACAAGACCTTTGTGATTCAACCCTATGTCCTCCAAATGTGTATTGCTTCCATTGAGAAATGTTGGTCGTTGTTGTTATTATTATTATTATTATTATTATTATTAGAAACAATTCAAGATGAGCAGGTGACAGCAAAGGTTGCAAGGTTTTTAGCTAGAGCAATCAGAATAAGACCCACTATTTGACTATTGATTCAAAACCCTAAAATGCATTTTATATAATTGACTTTTTATTTCTATTCTTTGTATATCGTATTGTTGTTTTATTGCTATGGCCAATGGCTGACACAAATTAAGATTCATTCATTCATTATTAGAAACGATATGTCCTAGAAGAGGCTGAACAACTGGAACCACGAATTAGCGCTTTGGAAGAAGATATGGATGATGTGGAGTCCAGCGAGGAGGAGGAAGAGGAGGACGAAAAGGTTGAACATTTGTGTAGCTCCCCTGAGGGCCTCTTCTATAACAAGAGTACTGACATATTGGCTTTACATAGTGCAAGAAAACATTTCTTATATGGTTCTCATATTGCTAAAGAGCTTTAGAACTGGCCTTAGCTACTGTTATTTTATTCTTAATTGTTCAATTCTGACGTTCTACAAAAGGAAGATCAGAAGACTGTCCAAGCTTTACTTTATTTTTTTAAAGGAGCATTGAGTCCTTTGTGCTTCTGTAAAATCTTTTTTAAAAGTTCATTTTAGAGATGTTGCATTGAACATAAGGGTTTTTCCCCCAAAATGCTTTGCTTGCAATATTTTCAGATGGAGCGAGTTCCCTCACCTGATCACAGGAGAAGAGGCTATAGGGATCTAGACAAACCCCGCAGATCTCCAACTCTGCGTTACAGAAGAAGCCGAAGCAGATCTCCTAGAAGGTAACATATTTGGAGCTGGCAAAATACTTTTAACCAGCTTAATGCTGTACCTAAAACTATTGTCAGAGTAACATTTTTTCCCCTCCTTCCCTGTTAGGCGAAGCCGATCCCCGAAGAGGAGAAGGTAGGAGACTTACTAAATTATCAATTTGATTTAAAAAAAATATTGTGTGAACTTTACACTAATAGCCTGTGTTCCTATAGTCCATCACCACGTCGGGAAAGGCATCGCAGCAAGAGCCCAAGGCGACACCGAAGTAGATCTAGGGAAAGACGTCACAGATCAAGATCTAAATCTCCAGGTAATTTTATTTTGGGGAGTGGGAGTTGTGGGTGGCTTTCTGGCATCTGTTAATTTACTTTCCCATTTCTACCAGTAAGGGGGCCAATCTGTTTATAATATGATGGCTTGGATCCTCAGT
Source organism: Podarcis bocagei (assembly GCF_964188305.1). NCBI lineage: Eukaryota > Metazoa > Chordata > Lepidosauria > Squamata > Lacertidae > Podarcis > Podarcis bocagei. Next base: position 58,704,810 of record NC_138129.1, read on the forward strand.
TCCAGCTCTGTTCATGGAAATGACACCTCCCCGCCATCCAGTAGAAGCTCCTGCTGGTGGAAAGAGGTGGGAGTAGAAGAAAATTATTCCTTTCCATTGCTGCCCTTGGTACCACATACTGCACTATTCTGGAGCACCCTTGAGCAGAGTTTTACTCACAGAAACTAGGATTAAAGCCCGTAACAAAGTTAAAATTGATTGAGTCCCCTATTACCATTCTGCTTTACTTGATGTGCCATTCAGGAAGAATCTTCTGCAGAGAACGAAATCAAAGTAAAGATTTTGTATCTTGTCTCAGCAGGGCATCATCGTAGCCATAGACATCGAAGTCATTCCAAGTCCCCAGAAAGGTACATATTTCATATTACTTTTAAATATTATTACAGTGGTACCTCGAGTTACATACGCCTCAGGTTACATACGCCTCAGGTTACAGACTCCGCTAACCCAGAAATATTACCTCGGGTTAAGAACTTTGCTTCAGGATGAGAACAGAAATTGTGCTCCAGCAGCGTGACGGCAGTGGGAGGCCCCATTAGCTAAAGTGGTGCTTTTAGGTTAAGAACAGTTTCAGGTTAAAAACAGACCTCTGGAACAAATTAAGTACTTAACCCGAGGTACCACTGTATAAGAGGTCTTGCTTATAGATTTCATGCTAGGTTTTGTTATCTGCCAACAACGTTTTTGTATCTATGAATTCAAGATAGATTGTATGTATCTTGTAAAGATATTTTTAGGACTCTTGTGATTATCATAATCACTGTATTAATATCCAGAGGTGAATTTATCACTACATGTTCAATTTATTTGTTCCTGAGAATCAACTGAACAGTGAGTTACCTTTTTTGTTCTTTCAGATCTAAAAAGAGCCATAAGAAGAGTCGTCGGGGAAATGAATGAACCTAGAGAGTTCAAGAATCTGAGCCAGCACTTCTTTTCTTGTAGATATCAGGCATCAGGATGGGTAGAAGCTGCTGTGACAGCTAATAATTTTTGTATTCGTTTAGTATTCACAACGTTTTCTTTGACAACATAATATTCTTTGTTTAACTTGAGGGGACATTCATTCAGTGTATGTTCATATGTTTTTTTCCTAAAAGAAGTGTTGTGTAAAAAATTCTTTTGACAGCCCGTACTTGCTTAAAACTATATAAGAGCAAGGCACAATGAATTGTTTAAATTCATTGTGAAACCTATTGTGAAAGTCTTACTTTTGGAGTATTTGTATAACAATTTTTATGTAACTCATAATTTTATCAGCCAACAAGCTGTTCAAAAATGTACATAATTCTGTAGGGAATTGCTTCAGGTGTACTATTGTAACTTCTTTATTAAAATCTTTGATAAACAAGCTGCAGAACAAATGTGCTGTGTAACTAATTATTATTCAAGGATGCTTCAACAAGTACTGATGAGCTTAATTTTCAAAAGGTTGGAATGCAGTGTTGTGATTTAAGATACTTGCACCTTTTTTTCTCCCAATAGTGTAACCCTGTATGACTAGACAACACCTCTGGGGAATCTTCCCCCACCCCCTAACCAAGAATTAAATGAAAATGATGGCACAATAGAGGGTTAACCCAGAGGTGGCATGAAAAGAGGCAAAGCAGCCATAATAGTGTGAAAACAGTGTCTATGAATCCCATAAGCCTTTGCACTGATCCTTGAGGCCGGTGACGAGTTGGAGTTTGAGCAAGGAGGTTTGGAACAAGTGATTGTGGTGTTTGCAGGCTTTTCAATTGCGTTCCCAATATACGCGATTTCACTTAAATGCTCAGTGCTCTGGAACATAACACTTGCGTAAATGAGGAGTTGTCCGTACACTTTTTTTTGTTGGGGACCATGTTCCTTTGGGCACAGATGCTGGCAAGGAATGACTAGTAATCTAATTGCATAAGCATTTCAAAGGGGAAATATCTGAGTTTCACAAGCATGAAGCTTCCTTTACTTTTTTGGATGAATGCTCACCAACACTATATGAAGACTTGTAAAACTTTGTGAAGTTTATATATTTAGATGCCAATTATATGGAGTCCAAGATACTATTTCACCCTAGTCTGCAGTACTTTAAAAAGGCTTAACAGAATCCAGCTGTGTATACAAATGAAAAATTCTACTTATGATTTCTAATTTTGCAATTTTATTTTTTTCCTTTTAAAAAGTTTTTGGCACTACATTGTTCTGTAAAGAAATGACAATCTTTAACACATGAAATCCCTTTCTAATTTCTTTTTAGAACAATAGATATAAAGTCTGAACCAAAGTATGAATAAAGCTAATAGAAAATAAACAACTTAATTTTAAAAACTCTCTTTACAGTTTATCAAGATAAAATAAAACACAGTTCCCCTTAAAAATAGGGTAATAAAATAGATGACATTTGTATCACTTCTTGTGATACTGGTAAAAACTATATTTTATATCTATGTACAAATGATACAGTTAAAAACAGTTTTAAATAATCTCTTATCTAAACACGTTGCAATAAGATTTGAATCCAGAACCTGATTTCTTCCCATCCCCTTAATTAAACTTCATTTTTTCTGCTGAATGAAATTCATGTTCAAGTGTGGGTGTCCTTGGGACAGAAGTGAAAACCGCTGGTTGTTCTGCATCAGTAAGCCAGCTGAAAGAAAATAGGTTACAATTATTTTAGCAGAAATCCAAATTAATATTTAGGTTGAAAGAGAGTTTTTAAATTCCTGCAAGTTTAGCAGCAGAAAGGGGCGCTTATGGAAAAGAAATAGGCTGAAATACTTGTGGACCGAGGCATGACTATCAAGATGGAACAAAAAAATGCAAGGGTGAAAGAAGCGTGGTTCTCCAGATACTGTTAGAGGCAAACTCCCATCACCCTCAGCCAACATGGCCAATCATCCCGGGTGATGTGAGTTTTGGGGCCACAGGTTTTCCACCTCAAGGTAGGGGCTTCATAAGATGCCCCAAAAGCTTGGTATCTGGGATACAGTGGTGCCCCGCAAGACGAATGCCTCGCAAGATGAAAAACTCGCTAGACGAAAGGGTTTTGCGGTTTTTGAGCTGCTTCACAAGACGAATTTCCCTATGGGCTTGCTTCGCAAGACGAAAACGTCTTGCAAGTTTGTTTCCTTTTTCTTAACACCGTTAATACAGTTGCGACTTGACTTTGAGGAGCAACTCATAGAACGCGGTGTGGTAGCCTTTTTTTGAGGTTTTTGGTGATTTTTGAAGCTTTTCCAAAACTTTTCCGACACCGTGCTTCGCAAGACGAAAAATTTGCTAGACAAAAAAACTCGCGGAACGAATTAATTTCGTCTTGCGAGGCATCACTGTATCTACTTGCACAAGCAGGTTCACATTTAGTTAAACCAATGAATTCTTTTCCTATTAAACAGGCAGAGAACAGACAGTGCATAGCAAAGAATGGAAGTGGTTGCTATACAGATATGGTAAATTCAGAAAAGACTGCAGGTTTTTATAGACAAGCAACCTAGAAAAGATCTCGAGTGAGAGCCCAGTATGACATCGCATTAGCACAACAACTGTCCCTAGGAGACCTGTTCTTATCACAACAACTAAAACCAAAACCAATAAAAATAATAGCAGAAAGGTGAGAAAGTTGCTTCATGAAGATACTACCTTGAGGGTAGAAAGGTTTATTCAATGGATAGCTGGCATTTCCCTGCTGCATGTAGTTCGGAGAAATATTGTAAGGCCACGTCCCTCGCAGGAGAGGAAAATGGGCTGGGGTGCCATGGTCCCAAGGAACAGGAGGAGGAGGAGGGTTCGCTTTACCAAACTGTCCTGGGAAGCCCTGATCTAGTTTTCATTCAAAAATGAAAAGGAGAGAAAAGATTACTGTATTTGAAAGCACCAACCTGCAAAGCAAAATGCACAGCAGTAAGAGTATTTTTTAAAATTATGTTTCTCTTTATTTTTGGGCCCTCTGGAACAGCATGGGATGGGATATGGGCAGCTGCACTAGGAAAGGGAAATCAGAAGAATTTAGAAGGGCTGCCCTGTGGAAGTGCCTTTCTGCTTGTACAAGATGATTTTGGACCCAAGGAGCCATGAATAGACTAAAAGTATCCATTGCTGCTGAGCTGCAAGAGCTAATGGTGCTACAATACGTAGTTCCCTTCTGCATGCAGAAAGCAATCTTAAATATGCATACATGGATAAGAAATATGGAAGCAGTTGAAGACCTGTGGGTATAGGGTAGAATATAAATTTAATTAAAAATTAAAATTAAAGGGTCATATAAAACCAATAGGAGACAATCTGCTCCATTTTATATTATTCACTAAGTGATGGTGATACAGCTGCGGTTCTGCAGTGGTAAAGGACAGGTACTCTTACTCAGAGGTGCTTTTATTACCATTAATTTTTTGAGGTCCTAGCACTGAAAGCTAGTTTTTGGCCCTGGCTCGACTGAGCCTCAGAAGAGTACACTGATCTTTTAAGGAAAGGTGGTGCAGGGTTTCTAATTAGCTTGGATGCGATCCAAAGGGCTGTACTTAATGTTCTGCTCATACACTGAGGTCCTTTTCTTTCTCTCTCTCTCTCTCTCTCTCTCTCTCTCTCTCTCTCTCTCTCTCTCTCTCACTCTCACTCTCTCACACACACACACACACACCTCAAGCTCCTCCTGAAGCACAGTATTAAACACAGCACAAGGGGACGCAGCTCAAAAGGAAACTGGGCAGAAGTTCTTTCTGCTGACGCACAGAACTCTTTGAAGCCCATCCCTATTGAAGTTCAGACTCTGATTTGAAATCAAAGTTTCTTGACAGAAAGCTCAAACTATTATCTCGTTAAATAACTTGTCAAATGCTATGAAAACAGCCTTCCAAACCCAACCCACTTTTTATGTAGCCTAAGCAAATACACGGCGATTCATCTTTTTCCTAAAAGGTTCCTCATCTGCACCCCAGAATATACAGCATAGGCAGAATGAACAGGTTCAGAAACGTTAAGCAAAGAAACAGTATTTGTACAAAACAGGAGACAAGAGAGGAGAGTTACCTGAGTTCCCCACCGTGCCATTGTTCACCAGTGAGCTTAGAGTCACAGGGTTGTGCCAGTGTCCCTCATGAGTACTGCTGGGGATTCCTACAGGCCTGGCAGCAGGCTGTGCAAAGATGATACTGGGATCATTCAGGCTTACGCTGCTCTGGTTATTGGGCGGGCTGCTGCTACTGCCAGCCCTCACAGAAAAAGGAACATTTGCCGCGTGAGGAGGATTACCCGGTGCAGAGTGAATAACAGGCCACGAGGTGTTAGGAAGTTGGATTTGGTGGTGGTGGTGGTGGTGGTGAGGGTGCATCTGAAATAGTCCCAGGTTAGGCAAGGTGGCATACTGACCTGGGGGAGATTGGGGAAAGTTAAACAAAGGCAGCTGGACCTGGTGGGGTGGTTGTGCCCCTTGCTGGGGCTGCAGAGCATGCTTAGACTGGGATATTGGTTGTGGCTGAGTCTGGTTAATGGAGGTTGGTGGAGAGGAATTCTGAGTAAATTGCTGAGGCTGTGGAGAGTAAGATGACTGACGCGAATCAGACTGGAGAGGGGAAAAAAGGATGTTGTTTGTATTAGTTCATGAGTTAGTTAAGTGTTCCATTTAAGCACTTAATGCTAAAAAGTCTTCACAAAGGAGTCTCTTGAGCTCTAGGTTTACTAAACTACTGTCTTTGAGTTGAGATAGGCTACATATAGGGCTGGACTATCCATTGTGAGGACTTTTTATGAAGAACTAAATTCTTCATGATTGCAAGTTCAGTTAAAGCAGGCTTCCTCAACCTCAGCCCTCCAGATGTTTTGAGACTACAGTTCCCATCACCCCTGACCACTGGTCCTGCTAGCTAGGGATCATGGGAGTTGTAGGCCAAAAACATCTGGAGGGCCGAGTTTGCGGAAGCCTGAGTTAAAATATAAGGTTTAACTGACAGCAGATTCACCATATTCACCAGATGACCTTAACTTAATATATGAAAGATGAACAAGCTTTGCTGTTTGTTCTTCACTTCATTGGGGGAGCAAACAATCCAGGACATTTTCGTTAACTTCAATTTTACAAAATAAAAAAAAATCCTTCCAGTAGCACCTTAGAGACCATCTAAGTTTGTTATTGGTATGAGCTTTCGTGTGCATACCAATAGCAAACTTAGTTGGTCTCTAAGGTGCTACTGGAAGGATTTTTTTAATTTTGTTTCAACTACGGCAGACCAACACGGCTACCTACCTGTAACTTCAATTTTACAGTTCATCTGAATCAGGGAACTATGGTTACAAACTTCAGAACAATCTAAGATATAGTTTGAAGTTGGCTTTATATTTTGACTTGTTCCAAAGCTCTTAACCATAGTTTGCTGGTTCATAAAACCAGAAATTACAGTTAATTTCCTAGCTTGTTTTCTTGGTCATACAAAGGGACTATGTGGCCAAAGATCTTGTTCCTATATCAGCTTATTAAAGCAAGGTACTATCATCTGAACAAAATCATTCTGTAGAACAAGCCCTACCTAAACAGTCTAAACAGCCTAAACAGTCACTTAAACTCTCACTGGAATAAAATATGTAACTTTAAAAATGTCCTACTAATTTTCAGTCACCAATAGCATCTTAATTCATTGGCTCTTCCATTTGCTCTAAATTGTTGCTTCAATCCTTAAATATACAAGAATCTGTACTTCTGAACTCTACAGAGGTCTTTTTACAGCAATACACTTCACAAGCATTATTGTTATATTACTTACACAATTGAAATTGATTTCCTATATAAAATTTAATTCAGAAACACTGAATCAAATGAAACTTACACATTCTGATGTCTGTCTAGCACGTAAGGGTCTTTCCACTTGTTGTTGAATTGATCCAGTTACTTGCTGAGAGTTTACAAGGCTTCGGACTAACTGAGTCCCTAAGTGATAAAGCGTAAAGAATGTGTTTAATACAGGTTAAGAAACCAATAGGCTGTGGTCCAAAGCAATAATATGTGCAGACAAAATTATTTATGCAGCCAAAACTTTATTTGCTGTATCTATTGCAACAATGTCCTCTGCCAGAGAGGTCCAAGGAAGGCAATATTGGCTCCTGTGAATAGGGTTAGAGCAGGTATCTTCAACCTTTTCAGACCAAGGACCCACTTTTAACCCAAACATGCATTTTGAGACCCATTTCTTAATATTTTACCATATGGTGGTGTTGCTCCTGTTATGACCCACCTTGGATCAGGCTATGACCCACCAGCTGAAAACCAAAGAGTTAAAGAATAGGAGGCAAATCCTGCATCAGTCAGCAGGAATGCAAACAATTCCACTGACTGGACCATGGGTAGCAAGGCTGGAATAAAGGACAAACAGTGCAGTGCTATGCATATCTACTCAGAAGTAAGCTCCATTACCGAGAGCACCATTGCTTCTTTGTCTTGACTGTTTAAATTCCGGACAATCCCTTCGAACGTGTCCTACATCGCCACAGATAAAACATCTCTTTTCTCTAGTCTCTCTGTCTTCCTCCTTGACTTCCTTTTCATCATCTCTCTCATTCTCCTTTTTCTTCACTCTAAATGGGGACAGGTATGCAAGCATTGCTTAAAAGTATCCTTGAAGCTGTGTGACTTTCAAACAGGCAGCCAAAGCCTTAAGATTCATTTCAATGTCCCTGTGTGGACAAAAAAACTGGGAATCGCATCACCCAAAACATGGTGGTGGCTTTACAGAGCTGCTGCACGTTCCAGCTGGGCAGAAGGTGAGGGGCAGGATAATGGTTGCACCTGTCTGAAGCTGGTGCACACACTGCCCCTAATGGCCCAGGGCTGGCTTGGGTTGCAATGGATTTCTGGCTGGCTTAGCCCAGAACCCAGAAAGAGATGTTTCTGGTCTTTTTGTTAGCTGCCACTGTGAGATCGCATCATAGGGTCTTCCACCTACCTAAGCAGTGGGCAGAAAAGGAAAATGATGTGGGTGTCATTTGGCAGTCAGAATCCAGTGCAGGTCAGCAGGGCCTAATCCAACCCCTTCCCACCCACTGCAGCATGGTGCAAAGGAAGCTTGTACTGCTCAGTAAGCTGAGGAAAGCTGAGATGTACTGTTTGCTGCAATTTCATCCAAAGCCTACAGGACTCAAATGGTCCCACAAGTTAACCTCAGCTCTGAATTGCCACACATGGTTCCTCCCATACCCTTTGCTTTATCATAGGCAAGTAGCCACTGCACTTACCCTTCAAGGCACAGAACATTTATGGTATTGTTCATGAAAACACAGGAAAAAATACACAAGTGGTAAGTAATTCACTAGAATACTTAGCACTGTTTTATACCAACACCTCTGCCTACTTAAGAATTCCTTCATTGGAAAGATAAAGTGATTTTCTTAAAAACAGTTATTGAAAGAAAAATTAAAAGAGTAAGATACATTCCTTGAGGCAAAAGAAATTATTTTCTCCTCTTTTCTTGCATTCACCATAAAATTTTTAAACTAGCCATGAGTTTATTTTCCCAACCTCCTTTTTTTGGGGCAGTCCTTCATGTAATGACCAATTTTGCCACAGACACGGCAGCACCTGTCGTTGGGTGCCAGTTCTCCATCAGTCAATACTTTAGAGTTGAAAAAGTACTCCTACAAGGGGGAAAACAAGCTATTACCTACAAGCTCTCTGTATTCACTTTCTTTGAAGAGAAATGGGGAACAGGAGGGAAAGGTGGGAGAAACAGCAGTTGCATATCTCACTAAGTAAGGCATTCATTAAGAAGAAAAGACAAAAGACAAGGTTGATATTTTCATATTTACAGTCATGTAAAATATATTTGTAATAATACCAGACAGGGTTTTTTATAGCCTTATTTTTCCAAGAAATACAAAGTAAGTGAAACAAGCAATATATTTTACCCTAACAAACCAACTAAATACAAACTTTCAAGTTTTGCAAAACCTAATCATTGTGGTCATGAGGAACTAAGATAGCATTTACTCCACACTATTCTCAACTGTTGACTAGCAGCCTGGGATTGAATGCATGAGTTTTAGCTATTTGTCTGAGGTACATGACTTGAAATTCAAGTGTCTGGAAGGGAGGAAAGGAGGAGCAACAGTTCATTAGAACTGAGCCCAAGAGTAAGACATTCAGTGTATGCTTGCATGTTTATGCAAGATAAGCTGTGAGAAACTGTGTTAAACACAGTCCTAAAAGTGGAAGTTCTCATATCCTCCTGTTATTTGTTCAACACCAATACAAACATTCACAAAATGTAAGTAATATATCTTGGAAATAAAAGAACCAACTTGATATTTTAGGGTTCTGTTAAGACCTAACTGTTAAGCCTTGAGTTTTCAGTCCTACTGATTAACAATTATGACCAAGATCACTAAACCAATTATGAAATTAAATTACATGTACTCGAAAGGACCCATAGAACTGCAATAAAGGTACTTCGTGACCACAGCAGAAAAGTACAAGTTACAAAATAAGAAAACTTACAGCTTCTCTTCCCAGCACCGGATAGAAAGGAGTACCAAATAATTTTCTCCCATTGATTAATGCCTTCATTATGAAATTGGTCACTGTGGAAGGAGAGAAAAAATCAATTAAAGAAGTGTCACTTTAGAAATTTATTAACCCTGAGTAGAACATTTTTCAAGTCTTACTTTTTCTGGATACTCCTGCACCCAGGTTATGATTCAAGTCAAAAGGATCTGAACAGAAGAAATAAAAACAGTATTAAAGGAGCAGGGGGAAAAATTCCAACAGCACTTAATTTTGCTGTTAACAAATATCGCTGGTGTAAGACAGGCAAGTAACATTTTCACTAACATTAACAGAAGTTCACTTATAAGTGAGAAATTCTTTCAGGGGGATATATCCTTTATGTTAGATATTCCATAAGTACCTTCAATGGCGATGCATTTGGACGTCCACTGTTTCTCAAATGTGGTTAACAGCTTCTTCTGACGAATGCTGATGACATATTCTTTGAAGTCAAACTCTTCAGTGTAAAATCGCAGTAACCCTAACCAGAGTTCTCCCAGTGATTCTGTGTTTTCCCCAAGAGAAGGTAAACGGTTTTTCTGTATAAAAGTTATAGCAGATAAAGTACTTTATTGTGAACATAATACTTTTAACTTTGGGATGGTTCCAAAGTAACACATTGTGAAGTATGTGGCATCTATCTATTGCAAAGCTGGGCCGTCCTGAATGTACATCTATGTGGTGGCAGGAATAAGGAATAAAAGTATCTTTTACATTCATAGGAAACTCTCTACCTGTGCAAGTTCAGGTAAGGCTACTTCCTCTCTTAATGTGCTCATTGCAGAGGCAGATAATTCACTGGATATAAGAAGCATTGAAAAGAGAAATTCAACCTAAATGGTAGTACAGACTAGCCCACTTCCATTTTGCACTATATGCTGACTGAGCATCTCACTTGCTAGTGATAATCAGGAGTAAATAGGCATGAGAGCATAAGAAAAACCTTGCTGGATCAGACCACAGACATGTGGTCCTATTCTCAGTAGCAAATAGATGTCTATGAAACCAGAACACATGAGCTGGGTACAACAAGTTAAATGTGTTTGTAGAAGAGTCTTACAAACAGTTTTGCTGAAGATGAATGCTGGGATTGGCAATAAAAATAGCCCTGTGCTATTTCTGTAACCAAAAACCAAAGTAGCACATTTCCTGTTTAACAGTTGCCAAAATGCTAATTCTATAACTTTTTAAAGCTGTTGCTGCCACTATCTAATTTTGTGCTTCTGAGACTTTCAGCTCTTCATTTCTTTACCCTTCCCTTGTCCAACAGATTCTGCAGAAAGGTGTTTTGTTTTTCATTTGTGCAATGCCAAATATATTGCTGGTGCTCTTATAAAAAATAATAATTAAGCATGTATATGTACTTGTGATACAATACTACTACACCTAAGAACTCAATTACTATTCCAGAATTAGAACATTACCAGTTCTTCAGTATCATCAAAGAAGAAAGCATTCCACCCATCAACCATTCTCTGAGGGATCTGTTGTCCATCAAATATCTAAAACATCATGAAGAATAAAGGCAGAAAATGGGGTGGGGTGGGGGAGGAGGGGGTAATGAACAAATCCAAAATCAGAAAGTATTCTCTCTTTTGAAAAGGATGAAAATATCACAGAAAATGTTACTAGGGCCCAGATGGATGTATTTGCAAACCATTAACAGTTAGTTTTGAAACAATGCTGGGACACATGCCTTCCTTGACCTGAAATGCCAGATTGTGGGAGTGGGGGCAGGGAGGCAAATGATTACATTACTTAGTGGTGATAGGAATGCAGTCCACATACTTGCACTAAACCTGTTTGTGACACCTCAATTTGGTTAAGGGTTGGGTGGAGTTCAAATCAATAGCTTACCATTTTTAACTTTTAAAAACATTCAAGATAAAGAACATTTCGTGCACTACTTTGCTTGAGAATGCTCACATTTCCCCTCATTTATAACAGCTTCACAGGTAATAAAAGTTCTGACATAAAAAGTACTTCTCTGTTGGAATTAATATGCTACTCAAGGCACAGCATCAAATACAATGATTGCCCACACATATATTTCACATCTGAAAAGTAAAACAATCTCTTGTGTGCAATTATTATGTATGCTGCTTTTAAACTAATATTGAGGAGCACATTAATTCCTTCTGCAGCAGAATCCTGTGATGTGTGAAGAAGCTGGAAGAGTGGCTCAGTGTGATAAGACAGAACCCATGAAGTGGCATGGGAGATATGCAGTTGCAACTTCAACAACTCTCCAGAAAAACAAGAGTCAAAACTGGCCTCACATACAAAGTGAACTATAAAGAAAGATAATTCTCTAGCCAATCTTCCAAAGCACATTTTCCTGAAAACCTACCTCTTGAAGAACTGGTATTACTGGTGGATCTCTCTGTTGTAAGAAGTATAACACCATTAGGATATAGGCATATGAAGACAGACTTCCTCTGGATGCATCTCCAATATCACAGCGCTGGTCAAATACATTTTGAATATAGTGAGCATTTAACAAGATATAACCATGAAAAAAGAAAAGAAGTGTTTTGTGATGCTGCCGTTTCTGAAAATGATATTGTCAGCCTCTGGCATGCACTAAAACATGACCTAAGTCAAACAGGCACAAGGATACTATTTCTGAAAGTGCTTATTTGTGTGACTACTTCCACATGCCCCTGATGACAGTGGACATGCTAAAGCAGCAGTACCCATGTTATATTAGAAACCACTTTTGAAACTCATCAGAGTTCAAATATCATATATGGCATGTATGTCTGCTCTTCAAGGAAAAAGTTAAAGAAAAAATCCTACAGCTTTAGGTCCTGGTAACTATGGATTTCATTTGGATTAATGGGGCACTAATTTACTATACCTAGTTCTAAAGCCAACATATAACCCACATTTCATTATTGCAGCTCAAGTAATCTGTCAAACAGATATAATCCAACCATCAACAGGGACTTTGAAAACCTAATTTTGTATAGGCCAATATGATTGTATATACTACCAGCAGCTTCTACAGAAATATCAGACGCTGCTTGAAATCAGAAATTTCATAAGCTTCCAAGAATTGTAACTGTTCAAAAAACCATTTAAAAAACAAGTTGTCATCACCTGTTGGGGACAGAAACCACTGAGCACACATGGCAATAAACTAAAGTTGTACGTTATTTATATTTACCTTTGCAAAAACTTTCATTGTGTATCCCAAGTATTGTACTCTCGGATCAATGGCTGCGTATGTTGCAAGCATCCTTGTGTTGTGCTGTGCCTATAAAACAAGTCCAATGGTTTGGGTATCAGGCACACTTCAATTTACAGACTGAACATAAGAAATGTTGCAAAACAATGCATATCTACATTCCTACAAAATTTCAGGCAGGTCACAAACATAGCCAAAAACAAATTCAGAGGAAGAGGTCACACTTTCAAGCAATGTGTGGGATCCCAACAATTGGAGGCCCCTATGCCCTCTGAATAACAGCTCTTGATGAATTTAAAGGAGTGAAACATACAGGTGAGCTTCTGACCAAACATCTGGACTTTTACTGAAGATGATACTTGCCAGTGTATTGTATAAGCTGATATCCCCTTCTAAGCCACTTCGTCTGTGCTCAAATTTTACTATAGGCACTTTGGCTGTTGTTATAGGCAGGATATTTCTTAAACCTGGTAAGATAAGGTTTCAAGATGTTAAATACTCCCCATAGCCAAAGAACACACAAAAATGCATATAAGCAGCACAAAGTTCCATACACATACCTGGATGCTTCTTAAGAATTTTTGCCAAATTTTCAATAATTTCCTTACAGTTTAATTTCTAGGAGAAATAAATAAAAAGCCTGTGTTACCTACACATTCCCACAAAGAATTCAGAGTAACCAAGTACTTTGAACATACATACGACAATAATCTTCCTTCAACTATATAAAATGTATTTTAAAAAGAACTCCAAAGAGCAGGTTTAAACATCTCAGGAACACAATATCTCAAGGATCACCTCTCCCCATATGAACCAACTCAGACCCTGCAATCATCATCATCATCTGAGGCCCTTCTTTGGGTGCCTCCCCCATGAGAGATCTGGAGAGTGGCAGCACAGAAATGGGCCTTTTCTGCAGTGGCTCCCCATTTGTGGAATGCTCTCCCCATGGAGGCTCACCTGGTGCCTTCATTACATTATCTTTAGGCGTCAGGCAAAAAAGCTTATCTATAATCAGGCATTTGGCAGATTCTATGGCCTTTAAAATGTGTCTGTGGGAGAGGGGTTACTGGTTTGTTTCCCTTTTGTTTTTGTTTTACAGTGGTACCGCTAGTTACGAACTTCATTTGTTCCGGAGGTCCGTTCTTAACCTGAAACTGTTCTTAACTAGAGGCGTGCTTTCGCTAATGGGGCCTCTTGCTGCCGCTGCACCGCCGGGACATGATTTTCATTCTTATCCTGGGGCAAAGTTCTCAACTCGAGGTAACTCTTCCAGGTTAGCGGAGTTTGTAACCTGAAGCATTTGTAACCTGGGGCACCACTGTATTATGTATTTTGTGTTCTCATTTAGTATTTTAATGCTGTGAACTGCCCAGCGATCTTTGGGTGAAGGGCAGTATACAAATTGAATAAATAAAATAAAAGCAACAATAAAATACCTCTGCATTTTCATGCCCTTCTAGTGTCATGCAAATATCCAGGTCACTGTCACGAAATCCAAATCCATTTTTTGAAGAGCCAAACAGGCACAGCCTGGCCTTGTCTGATCAAAAGAAAGAGGGTTTTTTTAAATAATAACTTTAGACTCATTCAAAATGTAACAGATTGTACATTAACTTTAAACTTCCACAAAATTCGAGAACTGAATTTATATTCCACTACATTTTGTAAGACAAAATAAACAATATGATTCAGATTATTGCAGACCCAGTATAACCACCCAAGTGTCATCTTGCCACATCTGCCAGACACAATAGTTTTTCCAGTGCCCCCAACAAAGCATGTTTTAATGCCCATGTATTCCATCACTTTTCAGTAATAAATAAATCCAAGATGTGAGGAAAAACACATTTCTGATTTCTTTAGACTATTTTCCAAGTTCTATTAATGTACAAATCTTGATTCTTGCTTTAATATTAATGTATCTGAAGAAGTGTGCATGCACACGAAAGCTCATACCAAGAACTAACTTAGTTGGTCTTTAAGGTGCTACTGGAAGGAATTTTTTTATTTTGACTATGGCAGACCAACACGGCTACCTATCTACTGCTTTAATATTGTTACTCAATATGTTTGTCAGTTCTCTCAATTTCTCATTTGTGGTCATGGGCTTGATGCCAACTCCTTTTCTAACCTTCTTCTCCATACTGAAAACATTTAGAATATCGTCCTAAAGGATGAGGCATGGCAAACTAGATTTTCCTTGGCATTAGCTGGCTGATATACAATCTCAGCCTGCAGATATCTGTCTGCCAGGGAAAGATCCAAGTGAGGAAGGAACTATTGCACATGCACTTAACTTCAAAAATTAATATCTTCTATTAACTTGCTGCCAATATTGATTTTAGATTCTTCTTTTTTAATGCTTCTTTTTTTGTATTCTTCCTATAATAATATAAAACATTGCTTTGAGTATTAGTGTATATAATGTTTTGTTCTCAAGTGCAAGGAAAGATGGTATACAATGTAATAAATAAATACAATTAGAAAATAACTCTCTTGAACAACTGCAAAATAACAAATAAATTGGATGTTTTTAAAAGTTTCCTGTTGCATACCATTATATTCTTTTCGAATAAATCTTTCCAAACTTGCCAGAATCTGTTCTCGGTTTTGTTGCTCTGAGAAAGGAGGCGATAATTCATCTAAACAAACAAAAACCTAAGTGAGCCATTCAGCAACATCCAAGTGTCAGAATTAAATATCCTCAAACATTTCTCTCACTGAATATTTTACTGATCCCTGTAATTCATTAAAGTCATCTGGTGATGGTATTTTACATTTAGGATGCAACCATATCATCTTAAATATCAGACTAAACCCCTGAAAGGAAAGCAAAAGAAGAAACAAACTTATGTGTTGGCCCTGCAAAATCTGTCCATTACTAAAGATACCTTGGTTAACAAAACCATGCAATTCCTTGAAGCTTTGGAAACTTACATTTGCCAAACCCACTGCAAAGTCTAAAACATCCTGGTGACCTTACTGTAAACTAGAACATATGAATATATACTACTTCCAATCACATAAGAATGCCTTCTTTCCACTGATTTAAGCAGGGAAAATCCCAGAATAATGTGGTTAGAGTTCAGTACCCTATTATTAACTATTGAAGTAGAACTCACAACCAGGTCAGAATAGCAAAACTTTACTTACCAAAACACCTTTTACATACTAGATCAAGTATTTCTCTAAATCTACTTGTCATTGGTGGTAGTGGTTTTAGATCAATTTTCTTAAAATCCTCTGGGCAGTCATTTTTGGAATGGCCATCCCTTTTGCAGATACTGCATACTATAGTCGGTGGCTATGGAAGAAATGAACAAAAATGTTTTATTTTAAAATATATTTTTTTTAAAGTGTTATTTTCCTTAAAGATATGCAGTATGTTCCAACAGCTCCTTCATGGATTTGAGTGTGTCGACCACAGCAAACTATGGCAAGTTCTTAAAGAAATGGGAGTGCCTGATCACCTCATCTGTCTCCTGAGAAATCTCTATGTGGGACAAGAAGCTACAGTTAGAACTGGATATGGAACAACTGATTGGTTCAAAATTGGGAAAGGCGTACGGCAAGGCTGTATATTGTCTCCCTGCTTATTTAACTTATATGCAGAATTCATCATGCGAAAGGCTGGGCTGGATGAATCCCAAACCGGAATTAAGATTGCCGGAAGAAATATCAACAACCTCAGATATGCAGATGACACAACCTTGATGGCAGAAAGTGAGGAGGAATTAAAGAACCTTTTAATGAGGGTGAAAGAGGAGAGTGCAAAATATGGTCTGAAGCTCAACATCAAAAAAACAAAGATCATGGCCACTGGGCCCATCACCTCCTGGCAAATAGAAGGGGAAGAAATGGAGGCAATGAGAGATTTTACTTTCTTGGGCTCCATGATCACTGCAGATGGTGACAGCAGTCACGAAATTAAAAGACGCCTGCTCCTTGGGAGAAAGGCGATGGCAAACCTAGACAGCATCTTAAAAAGCAGAGACATCACCTTGCCAACAAAGGTCCGTATAGTTAAAGCCATGGCTTTCCCAGTAGTGATGTATGGAAGTGAGAGCTGGACCATAAAGAAGGCTGATCACCAAAGAATTGATGCTTTTGAATTATGGTGCTGGAAGAGACTCTTGAGAGTCCCATGGACTGCAAGAAGATCAAACCTATTCATTCTTAAGGAAATCAGCCCTGAGTGCTCACTGGAAGGACAGATCCTGAAGCTGAGGCTCCAATACTTTGGCCACCTCATGAGAAGAGAAGACTCCCTGGAAAAGACCCTGATGTTGGGAAAGATTGAGCACACAAGGTGAAAGGGACGACAGAGGATGAGATGGTTGGACAGTGTTCTCGAAGCTACGAACATGAGTTTGACCAAACTGTGGGAGGCAGTGGAAGACAGGAGTGCCTGGCGTGCTCTGGTCCATGGGGTCACAAAGAGTCGGACATGATTGAATGACTAAACAACAACAACAATGTTCCAACGGGAAAAAGTACAAGATGCAAGCAGCAAGCTCACTGGTCGGTTTTAGGGAAGTCACTATCTTTTCAAGCCTGTTTCACATGTTAAGAAGGCAGCAAATTTACATGTATATTTCATATTCCTCAGTTGGTTCAAATAATGCTGCAATTAGTCCCAGGTCCCCTGCCTTGTCCAATGATAAAACTGTTCAATATTTACTACCTCTGCACCCAAACTGCACAAGTTCCTAGCCCAAGAAAGAAGAAACGAATGGGAAAGATGGAGAAAAACCACATGTAGGTTTGAGGGTGGAGTGAAAGACTTACATAGCATTTTGAGTTTTAGTCCTTACTGCATAATAGCTCACAAAAAATCCAAAAACTCTGAATAGTGGTCAAAACGCTAAACGCTGCTACAATACATAAAGGCTTTATCTACTGTGGGTGGTTTTTTAAAACTAGTTCAGGAATGAAACTAGTTCACATGAAAGTGAGATTAAAATATACTTTTTCAAGAAATATGTGCTTTAGAGGTAAGACAGAGGCATTCTCTCTAGCACTATTATGTTTCTCTTTGATTTCATCAAACCAAAGGAAAATACAGAGCATCAATAAAGGGCTCTGCTGTGAATTCAACAACTCTTGGCTTCTGGAAGAATTTTAGAAAGTGGCCCTTCTGCCTCTAAAAGAAGCCCTTTAGTTATCTGAAGAAAGCTGGCCTGGTAGAAAGGACTGAAGCTTTATGAAGGCAGATTCATTCTTCTTTCATCAAGAGATTCCTCACTGTTCTTAGGATTCACTGCAGTGAAGGTTAAGTCAAGTAGGAACAACTTGACACTTAAAAATGTCAAGAGAGATTTGTCTAAATGTCTAAAACTTTTGGAACAAATTGTTCGGACCTATGGCTTTAGCAGATTCATTCTATTCAGCCTTTAGTTAAATAAAAATTGAGAGGAAGGCATCATTGCCATATAGCTAGAAAGTATCAAGGGTCTTCTTCTGGTAATGAGAGTCAATGGAATCAGTCTGCTGACAAAAACATTTCTTTAGCAATGATCTTAAAACACGGTTAGAGAAAACATTTTATTTTAAAAAGTTAAAGTAAGTTTTGAGTCTGCTTTACCTTTCCAGAAGTCAAAATAAATTTATCAAACACATAATGCATATCTTCTGTGGTGACTTCATCTTTACTGTCTTGAATTTCTGCTACTGCTTTGCAGTTGTGCGAGGTAGCTGATGTGCTGGTGCCTGAGCACATACTCTTCTGTGGATACTCCGTTACTGAAATCTGCAGACTTTCAGCATCAGATAATTCACTAACAGAATCTGCATCAAGAGACCTCTGTTCACTAAAAACACAATGTTGGCTTAGCTCCTCTTCATCTGAAGGCTCTTGATCGTTCTTAGCTTTAGATTTTTGTTGTAGTTCACAGCATTCATTAGTACTTAGGGACACAGTTTCCTCTTTGTCTTGAGAGTCTATGTTTTCAATTTCTGGCTTTTTTACCAGTAAACTTTCCAAGTTCTCAGTACATCTCCTGGATGTAGGTTCCATTTCACTACATTCATTAGACTCTTGTATAAAACAAGCATGGCCTGTGTTCTGCTTCTCTGTAATGTTGGCCTGCTGTAGAAGGCAACAGTTGGTTACAGGTTCTCCAGTTTTTTTGCTACCAATTTTCCCCTTTTCCTTCTTCATGGTATCCAGTTTAGACTTACTCCCATCTTTATTCTGTGGACATGCAAAATATTTATATGCTGTCCTGAACCTTTCCAGGATATACTCAAATACCATCTGGCTGTTCAGGCTCCGTGCAACATTTCTTTTTAGTGCAAAAGGATCTATGAAAAGACAAACCAGTAATACGTTTGCTGCTGTTGTTCAACAGGACCTTCAAGTATGATATCAACATACCATATTTTAAATAGGGCTGCAACATTTTACTTTATTAATCACTTAAAGTATTGAAAACATTTTCATTTTACTAAAAAGGTGTACCTGGTTAATCAGTTGACACCTTTTTTATTAAAATTTTTTGTAAGCAATTAAAAAAAAACCTGCAGGTGGGAACTGCCATATTAAAAAATGGCATTCCATATGCAAGCAAGTATGCTTCTCAGAATTATTCCTGTTGGACATATGCCTGAATCGTCTTAAAACAAAGAAAGTACTCGCTTTTCAGCTTTCTCCTTCATATTAACTTTTTCTCATTTTTATTTATTTGTAGTATTTCTATCTTGCCTTTTACCCCATGGTTGCAATGCAAACCCTTCAAACTTAATAAATATAAAACATAATAAATATAATTAAATCTGAAAAAACTCAAGTGATTTCATTAATCAGGTCACAACCCTGATCTGAAATTATGTAAATATTATACTGTTGTCCATAGATTTTATGCAGAATAACTTCATTTGAATATTACCATTTTTCTTACAATGTTGAGTATTGTGGTTTGGTTCACACGTATCACTGAGTCAAAGCATGGCTACACATGAACAAGCGAGTGTGAAGATACTTAGAAGAAAAAACAGAGCTGCTTTGCTCCTCCCCAGGTCCTGCTACTGCTGTGCTACCAAGAGCTAAGCTATGGTTTCAGTTAATGTAACATCCAAACTCAGGCGTACCGTTTGTCTTCCCAGGTAAGTGGTAAGCCAAGAACCAACTTTATCTTACAGCTGGTGGTTCATCTATAATGCTAAAGCCAAACCATAGCATAACATAACATAGCAGCAGCAGAACCAGTTTTGGAGCAAACCAGCTGTGATTTTTCCCTCTGTATACCTGCATGCTCACTCACTTTTACCTATGGTTTGGCTTAGCACTGCATATGAACTGGGCCTAATATAAAAAAATACAGGAATAACAAGGCTATCACTCATTAGGGATTTATCTCCAGCCACAATATTCTGGCATAAAAAAATGAATAAAAGGGAATGGCATGTTTCCTGCCTCAATAGAATTATTGCTTATAGTTCAAGACCAGCAGCTTGAGTCCATTTCTCCTCTAGAAAGACAATATATTTAACTACAGATATATTTGAATACAAATTCAAAGTAAACTTTTTAAAGTAACCTTTCCAAATTATTCTGGGCAGATGAGTGCCAGTCAACAAAGTCAAGTATATGACAGTTATACAAAGAAAAGCTGTATTTTCCACATTTGTAGCTAATGTAGCATAAGACAGTGTTTTATCTACAAAAAGTTAGATAAGTAAGGCAAGAGTTCCCAAAGTCTCTTTACAAAATGCAGTGCCCCACCTTCAATGGCTATTCGCCTTTTAGGCCAGGTTTTGTTCTCTCTGGTTAAAAGTTCTTGTACCCGTATGCTGATAACATATTCTTCCAAAGCAAATTCCAGTGTATAGAACTTCAACAATTCTAACCACAGTTGTCCCAGAGATATCTGGTGTGGTGTATCCAATGCTAAAGGAGACTGAAAGAAGCAGAAAATGGAAGCTTAAATTTCTGGTTCTTTGGTCATTAAATTTTATCAAGAAAAGAGTCAAGAAAGAAAAGAATAATTTCCATTTAAACAGACTCGCTTACCTTGCCATTCTTCTCCTTTGGATTAGTTTGGGTGTCTGTTTCTAAGGATGCTGCACTCTTGTTACCACCTCTGTGCTGTTCACCTTTAGCTTTGCCTTCAACACCATTCAAATTTTTCCCTGCTCCATTGTTTGATGGTTTGTATTCCCACACTATAAATTTTTCATCTTCTATGCCCTTCAGCTGGTAATCATCAGCCTTCTTAGAATCAAAACCTTCAATCTAAACAATGCAAAATAAATAAAACAGAAGCCTTTTCAAAGAACAAGAGCAAGTGTTATACATATAAGACATTCAAATATATAATAAATAATAATAATAATAATAATAATAATAATAATAATAATAATAATAATTTATTATTTGTACCTCGCCCATCTGGGCGGCTTCCACAAAAACCAAAAAAACACTAAAATATCATACATTAAAAACTTCCCTGAACAGGGCTGCCTTAAGATGTCTTCTGAATGTCAGGTAGTTGTTTATCGTTCTGACATCTGATGGGAGGGCGTTCCACAGGGCGGGCGCCACTACCGAAAAGGCCCTCTACCGAAAAGGCCCATAAAATAAATAAGCATTTATTTTATGCTATAAATTATGTTTAGATATAAATTGCCAATGGAGTTACAAAAGCTACTTTAGATAGATCCTGTGGAAAGTTCTGACTTCCTTATTTGGGTCCACAGAACTAATCACAAATTTATTTGAATCCAGACACTTCACTTGCATTTTTTTTATTTAAAAAAAACCAACTTACCCAGTTGCCTAAATATGATGGTAGTATACGTGGTTCTCTTTGTTGAAGGAAAAATATCACCATTAAGGCAAAAGAATATGAGGGTATCCCGCCTTCTGCCTGGCAGTCAATATGGCACAACTACAAAAAGGGAGAAGAAAGGTCTTCGTTTGGTGCTTTGTATATATTTCCAGCAACACATAGTAGATCTTGCAAATTTTGAATTTAGCCAGCATTTTTTCCAGTCATAGAATAAAGGCCTACATAATACTTCTAATACACATTCACTTAAATCAGTTGACCTGGACAACATCCAGACAGTTTCCCATTTACATAAACATGGATTACATGGAAGACACACATTAAATCCAGATATTCACAAGTTTTAATTAGAGTCTACTTTGAGTATGAGGGTAACTTTGATATTACCCATTCTTTTCTATGCTTACTCAAGCTATGAACTGCACTACTTCATTCTTTCATCAACTGAATCTTCCCTCAATTCAAGACTGAGCTCATCTTTTCACCTTTGAGATGCTAATTTCCCTCTCAGTATATTGTTTTCCCTATCTGTAGAATTAAATTGTCTACTTCAGGTACAGGTGGTGACCATTTTGCACAGGGGTTTGGTGCCTTGTCCGTGTGCGTGTTGACAGAGCACACATAAGCCCACCCCAGTTTCTCCCTCTTCCGGGTCAAAACGGCCTGTGCGTTGGCAGTTGTGTGTCAATCAGACACATGCAAAATAGTCACTGCCTGTACAAAGAAAGATGTAACACAATTTGGATAGGGGAAAAAAAGATTCAAATATTCCTCTATGTAGAATGTACAATAAACATTTCCAGAGCTCCACTTCCAGAGGCAGCTAAAAGGTCCTCTGATATTCCAGTGCATCTTGTAGAGAGTACAAGGAGCTTCAGTGAGAAGGGGATGCCTGAGAAGCCCCAAGGCACATCCAGAAGCCTTAAAGTGTACATGGAGGCTCTGTGCTCAGCCCTTTGCATTTTATCCAAATACTGTATTATTTCCGATTCAGAAAAAGAGATATCATTTTAGAATTAATCTAATCTAATCTGTACAGGTTCATTTCAGCATTGTAAAAGGTTATTGCATGTACATATTAAGTACACATGCAAAGAATAAATATGTTCATTTAAAACTTACTCTAGCCCAGTAACGAAAAGCCAACACCAAAGGAACGAGAACTGGTTCCAGTTTGCCAAGCGCAGCTAGCAGATCAGTTGTAAGGCAGGCCACATCATTTCCAGCACTTACTTTGCAAGTTAAACCACTGAGATTGAAACAAATTTTAAGAAAAGTTGCAAGTTAAACCACTGTCCCTCAGTGAGTGATCAAAAAGAAAAACATGCAGTTCTCAGCATATATGTTTAGTCTTGCATTGGTTTCTTTCCTCATGCTGATTGCTTACCGCAGATACGGAAATCTATTTATCCAGCCAAAACATTATGCATTTTAAGTCTCAAGAGTTTCAATAGAAGGATGGGGGAAATGCTCAAAAGTTTCACTGAAATCAACAGGACTTTGAAAGTGCTTAAAATTTTGAGTGAACTGTACTCTTTGTTGTTTCTGTGCTATTTGTAAAAAGCTCCTACACCTGGAAAATGGAGGAAGCAATTCTGGAGCTAGCTTCAAAGTAAAGAACTACATTCTATCCTTTGTAATCGATTGCAAAATGCCAAACGTAAGATGGTGTCTCATCAATAATCCTTTTGACTTGAACACGTAAAACAAAAGTACACAAACCTCTTAACATCTTTACAAAAAACAACAGGAACTTTGGCATGGAAATCTGATTCCACATCAGAGTAAGAAGCTGTAAGAGGAAAAACAGAAGAGCATATCAGGAAATAAAAGAATCTTCCATAGTTCTCTCAAACTGTTTTAAATCTATCTGGGTAATATAAGCAATTAGGAGGTTACTATGTCCTCTGTTACATACCCAGAATTAATTACAATATTTTTTTATTGTTTATCATCCCATTCTCTATTATTGTTTTTATGGACACTGTTTAGCAATGCAGAAACTTAAGCAGCATATAAACGTCTTAAATAAATCAGAATATGAAGTGAGGGGGAAAGGGGGGGAGAGCTCTTACCGCTGTTTTTCAAAATATCAAGCACCTGTATCAGAACATCCGGATGACTCATCTAAAATAATGAGGAAGAAGGTTATTTTACCCTCATTTTAATTCTATCAAAAGAAGGAAGGCAATTGTATTATTAATAGTCACAGGTATGATCCAGACCTCTGCTTACCTGCATAACAAGCACAGTACAGGGTCTTAACATGTACTAACAGGGCCCAGAGAGCCAGATGTGCTTGCTCCTGGAACCTGAATCTAATCAACAGTTATGTACAATGAAGAGATCCCTAATTATGCTACAGCTATGCCATTGTGAGTTACCAGTTACTCTTCATTTAAGCATGTATATGGGTGCACCACCAACTCTGTCCAGTTGGGACAGGGCCTATCCTTGGGAATTCTCCCTCACTCCTTTATCAACTCATAAATAAACTGGTGGGGAAAAGGTTTCTCATAAGTGAGAAAGAATGGAAGTTATCATGGAACTTTCTGAGAGCGCTCACTTACTAATTCCAGGTCAAGACATCACAGAAATCTATACTAGTGAGAAATATATTTGAGACCATAGACATGAAACATTTCTAGCATGATAATGTCACAGACATTTCTTCAACTTACCGTGGAGGGAAATTTTATATCAATATTAATATCACTAGTTTTAAAAGCAAATCTAGTTAGACAGGATCCATACATCCTCAATGAGCATTCTGAAAATAAAGAAAGGGTTCCATAAGCAATCATGTAGCATTCATAATCATTTCAAAATTTTGAACCATTTTCAAAATACTACGGATGCAATCTGAAAGCAAACATACAAGAAATAAGTTCTACTGCTACTGACTGTATAAAGAATACCATTTTAATTCTGGTTATAAGGCGTTTTATGATTAGAAAAGCAAAAATTAAATAGTTTGCTCAAATAAATCCCACAAGTGCAAACTGACACAGCATTGACTCAAGTGCCATTACAAGTCTCTTCCAGTCCAGACACACAACAGACACAGATAAAGGCTTTATTCTACCTCCCCCCCCGATAAAGTCATATGCTCTCAGCATTGAATGTTAGCATTGTGTGTAATCATGGGATTACTTCCAAGAAAAAAATGTATTTAATACTAAGGTGTATAAGCATGAACTCCATGCTGCTTAGCAACATGTGGAACACTTTTATGTATGATGAATGCACACCTACCTATTTAATTGCAGGTAGATGCTACAGGAACCCTTCATATGCAACATAGACAAATGTATATTCATCTCACATTATAAGGTACAACACTGTACACTTGACAGCTTTTGATCTGTCAGTCTACTATATCTCTGTGTTACATTTAACTGCACTGGTATGGAAAGAATACACAATATAAAATGTAATTACCAGACACTGGTATTAGATACAGACAGCTTCATTACTGAAAATGTGGTGCTTTCCCATGCAAATGTTGAGGGTATTTTGCTCTCATCAATTCAACTATATGTTCTGGTTTTGTCTCTAACTAGAAGATCTGCAATGGCCGGTGAATCAATGCTGTTTTTTCCTAATATGAACAAGATACTTAAATTTCTGCTTTTCTAACCATAAAGTACTTTATAACAATGAAAGAAAAATTATTCATTTTATATACTCAGAAGCAAAGCATTTATGCACATCTGAGAAACTGTGGGAAATCAGGTTGGGCTTCATCTGCCTGAAAATTTTTACATGAAAACCTCAATTAAATAATAATCTTCAACAAACCTTTTAATTTTCCATAAAGGAAGAGAAAGTAAAGATACAAGAATGTCAGAAACCACCAATATCATCCTGTACTACAACTTTCCAAAACTGGTATTTTAATGTACAATTGAATACATGGAAGTCAAACTGATTGTAGACCCAAACTGTATTCTCAGCAAACAATCTCCTTAAGGAAAACTAAGAATTTACATTAGGTACCTGGTAAGTGTTGCTGAATTATCTTCTCCATATCCCATACAATTTCCTGGCGGATTTTGAAATCATTATCCGATATGCCTTGCTCCTTTGCTGCCTCCATCAGCGTAAAACTCAAGGCAGTTACTTGTGCAGGGGAAGGGGGAGGGAGAGCACGGAGTTCGTTTTCTTCTTGCTTTTCCTGAAAATATTATGAGTGGTAAAGAATAGTGTTACCACTGGAAGAATTTCCATGTTCAACCCATTTTTATTTGCTTCTTTAAATCCTGTTAATGCCAGCCTATAGCAAAAACTGTCCATGAAAGTGATATAATGTCAACAGGTCATTAAAGATATCTGAGAAACACCCTAAGATAGGGTTACACAACTTTTGCTCCAGTGCACATCATGAATTATCTTATAGAGATGCTGCAAGGTTCAGTGTTGTCACCCATGTTGTTAGTATTTGGGTATTATAAATGTACTGATGACATTCAGCTCTATTTTTCATTTTGTCTCAAGATGAGGAGGAGCAGCAGTGATGCACTGAAGCAGTTCATGTAAATTAATATTTTATGTGCTTAACATTTTTTATTTGTTTAACAAGATATCTTAAGTGCAACAGATGGGGGCAGGCAGAGGGAGCTAGAGACAGAATTATCTGCACAATAATAGACAATAGGAAAACACTTTTTCCCCACCATCTACAATATAGGCTTATGATTACAGTGCTTTAACTATTTACTTTGGTTTCAGGCCAATAATTCTTAGAAGTTATATGAAGCAATTGAAGTAAGTATAATTCTGGTAAAAAATTCCAAGCTTTGATCTAAAACTTACCATGATATTCTTTTTATGACGTTTTTCTTTAATATGTTTGTGAGCTCCCTGGATATTTTCAATGTGAACTAAGCAGAGCTTGCATAGGTACTGGCAATTAGAGTACTCTGGAGAGCGCTGTGGAAAAACCACACATTTAAAATTCAGCAGCCAATTAATTATGTCTGTTTTATTTTCCATTGTGACGATAATAAAATGCTACTAAGCAAGCAGCATAGCAGATGGGGATTGTCCTTGCTGTTCACACTGGGGTATGAAGAATTTATTCACACATTTCTAAATAGTTTAGACTCATATTTTTCATATTTCCATGACACCACTAACACAGCTCTTCTTGTTTAATGCTAGAAATCATAAAATACCAGAAACCTAGAATCAGCTAAATCTTAACGAAAGATGCAGTACCTGCACTCAATTTTGCTCATTCTGAAGAGAGAGAAAATTCTTGGCAGTTTGAAGAATTGGCAAAAGAAAGATTCAGAGCACCAAGGCTCAGAGACGTATATGGAAAGGCAAGTAAAAGGACTTGGGATCATGAGGAGTTCAACAGAAAAGTACTTCCAAAGCTCTGCAACAGTGAGACCTACCCTGGATATGAAGGTGGGAAACTGCTTTGAGCCTCTCCAGCCAAATAGAAAAAGAATAAGCACAGTAAGCCTAAGCCCCATGAAAAAGTAAGTTTTTTTTAAAAAAGGAAAAGGGGCCCAGAGAAGGCAAGGGGCCACAAAAAGCAGATATTTTACTGGCCTTCAGTTTTTTAAAGAAAGAAAGAAAGAAAAATTCTACTTGCCCTGAAAAAGCCTGTGCATTGACCCACAGCACTTGCCAGAATGGTTATGCCCACTGGCTAACATGCACAAAATTCAGCTTTTTACACATCACCCAAAATTGCTCAGAAATAATGTATCCTGACATTACCCAAAATCAATTAGGCAAGTGGTGGCAAACACACAAATGTTGGCTTGTCATGGACCAACTGCCTTTCCCCCCAAGGTTACTATGCACCCAAATTATCATGTGATTAAACCTCAACTGAAATGAAAAGCATATAATCTGTGTTCCCACTGATTATGAGAAAACACAGTACAAATCAACATCTGCTATAAGGGGGAAAAAGCAAAGGATAAGCCTCTGTCTTTTCTAGAAACTGTTTCTACCTCCTTAAAGAGAACCATCTCACACTCCACCGTTATTAAAGAAATTAAGTAGCTAATTAATTTCTTCTGAATTATGTGACATGCTATGGTAAGTGGAAAAAAATCATCACCTAAAAAAGAAAACTGTACAGTTTACTTACTTTTTCCAAGCGAATAATATAATCTCTTTCCAGTCGCTCTTCTGCTTGTTTCAAGCCTAGCTGCTGTTCGGCCGTCAATGTTGATTCATCAATTACAGCAATATTTTCTAAATAATCCGCCTCTGAATTAGCTTCTTTAGCAGAATCTGAATTCTTTATTTTACCTAATGAAAGGAGGAGCAAAGTTGATTATTAACTTGTTTTCTCCAGACTACCTTAAATGTAAGCTAAGGGAAAATTAAATAAATTGGAAATCCTAACATGTGAATATGCTCTCTCCTTGATAATTATGAGAAACTAAGCATAGAAATAAAGCTGAATTTTAAAAAGTAAAACTTTTTTTATTGTTCTCAGCCTCATTAACAAGAATCATACCCTTGAGCTATTAGAATTACCGAGATAACGTAACAGGTAGAGCAATTCAGAAAGCACTACTGTATATGAAATTATTATTATTTTAAACCAATATGCAACGTTTTATTAACTTCAATTGCATGTTGCATGATATATTTAGGCCTGGTTCACACATCACTTCAAATGAAGACATATAGTTCAGTGCTACAGCATCTGCTCACCCGGGCGATTGGAGGAAATTGATTGCCCAAAGTCTTCATGGACTTATTACCTGCCACTGTATTTATACTGCGTACTGTACTTGTTTTTCAAATTTGTGTGTTGTTTTACTGTTTTACTTTGTTTTTATTGACTTTAATTAGCATTATTATTATTATTACTATTTTAAAATTACTTTTATTACTTTTAATTAGTATTTTGTAAACTGCCCAGGTATCCTGATTGGATTAAGAGGGATTTAAAATTTGAACAACAAAAAACCAAATAAAGAAATGAATGCTATAGCACACAGAGACAGCAGTGACATACTTGATCCACACTGGGTCTACACATGTAACAGAATGGGGTGGAAAAATGGAGTGCCATGTTTTAGGCGGCATGTGGGAGATACTACATTTGAATTATGCCCCTGATTTGTTCTATAAATACTTAGGAGCAAGATTTGACTAGGCCTTCGCCTGGTATGCCAATTTTCTATTTGAATGGAGATGCATGCATATGTATTTTATTTGTTTGCTTTTAACATAGAGGAGTTGAAAATTGTGACCCTACACCTGCCATCTGATGTGCTGCATTCCATTTTATCACCTCTTCCTGGAGTATGAGTAGGCATACATGGGGGGGGGAGAGACAAGCTATTCTTATATATTAGCTAAAAACTAGGTTCGTAATAGCTGCTTAGAAACTATCATAGCAACTTAGAGTGACTGAGCAAAATGCAAGAGAATGTTTTATTTCAGAGCTATAATTATTTCTGCACTGAAACACAGAAAAAATATTTTTGTACTTTTAAAGGTTGTGGGGCAAGCTTACATTACAAAACACATTTTTCTACCACACTTGACAGTATAGATATAACTAACATGCACAAAGCTAAAGCCATTCAAAATGCATTTCAGACTGTTGGATTTTTAAAAATAAAAAAAATAAAAAATAAAAAAATTAAAAGAAATAATAAAAGCACTCACAGGAGTCTTCAGATTTGTGTTCCATTGGTCCCAGATCCAAACCACTTTTGACTGAGTCCCCAGGCTGATTAGTATTAATTTTGGATATATCATCTCCAGGTGGATTTTCCAATTCAGAACTCCTTCTCTGGGCAGATGGTAAGCTTTCTGTGCTAGCACCATTCTCTGAAATATGGGAGCTTGAAAGATTTTCAACCATGTGCTGAGCTCTTATCTGTTTCGGATCATCTACTTCTGCTGGTACATTTGGTAACCTTTTTGCTTTACATTGATCTTGAATATTTGACCCCATGTCTTTACATCCAGCAATACAACTATTTGTCTTACATGATTTATTTTCTCCTGACTTCTCAGGACAAACATCATTCTGCTTATTCTTTTTGCAACTGCTCCCACCTGAAGAACTTTTTCCAGCTTCTTTTATAGATTTGTCATTTTTGTTAGTTTTATAATTTTGATTGGTTGTAACTCTGACAGCTTTGCTTTCTTCACAGACAATTCGGGCAGATTTTCTTGTGTCATGATTTCCAGTTTTTGAGCTCTTGCCCTCTTCCATTATTGAGAAGACCTGCTTCGTCTATTACTTGAGACTACTTGAAATATAATTTTGCAACAACTGGAGTGGAGCAGAATCCTCTGTTCAGGCAGGGTATCTGGC
Source organism: Podarcis bocagei (assembly GCF_964188305.1). Classification (NCBI taxonomy): domain Eukaryota; kingdom Metazoa; phylum Chordata; class Lepidosauria; order Squamata; family Lacertidae; genus Podarcis; species Podarcis bocagei. Next base: position 58,734,605 of record NC_138129.1, read on the forward strand.
TGATTGTCTGATGAGAAAAATTGAGAATGAGAACACAAAGAAACCCTTACATTGTTAAACATAGTCCTAAATTAAATTAATATCAAAAATGCTTGCAATGAGAGACTAAAGCTAAGCATGTCGGGCGGAGGGGAGAATAATGGAGGGAACATTCACATGGTGTGATGGAAATATCCTCTATTAGTTTAATAAGAGCACAATCCAAACCCTCCTCCATATTTTGTTGGCTGGGGGTGATTAGGATGGAGCAGAGATTCTCTCCGCCAACCTGCAGGGGAAGAGGGTCAGTTAGCTTTGACCAAGTGGGTAGTAAGCTAGAGTGTAGAGAGCCCCAAAACAAGGTGATACTGAATCCAAAACCCTGGAGATATTCCAAAGGTTCTGTTCCTATGCCAGCTTGCAGCTTGTGAACCAGCAAAGCTTTGGATGTGGCAGTGCCTCTGCACCTCACAGGCCCTGTGTTAAGCTTGCTCTGCCCATTAATTTTGAAATTTTCCTTTGCCCTTTGTTGGGGCAACGCAAGTACTAAAGCAGCAGAGGGAGAAATATCCTTCAGCATATTATGCTAGGCATGCTCTTCCTTGAGGCTTCCCAGGGACTTCTACCTAACTGGCCACATTTTAGAGCTCCAAACTCTTACAATTGTTTTGTAGAAATGTTGCCAACTAGTAATGTTTTCACAAACATTAAAAAAAAATTCAGAGCATTCGTACATAGGCCTCTGCTTTACTTATACCTCTACAACTTCCAAAATAAGTTTGCTTTCACTTCAGTTTTTTCATTGTAAGTTCAGAGAGAGATAGAAAAGTACACTGTATTGCAACAGTGTCAAAACAATGATATGTAACACAAAAAGGACTACTTGAAAGTTGCAATAAAATATATCTTGTAAATATTGCTTTTTAAAATTACCTCAAAGGTTAATAAAAGGGCAACATTGGCTTTAGCAATGAGATAACAATTAATGATTTCAGAATAAAAACTATCCTTCATTTACGTAGTTATTTGTTAATTCGCTTATATTTGTAACCCTAACCCACCTCAACCTGCTCAAAACAGGGAGCAAATTATTATTACGGTATATAAATGCTGACATCAGCTGGGGAAATTGATCAATTGGGGGGGGGGGCTAACCATGTTCACTAACCATTGATACTGCCTTGATAGGAAAGGAATGACAACTACATTGCTACAACAGAAATACACGGCAGTGTTGGGATTTCTTTCTTGTGTTTAAAACATGAATACAAACTTAAGCTACTTAAAATTTTATATAGAGAGAAAGATATTAGCCACCTGGTGCTTAAACCTGAAACTTGCTATGTTTGAGGTTCTATTAATATTATGATTTGACTCAGACAATTGTAGATAAGTTTCACTTTCGTTTCCTGTTGGTTTTTAAGGTTTCATAATCTCACTTATGTTCCACTAGCACTACCAACTGGTTGTAATATCAAGATGTGAATTATTGCAAAACCACATAAACCCAAACCTACTGAACTACAACTTGTACAAAAAGCTTAATAACATTTAATACTAAAGAAGGAACTAAAATATTAGACCTGTCGAGAGCTAAAAGCAAGGATGGGGAACCTGTAGCTCTCCATCAACGCTGATCACTGGCCGTGTTGGCCGGAAGCATCAGGGGGACCACAGGTCCCACCCACCTACCCACCACCCCATTTAAATAATACTAGTTCAATAAAAAAGCATATGATTAATGAACTAAGTTTGCCTATTAACAAACCTAATTTGGTGCAGGAAGGGGGGACCCTTTCTCTCAGTGCTATTTTTCCTAGTTTCAATTCACCCATCCCTAAAAAGTATTTGCCTTGAGAGGGCAGATCTGAGCTTTGGGCAGATGTGGCTATTTTAAAGTGAGAAAAATTGCACGAGGTGTGTGAAGGGGACTATCCCTGCACTGCAGCTCCAATCCAGTACAGTGGCACTTCATTTCTTGGGAGGAAACTTCGGGGGGGGGGGGCGGAGAGAAGGAGTATCAGGATATTTGAATGCTATTTAAACCCATTATTATAGAAGCCCAGAGAAACAAGCTTCATGTATGCAGCTGCTTTGCTCCTCCCTTCACACAAGTGGGGAGATAAGCCAGAGAGCCACAGTTAACCATAACTTCCAAACTGAGAAATGTCTGGACTAGGAAATGGCCTGCAAGTAAGCCAGAATATGAAGTAATTGTTTAAAGCTGGTTTTCACGTCCAGGGTTGTTTTGAAAACATTAATCGTAATTTCCCACTTCAAATATAACAAGAAGCTACAGCAAAATTCTAGCTTGTGTTTCCACTTGTGTGAAGTGAGGAGCAAAGCAACTGAATGTAGATGCACAAAGTTCATTTTTATCTTAGTTTAGTAAGGCAAAATTTGATTATCCAAACACATCCAATTTAAGCTGAAGATCAGAAACCAACGCAGGGCAAGAAGACTTCCTTTGAAAAGAAGAATTATTGCCCAAATTCCTCCCTATAGTACCACAGATTCTGGCAAAACGAATGTAAATTGGCAGTAGTAAACAAAAAAACCCAAAAAACCCACAAGTAGTTTTTAGCAAATTGCCAAAAATATTTTTCTTTAACTGTGACTTTCTTTAAACACAACACATGATCTCTAAGAAAAAGGTGCAGCTTGTCACTAAAAATAGGCTCCCCCCCCCTTTGAATGCATTCAGGAGGAATTAGAGACCTAACTTCCATACCAGGTTAATTGATAGAAAGCATAAGCAAAGGTACAGTTATACAGATGAAAAAGCCTTGCTGGGGAAGAATCAGCATGGTTTCTACAACAGGAAGTTTGGCCTTACCAATGATTTTGAATTCTTTGAAAGCACAACGAACATGCAGTGATCCAGTAGGTACTGTATCCAAGATTTCAAAAAGCTTTTGACAAAACACTTTACCAAAAGCTCCTCAGTAAACATAACAGCTGTTGGAAAAGACAACAATTTGATGGCTTTTATGATAAAATGGCCTTCTCTTTTGTAATTGCTATATAGCAATGTCCTCATGTAAATCCAGCCTTGTAGATAAGCCCAAAAAGGTGCTAGTGCCTTCCCTTCTGTAGTTGCCCACTACATTTCTATTATAAGCACAGAGAAGCAGGCTTCCCTCCTCTGACAGCTTGATTTCTATCATGGGCAGAGAGGAGGGAGGAAGCAGTCCTTCACTCTTTCACCAGTCCTCTCATTCATGTGTATGGAATTCTTGGTTGCCTACCATGTGAATGTTTAAATACAAGGCAGTATAAATCTGTGATGTGGCCACATTTGGAAAACTGAGTACAGTTCTAGACATGGTATGTGACCTCTGCTCAGAAACTAGTGCCTGAAGAAATGGCATGCAGGGAGATAAGATGTGGAGTGAGGGAAGAGTTCTGCACCCTTCACCCACATGCCTCTTTTGCTTTTAAAATCACTTTCCTTTTCTATGTAATTTGGACAGCTTCATCACAAGGACATCTGGGCTGACATAATGTCATTTATTTTACTAAACATAAATGATAGCAAAGTTTTCTTTAGATTTACTCTGCACTCACTGGAGACACTGGAGTGGAATCTGGTGACGGGAGACAGATAACTCTATCTCGCTATTGTTGATCTTATTCCCTGTGGCTGATAGTCACAATAACTATTAAATGTGACATTAACACTCTTGCCTAGCTCAGCCGATTTTGATTCTTTCAGTATTTGGAAATTTCAGTATTTGTGAACTTACTGCAACATGAACTTTAACTTCCTAACAAACATTACCCTGTTCAGGGTTCATTGGCAGCATGCAAGAATCTCCATACAAGACATTTACTGCTTGCAGTCTCTCACATCATAAACTGCACAACAGCTTCTCAAAATAAGGGTAGTGTATCACACAGCTGTAAACTGGGGTTTTACCCAATTTGCATACTAATGTGCAGAAAATCTACGTTTGTTACAGAATGGCAATCACCTGCTGCCAGAAAGGCTCTGGTTATGTTTACAGTTAAATCAGGAATGCAGATGGTTTCTGCTTCACTCTCCCTCATGTGAACAGGAGTAACAAAACTTTATTCCTGGCTTGCATCATGTCCAAATGGGATTGTGGTTAGTTTTCCTCCACACAAACCACAATGTAAAGCCAAGATATGTTCTTGACTTATCAATCATGGTTTATTTGGCACAAAACAAACCATAATTCTCAATTCAGACAAAATGCTAAGCCAATGAGTTTGGGTTGTTGCCCCAACTCATGGTATTATTATTATTATTATTATTATTATTATTATTATTATTATTATTATTATTATTATCACCATCACCACAGTGACTCTACAAGTAAAAGAAGAGTGAAGCAGAATCAATCTCCTTGCTAACATAATATTATTAACTATGGTTTACCATGATGTGTAAACTAGATCATTCTTTTAAAACCTAAAAGCAATCATTTTCCCACAGATAACTTCTACTATGAACCCAAATTTTGAGAAAACATCGGCTAATATGCTTCTTTCACACTGTAATAATGGAAGAATCTTCCACAATTCTATGCCAGTGATACATGTGAACACCACCATAAAAATATCAGGTGCCCTTTTAAAAATTGATGTTAGCATAAATGAATGTGACATAGTTTTCAGCTCTTTATTGGACTGGCACCTAAAAAGGTTGATAGTGAACCCAAGCAATATCAAATATTTTTCAACCTTCATGTGGTGAAATCTTACATTCAAAAGGTTATTACAATGTCATAATACTTAAGATGATTGCATAGAAGAGAAGCAGGACCATTTAACAACAGGCCCAATAAGTATTTTTGTTCTATTTTCGCTCTACTATGAAACTGACCAATTTCACATTTTACAATGGAACTGAATACATACTCAAATCTGCATATCAATCATGGCTCCTCATAATGTGCTTTTGAAATGTGCAACAGCAAAAGCTGTAACTTTAATATATGCCTGCTTCTGTTACTGAAGCATGAACCCTTGATTTTCCCCATTTGCAAAATGCAGACAACTAATTAGTTTTTTAACCAGATGTTGACCAGAGATCACTTTATAGTGGGAAGGTTCCACGTGAAAGTGGTCCAGTGCTAAGGCAGAAAGCCAGAAGCCTTACCCACCATCACTAAATAGCACAATATGCTCTGCTATTTTTTGGTGCAATCGCCTTAAGGTAGAAACCTATTTGTTGTAGTAGTTACTAAGCTCTTTAAAGTGCCCTGTAGGCTAATGGCGCTGCATAATAATTTACAACAGTGATGACACTGAGCCCACTATTCACCCATTTGCTTTACTGAGAGGCTCCCAAACACCAGAGACACTAAAACCGGCACTTGGGAGCCCCCCAATTAAAAGCCCCAAGTGCGAAAGGGCTATTCTGTGGCGATCTGTGTCAAGCCCCTCCTCGCAGGAAACCCATCAAGTTGTGTTAACAGCTAAGCCCACTGTCAGAAAAACAGCTCGATTTCCCAAAAACATGCCTCTATAGGCTACGCTCCAACGTCTTTACAGTGCTCCCACGGAACAAACAAACCCCCTCTTAGCCCTCAGAAGTACACGTGCAGGATCAACTTTTTGGTGTGTCCCCCTCTAAATTACCGAATTAACCAACCACATCAACACACCCCCCCCCCGCCCACACAAAAACACACACCAAAACAACTCGCTCTGGGCACAGTCCTCATCCAAGGGCCTCTTTTCCTTAAACTTTCTATTCTTCCCACCCAGACAGGAGAGAAACAAAAGCAGGGAATGGGGAAGTGGGGTCCCAACAAGGACCCTAGCTAGGAGGGCGCCTGGCAGACCCCCACCCACCCAAAAAGAGGCGCTCCGATTAGACTTTTTAAAGTGGGTGCCGGGGAGGGGAGACCGTGGCGGAGGCCAGCGAAGGGCCTTGGTGCAGAGAGCCCCCCTCCCCCACCCCCAGGAGGGCAGAAGCCAGGAGCGGGCACGGGAGGAGGGCGAAAGAGCGACGCGGGGGGGGGGACACGACCCGCTTCCGTCTGCCGCCGCCGCCCTCTCTCTCTCTCTTTCTCGGGGGACTCAAGTACCTGGCTGTCAGCCCAGGGATGTGCCGGCCGCGTCCCCCTCCATGTCCTGCTCCGGCAGTTGGGAGGCCCCGACGCAAGCGCCTCAATCTGGGCCGGCCGCCATGTCAGCCGCGGCGCGCACTGCATTGTGGGGGAGGGGAAAGGAGGCTCGCGCGCGGCGCGGGGGGGGCGGCGCGGTGTGAGGGAGGGAGGCGGCGGAGGCTGCTTTCTGCCAACCTGCCTCAAGGCAGCGGCAACCGTTGCTGTTCTTCCCCCATCCTCCCACCTATCCACTGTTACTACAATTCCGGTAGCCCCCTCCCTTCCCCGAGGAAAAGCTGAACTCCCTTCTCCTTTGAGGCCTCAAAAAGAAGGAGGCGAAAGGTGTCTTCACGGTGGAGGCTGAAACTCTTTGGCAGGGCAGCCCTCCGAGCTGCGCGCCGCCTCAGGGCCGAGAGTTGCTGCCTGCAGGGTTTCATTTGCGCCGTGGGCCGGGCTCGGCCCGCTGAAGTCACGGCTGACAGTCCCCTCCACGCAAACATATGAAGTAAATAAAATTAAGCCCGGGTTAAAGTCGGTTCTGCGCTGACTGTGAGATTTTGCTGAAAGGAAAACGCGCATCCTAATTATCCAAACATTTTCTCGCGCCGGGACTTTTGCCTCCTTGACACAAAACACGGACCTTAAAAACTTGAGGCATAGAAAGCAAGCAAGCAAGCAAACAAATACGTAGCTGTGGAACAGATCCTCATGATGACGCTCACAAGCAGATTCCGAAAAGGGATTAAGCGCAGTCCACCTCCATTGCCAACTATCTGCTTAGTTTTTTTAAAATCGTGGGTCGAGAGGGCAATGTAGCATCATGCGATAGATGAGGGATTTGTGGGATCAGCATGCTGAGAGTCGTTTCATATGGTGCATCCAATCATGAAGGCCACCCAAACTGTTTCCAAGCTCCAGTGCTTCTCACAAGGGCTGTAATGTTTGTAACAGCCTCACCATACATGTATTTCTTTTGAATTAATGTGTGTTTGGAGATCCTGGGCTGCTCAGATGCTAAGACCCAGCTCCTGGCCTCACTGATGTGGTCCAAAGGGAAACAAAACAATACATTGACACCAGCATAGCTGCAGGAGTTGCAGGAAGGAGGCATACAAGACGCCATCCAACCATCTTAGGGAGCCTGTTCTGGATTTGTAAACATCACCAGCACTCCATACATCAGCTCTGGTGACCACACATTTGAGGAGATTTTGCCTACCTGGGTTCCACCATTACCAGCAACCTTTCAATCGATGCTGGACAAGGGTATTGGCAAGACAGCTACGGCAATGACTTGCCTCTCCAAAAGGGTATGGGAGAATGTGATGCTAATGTCCAATACAATATGAAGGTCTACCAGGCCTGCATGTTGAGCATGCTGCTTTCTGGAAGTGAGCAGCTTACAACCACCAGGAGCGATGCCAGGAAGATTGGAGGCATCACATAGCAGGACAGAATTGCACTCCTGAGTATGTCTATGCTGGCTTGGTCATGTCCACAGAATGGAAGATGGCAGGATTTCCAAGGATGTGCTCTACAGGGAGTTGGCTTCAGGCACCAGGCCCACTGGCAGATCAGCTCTGCATGACAAAGATGTCTGCAAACATGACATGAATGCTGGAGGAGCACAGAGAGAAGAAACACCATGGTGCATCTGCAGCCACGCAGCCAGATGCCTTCATCTGCCCCAGCTGCCACAAAACATGTCTCTCTCTCTCCACAGCCACAGCAGGCACTGTAACCTTCCTACAGTTTGACTTCACCCCCAAAGGTGCACTCCTCCATTGTTTCCCAACTGCTGAATTCAGTGACACTTAGTCTCCAGCAAGCGAGCACAGAATTGTAGCACCTGTCCTTCTTTCATTGCCAGTCTCCACTCTACACCAGCAGTCTCCAGGATTTTTCAGGACACTTTCAGTGCGATCAGGCCAAGATGCACACTAAAGGCTAACAAATCTTATCTCCTTTCATACACATGCATGCATACTCTTCTTGTCCTTCCTCCATGGAGATTGGTTGCCTATAGAGGGTTACTCTCCTCTCAATAGCCTGGTTAGATAGACTAGGGCAGGCATGGCCAAACTTGGCCCTCCAGCTGTTTGGGACTACAATTCCCATAATCCCTGACCACTGGTCCTGTTAGCTAGGGATGATTGGAGTTGTAGTCCCAAAACAGCAGGAGGGCCAAGTTTGGCCATGCCTGGATTAGGCTGAGAGGTAGTGACTTGTCCAAGGCCACCCAAGGAATTTAACAGCTAAATAAGAATTTGAGAGCTAGCACAGGTCACACCCACATCATTCATTTAAAACATATACAATACATATCTACAACACATAGTCCCCACCCCCCAAAAAAAGAATTCTGGGAACTGTAGTTTACTCCTCACAGAGCTGCAATTTCCAGCACCCTTGACTTGAATGTTGGACTTGGAGCAGGAAGATCCTGGTCCAAATCTTCACTTGGCTATGATGAAGCTCACTGACCCACTCACATTCTCAGTTTTACCTACCTTTCAGAATTATTGTGAGGATAAACTGGGGCACAGCTTTCATGCTGTTACGAGTTCCTTGGAAGACAGGGGGATAAAAATGTTATACAGTCATACCTCATGTTATGTCCGCTTCATGTTACGTTCTTTCAGGTTACGTCCTGCGGCAACCTGGAAGTACCAGAAAGGGTTACTTCCGGGTTTCGCCGTTTGCACATGCGCAGAAGCGCAAAATGACATCACACGCATGCGCAGAAGCGGCGAATCGCGACCCGCGTGTGTGCAGATGCGCCGCTGCAGGTTGCGCTCTTTTCATGTTGCAAACGGGCCTCCGGAATGGATCCTGTTCACAACCAGAGGTACCACTGTAAATAAATGTGAGTTCAGCTCTCCTTCAAGTCCAACATTCTCTCACTGCACCACTGTTGGATTTATCATGGTCAGTGACTCCACTACATTCTCACTCTTTCATTTTATTTCTAAAGAAAACAAGAAAGAAACAGGGAATTCTAACCCCCACCCCGCAAAAAATCAGTGCAGTTTTGAAAGCAGTTGTTAAAACCAGTGATTAAAATCAGTTATTTTGAAAGGTTCAGTCTGCTATCTTTATTCAAATGGTGCTCAGTTGTGTCCAAACATAGATTAAAACTTACTTCTTGATCTCAGGAACCATGATGCAGAATTTGGTTACAATATCTTAAAAGAGGTGTCCAAATGCATGGTGAACTTTCTAAAATATATCATATATTATATTTTATTATTGCAAACTGCTTTAGGGGTTGAAAAAATACGGATAAAAGTCATATCAATATTGCAATAAATAAATCCTGCATACACATATTTATCCCGCCTGCTTCATTTATAAAACTAAGAGTGGTTTTAGATGTAGGTGGAACATGAATGTGGATAAAACAGGAAATCCCAGTGTCCCTAGATACAAGGACAGCTTCTGTCCAAGGATCAAATGCTGTTTCCAGACTGTTGCTTGCTGAGATTCAATCACTTACTGGCAGGTTCAGGTTACACAATTTAAGCTGATTTGAAGCTCTTGCATAACAAACCCTCTTCCTCTTGGAATCAGCCTTTTTACAAAAAGGAACGCGGATAGGAAACTTTCCATTTTATTTTTATCTCCTGCTAAATGCAGAAAAGCAATACCCTCAGTCATGGCCATAGCCAGGATTTATTTTAGGAGGTGGCAGGCTTTATGTTGGGGGGGGCAGAACCTATTTATCTGTGATGCAATTGGTCAGTTAGTTAGGTATTTTTACTTATTTACTTGATTTAGGGAGGCATCTGCCCCTCCCTGCACCCCCTGGCTACCCCCATGCCCTCCGTGGTGCTAAAGGGCTTCTTCACTGCTGGATGTAGTGGCCTCATGGGGCGGAAGCAAGAGACACCTGTGCTTCCTGGTCACCCCAATCATCAGTCATGGTCAAAGCAACTTTCAAATATATATCTCAAACTGGATAATGATGACAGCTTTTTTCTCTAGCTTGGTATTTTATGGTTCACTTAAAATGCATCTTTGGTTTATTGGATTTATGTGTAGAGATTGTATCAGTCTTGTATACAAGGCCAGAAAGATTACTAGCCTGGAGTTTTTGGGTTTTTTTTTAGTCTGAAAAGAGACTATTAGCCTTAGAGCCCTTTGCAAAACGAAAGGCGTGAACTGCAAATCTCAAATCAGGCATTTGATAGGCGAGATCACTAATAAACTGTTTAGGAGATTCCCTTGGGGGGAAAAAAGAGGGAGAGAGAGAGAGAAGATGTGGATTGCTTTTACACGGAAATGGGAAAAAAACTGTTGCAATTTCTTTTTGCAGCAGGCGACGCTTCTTTCCGGCTGTGCTTTGCGATGGTGGAGGACGTCAGTGCCGGGCTTGTGTGCAGTATGTTAGACCCTGAGGGCAGTGTAGAGCACAAAGCGGATCCCTCCTTCCCCAAAGTTTTTCTTATCCCCTTAGCCATGCTGATCGTCATAGGAGCGTTGCTCTTCTTAGCATTTTCCGCCACCGAGCCGAAAGAGGACAGTTTTTACTCCTATAAAGTGGTGAACATCAGGGGCAAGCTAGTTTCCCTGGACAAATACAGAGGCTCGGTAAGTTTGCAAGGAGAGCTGCCTCTGCTGCTGCTGCCCCAGCTAACCAGCGAGTCACATCTGCATGTCTGCATGACGGACGGTGCGGGGGGAGATAATTCATCTTTTAACTGGCCTGACCGGTTTGGGAACGGTCTCGTTTGGGGCGCGTTGCCTGCGAATTGGCGCCCACGGCTCTGCTATAATCTCTATTAAAGCACCAGAAGTTTGCTGCAGTCAAGTCCCTTTTCTGCTTGTTCTTGCATGAGATGTTCCTTTCCCACAGAGTATTCCGCGTATACGTGGCAGGCAGGCAAGACGCCTTTCATTCACTCGGAATCGCAACGCCTACGTTATTTTCTGGCGATGCCACTTGTTGAAGCACCATCATCGGGATCCGTGCGGGTTTCCCTCCTCTCTTTTAAAAATAGTTACAGTTTGTCATTGCAATATGTTCGCTGCCTTCTTAAGAAAACTTCATTTTGTTTAACTGGGTGGGAGAAAAAACGGTGGGAGGGAGAGGCCCAGCGCTACAGAGGGATTCAACAGGAAACATCTAATTTTGTTATGATTAAGTGGGCCATAGACCTAGGACACCCCATTGAATATGAAAGATGGACAAAACTATGGACTAAAGACATGAAATTCTCAGCTTGCGTCAGATTCCGAGAGAATATGGAAAAAATGATGTACAGGTGGTACATCACACCAACAAAATTAGTTAAAATGTATAGAACCGGGGACAAGACGTGCTGGAAGTGTAGGAAGAAAGAGGGAGATTTCTTCCATATGTGGTGGTCCTGTGAAGAAATAAAAAGGTTTTGGGGGTTGGTATATGATGAGTTGAAAAAGGTCCTAAGGTATACATTTCCAAAAAAGCCCGAGGCATTCCTTCTAGGAATGATAGGAGAAGAAATTAATAAAGACGACCAAACTTTTTTTCAGTATGCGACAGTATCCGCAAGGATACTGTTAGCACAGAGTTGGAAAACATCTCATATCCCAACGATCAGCGACTGGCAGAACAAATTAATTGAGTACATGGATACAGCAATAATGACTCAAAAGATCAGGCAACAGAGAAATAATAAATTTATTAACGACTGGAATAAATTTCTCTCATACATGGAGTTGACTTTGGGAAATGTAAAAATTACAGTGGGTACGATATAAAAACCGCGAGGTACGAACTACGACTAGATGAAGACACTGCTGAATATATTGTTGAGTTATGGCTCTCGACGTGGTGGTGGGAAGTCAGATAATGAATTTGATTTGTATAAGATATGTGTACCTAAGTAGTAGGGAACTTGAAATTGGTTTTGTATTCTAAATTCTTTCGATATACTTTTTCTTTTGTGTTTGTTTTTATGGATGATGTATTTATGTTTTTTTAATTGAGGTAACGCAATAAAGGTTTTTCTAATAAAAAAAAAAAAGGAAACATCTAATTTGACATTTTATAACCCTGTCAAACTACCGCTGCTCTTTTAAATTTTAACATTGGTGTTATGTGATGCGGAGGGTTACTTGAAGAAGAGGCACTTAATTTATCTGTTACAGATATTAAAGATGCTACAGTATATATGTTCTTTTTCTAAAGGTCTGAACTAGGTTCTACTCAGAATAAACCCGCTGAAATTAATGACGCTAAGTTAGTCATGCCCATTAATTTTGGTGTGGCTACTCTGAGTATGATACATGTTAGATTCAACCCTTAAATTCATATTCTTGAAATGTGCTGCTTAACATAAGCAGTAATGTATATTTGCATATATATATATATATGTATATATATATATATATATTTGCTTTCGTAGATTTTCACGGGTACAGGAATGTAGGTTTTGGTGTCTTCGGGTGTCTTCCCGTGTAAGAGTTGGGGTGTCTAGGCGACGTTAAATATATATATATATATATTTAAAAAACTGCAATGGAAGCTGAAAAGCCTATCTTTTTCTGCAATACTTAACTTTTTTTTTTTTTTTTTTAAACACCCTGTTCTAACACTCTCCAAGACTGCAGGCTGTAGTTCAGCCTTTGCCAACCTGGTGCCATCCAGATGGTTTGAACAACTATCAACCACAGTCAGGCTTTGTTGGCTAGGGATGATGGGAATTGTGGTCCAAAACATCTGAAGAGCACTAGACTAGGTTAGCTAAATCATTTCCTCCAGACTTCCCTCTTTCCCACCTCTGTCTATGCTGAAACAGTTTAGGTGGTCAGAACATATGGTCATCAATGTTCTGACAACTTGAACTATTGTATTTAGGTATAATTCTTCCCTTTTCTGGGTATAAACAACTGGTACTACATACAAGTTAATTGCTTTAGTTTCATCCTCACATAGCTATTGCTCTCTATTTTCTTCACCCACACACCCTTTCTGAAAGAGCAAAGTGTGAGGTGCTTGCAGTGGACACTAGATGGCAAACTTGATTCACAGTAATTTTGATATTGTAAGTACCGGTATATCAGCAGATAATTGCTTTTGCTCTTACCTGCTGTCAGAAGCTAGAAAAGGTCCATTATATCCTGAATTTAGGATGCTTCCAGACGGATTTAATCTTGCATCTTGGTTGCTGAGGTATCACAAATTGATTGTTGGTGACAGTATTTTTTTTTTTAATTACCCGATTTTCCTCTAAATGGGTAATTTTCAATTAAATGGACAAACTAATGCTGGAAATTATGGGTACTGCAAAGAATGATCCCACTGGAAACTCCCTCTAACTCCTAGGGCTCTGAGAATCTGAGCTCTAAGGGACAGAATCAATCCATCTCACAGAGAAAAACTTAGGATTTCCCTTTCTGCCCTGGATGTATATACAGTACATTGTTCAGCATTACAAATAAAGAAGCTGCTAATTTGAACTGGAAATGTATCATATAGGGACAGAGTGTTTTGCATAGGACATTGCGTTTCTGCAAAACTCACTCCCACACTTGCATTCAGACACTGCCCACAATGTGTTCAGAAACTATATATCCCTTATTCCCCCCCCCCACACAACCCAAGGCAGCAAATACACGAGAGCTTGTTATAGAAAAACTATTGAAAATACCTGGCAGTGTTGACAAAGTCCTGTTTCTGGCTCGAGTGTTTATGCATTCACACTGCCCTTACCAGCATGTCCAAACAAAACATTCTCATGCTCCTAATCCAGCATTGTAGTCGGCCGTACCCAGATCCTAGAAAGCAATGATATATTGTGGCCATCTGGACACAGACTTCACTGACAAGCCTAGAGCCAGTGTGGCGTAGTGGTTTGAGTGTTGGACTCTGCCCTTGGGAGACCAGGGTTCAAATCCCCACTCACCCATGAAGCTCACAGGGCCAATCACAGTCTCTCAGCCTACCTCACAGAGTTGTTATGAGGATAAAACGTGGAAGAAGAAAACCATGTAGTACGCTACCGTAAGCCCCTTGGACAGGCATAGGCAAACTCCGCCCCTCCAAATGTTTGGGACTACAAATCCCATCATTCCTGACCACTGCTCCTGTCAGCTGGGGTGATGGGAATTGTAGTCCCAAACATCTGGAGGGCCGGAGTTTGCCTATGCCTGTCCTTGGAGGAAAGTTGGGATATAAATGCCAGTAGCCACAACTATAGAAGGCTTCATATTGGCAGGCCATTCCTAACTAACTCTGTGATGGATGTGGAACCTGTAGCCCTCTGGATGTCCCCTCCCATCATCTCCAGCCATTGACTCTATTGATTAGGCTTACGGGAATTGGAGTCCAACATGTGCAGGGCCACAGGTCCCCTCCCTCTGCCCTTTGTGAAGAGATGCTCCCAGTCTGGGGATAGCAAAGCTAGGCTGAAAAGACAGAAGCTCTGGAATTTTTTGTGAGTTTTAAAAGAGAACAAAGAGGCCTGATATCATGCAGATAAATAAATTGCACCACACTGAGAGTAAAAAGCAGTTATTGCAAAGAAGTCATGGGTCACAACAAGGGCGGCACCGGGGGGGGGGGAAACCAGGGGGGCAATGAAGGAGCAAAGTATCTAGGTGGATCTCTCCAAGAACCTGATATCAGCATACATGGGACTCTCAGGAAGTTCTCAATTCAGCTGTTGTTCAGATCTAGATTTGCTTAGCTTCAGAGATGAAACTACATCTCATTGTAAATAGTACATTTATCAATGTCACATTGGTCGCCTGAACGAGAAAATAAGTGTGTGTGTGAGAGAGAGACACACAGAGAGAGAATGTTACTTGCACACATGTGTGCGCACACGCATACACATGAGTCCTGCAGCAAGAATTTGCACTGCTGAGTACTCCAGTCAGTCCAGTTCACGAATCTTCATCCAGTTTTCTGTTCTCCCATGCCAATAGTCAGCCATCATTCCATGTCCACTGAGGATACCTTTTGGTCTATTTTAGTTTTTCCCCTCCCCCCTTAAATATATTTTATACTTCGGAAAAATGTGGCAGTTCCCAAGTCTGCTAATGCCTTCCTCTTCAGAACATTGAAAATAGAGGGAAATCTGTGTCATGATGACCTGCACTTCAAAATGTGCAACTACATTACTGCTAATTAACTCATACATTTGTGCCAAGGCCGCCTTAAGTGGGCCTGCTTGGGACTTCATGGCCTCCATAACAACCATGAAACTGTCTCTATTTGTCATTGACCTGATGCATAGAGCAGGGCATGTCTTCAATATACCTCTTGCCCCAGGAGATGAAAGAGATAGGTCTGGAAAAGGAGGGCTGGAGAAATTCCGTTGTCCTTCTCAGACCATTTCCTGGTGAGGTTTGGTCCCAGGGCAGGAGTATTCGCCTACAGGGGTAGGGACCCATTAGAATGGTCTGCCCCCTGAGATGTATGGAATCCATGGAATTTCTGAATGCTCTATGGGGAATTTTCTGCAGCTAGGGCTGGGGTTCTAGTCTAACAATATGTATCAGGCAGTCAACAAAATCATTACAGTAGTACCTCGGGTTACATATGCTTCAGGTTACATACGCTTCAGGTTACAGACTCTGCTAACCCAGAAATAGTGCTTCAGGTTAAGAACTTTGCTTCAGGATGAGACCAGAAATCATGCTCCGGCGGTGCGGCAGCAGCAGGAGGCCCCATTAGGCTAAAGTGGTGCTTCAGGTTAAGAACAGTTTCAGGTTCAACTCCGGAACGAATTAAGTACTTAACCTGAGGTACCACTGTACTGCGTGACCTCTCTGGGGTTGTAGTAGATGGCTCAGTGAAGATGTTGACCCAGTGTGCAGTAGCTGTGGAAAAGGCAAACTCTCTGCTGGGGATCGTTAAGAAAGAAATTAAAAATAAACTGCTGGTGTAGTAATGCTGTTCTATAAATCTATGGTGCAACAATGTTTGGAATACTGTGTACCGTTATGGCCACCTCACCTCAGAAAGGATATTATAGAGTTTGAAAAGGTTCAGAAAAGGACAAGCAAAATGACCAAGGGAATAGAGTGAGTCCCCTGTGAAGAAAGCCTGCAGCATTTTGGAGTTTTTAGTTTAGAAAAAGGAAAGCAAGAAGTGGCATGATAGATATTTATAAAATGGTGCACAACATGGAGAACGTGGATCAACAAAGGTTTATCTTCCTCTCTCATAACACTATAACTTGTGGACATTGAATGAAGCTGAATGTTGTAGGTAAAAAAAAAAAAAGCTCTTCTTTATGCAGCACGTAATCAGACTATGAAATTCGTTCCTATAAGAGGTAGCCATAGCCACCAACTCAAATGGATTAAAGAAATTCATGGAGGCCAAGGCCAGGTTATGTGAAGGACCTACCTGTTCACTGAGATCTGCAGAGGCTCTCCTGCTGAAATCAATACTGCAGCAATCTGAGAGAGGGCCTTATCTGTTGTGGCACCCAGCTTATGGAATCACCTCCCCTCTGAAGCAAAGCAAGCATCAACAGGGATGAGTTTTCAATGCCTGCTGAAGGTTCATTTGTTTACCTGGGCATTATCTGGTCATTAATGCCAAGTCTGAAGCTGGGTCTGGCTTACTGTGGACATTGCTGCAAATATTGGCTGCTGTATTTTAATGTTTGGATTTTAGTGACAATGTATTTATAGTGTTATGAATTGCCCTGGGGTTTGTTTGTTTTTTAAATGCAGGGATCTATATCTATCACCTGTCTAGCTACCTATCTAATAAATGAACAAAATAATATGTCTCCTTCTCATTGTTATTTTCCCTTTAGGTAGCCTTAGTTGTCAATGTTGCAAGTGAGTGTGGATATACAGACAGCCACTACAAAGCCCTTCAACAGCTGCAGAGAGAACTTGGCTCATATCATTTTAACGTGCTGGCATTCCCTTGTAATCAATTTGGACTTCAAGAACCAGGCACCAACAAAGAAATTGAGAGTTTTGCCAGGAAAACATATGGAGTCACCTTTCCCATGTTCAGCAAGATAGCAGTCAAGGGCACCGGGGCAAATCCAGCCTTCAAATATTTAATTGGTGAGTACAGCAGGCATTCTAAAGCGGCTGACATTGAATCTGCTTTGCCCCCAAAGTCGTAGATGATTTATGATAGCGAGCGGTGCCATTTCAGATGGGGGGGGGGGAGCGGCAGGGAGGTTGGCAATATTCAGCAAGGTCTAAGGGCCAGTTCTTCAATGCAGTCAAGGTTAAATGGTGAAAAGGCAATCTCTTTCTAGAGCATCTGTTGTGATTATGTTCTATCTTCTTTTTTCTATCTCCCAGGAACTCAACAGGAATGACAGGAATTCAGTTGAGGTTTAATTGCCTTGTCCTTCAAATCAAAGTAGTACAAAAACATTCAAATCACAGATGTGTGTTCCTGGAAAAGTGTAGATGGCCTCCTCTACAGGTTCCACTTAAACTTTTCCAGATATCATTTGTGCAGTCTTTTGAATGTAAGCAACAGATGGAGCTTATGCCTCCTGGACTGTGTCTGGATGAACAACTGTTTATCGAACATTTATCCTGATTTATTTGCAGGGAGGTTAGACAACATTGCATCCCACACTTTCCCCATCACTTTCCTTATTGCAAAAAAGTCCAATCATTTGGGGAAGTGGATTTATTGCACAGGACTTCTCAATCAACTATAACTGAGCAACCTGAATTGGTTGGTATATGACTGAATCTCACCCAAGAATAGCGACAGTCTGAAAGCGCCCCTACAAAAATGAGAGTTATAAGATGAGGAAACTCATCCTGCCTCTAGCCTTCTACCAGAAGCAGAATGACTGAAAGGAGCCCTTGTAAGAATTGCTAAGTGATCTCTTCAGCTCAACAGAAAGCAGGATGAGAGAAATCCAGAGATTCCCTAGAAGAAGGCTGATAGCTTGTACCCAGAGAAAGGGTTTGCATGCTCCAGCTCCTGATTATTCGCAGAAGCAGTCAATGAAAATAAAGTTTTGGGCATTAAGGATAAAAATACTAAACCTCAGCATCGTGTCCCACAAGGTTTTCTCTGGGGGGAAGCAGCAATACAAGAGGAAGGGTGGATAAGCCCTTATAGCAGATCAACACCAAACATTTAATACATATCCATGATTTCCCTCAAATAATCCTGGGAACTATTGTTTGTTGAAGATGTTGGATCATGTGCTTTGGAAGCCATGTGATTTAAATCACACGCTCACAGGGGCAAGACAGTTTGATCATATTACACTGATCTTGGCTCAACTGCACTGGCTGCCAATTAGTTTCCAGGGCTAATTCAAAGTGCTGGTTTTGACCTAGAAAGCCTTAAATGGCTCACAACCACAATACCTTAAGGACCGCCTCTCACCATATAAACCCACCTGGACCCTGAAATCATATTCTGGGGCCCTTCTTAAGGAGCCTCCTCCACGAGAAGTCCAGAGGGTGGCAACACAAGAAAGGGCCTTTTCTGCAGCAGCTCCCCATTTGTGGAATGCTCTCTCTAGGGAGGTTCAGCCGGCACCTTGATTATATACCATCATCTGCCAGGTGAAGACATTCCTCTTTAACCATGCCTTTGGCTGATTGACACGATGCCCTTTTAAATGTGTTTGTGGAAGAGGGGATTATTGATTTGTTTTTGTTCTTATTTTTATTATGTATTTTGTGTTTTTTACATATATAGTCATTTTATGTTGTGAACTGCCCTGTGACCTATGGGCATAGGGCACTATACAAATTTAATAAATAATAAGAAGAAAGTAGATTGGATGTTCTTTAAACGTGTGGTGTGCCCATAGTTTTTCCTAAGATTTTGCTTAGCCTACATTTTTATTTTGCTTAACTTCTGCATTGATTTTGACAATCAAATCCATCATTAGTATCTTTTTTCTTTATAACTGAATAATAATCAAATTATATGTCATTTCCCCTTCCTATGTAGATTCCACTGGTGAGGAGCCAACCTGGAATTTCTGGAAATACCTTGTAGATCCAAATGGGAAGACGGTCAAGGCTTGGGACTCTACTGTCACTATTGAGGAAATAAAACCTCACGTCACTGAACTTGTGAGGAATATCATCCTGAAGAGAAAAGATGAACTGTGATTACACCCACACCCATACACCCCACTAATTCTTGAACCTCTGATTATCATTTGGACCATTATTTTCACTCTTCTCATTCCTAAAAGAAAATGTAATTTTAAAAAATTGTCAATATGAATTCCATCAACATGAGTTAGCTCCATCCTCCGAGTACAATACAGTGGTACCTCAAGTTACATACGTTTCAGGTTACATACACTTCAGGTTACAGACTCCGCTAACCCAGAAATAGTACCTCGGGTTAAGAACTTTGCTTCAGGATGAGAACAGAAATTGTGCTCTGGCGGCGCAGCGGCAGCGGGAGGCCCCATTAGCTAAAGTGGTGCTTCAGCTTAAGAGCAGTTTCAGGTTAAGAATGGACCTCCGGAACAAATTAAGTCCTTAACCCGAGGTACCACTGTACTGTATTTTATTTTTTGGTTTTGCATTCAATCCATTATTTAACCCAGAAGGAACTGGTTCTCTTCTCAGGGGAAACACACCAAAGGTCTGGGGTTTATTTCCCATTTCAAGTCACTTATTGATCGTGGTGTGTTGAAGAACCAATTCGGATCTCTCTGTAGGTAAATAACCTCAGCACTCTAGGATTTCCTAGAGAAATATTACTAATAGCTACCCTATCATGAACTTGTTCATCAAGAGCATTTACGAAATGCAACCCAGAATAGGTATAATAGATCTTAACCTGCGTGTGGTTTTAAGATGCAGTTTTTATGCTGGGAAACAAGAGCACATTGACACCATCTGTATTTGCTTGCACTCACACCAGTCACATTCATTTATCCCTGAGAATCCATAGACTAGGATGGATCTAAGAATCCTGTGACTGTAGTTCTATTCAATGAAAATGAGATTTTCCCTGCCAATTATTTAAAAAAACCAAAAAACCTGTTTGAGAGGTTTGAGAGGATTGCGGACCCGCTCAAACAGAAAGGAAGACAGTATTGGGGGGGGCTACAGTTGGAGGACAAGAATCCTGTTAGCAGGAGCCCCTATTGGACCAAAGTCCCTTTTCTGAATGGAAGGAAACATTTGGACCCATTAATCCCAAACTGTTGCATTCCTGTGTTCTGTCTGTTGTCATCCAGCATTTTGCATGTGCTGATTTATTGTTATTTTTAAAAAAATAATAATAATAAGCAACTTCCTTTCAATTGCCGCAAAGTCGTCTTAGGTGTGAACTGAAATGTAGCATTGTTAGAGCAGAGGTGTGGTTGGTGATGTTCTTGATGGCATGTGTTTTTGGTTTCCTACCTTTCTGGCCCTCTCAATTTCCAGAGGCATCTACCCTTAAAAAAATCATTACTGAAACTGACAAAAGATTTCAATCATCTTTGCAGCTTGCCTTGAGAAGCCTGGTGAAACAGAAACTTTGCAGATGTTGGGAAAAGCTTTCTCAGCTGTGCACATCTACATCTGAGAACAACTTAAGGCTTTCACCCCACTTACACAGAGAGTCTTAGAAAGGGTTGTGAGTTTCACCAAGTTTCTCCAGATTCAGCATGGGATGGGTAGGTGCCACTGAAAGAGCTGCTTCCCCTTCACATAGAACAGGTAACCAACCTGGTGGCATCTGAATGTTGAGGCCTACAGCTTGCCTCATCCCTCACCATTAGTCATGCTAACTGTGACTGAGGGGAATTGAAGTTCACAACATCTGGAAGCCTCCAAGTTGGCTTCCCATGGGATAGAAACTAGGTAATGCTCAAACAGTGAATTAGAGCTCATATAGGGCTTTAAAAAATATATGTTTGTTGTTGTCTGGAAGCATCCATAGATTTCCTTCAGTTGTAATCCATATTGTTGGAATTAAGTGACTTGACGCAGAAAAGGAAGTGCATATGTCAGTTTATAACCACTGGTGAAAGGAATGGAGAATTTTTGTTGACTGAACCAGAATAAAAGGAGATTCCTACATCATTTTAACAGATGTTTGCGAACTTCCATACATTACACAGAGTTTGCTTGAATGTGATCCATTAGAATCTTAAAAGAATCAAGCACCTTGAAGAGAGAGACCAAGTTTTTTCATAATAGCTTGGCCCATAATAACTTGTTGCCTAGTAACAGAGTTGAAAGTGACCATTATTCATTGATCCTGCTGACTAATACTTTGGACACTCCTCCCTTACTCCCTCCACAAAATATTATAGAGGGTACAAAAATTGGTGAAAGACAAATCTGCAACCTGCCTACTCTCTATAACTGAATTACTTGTCAGGAACCCTTTGACAGTGGACCCTGCTATTTTACAATTTTACCCTTTTGAATAAGCGCCCCCCCTCAAAATAAAATACATACAATAGGTGCCCACCAAGCGGAATGATCCTCCTGCAACACCCTAGTCTGTCAACCTGTAGGGGGCATCTCTAAGCTCTGTTTCCCAGGAGCCCATCTCTAGGAAGGGAGTTTTAGACCTGTGTTCCCAAAGCCCCAAACACTAAATCTTAAACAATGATAAGGGGAAAACGGCAATTTAGCTCAGGTGTGTTGTCACGGCATATGTTACTTACAGCCCACAGTTAAAACCACTCAAATGTATCACCTGTGATATATAGACGAAGAAGAGTTTGGATTTGATATCCTGCTTTATCACTACC